>NC_137461.1:239799695-240999695 GCF_964235325.1 Thermobia domestica
ACGTGACCATTTTTCTATATAAGATTGTTCTGTTTCAGCTTCTAAGCTGTAAGTTATCTTCTCGTAATTGATTCTTCGAGATTTCTTTCCTTCACAGTTTCATTTATTATGACTATTATGGTGTTGCTCTCGTGTTTTAAGGCAATTGGAAAACCCTTACATTATGAGCTATCAAATCTTTGTTTCGAAAAAAAAAAAAAACAATAAATGCTGTTGGATGTCAACGCGCTGCCCACACACTATTGAGTCAAAGTATGCCATTTGATTCGCTGTAGCCATTTGTTGTAAGTTCAGATAGATAGAAACGCATCATATTCAATGGGTCTATTCGCGTCGTTTTCGGCGCTTTTAGACCCATCTTGGAATGAACTAAAAAATGCAAGGGGTCTAAAACGGACGACTAGATAAAAGAATACACTGTTCGTTTTATTATTCTCGTTTTAGAAGGCTGAGGTAGCTAGATAACATGAAAAAAATAGCAGCAACTTGTTACAAATATGGCTTTTGGCTCGCGCCGATTATAAACTATAAATTACATTCTCAGTGTACTGTGGAGAACAATAGTCACTACAATAATACTGTAAATAAACATGATTTAGTTGCACAACAGTGCTTCAATCCAAGTTTTCGCTTACTTTCAGCTGGTGCATGCCGTGTGTCTAGTTACGAGGAGCAACTCAAAGATTATTCTGCACATGTACAAATTTTATCTTTCCTTGAAGATGATACAATGAGAATTTATTGCGTTACTATTCTAAACTGCACTAGCCGATAGCCTTGAACATTAGTGCTGTCATACAATAGAAGTTATTAGCGAAATACTCAATCGGAGCCAAACAGAGATTTTTCAAATTTTGTCCGACCAAAATGATGCAAGCGCCAAAGTGCTTCCCGAAGTGCATTGTTAGTTCTTTCCGAAGTAGAAAACACTGACGTTAGTGCAATCATAGTTTAATAGTTATTTGTGAAATACCTGGGTGATGGGGTAAAACTTTAAATGTTTCAACTTAGTAACTTTCACAGTAATTATCCCACGATTGTACAAACGCCAAAGGTTAGTGCATCGTAAGTACTTTCCAAAACACTAAGCACTAATGTGATCACTATCATAATATAAGAGTGACCAACGAAATGCCCAAGTGGAACCAGATTTTTCATATTAGTCCCACGAAGATGGTACAAACGTCAAAGATTAGTGCATCGTTAGTGCTTCCCACAACAGAAAATACTAACGTTAGTGCTATCATAGTTTAGAAGGTATTTTCGAAATACCTGTATGGGATTAACTTTAGATTTTTCAACTTTTAGTAACTTTTTCATTAATTTTCATGAAGATGGGACAAATGCAAGAGGTTAGTGATCGTAAGTACTTTCCATAACACTAAGCACTAACGGCAGTGCTATCATAGTATAGGAGTTACCAGCGAAATATCCACCCAAGTAGAACCAAACATAATTTTTCATATTTGTCCTACAAAGATGGTACAAACGTCAAAGGTTAGTGCATCGTTAGTGCTTCCCGAAACAGAAAACACTAACGTTAGTGCTATAATAGTTTAGAAGTTATTTGTGAAGGTAATTCTCATTTTAGAAACTGATTATTCTTTCTCTTATTTAAAGTTGGTCATTAATGGGTTATCCACCTTCCAGTTTATAGAAAGTTAATGAAAAGTTACTAAAAGTCTAAAGTTAATATCTATCTAAAGTTATCCTCGCTCATCTAGGTATTTTACTAATTGCTGCTAAACTATGCTAGGACTAAAGTTAGTGTTTAGTATTTTGGAAAGTACTAACGATGCACTAATCATTGATATTTGTCCCATCTTAGTTGGATAATTAATATTAAAAATGAATAATTAATGTAACATTAATGTTATTAATTACTGCTACTAAAACTGAATAATCTAAAGTTAGCCCCTCCACCCAGGTATTTTTGCAAAAAAACTTATAAACTGTGATAGCACTAACCTCAGTGTTCGGTCACTAACCATGTGGAAAGTTTGAGTAGTTTCCGAGAAGTAGGCGAAGTTAACTTTAGAAACATGTATTTTAATCATAATCAAAATATTTCTGAGTAATGTTATCATTATAAGTTCTAAGCATTGTTATCTTGTTTTGTTAAATATTTCTTTTTTATTTTTATTTTCTTTAGATAAATGAAAATTTCTATTGTTATATTTGAAAATGTAAATATCACAATTACCTATAGCTATTGATGACACTATAAGTAACATCTGAGGAAAATCAGTATTAGCCATAATTGTTTACTATATAATGTTTTCTCTGTTAGTGAGAAGTTAGAGATTTATATTCTAAATATTAATTTACAGTGCAAATGTCCTAATACATCGGCAACAATTGAACAATAATGGGTTTTATTTTTGTTTTAGTTACAAATATTAATCTATTTAATCTATGTTAATATTACTTTAGGTACTTGATGAAATAGTCATGCTTTCGCTAAACGTCTTACCTCAACATATGTCATATCTCATAGTGCATTGGTTCGACCAGTAGCGTAGCCAGATATGTCAACGGTGGGCACGCAAATCTATGGAATCACGGTCACCGATGCCGGTGGCAAAAGATCCCGTACACCCTTTCGATTTTTTTCCCTGCATACAGCTAGATATAAAATACTGTCAAGAAGAGATAAATTGAAAGAAGATCTGCACTGAAAACAATGTTGGTACAACAGTACAGCTGAGTTCTCTCGTCATGACGCCATTAGCTGTAGAAGAAAGAGGCAATTACTTATTGGCTGCCAGAACAATACATGCGTTTGGTTCCATATGCCGCGCCCTGTTGTTGGTGGCTCAATGTAAGAGGACGCAGCCGTATTGTATAGAACTATCATGTTGTTAATTCCCATTGCTGCTTTGTGATAGTTTGGGGGTGAACTACAGTTTTGTCGGGTTAAATAGAAAACTTCTGGGAAGTTAGTTTTTTCCTAACTGACTTCATAATACTTGGCTTTCTTCTTTGTGATAAATTATATTTAACAGGTGCGAGCGGTCCCGTGTTCGATTCCCGGTGGGGACACTCGGTCGAAAAACTGTAAAACGCTTTTCAGTCGTCACCCTGAATGCGGTTTTTCCTCATTCATACCAGGCAAATGCCGGGGTGGTACCTAACTTATAGGTCCCAGGCTGTTTCCTTCCTTCCCCAATCCTTTCTTCCTTCCCTTTCCCCGGATTGTGTGCTCGCTGAGGGACGTCATCCCCTCAAATCGTGAGGGGCTAAATGGCCTTACATGCCGAAAGCCCAGAAATTTAAATCCTAAAACCTAAAGTTGTATTTAAAACATCAGAGCAGTGGGATCATAATTAGAGCATTGTATGTAAGGGAAATAATTATTTATATCTCAACCTTGAGAAGGGTTAGCCTCCCTGGCTACGCCACTATGTAGGATCAAGAGCTGAATCAGTCATTTCGAAAAGGCCATATATACATCAAAGTAAATTGTTGAGGAGAAAGAAAAAATGGATTGCAAACTCGACATGCACAATGGCATCGATGATATTGAGGCAATAGTGTAGGATAGCAATAGTGTAGGATAGAGTAGCAATATGTAGCATAACGTTGGCACACAATTGGTCTTTTCACAGGGTCTAAAGTAAAAATGTGGTGGGGATGGACATATGGCCTTTTCGAAATGACTGATTCAACTGTTCGTTAGACGAATTGTTTGTTTGAAATATACCGCAAGTAACTAAAAATTTCGTAAATGAATTATCGCTGTTTTTTTTTTAAGTTGATTGATAGGCGCCCCAATTGTACAGAAGCTCAGCAAAATAACGCACTATATACCTTTATTTCTCGTTCTTAGACCATAAGTTAACTGTAGACATCCTACAAGTGATAGTTTAGAGAGGTCTGGTCACGAGCGTGTAAAATGGAGTCATGGTACTGAAAACAAAGGAAAATGAGCTATACTCGGAGAAGAAACTCTAAACTTGTGGCACTCACTTCTGCGTTGATGTTTGATTAGCGATATTTGGAATTCAAATACTATAATTCAGATTTTTTTTTTTAATTCTGTAGTTTCGAAATTTCTTAAGTGTAATGATTTCGGAATTCTGTAAGTATCATATTCCTATACTCTGAAATTCCACAATGTTAAAGTTCCCTACCTAGGAAAAGAAATTCCGAAATTACTACACCGGAATTTCAGAAATGGCATTATATAATCCGATCTCGGATTAAACATATTTATTTCGAAACATTCCGTAATCTGAACACCTCTACATCTCTGAAAGACCATACTACGGCCTGCACTGCTAACGATGAAAGCATACCATACTAGGAAAGTCCCTAACAACAATGAAAAAGATATTATCTATAGGCCTAAATGTTCTCTGAACACACTTCAGAGGGTGCTGTATTCCACGACACGATTTTAAGTTGGCCGATGTCTGATCCAAAGTAGAAAGAAGAGGAGATTCTGACTAACAAGCATAGGCTTACTAACAAGTGTTCCCTAAATTTTGACTTTGGACAACGCTTTTTGAAACTTTATTAGAGGAAAGAATTTTGGAGGGATATAGTAAAAAATGGGAGGAGCACTGAATGCATTGTGTTCGATTAGACTATAATTTGAATACTAATGGTCATACAGAATTTCTTAACTATTTCAGTGGTGGGACCCCGGTTACTGAGTGAACGAGCGCTCCTCCCCGGTGTGTGGGGTCCCTAATTGGATCTCACCTCGCACCAAGCGAGCTTTATAGTAGACGAACACTGTGTTCCGGTCGTTTTTTAAGGATCTCCCTTTTCCTCCTATTTCTTCATGCCACCATTCCATCCATTTGTCATCGTTGTCTTTTTTAGCCCCGGTGCATAACCGTGGAAAGTTAAACAGGAAATTTTATTTCATTTCATTTACTTGCTTCGTATCCGAAGAAAATGTTCACAATGGTTTTCGAGTTCACCTTGTTTTTGAAAGTTATTATTATTTGCAGTAAGGGGCTGTTCGCCTCACGCCAAACGCACAACCTAGGAAGCCACTCACTGTTGGTTGTCCGTGACTGCTCATTCGCATATTCGCAGCTAACTCCTCCATATTTGGGGGACTTTTCCTCGATTTCAACATGAGAACGCGCCATGCTTTGCTGACAACAATTCACGTTAGTCTCAAAACTGATTATCTACAAACTAAAACTAAAATATTTTAGTAAATGTGGATAATTTGCGAGTATCAGATCAAGTATTGAAAGTGATACGGTAAAAATAACATGAGCAATTTTCCTCCCTGTCATTTTCCCACTTGTCTTTTGAATGCCAATTTTTCCGCTCTAAAAAACTATATTACGATTTTTCCGCCTGGCCTGACCGCGAATCATTAAAAATACCATTAATTGGAATTTCGGTTTATATTAATTGAACAACTCATCAGGTAGAGGAAATGAGGCCAATTTAGTCTGTAATAATTAAGGACAAATCAACAGAAATTGGAAATAAAACCAAATCATATTTAGAGCTATCACCCCGGCATTCATTGGCTAAATTCAGGAAAAACCCTGAAGAATCCTCCAAAAGGCCGTTCCCGAACTCAAACACGGGACCTCCTGATTGGAAAGCAAGAACACTAACCCATAGCCTACTCTCGATCAAGGTCATATATTTGAGTTCAACATTTCAAATAACTCGGAATTAAGGGAGAGTTTGATATTACTTCTGATGTACAATATGATTTTTTTCCTCAAAATTATAATGAGTAAGCTTCTTACATACATAATGGAGAAGAGCGAAATGCAGTGTTTCTTAATACAGGGAATAAGCACTGTTATTACCCCTAGACGGTGATACCCACTCCTTCCCCACCGCCAACGTTCTTCTAGGCTAGATATTAATAGTAATCATCCTTCCATAAATACAAAAGTACCATTATCGGAAAGCTGTCGTCATTAATTGATGAGATTTAACAGAAAGATTCTAGATTATTATTATTATTATTATTATTATTATTATTATTATTATTATTATTATTATTATTATTATTATTATTATTATTATTGCTTTTTAATGTTACAAATTAACTAAGTTTGAACGCCAAATTATTCTATTAAATGTGGACTGGTCGATACAGCTTACCTACAAAGTTTGCCCACCATAATAATTTATGGTAGTAGTTTCAGCAGCAGCAAACAAATATTTTTTAAGTCACTTAAAATAATTTTTTGTCTCTGAATGTATTAATTATATGATATTAATAACCAGATTTTGTAGTAGTTAAATCCCTTATCGATTGTTTTCTAATCTTACTTGTCAGGCTGTCTACTCCGGATAATATCTTAGTATTTTTCTATTTTGTGAGCAAAAATAAAACCTAATTTTTATTAAAACCATAGATTCATTTTCCCTTTTTCTGCTAGACTATTTTTTGAATTGGCTGGAATTTTTTCATATCTGAAAAAAGTTTAGGATCAAAGGCATTTAAAACAAACAAAAAATTATATAGTCTGCCAGTATATTTTCAAAATGTCTGCATTAATCTTTTAATTTTTAGGACTACTGCACTCTTTGTTATACTTTCTTCCTTCATAAAGGGTATAATATTGGTTATAATCACTATCTGCATTTTTATCACAGAAAAAACAAGGCATTTGAAACTTTAATAGAAAGAAGACTTCTCGCTAACCTTTTGTTTACAAGAACCATGTAAATTTTATGACATATTTTCCACCTCAATTATTACACCATCTTTTACGTTTAACAGACATTTGTTATCTTATTAAAGCAATATTATCTTACATATACAGTGGCATATTTACGATTTTGTTTTGGGGGGGGCTTTGCTAACTTTCGGGGAGGGCTTTGCCTTAAAATGTGAAAATTCTGCAAAATATTTCATATACTTTACTACAGTAAGTAAGATTTCGGGGGGGCTTAAGCCCGGAAGCCCCCTAAATACGCCACTGTATATATATATATATATATATATATATATATATATATATATATATATATATATATGAATACAGTGAGTCGTCGGTCGTGATTTGTAGGTCGTGATTCAACAGTATGTGACCCACTGCGACTCACCACCCACCGTTACCCACTGTGTTATAATAATAGCAATAGGACTTATACTACTACTTGGCTTCCGAGACACAGCGTGTGAGTTTTACTACTACTGGAAACTACTGAAAAAAAAATACATTTTTGAATCACTATAATATACAAAATATTATATAAAAAATTAAATGTAACTATGTGTGCCTGATCATCACGGCAAAATTGCAAAGTCAAATGAAATGACTTTTGGTATATGGTTAGGCCGTAATCCAAACTGTGGTGTTATCATATCGATTTCATTATAATACATATTCTAAGGTGGTAGTGGGGATTCAATTTTTATGGGGGGAAATGAGTGTCTCGCAAGCCGTTAAACTTATGGAACTGAAATTCAGTATATTAACTCTTTATTGAAAATTAACAAACGTGTCCTAGCGTTTTTTTTTTTAATTCTCCTTTATGGAGGCGGCACTTTTCTTGTATATGGAAAATTGGTAGTGAGTTGGTTTGTAAAAATAAGCGAAAACGATCGATGTTAGTTGAGAAACAAATTCTGGAACAATTATTGAGAAACAAAAAATACAGTGCTTAGCTTGATATATCCATTGTTTTGTATCATAATAATTCCTGAAGCTTAAGTTTATTATGTGAAATGCTTAGGGCACAGGGCAATCAACCAATCAACTTGCGAGAAAAAATACACATAAAATTTGTACTGTAAGCTTAATTACACGGACATTTTAACTATGGACTGTACGCATGATTTTCCATTTTTTGTCCTTCCGTTAGTCTACTTATCTTGATTTGGAACTTTCAAATGTAATCCTTTCTCCCATTGAAAAGTATCGATCATTCAACAAGCAAGTAACAATACCATGATAATTTAATTGAAATTCATCGTAATTTGGCCCATGACAAACACTTTACAATTTTATATCGTAAAGGTCAGATCCACCGGTATTGTAACAGAGCTGTGATTCAGCAATTGACGCTAGAAATTCGAGACCCGATTACTTAGAATTTTACAACCTGGTTTCATTACAAGTGTAAACTCTTTAGTCAGTAGAGAAGATGACGTGGATAATGCGTCAGAGTTGATGGCGATGTGTTTAATGGGTCAGAGTGGGTCACATTGATGAAAATGTTTCATGGTAGGTGGTGGATCGGTGTGGATCAGGGTGAGTCGGGGATCAGTGGGACTTGGGTCACGATGAGTACTGGGTCAAATTTTCATTGACCCACGTGACGCTGGCCCAGACGAAGAGAAGAAACGCATGCTAACAATTTGGCTAAAAAGAACTTTTACACGATCTAACTATGAGATCCATGTCCCCAGTTCCCAATCTTACAAATTGACAGTCTTTTCTACACCAAAGTTTTGTGCACCGATTTGGTGAAATATGTTTTATTTTCACCCTTCAGTAAACTACCCTTACTTAGGGGTATAGTAAAAAAATTCTAACACCCCTCCGTGGGAAAATTCATAAAAACATCTAAAATCTTATCTCCTATCGTTCTTAGAAAGTAGAAAAAAAAGATTGCGAGTTTGCCCTTGCTACCCGAACGCCTCATATCTGTATAAAGTAGTTTTGTTACCCAAACTTGTTTTTAAAAAAAGGAGTGTTTACAATTTCAGCTTGAAGCCTGGATCATGCTATATGAATTTTGTAGTGAACAGCACTGAACATGTAGGTTTTCTCTGCTTTTCTTCCCTCCGGCCGCGTTTTAAGTCCCAAGAATTATTTTTACATCATCCCATTTTATTTAACGTGGTTTCTTTAGTCTCAAGAGCTCTTATTCGTGGCTAAGCGGTTAGCGGACGCACATTTGGCGTGGGAGATCCGGGTTCGATTCCCGGCGGGAGCTCATGTGGTTCGGATTCCACGTTAATCAGTAGGTCCATGTCTCATATAGCATCCCTGCTGAACAGAACGTTAAACTCAAAATCAACTCAACTTTAGTCTCAAGAACATGTCGACGATATTAAAACTACTAATACATGTACAAGTTTTCTTTTAATACACGTTGAATAGTCTAGTGCTGTCATCGCGGTTGGTAATTGTGTAAGTAATATCTACTGCTTTTATTTCCTCTACAAAGTTAAGAGTGGAACAGATAAGCCCCTCTTAGTGGTCTCTGTGTAAAAGTAGTCTTGAAACTTCTATCCCCATAACAGAATGCCCGCTATTCGCACGGGCAGGCCCGTGCTGGGACACCGGGACGTGTTCCGGTGCGCCCTCCCAAATATCACAGTATAAATAAAGGTACAAAAAATTTTTAATAATAAATTCTTGCAGTTTTATTGGTAAATAACCCGTGAAAGGCACAGTGCGCCCTTTACATTAGGGCCCTTGCGAGACCACATCAAAGATGAACGATTTTATTTATTCTTATGTATAGCACAGTTCTGTACAATAAATACATACAGTTACTGTTGGTAAAGAACCCGTGAAAGGTAGAGTGCGCCCTTTACACAAGGCGCCCTACGAAACATCACATTATAGATAAGTGGTTTTAGTTATCCTGTATACCAGCTTTGTATAACAAATTCAAATACTGACTGGTAGTACAGAACCTGTGAAGAATACAAGGCGCCCTTTACATAAGATGCCCTTCGAAATATCACATTAAATTATTTTATTTTATTTTATTCTTCTGTATTTCAGTTTTGCATTATAAATTCATACAGTTGCTATTGGCAGAGAACAGGTAAAGAGTATAATCAGTTACAAAAATATTATAAAGTTATGTAGCTATAAAACGAAACAATGTGATACATCAAGAATAGTTCGGATAGTCAAACGTACGATGCATTTATGTAATACTACACTGACACTAGTCCCTAATTTACGACTTTTACGACATCGAAGCTTTCACAGTCTTAATATGCATCCATATATCTGAGCATATTGATTGTTCCTGTGTGTTTTAAAGCAGTGTTTGGATAAACAGTACCTTTTGTATTTCTGAAATAGAGCTATATTAATTTCCGTAAAATGTGGTATTCCTGTCTCCACGACACGGCTCGTTCTCAGGGTCTGGATCGAGGAGAAGGCCTCTGGGATATAGAGGTTAGCTGCGAATGTACTGAATAAGCAGTCGGGGACAGACAAGGGCGGATCCTCCAACTTGGGGATTTGGTGTGGGGCTAACAACCTCATCCTGTAAAAAAAAAAAAAAAAAAAAAAAAAAAAAAAAAAAAAAAAGGATTGTTCAGATAAGTTCGCAGAATCCTCGGATCAAAACTGATAACTTGGCACGAACTCAGCAATTAGATTTGGAACATAGAATATAAGAAGTCTCTATAGGGTAGGCGTGTTAAAATTTGTAAAGAATGAGTTTAAAAATAGAGGATGGACCTAGTGGGATATCAGGAAGTTAGATGAGAAGGAAATAGAGGAGTCAAGTCGGGAAATTTTACGTTGTTTTACGGGGAACGAATTAAAAATTACCAACTAGGAACAGGGCTTTTCGTTCACAAATGAATACGCACTATCAGCAATTACATGGGTTGAATTTGTTAATGATAGATTTTCTTTTACTTCTCTTAAGGGTCGATGGTGTCATATTATTGTTTTAAATGCACATGCCCCAACAGAAAATAAGGATAGCGATTTTAAAAAATACAGTTTTTACGAAAGAATAGAACTGGTATTTGATCATCTCCTGCAATACCATATGAAAATTCTATTATGCGGTTTCAATGCAAAGGTAGGACGAGAGGATATTTTCAAACCGATTATAGGGAATCTAATGTTTGCATAAGGAAGGTTGTGTCAATGGCGTTAGACTCGTGAACTGTGCAACACCCAGAAACCTTATCGTGAAGATTACAAAATTCCAACATCGCGACATTCATAAATGTACTTGACTTCATCAGATAAAAAAAAAAACAAAAAAAAACACATATTCAAACTGATCATGTTTTAGTAGACAGAAAAGAACAATCTAGCACAACTGATGTTCGGTCGTTCAGAGCAGTTGATTGTGATAGTAAGAGAGACTATCGTTGAATAAAGGAAATATTCAATATCTGAAAACGGAGCGGTTTAATTAAAAAAAATATAGGAGAGCCAGATGAGAGGGGAACCAGATTGAAGTGTCGAATAGAATCTCGATTTTAGAAGGTTCGGAGTGCACTAGTGTTTAGGATACTTGGTTGAAATTAGAAATAACATCAAAATTTCAGCAAAAGAAATATTGGGGGACGCAGAAATACGTAGGAACAAACCATGGTTCAACCAGGAATGGACTAAAGTAGTAGAGAAGAGAAAACAGAAGAAATAGCGTTGGCTACAAAATCCGAACGAAATAACTACGTACAATTTCATTGTCATCTGGCAGAAAACTTCCAAAGTTTTTAGAACAAAGAAACGCGACTTTTGAAAGTTAAGATCAATTAATTTGAAAATAATAGTGAAAACAATAACATTCGGGACATGTATACAAGGATCAACGAACTTAAGAAAGGCTGTCAACCTCGTGCTTATATATTAAAGAAAGCTAACGGAACAGTTCTCACTCATCAGGATAGCATCTTAAATAGATGGAAAGATTTCTTTGACGTTTTGCTTAAAACATAGCCAAAAACTAATGCGCATGGATAAAGTGAAATGCATACAGCATAACCGTATATTCCAGAGCCTAACCAGACAGAAATATAAATCGCTATTAAAAAATTAAAGAAACACATCTCCGGGTGTAGACGAAATTCTGGTTGATTTAATTTTAGCTGGAGGGGAAAAATTGTAGAGCAAGGTACACAAACTCATTCTCCTTATATGGAACAAGGAGGAATTACCACAAGAGTGAAAACAATCAATCATTGTTCCAGTTCAGAAGAAAAGCAACAAAACAGATATAATAATTATTGAGGCATTTCTTTTCTGTCAGCATCCAATAAATTCTCTTGAACATTCGATTTAGAAGATTGACTCCATATACAGATAAAATTACTGGAGATTATCAGAACGGATTTAGGTAAAAATCGATCAACTATCGACCAGATATTTACCATTCGACTAATACTTGAAAATAAATGAGAATACAATATCCTGATACATCAATTATTGACTTTAGATTCGGGTAGGAGGGAAACATTGTACAACATGCTTACAAAATTTGCAATACTGAAAAAGGTAGATTAATTAAGATATGTTTAAATGAATCCCAAAGTAAGGTTCGAGAAGATAAATTCTTGTTTACGAGCTTCACGTTGAGAATGGCCTGAAACAAGGAGATGCGTTGTCGCCATTATTATTAAACTTTGTTCTGCAGAACACTATAAGGAAAATCAAAGACAGCAATCAGGTCCTAGAGCTGAATTGTATTTGCCAAGTTATGGCGTATGCTGATGATGTAAATTTAATAGGGAATGATAGAACAATAGAAAGGAACACAGTAATCTTAATTAACGCTTGCATGGATATAGGCTTAAAAGTAAATACCAAGAAAACTAAATAAATGGAAGTTTGTCGCGATCGTAATACTACATTTTATGGATGCGTTAAAATACCAAATAATATTTTCTTTCGACTAAGTGGATACTTTCAAATATCTAGTATAATTATTAACAAACCAAAACCATAATCAATAAAAAATTTGATGTCTATTGAAAGCAAGGATTTCGTGTTATTATTCAGTTAAAAATCTTTTGTTGTCGCTAATTCTATTGAGGGATTTGTAGCTCAAAATATAAAACTATAATCATGCCTGTTGTGCTGTACGGTTGCGAAACATGATCACTGACTCGGATGGAAGAACATAGACTGAAAGTATTTGAAAACAAGATTCTTAAACCAATATTCGAACTCCAAGAGAAACGGGAATGGGGAAAGGCGCAAACTTCATAAGGAGGAACTGCATAATTTTATACCGTTTACCAAACATTGTTAGGGTCATCAAGTCTAGGAGTCTCAAATGGGCAGGTTAGGTAGGCAGAATGGAAGAAATTAGAAACGTTTTCAAAGTTGTAACTGGAAATCCAAATAGGAAAACGACCGTTAGGAAGACCGAGGCGCAGATAGGATGACAATATTAAAATGATTCTCGCAGAGATTGAAATATAAAGTAGAAACTGGACCCAGTTGGCTAAGGACAGAAATCAATGGAGAGCTTTTGTAAACGCGGCACTGAACCTCCTGCGTCCATAGGCCATAGAGCTATATTAAGTTGTTGATACATTTAGCTTCTTTTTATTTGACAGAAATGTTATTACAGGAACTAAAAAGTTTTCCTCTAGTAAAGAGGATTTCGATTCGAAGTTAGCTATTTACGTTAATACTAAAGCAAATTTGGTGGTGATTTTATATAAAATGGCATTTATACTTTTTTCAAAGTCTCTCTCTCTCTCTATATATATATATATATATATATATATATATATATATATATATATATATATATATATATATATATATATATATATATATATATATGTGTGTGTGTGTGTGTGTGTGTGTGTGTGTGTGTGTTCCCTTTTGTATGGGTGCCCTTTTAGTAGATTTGTCCACCTCCCTCATTAGTATCCCAGCACGGCCCTGCGCACGGGTAGAATAAGTTTTATGGAAAATATTTCAAAACATTGCAACAATGAAAAACTCGATCAACGGATTTTAGACATAGAATTAAACATAGAACTTACTCGTTACTCGTAAGTTGTGTTTAACACTACGGGTTAAGTACACTGCTTTTAAAAATAAAACTCATAATTGAAGAAAACTCAACTCGACATGAAATGAAAGCTTAACCTATTTTTGTTTTTGGTTTGTTTGAGTTTAACGTCCCACTCTTACGCCGTGGTGGCTGAAGGAGACGTGAACCGACTTATTATTGTGGAATCAGAACCACTTTTTAGTATCAGACTGGGAATCGAACCTAGGGCTACGCGCGCCGAACACAAGCGTTCTAAACTCTAAACCAAGCATGGGTCCTCAACATCTTCGTTTTACTCCCATTGAGATGAAGAACAACAATGATGTACAGTGAATTATAATGGAGAAACCCAGGTAATGAAAACGCCAAAGAAAGGTAGAATAAAGCTCAAACACCGAGTTGTACACTATAAAATTCACATGAAACTTCCTGCAATTGAACAAAGGACGAATATCACCAGATGTTATACCTTTAGCACTTAATCACTGCGGTACCCTTTAGGGATCATTAACCCGATGACCCTTTTCCCCTTTTTCACAGGTGTCTCTTTTCAAAGTGTTTGTGATCCATGTGACCTCTGTAAACTGCAACTCAAGTATCCAGTTGTGTGAAGAAATCGGTAGTGGATAGTCGGAAAACGGAAAAAGCTAAATCACAGCAAAAGGTTTCATAATGCGGAAGAGGGGGAACTCCTTCCATGTGGCAAGATGTTGGTTCAATACATGAAAATAGAACAAAAATTTTACACACCTGGATTTTTGTTACTGACGGGAGTGAAATAGATGTTCTACCATCAAGTTAAATGTTTCCTTTGTGTTTTTAGATTCTTTGAATTTCTCTTTACGATGAATGTTTCAAGAAAACTATGTCAGTTGTTTTTTCATTCTTTTTCTTTTCTTTTTTCTTATTATAAAAAAGCAACACTCTCTTGTCACTTGCTCAAGTGTTAGGAATGAGCTAGTGCATTTAGAGTAGAAAATATTTGCTTTCATTGTTTGTAGGCTCTACTGTCTGTGTACCCTAAAAAACTTCAAAGATATGGTTGTCTTTCCTTTTTATCTGGCACATAGAAATAAGCTTAACAAAATATGGTACCATTCTTATCATTCATGGCATCAGCCATTCAAATTTTACATATAGTTGTATCTGATACCGCCTGTGTGAACAACAGTCCTGGTGATGATTTATGGTGACTTATTGATTACTCTCAATACCTATATGAATGATTCGCTAATAATGATCGCAAATTGATATAAAATTGATCATAAAAATGATTAAAAATTTCTAAATTATATATATATATATATATATATATATATATATATATATATATATATATATATATATATATATATATATATATATATATATATAAGAGAGAGAGAGAGAGAGAGACTAAAGCTCTTTTAAAGAATCGTAGAATTTGAAGGAGTCCGGGTAGGGATGGTACATAAACAAGGCTGCAGTTCCGGTTTCGTCTCGTTTGACGAAAGTGGTCTCAGTCCCGATCTCGTCTCAAAGTAAATAGTATAAAATAAAAAAAAATATGTAAGTAGTATAATTTTTTGCTTTTATTATTCAATTTGAATTGTTTTGTGGCATATCCATTAGTACCTAGGTGGCCAACACTCGTGCTTTTTATGCGTGTTCGCGGGTTCAATCATTAGGGTGTATATCAAGCATTGGATAAAACTCGAATAGTGATCCACATTTCACTTTAAACAACAGATCTTATCATATAACCTCAGTACTTGCTTTGCAGAGAAACTCTTCACAGTCAACTTCAATACCATAGTTAATTTCCTTCTTTCTGAATCAGAGTTATTCAATATCTACCAGATAACACAGTAGATAGCTGTAAGAATGTATTTAAATGATAGGAAATTTAAATTTGACAATTTCTCATTTATTCTTCGCTACCAGAATGCCCGTTTTTTGCACGGGGAGAATAACTTTCATTTTGGACATAAGGACAAAAATACTGTCACCAATCAACTATGAATTCGACACTAATATCGATCATTTTCAGTTATTTTTAAGTCACCATCCCCTTTAAGAGTACTAATGGGAGCTGGACTTAGAAGATTTAAACAGCATCGGAAGTGTCACTGTTCATCTCAGCGACCCAGAAAACTATGGATTCGACACTACTATCGGTTATTTTTTATATATACATATAAATATATATATCGGATGTCCTAAAAACTGGCGCTCACAAACTACAGAACACTATTCTGCAGGTCAAAATAAAGGGAAAATGTTATATGATGGAATGCCCTCCGGGGCCTCCCTCAGCTTTTATGGGGGATTAAAATTTCACTATGTGGCAACATCGCATATTAATTTGGAACATTAGCATCGCTCTATAAATCCATCAAACAGTTATAAGAGCTCCTACGTGGCTAAGCGGTTAGCGTACGCGCCTTTGGCGTGGGAGACCCGAGTTCGATTCCCGGCGGGAGCTAATGTGGTTCGGATTCCACGTTAATCAGTAGGTCCTCGTCTCATATAGCCTCGCTGCTGAACGGGACGTTAAAATCGAATGTTACGGTAATAATGGGTGCTAGTGTCAACGTCTATTGACTTCACGGGCGTCTCTGGCGGTCTAAAGAGCGGACGCGTCCCCCAAATATTTTGAGTACGAGATAAATGGATCAATGCTGAAAGTATTTAGATCTATGTGGAAGAAGTAAAAATATAGGGAGAACAAATTAAAATTATGCTGTTCTTAAAAATTAGGTTAACGTGAATAGAATATCCGCCTGACGTATGTTACTTTGAAAGAAGGCTTTTATTTATTTATTTATTTTTAAAGTTACGCTTCTTGGTTAGTCAAAGTAGCATCTGCTGCAGGCACATAAGTTTTTCATTGCTTAACCAGCAACAATTGGGTTCCATGACGAAGGGAGACTGGATAAGGGGAGGAAAGGGTGTATAGAAAGTTTTCTGGGAATTAAGAAGGGAAATCTACAAGGACGGAAATATACAATAGAAGCGAAGGTGACCAAAAAGAATTTTAAAAGATAGAGAAATTTGAATATTATATATGAGAGTAAACTTCATGTGAATACTGTAGAAGGGCAGCAAGGGACAACTACTAGGACAATACATCAACTAAAGATAGAAATGAGTGTTTAATGAGTGAATTGAGTTTGAAGAAAATGGAAAGAATACATTGAGGAGTCGGATGACACCAAGAATAAACAGTACATTTTAGACATTAAAACGGAAAATGAAGTAAACGAGGATGGTTAATTGGACATGTTCAAAAACATACAGCGAAATGAAGAACAAAAAGGTAGATAATATACCTTTTGAGTTCATTCAGAATGCAGAAAAAGAAAAATTTAAAAAAAAAATCGAAATTCACAAGCAAATCAAACATCATCATAAGACTTCTTTCAGAGAGTTAAGATTTTGTTAGCTAAACAATTAAAATATATGAGACTATGAAACTACACTGCTGCAAATGCGTTTAAGAAAACTGAGCAGGAATTCAACGGTAGGAATGTCAAGGTGAAGAAATTACCTAATAACCATATTATATACAAACATAATTTTTTTCGGCAAGTAGTCTAAAAGTCATGGAAGAAAATTATGATGAACTGTGTTGCTAAGGCTAGAAAGAGCGGATGTCATTAGTAAAGTAGATTTCAGTTTACTCATAATTTTCACATAACTTTAGTTGAGGTCTACTAGCATTCTAGTCGTCCCCGCCCCCCAATTTTAACATGCTAGAGACGATCATGATTGACTTTAACTGTTACCTGGCAAGAATCGATGTAATTATTTGATGCATTGGTAGATCTAATCAATGGTTGTTTATCTGCGACGTTGCCACAAAGTGCAATTCGCTTTTGAAGACAAGGACCCGAAAGGTATACATATGTACACACACACACACACACACACATATATATATATATATATATATATATATATATATATATATATATATATATATATATATATATATATATATATATATACCCATTCCTTCCTCCAATTTGCAGAGCTGAATTTGGATTTAAACGGCATCGGAAGTGTCACTGTTCATCTCAAGACACTAAAAACTATGGATTCGACATTAATATCGGTAATTTTCGATCATTTTTAAATTACTCCCTCCCCCTCCATTACATTGTACCGTTAAAATGAAATAATAAAAACCATCCCAGGCTGGAACTCATCTATGTTGAAAATTTGATTGTGATCGATGGGTGGTTCAAAATTTATTAAGTCACAAAAGTAGTCACTTTTATTTTGTATATAGCCTATAGAAACCACTACACTGCAGTGCTAGTGTATATAGCTTGTAGTCACTTTTATTTGGGTGAATAAATACACACTAATTTTACTTTATAATACTGATGCATTAAATAATACAATAAAACAATTAATATAAACAATGAAATGTGCAAATTGTACATAAGTATAACAGAAAAGACAATCCCTTTATAAACATCCAAGCGTATGTCGTTACACTTAGTGAGCAACTTTGTAACTTACAGGATGCTACATAGATTTGCTGTGATGATTACTAAATTAATCTCTCATATTAATTTAGTATGATGATTAGTAAATTTAGTATGAGGGATTAATTCCGCTCTTTCCAAATAGTTTCTCTCAGGCTTGTGACAGTCAGCTCACCGTCGTGGCAGTCAGCACCTTGATATTTGCAATCAGCGCCAGTCGTGGCAATCAGCACCAATAATTGGCTGTGGCAGTCAGCACACTTGGCAATCAGCACCAAACCTTCAGAACGAAGCGATAGCGCAAAATATCACATCTTAAAAAGAAAGAACAAGAAATGGCTACCTGCATTTTCGAAGGTCGAAATTTTCTGAGCAAGAACGCCAATGCAAGTAATTTCTTGCGATGTATTGCTTCATTAAACTTCTACAACGTAAAAAAAAAAAAAAAAAAAAAAAAAAAGTTCTTTGGATCTACCCTTATGTGTAACAAAATAATATTGGACGGTTGAAATCTTATGTGCTTGTTTTACAAAATTAGGTTTCGGAATTTGTTGAAAACATGCTCTTTGACTAAAGATGACTTGAAAGGGAATAGCTCTACAGTATATTCACTCACAACTCAAAATTTGAGTTGTTTTAAACACTTTCGATATACCTTGTGAATCACCTCAGAGGTGGAATTCCTCTTTCTCCCGTGTATATCCCTTTGAACAAGGTCACCCAAGGGTAATTGTTTACTATCAGAAATGTAACTTAACAATGCGTGCATTTTGAGTAAAGACAATGGTATATATATGCATTTTTTTTTTTGGTCGACATTCGAAACGAGAGACCGAGATTTTCGAGAGTGAGCTTGATTTTTTTTTTTTTTTTTTTTTTTTACGAGCTACTTTCCCTCACGAAGTTATTCCCCAGTATTTCCAGGTGGCGTGTTGTTTGCCACGACTCGATTTTCGTGTTGATTGCCACGATTTGCATTCCGATCTTACCATATCTCATTATCGTGAAAGTTCACACACACCTGGAGTAAAAGGAAGGGTTGCAAGGCACCTCTGTTTTTGATTCTCTGGAACAAGTGGTAAATGTTCTCGCCTTTGAACACAAAACATCATTGATATCACAATAGCTTAGTAAACTGATATAATTGCATTTTCTCTTTTAACTGAGTTTTTAATATGGGCTGTTACAAATGTTACGTTTTTCGTTATGCTACGCGACTAAAGAACTGGGTTTTATATACTTTAGAAAAATGAAATGAAATATTTCAGTTTTACTTCCCATGGCTATGGCGTGTAAGCTAAAGGATATGTTAATGATCAGAATGAATGAAACATAGTGTAATGAAGAAAGTGGTAGGAAACAGAAGAACCCACTGCATCACTGTCATCTAAAGTGTTTACTCTGAGACTTGCTTGAAAAATTAAGCTAATATTTCTCATTTCTGCACCCCGAGAATCCACCTGAGATACTATCTTGTGTACGATTACATCACAAAAACAATATTTTAAATTGTTCTTATTTTTTCTGGGGGTGGTTCAGTATCGAATGATTTATCTTTCGATTGCGGAATTCAACTTCTTACATTTATATAGTCTAAATTTTACCTTCAAACGTCCGTGAGAATTAATGGTTCAAACTTAGGGAAATGTAATCTGCTAGTTTACTTCTGCCATAGGTTTTATTGTATCAAATCGTACACAGTGCTCCCTTGTGGTTATGTGGATAGCGTACGCACCTTTGGGGTGGGAGACCTGGGTTAGATTACCGGCGGAAACTTATTTGGATCAGATTCCATGTTAAGCTGTAGGTTCATGTCTCAGTCTGCTGCTGAATGGGATGTTTAACTCAAATCTACTCCAATTCATGCACATTCCATCTTGTTTCAAAAAAACTATGAAGGGATTGCCGACCCATGTATTTTAATAATCTCTGTTGAATTGATTTGATTTGATTTTTAGTGGCCCGCTCAGCATCGAGGCTATATGAAATGTGGACCTACAGTTTTAACGTGGAATCCGATCCACATGAGCTCCCGCTAGAATCGAACCCGCGTCTTCCAAGTCAGAGACGCGTACGCTAACCGCTTAGCCACAAAGGAGCTCTCTGAGTGGGCTTGAAAATAGCCAACTAACAATACAAAAGTAACTAAATTTTTGTATTACCAATAGAAGTTTCCTTCCTCTCACCAAAAATTTTAAAAGATTGCTAAATCCATATATTTAAATCTAATTTTGTTTAATTTAATCTCTAGGAAAGCTATAAAAGATAAAAGAGAAAGAAAAAACATGCCCTCTTGATGGTCCGGGTTCACATTTTTCGGGATGGTTACCTCCTACTTATGAGCGTTCCTGATGAAATGCCTACATTCAACGTTGGCTACACATTCGAACACACACAAATTGTACGTCATATAAATATTGAAAATGCATTTGGGGAAATTTTAAGCACACAAATGATTATCTCCTGTGCTTGAACTCAACTTGAATAAATTTAACAGCGGCGTTAGCAGCTGATAGCGTAGTAACCCAATAACGTGCTTGGGACAGTTTGTGTTATATGTATTATATTTATAAATATAATAGATTTGATTTTTATGATATGGTCATCTGGCAACCCTCAGCTTATGAGTCCATTATCTATAAATCTTCACGATTGTGATATAAGATAAGCCAGAGATAATACCGTGACAAACAACACCAAAATGAAGTCGTGGCAAACAACACGTAAACTATTTCCAGCCCTTAAAAAAAAAAAAAAAAAAATTCTGAAGTTTGGAACTTCACTCCTAAGTCCTCGCAAACAACTCCTAAACGATTGATATTCACGAAGAGTTTGACTAATGGCAGACCTCACTATTTTGTTGTACTGTATATCCAGAACTTTTAACTCATAAACTTAACAATTTCACCCCTAAATCCTTCGAAACAAATCCAAAACAATTAACGTAGGTTTCATTATTCGTGACGAATGGGCCCACCTTTATTTTACTGTCTGTATCTTGAGAAGTGTAAACTTCTAAACTTTAGGATTTCAGTTTTAAATCCTCTCAGACAATTTTAAAACAATTGATGTAGATTTTAAAATTATATGTGACGTATGGGGTGCTAACTTCACGAAGTTGACCCGCAATTTGCGGTAATGTATCTTTAAAATAGTAAACTTCTAACTTTGGGACTTCACTCGTATATCTTCCCAAACAAATCATAAACGATTGGTGTACGTTCTAAGAATATCCGCGAGAAGTTGGACTAGATGCATAAAACTTTCGCATACAAAGAACTTTCAATCTTTAAAATGGGGGCTAGAGATATGCATTTTCCACATTTAAAATGGGGGTAAGTCGAAAGCTGTGAAAACACAAAACTCGGGGTTTTCAGCAAAAAACGGCACCAAACTTTAGCATAGAAAACACTTCCTATTTCTAAAGTGGGTTGTTGCATGTCTCCAGCCCCTCAAATTTATTGTTGCTTTAACTTGAGAAATGTGAGCACGGAACTGGGGATATAAACTGACATAGAAAATACTTTTAATTTCTAAAGTGGGAGGTTGCATGTCTCTACCCCGCACCTCCAAATTTATTCTTGTTGTAACTTGAGAACGACAAGAGCACAAAACTTGGGGTTTTCAGAGTAAAAGGGTTAAAAAAAAAACTTTGGCATAGAAAAGATTTTCAATTTCTAAAGTAGCGGCTGAAGAGATGGGTACCCCATATTTAATAGAGAGAGAACTCTAAAACGGCAAGAGAACAAAACTAGTACAAAATTTTTGCACAGAATGAACTTTCAATTTCCGAAGTCTCCAGCCCTCCCAAATTATTCTTGCTATAACTTGAGAACGGCGAGAGCACAAAACTTGGGGTTTCCGGTACAAAAGGTAAGAAAATACCACAAGACTTTGCCGTACAAAAGACTTCGAATTTCAAAATTGTGTGTGTGTGTAGGGGGAGGGAGGATTGAGACCTGGACCCCTTATTACGGGACCGAGGTGGTTCAGTGGTATAGTATTCACCTCTGGTACTGAATCCCTGATTCAATCCATCACATGCTTACTCACATCCTTCTCGTTTAAATCTATTCATGTTTATTATAATACTGACAACCTGAAAAATTTCATCGTGAGTTTGGAATGAAAACTAAAAAGAAACGGAACGCTGTGGTAGGGTCCAATCAAACTGGTATCGAAAATAACTTTCAGATTAATTATTTAACTTGCACTTATGAGAAATGCATCAGGGAAGCAGTGACTGGGATAACAAGTCCGCAGTCGCTGCAGTGCAAGACGGCCGTGACGTTTAGTATCCCTTCCTCAAAGTTGTAAAACCAGATTCGTACAGGGTTAGCTTTTTTTTTTTTTTTTCGGGGTTATACTGACACTGCATAGAAAACTTAATATCAAACTAAAGTGAAAAAAATACATTTCATAGTCAATTCGTGCTACTTGGCTCTGAATGTTTCAATAGAACTAGAGTGCCTATCGAGCCCGGTCCTGTTATTCTTGAATAATTATTTCGCCATAGCATATACAACAAGGTTTAATACCATAGATAGTTATAGGACCTCCATGTCGTTGGAATTAGAAAGTATAATAGATGCGATAAATTGTTTGGAAGCTGGATTATCTGTGTAAATTTATTCAAGTTATTACGAAAATTTCCTTATGTTCTTTAAATAATATTATTCGAACATTGTTTTGAAAATTTTCACAAAAATAAAAAAAAATAAAATAAATGAATAAATCTCATGAACTTTGAACTTTCGTTTATCCCATCCTAAAAATTGATCATGTACACCAAAGAAACAAAAAGCAAGGCTTGTAAAACTTGGTATGGTTTAAATACAATCTTTTCTTTTTTCCTTTCTTTCTTTTTTTTTAAGCAAAATTGCAAGTAACGTTTTAGAGGTTATTAATATATATATTTCTTTTTTCAGCTTCTCACACATGCAGCAATCCTTTCTTTTGTAATCACTAGAGACCGGATGTTAGGCAAAATACCTATTCTTTAATATTAAAGATATGATCAAAAATAACGTTTTTAATTTTATGTGGGGGGTTATAGTTTCGATTTAAGGCAATTTTATTTTGCCTAGTTTGCCTATTTCGACCTTTACTGCCTAAATAATTGCTTTAGTGCATAATGTTGCCTATTCTATGCATTTTCTTTAAAATAAGCCTTCATTGGGAAAATATATAATTTATACAACATAAATAATATACACAACTGTTTGTAAATACAAGCACGTGCTACGTTAGAATGTACATACAGGGTGAACTTTAAAGATGTGCACATACTTTGGGAGGTGATTAATGATTTCAAAATAAGACAAAAAGTCCTGTTGTATTTTGTCGAATTCTGTGTCGTGTACGAGTGACAGTGGTGCCAACTTGGAATCGAAAATTGAAATGAAATGAAATCTTTAAGTTTTACGTCCCACGGTTATGCCGGTTAGGCTAAAGGAGACGGTGATGATGAGAGATGAGTGAAATGGTGGAATGAAGAAAGTGGGAGGAAACGGGAGAACCCCGAGAAAACCCACGAGCGCGGTGTTTGTCCACCACAAAGTTCACTTGGCGCGGGCTGGGATCGAACCCGGGACCCCAAGCACCAGAGGTGAACGCTCTACCACTGAGCCACCGCGCCCCCAGGAATCGAAAATTGAATCTTGACAATTGGAACGGAACAGATAGATGTGCACAAACTGCACATACGTTGGGAAGTGATTCGTGACATGAAAAGAAGACAAAAAGTCCTGTTGCATGTTGTCGAATTTCTCGTCGTGTACAAGTGACATGGGTGCCAACTTGGAATCGAAAACCGTGCACATACTTCGACAGATGATTCGTGACATGTAAAGAAGACAAAAAGTCCTCTTGAATGTCAGGAGACACCTCCCGAAGTATGTGCGCACTTTTATGTCTCGTTCGAATTGTCAGGATTCGATTTTCAATTCAAAGATGGCACCCCTGTCACTCGTACACGATGCGGAATTCCACAACATGCAACAGGACTTTTTGTCTTCTTTTGATATGCATCATGCAACAGGTCTTCTTTTGATATCACGAATCACCTCGCGAAGTATGTGCAGATCTTTTAGGTTTACCCAGTATGTACGGAATGCATAACAAACTTCGTTTTTATATGTACAATAAAAGAAGATATTAACAAACAAGTATGTTTCTATATTCTTTGAACATTATCTATGATCTGAATCTATTTTTTATTGGTATTGAGTATTTATCTTCATTATTTCGAGTTATATTTTAGTGCCTATTTTACTGCCTATTTTTTAACATTTTAGTGCCTATTTGCCTGCCTATTTTACAGGTTTTTAGTGCCTAAACATCCGGTCTCTAGTAATCACTCACGCCGTCGGTCGACAGGTGAGCGTGGCGCTCACAAATTACGCATAGTCACATTTATAAAGCCAGTACTACTCCAACAGAAGAGAATGAAAAGGTTACACTTGACTCTCACACACAAGACACATCAAGAGACAGCTAGACAGCGTCTCAGGTCTGTGACCCCACTAGGGCGGCTTTGAAACGAAAATATAAACCAGGGTGAGCGCTGCGCTCACCTGTCGACCGTTCCCGGGTTAAACAAAATAATAATAATAATAATAATAATAATAATAATAATAATAATAATAATAATAATAATAATAATAATAATAATAATAATAATAATAATAATAATGTTTATTCGCATTTCTCTTTCAAACAGTTTTTCGCGCAAAAACTTCAGTAAAGAGACTTTTTATAAAATATTTAACTTTAGAAGAAAATTGAATAGGAGATCCGCAGCAACACGGAGAACTAATTGTTATATGAATAATTTGCGGTCACTAGCACCCATATGCAGTAATATTTTTCAAGAGGTGGTCCAAGGTATTGCTCCCGGAACTACGAAATTTCCCCCAGGGCATACTTCATATCGAGCTCAATGGGGATTTCCAGTATTTTGCAGTAGTGCTTTTCACATCCAATGTATCGAAATCAATGAGTAACAAATCTGAAATCATTACTGCCCATATGAGATAACGCCAAAGGATCGACTTTAATCCCCAAAGTAACGACATATACGAAGTGTTTCTAAAGAACAAGTAACAACTCCGTGAACATATAGTACTCACAAGGGAACATTCCGATTTGGTGAATTAAATTGCTGAAACTGATTACTAGCACTGGATTCAGCACCAAAAGAAACAGAGAAAAAGAGAGTGTTTAGTAGCAGACCGTATACTGGGTGGGAGATAAGTGAGAGCAAAGTGCGAAGATAGAACGTAGAAAATGTCTAGAAATGTCACGTTAATTTTGAAACGAGTACAGGGATTGAAACGAGTTCATGCAGACATGCTTAGTTTTACACACCTCCTTTTTTTTGTTAAGGTTACTGATCAGAACGAAATAATTATTCTACCATCCAGTAAAATGTTTTCTTTGTTTTCAACTTTCTTTTATGATCAATATTCCAGGTAAATTATGTCAGTTGTCTTTTTTCGTTCATATTTTCTTTTCTTTTTTTCTTTTTTTTCCATCGCTCACTTGTCGCACTCTCCCATGTTTGAAATGAGCGAGTGAATTTAAAGCAGATAAAATTTCTGCTTTCATTGTTTCCGCTGGTTATTCCTTTTGTTTGGCACATAGAAAGAAACTTCACAAAACATGCTATTATTTCTTATCATTCACGGCATCAGCCATCCAAAATTTTACACATAGTTATATTTGCCACCGCCTATGTGAACAGTTCCAGTGGTGATTTCTTGATTATTCTCAGGACCTGTGTGAATAGTTCCCTAATAATTTTGGTAAATTGGTATAAAGTTCATCATCAAAAAATCATGAACATTTTCTAAACTATGTTACAAATGGTTGTTGAGCCTATAATTCTTTCAACTTCTTTTAGAGAATCGTCCAATTTAGAGGAGTTCGGGTTAGGGGTGGTATAGAGACGAGACCGCAGTGTGGGTCTTGTCTCGTTTGACAAATAATGGCCTCGATCCTGATCTCGTCTCGATAAACACACTGTACGCTTGTCTCGATCTAGAATGTCAAGTCTCGATTTCGTCTCGGAATAAGTAGTGTGAAATAAAAAATGTGAAAGTAGTATCATCTTACAGACTGTCGTTTTATCTTTCTTATTTTTAGCCTTCATTCTTGAATTAGAATTATTGAATGGCGTGTCCATTCGTAGCTAAGTTGCAATGCTCGTGCTTCGTATGCGTGTTTGCGGATTCAATCGTTAGTATTCAATATCAAGCCTTGGATAAAACTCGAATAGTGATCCACATTTCACTTTAAACAAGATATATTTGTTATATAGTGAAACTCTAATCAATCAACTTCAATACTATAGCTTATTTTCTTCCTGCTGAATCAGGGTTATTCAACATTTCTACCAGATAATGCCGTCGATAGTAGCAAGAATGTATTTAAACGATAGGAAATTTAAATTTTACAATTTCGTATTTATTATCCATTAATTCTTCTTTGACTGCCACTTTAAACAAAGAAAATCACGTTCATTATCTTAACAAATAGATATTTTACTAATACAATATTTGTTTCAAATGGATGAAATCCTTAATTACCTTTCACAACACCAACTTTAATTGACACTTTATAACACGAGGTTATTGCAACCTTACGATACGCTTATTCTCCATAATATTATAGTTACACATTAAGCTGTAGGTCCGCGTCTCATATAGCCTTGGTGCAGAACGGGACACTAAACTCAAATCCAACAATCATCTTTTATTATCTGTGGTCTCGGGTTGTGTCACCAAACACGAGATTCAAACTCAGATATCTCTCCTAGTTCAGATTTCACTTTCTGTTTCTTATACAAGTTGATAAGACTGTGATGTATTATATAGGTATACAACCTTTTTTTTTCACCTAACAGTATGAATAGTTCCAAATTATCGTACATTTCCGTGTTTGTAGTCGAGCAAATCGAAACTGCTAGAATGTTTTATATCTATGTAATAACGAGAAAAAAAAAACATAATTATGCAAAATGGAAAAAAGAAAAATAATAAATCTCAGAATACTACCTACCATCACTGAATTAAACTTTAAAAAAAAAACACTGGCGTAACAGCCTTTAGCGGACCATGGCTTAAAAGCTGGTTTACGGCACTTTTGCCTTTGGAGTGATGTGTGGTCAGCACATCGCTCCCCTCGCCGTTAATGCTGGATTACTAGACGGGAGTTCACCGGGCTTCAAGTTTCGCCTAATACCTCCTAGCTATGCAAACGTCAATCAAAGCGATGACACAGTTAATTTTCTTACTAGGCGAAAGTTGATTTTTAAAGCACTTCGTTTAGCTCGCATACGTTGGTAGTCCTACACCTTATTAATAGTTATCATTTTTTCTTGAAAGTATTTCTTATTAAATAGTCCAGTATGTAGCGGAAAATTTTGACAAACCCAGCGCAAATTGGTAGCCTAACGAAACTTGCAGGATAGTTTCCTTTTATCAAGTATAGTAATATCCTGAAAGTCCCCGAACATTCCTCTTGAGCTACATTCAATGTGGCTGCCATATTCAATTTGGCCGACACTGTGTATAGAAAAATAATGGTGTCCTTGATTTCTTAGCTTAGGTTCAATTATACGGTCTTGGTACTTGTAACAAAATATTTTTGTGTATAAAATTTAGTTTCGTTTCGTATATTCATCTCTGTAAGTCAGGTAGATATAAATCTAGAAATGAAGGAGTAGGCTTGTATCTCTTAATGTTATACCTGTGTTTCTGTCAAGCGTATTTTTCTGATTTCTTTGTTTGTTTATACAAATAATATTATATAAGTAAAAAAAAATAGAGAAAAAAATGTGAACATGCTAGAATTACACTTGACATATACAAAATATGATGCATTTGAGAACAATAGGTAATTATACGGAAGTTTCTGTAATCTTATTTAGCAAAATAATCTATAGAGAAAACGTTATTTAAGCAAAATTCAGTTTTTTATAAGCGATAGAAATAATTTATGGTACATAAAAGACAAAAAAAAAAAAACCCTGGCACGGTACACTGTTGGGACATAAACGATACGGTTGGGTGTAAATAAAGGCCTCGCAGACCCCGCATTGTGCGGGGGGAGGCAAAGCCATCACGGGGCCCCAAATCGTGATGTAGGACGTAGAGAAGAGGCCCCATTCCACGTTGTCTGCTAGGTGGCCCCCAAGCCCTTAGTTACGTCACTGCATGTCTGAGTGAAACAATCTCGAACATAAACAATAGGCCCAAGTACGTGAGAGTTTTACATTTGCAATACACGAGCTTAAAAAAAAAAAAAAAATGGTTCTGCTATGTCCAAACAACGAACTACTTAGCATTCTCCATTTTCTCTTCCGATCCCCAATACTTGAATATGTTGCTCCCCCATATTAATTACTTGAATATGTTGCTCCAGCAAAGTTAGCTCCTTATGGTACACTTTCTATACGTGCCGTCTGCTCACACTTGCTCTTAAGAGTAAAACTGAGAGGTAAGTGACTGGTGTGAAATAAGTCTTCTGTATGTGAAATATCGACAGAAAGCCAGTGCGTCACCCCATGGGATACATAAAGGTATAATTGGATACGTTATCCCACTTTTACTAGTTCTTCAGGTTTTGTGGTAGAATTATTTAATATACTCACAACCTATTACAATTAACTGTCTATCTCTTGAGTAGTTTCAAAGGTTTTCTTCCCTTTTTGCAATAGAGACAAAGCCATGTTACTTCCTGAAAATTCATGTAAAAATATCATCACATCATCCATGTTTCCTCCTGTATTTTCATGTATTTAAACATTTTGACTGATTGATGAAATCTGCTTTCTTTATGAAAAATCAGAAAAATACGCTTGAAAAAAAAAACACAAGATTAAACATTTTGTTATAAGTTTCATAATCGTATAATTGAACGAAAGGTAAGAAATCAAGGAAACATGGATATTCTATAGACTGTGGCGATCACGTGAGATATGGCAGCCATATTGGGTGAAGCTTAAGTGAATATCTGGTCACTTTTAGGATATGCCTATATTTGATGGGAAGAAGCTGTCCCATAAGTTTTATTGTTACTATTCTTTTTTCTTTTCGGTTCAGACCCCTGCATACTCACTAGCGGATCTAGAAGGATCGTTTGGGAGGGGCGGTCCGCTTCCTGGAAGATGAGTGTAGCTTCAAGGTGATCAGAATTTTATTTTTGCAAGAATGGGATGCATATGAATCCGGGACTGAAGCGGAGCGGGTGTAAACCTGATTCCACTTTGGACCCGAATTTGTAACTTTTTTTTTTAATGGAAGTACATTCTTTCTGTACATTTAAATTAAATACGTACTTCCGTTTCGGAGGCGTGGCGGTGTCATGACTCACTTCACACACAATCACCGCAACATATCAGATGCACTGTCGTTGACAGTACCGGTATTTGCACAAAAGAAAATACTGTATTGACGATAATATTAATTTTAACGAAAGAGTGTACAATTTGCTCTAATCATTTATATTTTGAATAACAATTGCGGGACAACATTTAGAACCTGCCGTTCTTTCAGAAAAAGTGTTCCGGGCGGGCACACGTAGTATTCCGGGGGGCACTGCTGGTACTATTTTATTAAACACGTATAATTTTGGTCTCGTCCGGGGGGCACTGTCAGAGGTCCGGGGTGCAGTGCCCCCAAAAAACATGTCTGGAAGAAACACTGGAGGCTCGAGCTACGCAAAAATAGATAACAAAAGTATATGTGTATAAAGAATAATACAAAATCTCTATATTTGTGTGCGGTCCACGAAACATAGTATAATTATAGCTCTGCTTACAACAACAATAAAATTATATTATGCTAGCCTTAGTCTAGGTAGGGCTTCGTTCCAGATCCCCAATTTGCTCGGCATACGGCCTTGCACAATATAGCAAATGCTCTTACGTGCTACTGGGGCAGAATATTTCGCGTTCCTCCTTTTGTCTTTCATATAGAATTGGATTGAGCTAAAACTCTGTCACGAAATTCAAACATCTCGTAAGGTACTTTAATGAACCACCCCCATATCTTTTCCTTCTTTTCTACGTTAAGTGAAAGAAAACCGCTCAGATAGAAAAATCAAACTACTAACTTTCATGTTTCTAATCGCAAGGGATCCCGAGATATAGGCATGTTATAATAATAATAATAATAATAATAATAATAATAATAATAATAATAATAATAATAATAATAATATAATCCACCCCTTTTCTTCCTTCTAAGTAAAATATCAAATACGCTGGAACAAGTATTGAATTATTTTAACTGAAAAGTCCATATACTAAATTCCATGTTTCTAACCTTTAACGATTCTTAGATATTGATATCTTATTATAATGTTTGCAATTCCCGCTCCTTTTTCTTTCCATCTCTTTTCTCCGTTTTACTAAAATATCAAAAAACGTTGAAAAGCGTGTCAAATTATTTTAAATGAGAAATTCAAATGCCAAATTTCAAGTCTCTCGTCTTAACTGATTCGAAGAGATGGCCATCTTATTAAAATAATTTCCACCCAATTCTCCCTTCCTTTCTTCGAATTTCCAAAAATTCTTCCTTAGTGATACCCTACGTAACAAATCTTACCTAGTTTCCGATTTTAAAGTTTCTAGCTTAAGCGGTTTGGCCTGTGCGAAGTTTTTCACTCAGGATTTCGTCTTTTATATATGAATTACAATAACGGCTTGTGTTATTTCTCAATAAAAGATGAAATGCCATTAGAAGTCATAATGAATGCCTGGTCCTTCCTAATGTTTCCATGTTGAACCCCAAAAGTCACGGGTCTCTTTATTGGTCTAGTAGCTAGCGAACGTACTTTTGATCTTTGATGCATGAGGTCCTGTGGTTTGATTCCCGGTGAGCGAGCATGGAACGCACTACGGTGGTTCAGATCCAAATTTAAACTCTAGTTCTCGTTCTGTAAAGCATCGATTTTGACAAACGACGTAAGTACACTCATGTCTAAAATGATTGTCGCATATCTATAACTGTCTTCTTGTAAGAATATAATTTGATAATAACTTTGCAGGATACTTTTAATACCGATACTATGGGTATAATCGGGAAATGTATATTTGTGGTAAATTTCACAGGAAAAGAATTATAAATACGAAAATTAGAATGAGTAAAACAAAATGTTGCTAAATGAACAAGAAAGTTTTATTTTCGTTTTATTGTTCTTATTTACTGCTCTTTTGACATGAAATTTGCCACATACATGTCTTCGCCGATTATACACATACTAACATTATAAGAAATACCGGGCGAATTCGTTATCAAATCATATTCCTACAACAACATATTTATAGATATGCGACAATAATTTTGGACATGAGTGTACATATTAATCAATCAACCAACAGAAAATTTTCCTTGCAGATTCAGAGAGCTATTCGGTAAGAAGCGCTGTAGATTCTATATTTCTCTTTATTCAAGGTCGCAAAGGTAATTGAGGTTATAATCCGGAATTCCGAAATCCATTTCATAGCCTTTTTCTAGGACACAATAACACATTTTTAGTTCAAAGAGTGAGTCGTCTTACCCCCTTCCTACAGTTGTTCGTCCAACGTCCAATGAATCGTATTCACGCTCCTTTGGAGCTTATGATGACCGTCCGAAAGAACTAGGGAGAGAAGTATTCACAATTCAAATATATCTGTATTAAGTACAATTAAGTACCACACATTTTGATTAAACTCTGCTAGGCTTGTCACAGATTGGATCGGTCGGGAAAAGACCATATTAGTATTTCCCAATAATAAATGCTGAAAGTTCAAAGAACTCTTTGGAGGGGGCAGTCGCCCCCTCCGCCCTCCCGTGGATCCGCCAGTGTGCATACTGCACTAAAACAGTTTGCACTTAATTAAAAATTTACACTTTTAATGGTGATGCTCGATGTCAAGTGTATACTATCTATACCGTAATTGTGCTTATACTGATCTTTGGTGCTTTGTTTAATTTTATTTTATGAATTATGCAAACTCTCGTCGAATTTGTGACTTCACTTTATATTTTCTGTAATGCATCTTGTAACTTCACGTAATATTTTCATATCTTGGTGTCAAACATATAATATCTATTCATATAGCGTAATTGCGCTTATACTGTTTTGATGTGTACGTTTTATTTATTTTTTAAATTTAGAAACTACAAATTTCTTAAATTTTGTCATTTCTTGTCAGTACTACCAACATAATTTCACATTAGGCAATCTTGAATTCAAGATTCGCTTACACTTTTTCTTGAGTTAACATCTGCAAATTTCATTGCCTGAGGTTATTAGACGAATCTTGAATAGCCGAAAGTTGAAGTCACCGAGTTCAATACTTTCATTCAAGTACTTCCCCAATTGTCCTCACGACGCTGGGTATACCGAAATGCCGATACCATGTAATGAGTACACATGGTCAACCGGTACTATTTAACTTTGCTGATCTCACTAGAACATTGCCGACTAAATTAAACATTAACAACTTTGCTTTCCAGTTAACATTAATTAGCTTTACATTGGTATCTACGTAAAATAGAAATTTCGTTTTATTCCACGCATGCAAGCGCTTGTAATAAACAACAAAAAATTTTAAATGAATCTTTCTGTGGATAATTCCTTAATTGTGTAACTAGAGGCGGATCCAAGTTGAATATTGGGCGGGGGGGGGGCAGTCGTTCGAGCTCAAAACAAGGTAATAATATATTGCAAAAAAGAAAGAAGAAAGAAAAAACGAAAAGTCAAACAATTTTAGAAAAGGGAATGGACTCTTCTGTAGAATTAATATGAACAAAAACACCAGAGGTACAAAAAGTGCAGCCAAGTTCGTCAGCCTCAAAAAGTGTTGAGATGAGGATGGATGAGCCAAGCTCCTTACCACTGCATCTGCGAGATGTCTAACATATTCGAATACATTAAGATGTCTGTTTCTAGTTTCACGGCGGGACATTTCAGCCATAAGGCTAATGGTGACCCCCAAATCCACCACGCTCACAAACACCATCCCTAAGGCTCGTTAACATCATTTACCTTGACACTTCGTGAAGGAATATAAGTTTTCCCTGTCTGGGTTTCGAACCACCAATCTTACTGCAGTATACTGTATATGTGCCTTAGCGCCTTAGCGAAGTTGATATTCCTAAGGTTGGTGGTGGTTCCAAACCCACCACGCCCACCACCACTATCCCGCGCCAAGTTCCAGTGTTCGTTTCAGATGCAGGGCCAAGGAACTTGGTTCATCCATTCTCATCTCAACACTTTTTGAGGCTGACGAACTTGGCTGCACTTTTTGTACCTCTGGTATTTTTGTTCATATTTCACTTCTTTTTGTAGTTCACCATGTCAATATCGTATATCTTAATTGTAGCATATTGGATCATTGGGGAGTACCTTATCAATTTGATGAGTGAGTGGGTGAAACGATTTCTTGCTTAACTAAGGACAGTTTTTTGCCCATGAAAAATTTCCCATAGCACATTCATCAGATTTTGGACTTTTTCTATACTCAGGTCATTATAAAGTACCTTTGTGCTAAGTTTCACGTCTCTGTCTCATTGGGAAGTACCTAATTAATTTGATGAGTGAGTCAGTGAGTCAATGAGCCTGAAAACTGCATATTTTAGGGGTCCAGTACTCGAATATGGTTGAAGGTAGGAATGTGAGAATTGGTATATGAGCACATCTCTCGGATATCTCCTTAAATTCTAAATTTCATGTTTCTTCCCGTTACTAGAATCGGTTTTACAGAGCCTCGAAATCGGTGATTTTACCCAAAACTCTTGTTCGTGTATAATATGCTTACGGCAGGTGCAGACCAGTTTTCATTTTCTTCGCGGAACTTGGCTGCCATGCACTGCCGTACATGTTGACTTGTTTAAACGTTGATACTGATGGATTACTACTACTACTACTACTACTACTACTACTACTACTACTACTACTACTACTACTACTAATAATAATAATAATAATAATAATAATAATAATAATAATAATAATAATAATAATAATAATAATAATAATAATAATAATAAATAACAGTAGTAGCAGTAGAATAAGAATAATAATAAGAATACGAATTCTTCTTGAATCATTAACTTTAATTTCTATTCATACGCTAGTTATATTGCTTCCTTCTTTGTATTTTCAATTGCACTTGCATGTAAAATGCCAGAACCATTACGTTTATTGACTTTCTGTACTGTCAAACTGGACTTTCTAAAACAGGAATATTGGGAAAAAAAATTGCGGACAAATGGGTTTATAGCTTACTGTTTACTAATTGTTAACAAGAAGCAGAAATCAGTTTTGAGAAGGAACGGATAGCTCAAAATATTGCATCTTGAAAAGAAAGAGGAGAAGCGGCCACCTACATTTTCGAAAGTGGGCATTTTCTGAGCAAGAACTCCAATGTAAGTAATTTATTGTGATGTATTGATTCATTTAACTCCTGCAATTGAAGACTTACTTATTTTAGGTTTTATTCTACAATTATAATACAAAGTTTAAAAAAAAAATCAAGAGCTACAACTTTGTCATGGTTTTTATTTTTTTTTAATCCTATTCTTGGGGTTGCGATCGCCCCCGATCGCTATCCTGGATCCACCCCTGTGTTTGTTTTACAAAATTAGATTTCGAGATTTTTAGGGAACATGCTGTTTGAGTACTAAAAATGACTTAAAAGGAATAAAGTATAATATTTGGAATATATATTTGTGATGAGAGGGGAGCTAACTTCAGGAAGTTACAATTAATAGGGATCAGGTCCCTGTATTTCACCCCCTACAGTCCCCGCTCTGTTCTAGTGGTTAGCGAGCGTGATGTAAGAGACTCCGAGTTCGATTCTTGATCAGCTTTAAAATTTGAACTCATTAGCGTAGATCTGATTCGATCTTAAGGTATGGATTCACTTATACGAAAACCTCGGTGGCTCAGTGATAGAGTACCAACCTATTTCTTAGGATATGTGGCCCCAGCTTCGGTCCTGGTTCTCGCCAAGCCGGTTTCATTGAGAATGAAAACTATGTGCACGGGTTTTCTCGAAGATCTTCCATTACCACCCGCTTTTTATATCGCCAAGATTTTACCATCATTTGTTTGTTTCATTCGCTACCATACCCTTCAGCCTTGGAGCATAATTTTGTGGCACTAAACTCAGAGATTTCATTTTCAAGCAGTGATTATTTCAGAGAGTGACAGGGAGCCCCTTGGAGCTATTGAATTCCTCCTGGGCATGTTAAATGTGGATTTCCTACCATTTCAACAATATTATTTGTCACACCTAGTGTATTAAAATTCTCACCTCTGAGGGAAAATCTAAAACCATTACTGTTTTCAAGCAACGTATAACTTCGGTACTAGAAAGAGGTCATATATAAACTCATTTATTCATTGGTAAATCCTTTGGTAAAGATGATGCTGAAATTATAACAAAGCAAAGTTTTTATAAAATGCATTGCAAAGAAGAAACTATTTTTGAGAAGGTAAAATGAAGAAATTAAAAACATTGAGTGCGGTTTTCTCGAATATCAGGGAAGTAGTTTAGTTTATAGAAACATTTAATCTCGCAAATGCTTTTAGTGTTAATTTCATTTCTTCAATTTACCACCACAAAAACTATTTTCTCCCAAAATTATTGTTTCAAAATTTCTTGATGTTATTAACTATATTATTTGAATACCACTCATTCTAGCTTTGGAACTTCTTGTATAAATTAAAAGAGACATTCTGGCCAAAGCATATATTGACTAATAAATAATAGCGTTACAGTTTCGGAAAACTAATTTGCCGAAACTGTAATACTATTATTTAATAGTTAATATATGCTTTGGTCAGAATTTGTCTTTTAATTTAAAATATATTATTATTATTATTATTATTATTATTATTATTATTATTATTATTATTATTATTATTATTATTATTATTATTATTATTATCATTATTATTATTATTATTATTATTATTATTATTATTATGAGTATCTACATACCTAAGCGATTAGCGTACGCGTCTTTGGCGTGGGATACCTGGGTTCGATTCCCAGTAGGAGCTCATGTGTTTCGGATTCTACGTTAATCAGTACGTCCACTTCTCATACAGCTTAGTTGCTGAAACGGACGTAAAACTCAAAATCAACTCAACTCACAAATAATGTAATAATAATAATAATAATAATAATAATAATAATAATAATAATAATAATAATAATAATAATAATAATAATAATAATAATAATAATGATGATGATGATGATGATAAACGACACAATGTAAGGAGTGAAAGGCAAGAAACCATATAAAAAACTGCATGCGATCAGATGAAGTCGGAACCTCTCCTTTCAGTGTAATTACCAGTGAGACACTAAACCATAAATAAAACAGTAATATAACGGTCTTATTGATGGTGTTCCTGAAAATATGGGATATATTGTAGAGTGGTGTTACATTGGATTATTTAATTATCATTGAGTAACATGTATTTCTTATTCTATATACATGTATTGTAGTTATAATTTCAAATGGTGTGTGTCTTTTAGTCTAGGGCTTCTACATATTTTCTCAGCTTTAAATATGTTTGTGTAGAGCACAGCCTATACAATTGTTATTGAAATCTGTAACCAGTCTTTCTTGTTCGCTTTACTGCTTTATAACCAGCGGAAGAAAACAGCTATAAAGGAACTTCAGGTGTCAATCAACTATTGAGCTGCCCTGCGTGGCGCACGTGGGGAGGCCTCCTCCTCTACATACTTCCCCCTTCTCAATAGCGTTTGTTTTGAGCGAACGGTGATGCGACTTTCTCCGAAGCAATTGTGTATGGAGATGATGTTCTATCTGAAATGTTGGTAGACACTGTTTTTGTCAATTTTCCATCCTAATTTCTGTGAACTGTTTAAACAGAATAGTTTATGAAATGAAAAATGCTTGAGAAGAGACGTTTTAAAGAATACGCTCACAGTTGCCGACATTTTCTTACACATTCTGTTGAGAGTTGGATACCTGGAAATAACCAAAAATCGTCCCGAAAAAACCCCTTGACCATAAAAAATATCGTCATATCAATCAACGTTATTTCTATCTAATTACTGACACATCTCGGGAAAACGTTTCTTATGCTACTTAGATTGAATTATGTCAGATTCATTGCAATAAGATGTAAAATATTGATGTTATTTTAAAAAAATCCAAATTATTGGAAACATTTCGTCCCGTTTAAACCCCTCAAAATTATAGATATGTATAAATATGTTATTTATTAAAATTAATTAACGAAACTTTCTATAACGATGTTTCTCACAGTCCTTTACCACTCTCAACAAAATTTATTGGAAAATTAAAACTTTTTTGTCCTTCGACTTTTTCGCCTCACAGAAAGATGCCTTGGTGGTATGTAATGAACAAAATACATTTTGTTTCTTAAAAAACAACAAAATATTTATTTGTGAATAGATAATAGGGTCGATAAAGCTTTTTATACTTATTTCTTTGTAAAACGGTGACATCAAAAGTCATTTTTGCAAAAATAGTGATATTTTAGGAAATATATCATGACATTCCGAAAACTAAATTAGAACAGAACGTGTTGATGGCAATAGCATATTCATAGTTTTATTGCTTCACGCATTTCTTCAGATCAAGATTTAGTCAATATAGTATAGAGAGGAGCAAATAAATCAAAGTTAGAAAATATAGAATGTATCTATTGTTTCGTCCTTTTTAGACCCCTAGCAGCTAAAGATAGATATAGATAGATAGATAGAGATATACGAATATACTAAATGCAAACTATTTTTCATTCTCCTTGTTTCCCAGCACACACAGAAACACACACACTTATATATATATATATAGTGGTATATTTCTGTACTATGATACATTTTACTGAAATTTTCTATATACTACTTTATATTTATTTGTAAGTACTTTCTGATCGCTTACAGCTTGCAAACATTTCCCTATGCATATCCCTTTTGCACCTTCTCTTTCTACCAACAACTGTTGTTATCTCAAGAAGCAACTGATCGGCGGGCCCGGTGTTTGTAAAATAGATCCTCATGGTTGTATTCTCCCTTATTTGACCATGGCTTTACAAGTCACATCATCACGTCTTTAACATTGCCTCGTTTATGCAACACTTGCCTCCAACATATATTTTGTCTCTGATGAATACGTTGTTTCAGCATTGCACCCTCAATGAATCTTTGCACCGTATTATCCGCGAATACTTAGGATGTAAACACACACACACACACACAAATCCACATGTACTTACCAGCTGCTCATTCATAATCTAGAAATTTCCAGCTCTGTATAAGTCATGGAAATTAAGAACGAACATTTCCCAGAGTCCACGGAATGCTCTCATCTTATTTGTTTTCGGTTTTTCCTGACTAGTTTGAAGATTATCAAATCAACAAATGCTAAGGAGACATTTGAAACGATTCAGCGATTCGTTGCTTGGAATATTGAACGTTCATTTTCACTTGATCAGATTTCGCTGAAGCCTTATCCTGCGGATTTTTGCACTAGAAACACAATAATATAATCTATGAACGCATATCTTTCAGTTTCGTCGCTGAAGCCTTTTATGTATTTATTTTTATTTATTTATTAATACGTATATCAGATAAATCAATATTTCAATTATGAAAGTAGAAATTAAAGTGAAATTTCAAGTTAGAAATCTCATTAAAAAGATCAGACTTATATTATTCTGCCAACCAAATCCTTGATTATGGTCATCATGTAAAGTTTTTCTAAGTACTCATGTGTAGACGTGAATGAATGTATTATTCCATTTCTAATTTTGGGATGTTATCCCAATCGGAATCACGTCGATCGATATGTACTGTACATTTTATGTTGCTTTCAGGGTCGTTGTAGAAAATTCTTTGGATACACAAGTGAAAGTGAAGTTAAAAGTACCAATCTTATCACTGGAGGGATATTTGACAATTACTGGTAACATTGGTGCCAATTACATTTCAGTAAGGGGCCCTTTCAATGCTACGGCTAGTAAGTATATTACCAATATATATTAAATAAGTTACAAAAAATAATTCACCTTGTTTAAGTGTAAGACAAATTTCGGCTTGTGCAAAAAGTATTTAATAAACTAAAATACCTTTGAGTTTAGGTTAGCTGTGCTTCTTGGTTTGTCTCTGCTTAACCGTTTTGTCTAACATTCGCTAGGTTGTTTCTCGCTATTAATTTCAATCTCTCTCCGTTATGTATCAACTGACTTGTAAATAGTAATTTTGTTATAATTTCATTATATTTCCATTCCGTACACTAATTTGAGTCTAATGCACTCCCAATCAGTGGCGTCTTTTGAAATAATTTTTCAGTAGTTCACAGTCGTTTCGAAATTTGAATTCTGGAATTCTCAGTAGTAATGGGGACACCTGATCTCACTTTGGACTTTGCCCCCGAGCTTTGTGAAGTCATAGGTCAATGGTCAATAAATTAGGGGTACTTAGGACCACCCCTCTGGATTTTGGCAGGGGTACTTTGACCCACTCCCTAAATTTTGACAGGGGTACCTAGGACCACCCCCCTTAAATTTTGTAAATTGCCAAATTTAAAAATTCGATATGGTAGCCTAGGACATTAGAATGTACCCCTATTAGTATTGGGGGTCCATCTAATTCCCTTTCATGGGTAAAAATGGCCAAAAATTCAAATTTATAATAATAATAGTATAAGATCCTAATATATATCCCTATAAATTTCGGTGATCAACATCGTTCCCTTTTTGGGGTAAAATTTTCCAAAATATAAACGTAAACAATACGTTGTACAGCGTGATCGGTTTTTGGCCCAATTTATCCCCTTGGATGAGGTCCTATTACCTTCTATGGCTATATGGGTGTGTACATGGGTTCATTCTCTTACATACGACAGGTATATTGATGCACCCATCGTAAAATTTGGGAAGGGTACCTTAACCCACCCCTTAAATTTCGGAAATTGTCCAATTTAAGCATTTGGTATAATAGTGTAAGGCCTCAATACGTATCTCGGTAAATTTGGATGCTCCAACTCGTTCCCTTTCATGGGTAAAAATTGCCAAACATTCAAATTTCGGAGGTTATTGACCGCCTTTGATGACGTTTTATTACCTTATATTTTGGATATTGCACAATTTAAACATTTAATATAGTACTATAGGACCCAAACGTTTATCACCATAGATTTGGGTGGTTCATTGGTTTCCTTTTGTGGATAAAATATTGCCAAAAATTTAAATTTCGTAGGTTATTGACCCAATTTATTCTTCTTTTATTAGGGCTTTATTATTTCATATTAACATAATATTGTGTTCAGGGGTCTATTTTCTTTAATAAGGTATAAGTACATTTATGCTTTCATCTTAAAATTTGACAGAAGTACATTGGCCCACCCTTAATGTCTAGAAATTGCCCAATTTGGTAAAAAAAAGTACAGGGCTCTAACAAATATGATTATAAATTTCGTTCCCTTTCATGGGTAAAAATTGTTAAGAAATGTAAATTTCTGAAGTAATTGAACTCCTTCAATAACGATGGATGCATACAGGAGTCTATTTTCCTTATACTTTAATGCTCATTTTTTTTAAAAAAAATTGTTTGGTGTACATAGGACCAATCTTATATTTGGGAATTATCAAATACAATTCTGTAAACGTTCTTAAGAACCCTTTGAAAATGTTGGTGCTCCTCTTATGCCCAAATATTCGTAATTTGAATGTTATTGGCCTATTTTATATTCTTCGATACGGCTTTATCATTGAATGAGTACAGGATTTATTACTTTTTTCATAAGACGCATGTGTATTTGTGCACAAATCTTAAATTTTGGGAGGGGTACATTTCTTATTGTCAAATCAATAATTGATAATTGTTCTTAAAATTGGGTGGTATCCCATTCTTTGTGTAAATAATTATCAAATATTAGTATGATCACGTGGTCACTTACTGACCTATGATGGGATTATGATTCCAGGACATTGGTACATTGACATTTGTAAGATAATTTGAGAATTGTCAGAATGAAATTTCGTCATTGGTCTTGAATATTCCCGCGTATGGACCAAAATATAAATGTAAGCAATACGTTGTACCACGTGATTGACCTTGATGAGGAAGTGTACAGGGATTAATTTCCTTTTCAAAATTTGTTGTGGTACTTCTTAAGTTTGGAAACACTTATAGACAACACTGTGTTCTGCTTATTTCCTTCTAGGTTATTAACCTCATTCAACATATAATTATGTGGTTAATTCTAAGACTTAGATATATCGAGATTGGTACGTTGGACCATTCTTTAAATTTGGGAATTGTGATAAACAAAATGTTAGTATGACGCGCGAAGTTTGAGTGTTATATGATTAATATGAAACAATACTTTGAAATTTAGTCACAGCTCATAGTCTTAGATCATTGGTGGTGGTTAATTTTCTTATCTTCAGCTTTAGAAATCCTATATGTAACCTCATTGAATCCTACGACTCATAGTCTAATGGCAATATGATATCTGGTATAATTCAACATTGAAATTTAATCACAAGATGATGTAATCTAATAACTGGCAAAGTTATTGTTGATGCAATTAATTGGATGATCACTGTCTTTCGTGCAATCTGATTGGTTGATGATTTTCAAATCTCTGCTGCATTCATTTTTAACTTTTGTTTAACATTTATCGATTACTCTTTAAAAATCTTGGTTTGAACATTTTCGATCAACATTTTGCACTCATTAACAAATACGATAAAAGCCGTTTATTTCTTAATAGAATAGTTAAAAATCGGATAAAGTTCCAAGGCTAACCTTGAAACGTGAAATTATTTTAGTTGAAAATTTTGTTTTGACAATTTTTTTCGATTTTTTTGTTTCAAAATTTTGGTTAGAAACTTTTTTCGTTTCAAAATTTTGCATGGAAATTTTTTGTTTGGAACTTTTAGTTTGAATTTTTTTATTTGTTGCACATATTAGTAAAGAACCGGAGCTGTTTAGAACAAAACATCTGGCAACAATGTTTATTATGATGTAATAGTACAAGTCAGAACATGGTAATGGAACGTGATCAGCTTTGCACCATATATAAGCATCGTTTGAGTTAGTCTTCATGATAGCGTCATCATGGTTACTTGTATACAGTTTCTAAACACACGTGATGTGAGAAATCATTTACCAGGATTACTGATTTACAACAGAATATACCTTATAGAATTTTAGCTAGCCGAATGATCTCAACAAAGTTCGGATTAAGTTTCGTAGTGAAGCTTGAAAATGTTAGGAATAATTTTACCAGCAAGATATTTACCCATGGAAAAGTCAAAACAAAAACTATTACGTTTCATAAACACTGGATCTGTAACTTTATTCTACAAAGGATTCTTGGGTCGAAGTCATCAATTTGAATTTAGTACACAGCCTGATCAGTGAATTTGGATAGCATGACGTCAGCAATTGTGATGAAATCTTGAATTGAAACGTTAACATTTTCTTTTTAATGACGTCAGCCATAGCTGTATGATAAAATTGTCAATCACATAATACGATCTGTAAGTTTGGTTGGTGAGCACATTCCTTTCCAATGACGTCAGCAATTGCTCTATGATTTGTGTTTAAATCAATGCAAACGTCAGCAAACCTGTAAGCTATCAACCTGTAAGCTATAACCCTTGTAATTATTCGGGCAAGTTCGTTTTAAGAGGAAAGATGTGTACTTCTAACGATAAAGAATTCCTCTACGGAAGCTATTATCCAATAAATACACTGATCAATAGTATCCGGACACCTGGTTGAAAATGACGTGCACGTTCGTGGCGCCCTCCACCGGTACTGCTGCAATTCAATATGTGTTGGCCCACCCTTAGCCTTGATGACAGCTTCCACTCTCGCAGGTATACTTTCAGTCAGTGCTGGAAGTTTTCTTGGGGAATTGCAGCACATTCACCACGGAGTCCTGAACTGAGGAAAGGTATCAATGTAGGTAGGTGAGGCCTGGCACGAAATCGGCGTTCCAAAATATCCCAAAGGTGTTCTATAGGTTTCAAGTTAGGACTCTGGGCATTTCAGTCCATTGCAGGGATGTTATGGTCGTGTAACCACTCCGCAAAATGCCGTGCAGTATGAACAGGAGCTTGATCTTTATGTAAGATGCAATCGCCATTCCCGAATTGCTATTCAACAGTGGGAAGCGAGAATATGTTTAAAACTTCAATGTAGGCTTGCGCTGTGAGAGTACCACGCAAAACAGCAAGGGGTGGAAGCCCCCTCCAAGAAAAACACGACCATACCATAACATCACCACCTCCGAATTTTACTGTTGGCACTACACACGCTGTCAGATGATGTTCACCGATCATTCGCCATACCCATACCCTGCTATGGGATCGCCACATTGTGTACCGTGATTCGTCACTCCATCCAGCGTTTTTTCACTGTTCAATCATCCAATGTTTACTCTTCTTACACCAAGCGAAGCGTCGTTTGGCATTTACCTGTGGGATGTGTGACTTATGAGCAGCCGCTCGACCATGAAATCCAAGTTTTCTCACCTCATGCCTGTCATAGTACTTGGAGTGGATTCTGATGAAGTTTGGAATTTCTGTATGAAGGTCTGAATAGATGTCTGCCTATTACACTTTACGACCCTCTTCACCTGTCGGCGGTCTATGTCAGTTAACAGACGAGGTCGGCCTGTACACGTTTGAGCTGTACGTGTCCCTCCACGTTTTCACTTCACTATCACATCAGACACAGTAGACCTAGGCATGTATATGAATGTGGAAATCTCGCGTGCAGACTTCTGACACAAGTGACAACCAATCATTTGACCACGTTCGAATGTCGTGAGTTTCGCGGAGCTACCCTTTCTGCTTTCTCGCGATGTCTAATGACTTCTGAGGTCGCTGAAAATAAGTACCTGGCAGTAGGTAGCAGCACAATGCACCTAATATTAAAAACTATGTTTTGGGGTGTCCGGATACTTTGGATCACATAATGTATATTTAATACAAAACATGTGATGGTTGGTATCTGTGCTACATCTTTTGAACCTATTATTCGATTGGGCAAATCAGAACAATTTGGTTTACGATTCAACTTTGAAGAATGGCAGATATTATGAACATGAATCGACCAAATGAATGATTTTCATGATGAGCTAAATGTAACTATAGTCAAATTATTATTCTCAAATCATGAAGTTGTGCTACGTACAGTCCTCGAGAAGAAGATGGTGCTGTTACGTAAAATGAGTACATTGCGAGAACCCCGCAAGATGATGTATCTAATACAATCGGAATGGATCAAATTAATATATTCCAGTGTGTTAAACATCCAGTGAAATTCTGCAACAAAACAAGTATATTACTGAAAAAGTCTTATTTTGAGAAATGTTATGCATATTGTACAACATGTATATAAATGGTGTGATGGTTGTTAACACCGTTCATGGGTGCATGCCTGTATTGATAAACAATTTATTTCTGAACAAATGGACATTGAGTTTCCACCAATTGGCATTGCAATAGATCTTAGAAGACTTAAATTGGAATTAAAAGTATACGATAAAGACAAACTAATGCAAGAAGTTCGAAATACATTGAATCGATAATATCCAGATCAGTGCAGGATCTATAATCCACAAGACACCGCGATGGACCCCCAATACTAATAGAAGTACATACTATGGCTTAGGGCTACCATACCAATTTTTTAAATTTGGCTATTTCAAAAATTTAAGGGGTGTGGTCTTAAGTGTCCCTAGGTTATTGACCCCGGGCCAAGGTCATTGACCTTTGACCTATGACGCCAGAAATCTCGGAATCAAAGTCCAAAGTGAGATCAGATGCCCCATTAGTACTTTCTCTTTATATCTCTAATACGAAAAACTATAATGATCATTGAAAGTAACCATATTAACACACACACATATATTGTCCCCTTCAGAGGAGAATACAAGTGCGGGGTGAGGAAGCGGGAAGCAGAGGGTATAGTTGTTGCCCTCTGAAAAGTTTTACGATGGTTTATTATTCTCCAATAGCAAACTTTTTTTCAGAGTTGCCAGGTATATGGTGAATGCCATGTTTGTATAGAAATCCAAAGAAATGTTCCCTTCTGATCATTTGGAGGGAGGAGATGCTGTAAATCAAGCTTCAGTGACACCTGACACATGGCTAGCCAGCAATTAAAAAGCAGAGAAATTCCGTCTTCCTGTTAGTCTTTAAAATGGAGGAGAAAACAAAAGCGTTTGAAAAACATCAATGAATATATTGTATTTGAGATGAAATATGCTACTCATTTCGCTAATTTAATTTATTAGAGTACAGGGAGAGTCTGGAGAGATTGTTTGAAAAAATAAATACAAATTATTTGACACTTTTTCAGTCTTGATACTTCCATAGTCACAAAATAAAATTATAAATCAATTTACCTCGCATCACCATTGAATTTATACTTCTTGCAGCTAGCATTCATTATCGACTCGAACAAGTTTATCATTATTATTATTATTATTATTATTATCACATATTTTGGTATAAAGTAGTTTTAAACTTAAAAATCTGACAGTATCTGTGAGTACTGTCCTTCTTGGTGATTACCTGTTTGTTAATTTCGTAGCTTTCTTTCTGAAGAACAATATCATCATGGTTTATTACCTAAAGGAATTATCTGTTATTCTTCCAGTTCCCAAAACTTTCTTACAGCACTTACGAACATTAATGATGGAAATGCAAATCGGGATAATTTATACAAAACTGAAGGGTAGTTACTGGGATAGATATAGTATGTAGTTGAAACATGAATGCAAATGTTTGCTTTGATAGGTCAAAACAGGAAATTGTCAACAAATGTTTACCTTGTCGGTGTAACAGCTGCCTACAGTTTTTAAAGGAAGTTTTTCCAAACATTTTTTTAAAAAATAGTTTTAGTTTTGTTAACAAAATTTCAATAACTAATTGTCAATGTTTACTCAAAATATAACTTCCTTTCTTTTTTAGTATCGTATAGAGATACTTGTAATTACGGTTATGAAACAATTATCCAACAACTTACCAACGTGAGCGATTTGATCCAAAATTATCCATTTCAGTTGCAGTTATACTTGGCTAATCAGGGCAAATTTAGGGGCACTTGATCAGATTTGACTCGGAATCTGAACAAATTTTACACTGATTAAAATTATATACATATTAAGAGAAATACTTATCAGGCATACAAACAAGCAGTAGAATTTAGTAATATACGAAATGAGACATTCTGAATGATTAGTGAAAAACAGAAATTAAAAAAACTCGAGCAGAAACAGAAAGGTAACAATCAAATGATATTTCTGTTTATACTCTAAATATATGCCCTTTAACGTACAAACTATATGTTTACTAACATTCGGATATAAGAAATAAAATACAAATTAAGAGTACTTTTTAAAAATGCTCACTTTTTAAAGGATGAGCAAAGAGGGATTAAGAATGGAATACATTGCAAGCAATTACATACATTACAATTACCCCACCCGCAGCAATAAAAAATCTTTCTTTAATTTTAGCCATCATATGTTAAATATATGCCTCTTTATCTTAAATATAATATACACTACTTTTTTCGATTATGGACTGGTGCTTTGTTGATGATTAACGAAAAGTAATTAGAAAACTTTTTCGAATTCATCTTTTTAGGTTATGTTGTTTCAGTTTGCGGGTCACATAAAACCAAAGAGTTCTTCAACTCTAGACTAAATCATAATTAAAGGGAAAGGCCAGGCCAATAGCCAGACCAAAACTGAAGGGGGGGGGCGGTGGAAATTACGGAGGCCCGATCCAACCATATTATAGTTCACCTACATATTATAGTTCATTTGCAAACTTACTGTGAACATTTTAGGGGTCCGGCCCTCCTAGACCCCTTGAATAAGTGTAAAATAACTAAGAGGAACTTACGATAGAGCAAAACCCGTGCAACGATCTGACGGACAGCTATGTCTAATAAGTGGAATAAAAAGAGTTCTCTAAAGAACTTTCTTACCACACGACCGGGATCAAGACATACCTTTTTTGGGAGGGTGTCTTAGAAAATGTTTTGCATTTATATATTTCAATTGCGTCATAATGCTTTTATGGATAATAGATTTAGCTGAGGACATTATTATTAATTAATATTCTTATGTATAAGTTCATATGTAGAAAGGTGAGAAAACTTGCCATTTTTGGACATCAAAATGCCACTAGACTAAACTTCACATTGTTTCCTTTATTGGCATCTTGCACGTATGCTTTTATCTCAAGTCTAAATACCTGCTTACATTTTATGACATAAAATAAGGACGAAATTGGTTCAAGCTTTTCAAAGTGTCGGTCTCAGTATTTGTCTGATATGAAAAAGGAAAACAGGAAGAGTTTGGGCATTTGGTATCCAACATAGAGGCGGGATCTCGGTCAAATGAAACGAAAAAGTTGCAGTTAGTACTCTTAGTTTTTTTCTATATTGTAGGATACTTTCTATGGATGAATTGTCAATAAGTGAGAAGATAATCCTGTATCTTGAAGCACGAATGGATACACACTTAAGAAAGTTCACTGGGAGGACTTAAAGCGAGTTCTAAATTATCGTGAAATGAGAGTATTCTTTACAAATGTGAACCAGTAGCCATGTGATAAATGTGAAACAGATTGTGTCAAGTGCCATGTTGGGAATACACAATGCACAAACCTAACACTATCTGCCCTTCCTTTGCTTCGTTTTCTCAAAGACCCTTCCATGTCACGAAATAGAGTTAGACGTGTGTTTATATATATAAGACTGGCCACCCTGAAAAAAATCTTCACAGCCGGGAGTGGGTGGAGAAACTCAGCTGGAAGGGTCGCCAAGATCGAATTCCGTAGACTTGCAAACTCCTGAGATGCGGATAGTATATATATATATATATATATATATATATATATATATATATATATATATATATATATATATATATATATATATATATATATATATATATATATCCTCACGGCATTGTTAAGGCTCTATATTTGTATTTTACATTTAAAGTTGCAACCGGGTGTTTCTGGCTGCCGTATTCGGTAGCCCGATCATCACCCCTGTTCTTCGCGCGCAGAGTCATTCGAAGAACTCAAAACGTACTCTGTACACAAACAGTTTATGGTTGTGAACTCGGAAAGCCTGGTACTCCTGCTTGTCAAGGTCAAAAAGTAGGAGAAAAAGTATGTGTAGAATATAAAGAGGGTGCAACAGTGACTGATACTTGTAAGAAACATATTCATTTGTAGTTCGTGCACATACCGCCTGTAGCGCTACTGTGGCACAACGTATATTATAACTGTATAAGTCTTGAACACCGCTTGTAGGTCTATTGGCGTAAGTGACGACCGAAACTATGTTGTCAGCTCCGACTGCGATAAGGCACTGCTGTGCTGCTTTTGCTTTTCGCTTTTGTCCTTTGTAATTTGTGAGACGCCAAGCATGTTGTTTTTGCTTGTTGCACGCGCTGAACGAGTTCCTGCGGAGCGAAGTATTTAAGAAGTTAACTAAATATTCTTGTTTTCTGATAAGAATATGATAAGTACTTTGAATTATAATACGGTTTTAAATTGGTTAAATGTTGAAAACAATACGAAAATAAAGCTGTACTTGTAAATGTATATTAGTCGATGACGTAGCTACTGACAGTGTTGCAGGCACGTAGACAGGATTTCGTGAAGGGGGGGTCCGTGACATGAAATAGTGTGGTTATCACAAAAGGGGCTCGATAACTTTAACTATTTTACTAGAACATATATTGGTTCATTAAGCCAAGATTTCGTAACGGTGAGGGGGAGTGACATGAAATTCTGAAGACTCAGTACCTCGATCAATCTAAACTATTTTACTATCAACATATATTGGTTTGTTAGGGCAATAAAATGAGGATATGTTGGCAAGTATTTTAATAACAAACGATGAAGAAATTTCGAGGAAAATAATAAAAAAAAAGTATTGAAAAAGATTTTGCAATATTTACGTTCTTCTTCTGTTTATTAAAATATAACAATTTGACTTTCGTTATGACCTCAGTTATTATAAAGAGTACATACTGAATACTGTCTTGTAAACTATCTTCTAATATAAATAAAATAAAGAGTTTGTTTGTATATTTGTCTCTCTCTGTCTGTGTGCGGCCTGGGGACCAGACGAGTGGACCGAAAGTTACCAAATTTTATTCAGTGATATCTTGGCCCAGGCCCCATATCAGGACGGAGTGATTTTTTCAAATTTCGAAGCAGTGGGGTCTCAGGGGTCTTTTACCGGAACCGGCTTGGGAACCAGACAAATTGACCGACCGTTACCAAATTTTAGTCACTAATACCTTAGTCAAGGCTCCAGACGAGAGTAAACGTTTTTGTCGAAATTCGAACCAGGGGTCTCAGCGGGGCGTTTACCGGGACATAAAAAACTAGTAGAAAATGACCTACATTTTACTATTTATTTATTTAACAACCACCAGATACAGCTCAGAGGTCATTTTGCATTGAATATCCAACAACATTAACAATGGAAAGGATTTGGGAATGTATCGCCCAGGGCCAGTTTAGTAGGTGCCATCCCTGCATTTGCCTGGTAGGACTGAGGAAAACCCTGGAAAACTTCAGTCAGGATGGTAGGCAGCGGGATTCGAAGCTACGACCTCCCGAATGCGAAGCCAACGCTCTACCACTTGAGCTATTAGTGTCGAATTCATATTTTCGCGGTCGCTGAAATCAATGATGAAACTCCAGTCGCAATAACTTCCAAATTCACGCTGTTCGGCTCCGGGCCGGGGTCACTGGAGGGGCGTGCGATACCAAGACATATAAAAGTAATCCAAAATAACCGATATTAGTGTCAAATCCATAGGTTTCGCGGTCACTGAAATCAATGGTGACACTTCCATTAGCGATGACTTGCAAGTATGCGGTCCGGGAGTCAGCGGGGTGTGGATACCGAGGCATGTAAAAAATATCCCAAAATGACCGATATTAGTATCAAATCCATAGTTCTCGCGGTCGCTAAGATCATTGGTGATAATTCCACAGCGTTGACTTCCAAATACAGCCCCTGTGCGAAGCATGTGTATATTCAAGTAGTTTTACAATGCATGCGTTATTTTCTCTGTTGAATCAAATGCTAATAGATCTTTCTTTCAACAGAACATTTTGTTTTTTATGATTCCGTCAACCACTGTCGGTTCCAAATGACAGGTTAAAGGAGCAACAGAAAATTGTCCTTAAAATGACATATTTGATACTGCAAGGATGCGATGACGAAACGTTATGATTAAAAATGTCCACGCTGTTACACAACGGCATTTACGTTTTCGAAAGCTTGAAATCTCTCTGACTAGTAGCAGGAATTCTGAGAATTCCATAACTTTTCTTGATTGTCAAATTCTCTGACTCTTCCAGAATACCTCGCTTACCTCGCCACCATATTGCAAGTAATACAAATCTCCTCATAAGAAAGAGTAAGCAAAAGCTTCCTGTAGTTTCCTTTTTATTTTTTAACGCTGATCCTTCTTTTTGTCTTTTCAGTTTGTTTTATCCTTCCTTATTTTTTCATTTCTGGTCTCGAAGTGAGGTCCGGACTCCCCAGACCACCTCTTGGCTACGTGCCTGAGTGTTGATTACAGATTTTCTCATGGAAGAATTTAATTACACTATAGGTTAAAAGCAGTACTGCAAAAATACATGTAATTAATATTGAGCACGATAGGAGACAATGTTCATTTCAGATTTTCCAGTGCGGGGGGATTGAATAAACGATGGGTGAATATAGTACTGTGAAAATTCTTGTAACTGAGATTGGGCACGCTCGGGAAATACCCTAGATGGAATTTCGAAGCTCTAGGCCCAAGAGCCACCTCTGTAATCATCACTGACTGCCATTTAAATAATGTGTTTTATAGTCTTATGTCCGTGTTCCCATCCTTTCCCTCCCCCTCCAACTGGATACTTGATACTTTTTCTATTCCAATGTTTCTGCTAGTTTTCTGCCGAAACCTTGAGTTTTGTACTCTCATCGGTTTCGAGTTAGTTAATTATTTAAGTTTAGGATTCCATTTCTGCATCGAGATTATATGAGACGTAGACTAAAAATTATGATGAAACTCAAACACAGTAATCGTCCAAATTTTGTAAGAGACTCCTACTGGGAATCGAACGTGAGACCCCGTGCACGAAAGCCACGCGTGCTAGCTATTAGAACACCGTAAATGGCGTCACCATTTTTTAGTCTCTTCAAAATTAAGTTGTATTGACATCTTACAAGTTGTATGTACTTTCATTATAAGAAACAAACATAAATTAAAATTATAAGAAAATCTTAATAAAATCTTTATAAACGTTTAAGAATATGTTGAAAAGGCAAGAAATTTCTCACTCCTTTTCCCTCCCAAGCCGTGGTGCTATTTAAAAGTATACTTTAAAAATAATAATAATAATAAACTCTAAAGTCGCACCTACAACATTGGATGGCAAATAGTCTAGTTTTTCTTAATGCATAAGTTTACATTAATTAAATTCAAAAGTTGCATTCTAACTTATTTTTAAATTGTATCAAAAGTACCACTATTCGTCTTAGCACTAATGAGAACTATGGATTCGCCTTTAATACCCTTCATTTTCGATTACTTTTAAAATGTCACTCTTCCCAATTCTTCAGGGATGAACTTGAACGGCATGGAAACAGTCATTATCCATATCAGCGATTCACCCGAAAGCTATAGATTCAACACGAATATCGATCATTACAATTATTTTAAAATGTCAGCTCTCCCATCCCCACTCCTTGGGATGCTAGGGCTTTCTTACCCTCCCGCGTGTTTCTTTCCAGATTGTAAGACATATATGTATCATGTCTAGTTGGAATTAAATCAAGTGTTACATAATTATGTAGGAAAAATGTTTTAAAATTAATGGAGGTGACTCTTGAACTGGAAGTGGCAGAAATCAACGACTTCCGGTTTAAGATTGATCACTGTAGAGCAAAATACGTTAGTAGAAAACTAGAAGCTGTTTCTGAAAATCGATTAAGCGTCCTAAGAATGCATATTATCTCTGTTCTTAACCTACAAGTAAAACAGGAAGTGATAGCGATTAACTATCTCCTGTTTTTAACGTTGATTGCTATGGAAGAAAAACTGTAATAGATAACAAAACGCTGTTTTCCATACTCGATTAACCATCCGTTCTCATCTCCATCCTTAACCCTATACTAAAACCGGAGGTGGTATACATCAACCCTTTCCTGTTTTAACGTTCATCACTGCAGAGCAGAAACCGTAACCCGGTTTTCTACAATCGACTAAGAATACATTTCATTTTCATCCTTTACCCTCTACTAAAACTGGAACTGGTAGATATCAACCTCTATACGGAAGTAGGTAGCAAGACGCAGTTTTCTGCAATCAATTAAGCATCCCAAGAATATAATTGTGTCACCAATCCAATCCCTCTACTAACACCGGGAGTGGTATAAATCTACTATCACTTCCCATTTCATTACTAATTAAGAAAATGTTGTGTGAGCCTCCTTAGTGTCGTCATCAGAGTTTATTCAATACAAGCCTTCGTCTTGCTGAAGGCTTTGCCCTCAGACTCGCAAATTTATTCGGTCTAACGCTTTGCATCTCAAACCTGCAATCATCAGTGTTTGCTAGGCTTACGGCCTCGCATACCCGCAAATATACTGACTTTCAGTGAAATACCTGGGTGCTTTGCTCCCAGGCCACCGTGTTTGTTCGGCCTATGGCCTTGCACTTTATATATCAGGAAGCATACAAATTTCAGTTCAAATACAACGTTTCATGTCTTCAACTTTACGGGATCCCGAGATATAAACATCTTAGTATAATACTAATTGTAATATCCACATCTATTCTCTTCCAAACCTTTTTATTCCCTTCTAGATCGCATTCAAAAACGCTGAAATATGTATCTAATTATTGGGATTACAGAGTAAGATTTATAATAATATTGTACAGTTAGTACTTTGGTCCACCCCTTCCGTTACTCCGCACGAAACTCTTAAACGATACTGAATTTGACTTCTGTTTTTCGCAATTCATAGCTAAAGTAATTATCTCGAAAGAGTTCGCTAGTAGAGCATTATAAATCAGGAGATTGTGGATCAGAAACCAGGAGTGATAGAAATCAACAATTTTTGCTTTTAACGTTGATCCTGTAAACCAAAATAGGTAATAGATAGCAAGAAACGGTTTCCGGCAGTCGATTTAGCATCCCAAGAATACCTTTCAACTCCATTGTTAATACTGTATTGAAATAGAAAGTGGCAGAAATAAACAAGTTCCCGCTTTAACATTTTAGGGCGAAAAACTGTAATACATAGCGAGAAGCAGTTTTGGGAAATCGACTAAAAGATTCCAAGAAACCTTTCATTTCTATTTGACAATTGACGGAACATCCCAAGAATACATTTTGTCTTTCTATAACACTCTAATAAAATCAGAAATGACAGGGTGTCTACTAAAATTCCAAAATGAAATTTCATGACCTTTTCTTTAACAAACTATTAAATTTAGTAACATTCTCAAAGCGAATTTGAGTGCGACTTGGGCCAATTTTCAAGCACGTGATAGAAGCGTGATTTACTGTTAATTTGTTGCGTCTAAAACCATATGCGTTTTTAGTAGTGAATTTTGACGTTCTATAGAACAATATTTACAAGTATGTACTTATATTTGTACAGATAAAATGAATCGTGACCCAAAAGCAAAATTTCTTGACTTTCATGACCATTTTCTGATTTCGTGACAGTAGTAGGACATGGTTACTTCTGGCGCATTTCACTCCTACCAATATTTTTGATACGCGCAGAAGAACCCAGCTAATTATACAAACTTCTGGCGCATTTCCCCTCCACCCCCTAACTACCAAAAAATTGCGAAGCCACTACTGACTATTGTACTTTAACACAGAGGGATACCCCAAAGTGAGATTGAATATGCTTTTATGACATTTAAAATCATAAAAGACTTACATCTAAAATATTACATTGGAATCCTACACAAAATATATTTATTGCATCTTAATCTCCAGTTTATAAGCTTTCATTTGACACTTGAATCATGAAAATCCGTTAATAATTAGCTTTAAAAACTCAATGAGAAGGAATACATACAACTCCGGAAAAGGTGATCTGTCACTGATTCATTTTGAATGATTCCAGTACTAACATTGGAACACCACAACACGAGATCATAAGAAATATGTTTTAAAAAAATCAGAGTTTATTTCAGCAAAGCTGCCGTCGCAGAAATCCTAGGATCCATCTGAGAGGTCAGCGCTGATGTTGTTGTTGTTTTCCCCCCCAGATAGATCCTAGGATTTTTTGTTCAAGTTCTATGTGTCTTTCTTCTTTCTTTCTTTCCTTCCTTTGAGGTCTGTAAGCGAACTTGTGGCTTTCCACCCAGCCTCAGTATAGCTACCTATCTGAATACGAGTCACAACATTCACCCACACAGCTCACAATCTTATTGCATCCATCCCATCCCATCCCTGGCGCCAGGTTCCCCTTCCTTCCCCCTTCCTTCTCCCCTTTTTGCTGTCCCATGTAACAGAGACGCCCAGCCATATCCACACATGAGTCAGAGGTGAGGACACTGTAACCATCTGTGATGAAAGACAGCAGTATAGCTCAGTTCACTTTACAGTTCCTTGAGAAATTACAAATTTATACCCCGGCCGCAGATACAAATTTGCAATTCCATGGCGAGGATTCGAACCTACGTTATCAGTTTACGATCCACAAGCTTTATGGAACTGCGCGCTAACCAACTGAGCTACGGATTAACGCTGTATATAGGAGAGAAAATCGGTCCTTATATATGAACAAATACTTCTACAAGTAACGCCATCTATTAGCAAAGTGATAAACCAAAAGGTATGTAACGCCATCTATTGAGTAGGTGAGTAACTGCTTGAATATGTTCACCTGCCCGGCCAATTTAAAACGAAAAATAAGAAAATTGTGGATATCTTTGTTCCTATAAGAGATAGAGGGTTGATATTTAATTTTTGGCAATTAGTGTTTGGCTGACCCATAAGTGTTGCCAACCTATAAAATTAAAAAAAATCACTAAGTCTAGTAACAAATTTGGTCCTAAGTTTGCAACACTGCAAAAATAAAAATTCAGATGTTTGAAAAATAAGAAATACTAGCATAATCTACATAAAATTCTAAGACTTTTTTAAAGAATAACATTTTCCCGAAAACTCAAAAATAAACCCGAAAAAATTCCCGAAATTTTGAATTGGCTATAACATCGTCAAATATTAACCGATTTTCAAAATTCAAACGTCAATCAATAGATAAATAAATTTAATTTTTTTGAATGTATTGTAGATTGCATAACTTTAAGGATATTATTTAAAAACTCAAATAAATCCCTTATTTATGTATGGATATTTAAAATTCGAATGACATTCAAAAGTACTGCTTCTCCTTATGCATTGTGTATGTTTAAAGATCTCAGTTTTATGGCTTTATAACCATAAAACACTTAGAACATACTTAAAATTACAAGTTCGGATATTGATAATGGAATCTTCTGTTAACCTCGTTCTCTATAGGAAACAATGACTTCTTAAACTCTGTCCACTGATCATAATTCAAGCTGATTAGACAGCCGTTAATATCAAAAACTACTTGAACTTCGGTTTGCACATTTTTCACAATTACATTGAAATTGTTAGTAATTATAAACTTCTTTTGGGGATCCATTCTAATCACTCCATTTTTTACTTCTGACAAAATATTTTTGTTCATTTTTGTTCATTTTTTGGATTTACATACAGAACTCAACAGTTGGATAGTTTTCTTTTAGACCAGTGTATTTGATTTTTATTTCATCTTTAACGATCTCATCAATCATTTTATCTGTTAAGTGTTTTGTAAATCTAGGTGGAAGAAAAACCTTGAACTTCTCACACTCAACTAATATGCTCTTTCCATACTTAGTTTTAATCTTTTCCATTTTCACAATCTTATATTCTGTATTTAATTCTAATTCTCTTAATCCAATAACCTGTTTTTTTTCAACATTTCCAAGCTTGTTTAAAAAATCAACGTGTTTTGCCATCGTATTTATTATATAGAAAATCAATGAACACTCTTCAATTTTTATTTTCACCAAAAAATATTTAATCATTTTTATCAATTTCGTTTTATGGAAAAACTTCCATAAAACAATCGTCAATGAAACAGTTTGAGGATGCAAGGGTATCTTTTCGATACCCTTTAAAGTCGCCTATGGCTAACTGATAAAGGGCCAGTGATACTGGCTCTTAGATCCTTGAATTGTTTTTGATATTTTGTTAACTATCTAAAACTCTTCTACTACTTTCTTATTCTTAGGGTCATATGTAAAGTTCTTTCGTCCAATTAAAATCGCATAACATATAGTATCAGCAGCCACAGCTTCTGCAAAGTCTACAACAATCTTTACGTTTGTTCTCTCATTTACCGATACCTTCTTCCTCTTACTACAATTAATCACATACATTGGTCTGTTAGCTATAAACACTTTAGGGTCATAGTACATTTCGGTATTGCCACATGTTATTCTCTTAAACGCAGTATAATCTTCGTACATCTTAAAGTAATCCTTTTTAGCAATATCTAAGTTTCTTGATTCTTTTGGAAATACCTCATTCCTCCCATTCTTAAGATAGATATTCTTTACCTTACAATGATCGAACTTACTTGCATCTGCTGTTTGTTTGCCACTTCTATCAGTTTGGAACATTACAACTACGAAATCAGGCATATCAAATTGCCTAGAATTAAATTGAGTAGTAACATTAAACTCTAAGAAAGAACCTGTAACAATCTCTTGAACACATTGATAAGTATGGAATGAAAACATGATTTTGGGTTCTTTAAGAATATTTAACTTTAGCTTGTTTTCATAATTAGATTCGTATTCAACAATAGGCATTCTTATCTCCATACTTTTTATTGTTATTTTTCCATCATGAGGAGCTGCTCCTGATCCAGTCCATTTGTACAAGACATCGTTATTGTTGTTAGCTTTTGTAAATGTTATTCTCAACCCACCTTTCCACATAACCTCTTTATAATTACTTAAGAAGCCTGGAATTAATCTTAATGGATACAAAACACTAAAGTCCTTTCTTAGACCAAGTTTTTCATCCGTTTCAAATTCTGCTTGTTTTAGATATTCAACTTCTGGTTTCGAAATCTTTAATGTTCCGACAGCTGTAGATGTTATTCCTGGTAGTTCAATCTTATCTACAACAACACCATTTTTTCTAACCTCAATTTGAGAAAAGAAGAATGGGAAGAAGTTATCTACAAGTTTTATAGTATCATTTGCACCAAATGTTCCTCCAACTGATGCACCAACAACTTCAAAAGTCATATGACAATCTGCTTTGTGTGGATGTACGAACCCATCCCCCACATCGAAATCAAACTCAATATCTTTGTCAGTTTTATTCAAATTATTAAATGTTCTTGTGTTAGCTTTAAAGCTTTGTAACTCGTAACTCTCGACACTATCCATTTATTATAAAGAAAATCTTGAAACAACGCTTTTATGGAATATACCCATAAAATAATCATACATAATAACAATTAAATACTTAACAGATAGGGAGCTCCGATCGGTGCTACCAAAAATATACATGTTGAAGTCTTGGACTTTCTCTCGACCTTCTTATAATCCCCATACCAACTTAACCTTAGCATTCATAGCAGTACCAACCCCAAAAGCAGCTAATCGTTCACCAATTGATGCATCACTACTAAATGCTCTCTTCCATGTTTTAGTTTCTAGTTCCTTATCTGCAATATGTCTTGACTCTGTATCTTTATTGTCTCTGTAGTATATATCGTGTTCTTTACAAGCCTCATCTAATGGGTTAATACCTTCATCCCCTCTTTCTAATCTTTCTTGAAGCTTAGTCCCAGGCCCGCAAAATCTAAAACCTGGAATATGTAATTCAACTGGAAGTTTATTAATCAAATCATTTACTAACCCTTTTCCAAGCTTCTCATCATTCCAGAATCGTGGTGGTAATGTAATTAAGATCTTTATCAAATAACCTATACATTTGGATCATTAGGAATAAACTGTGAAAGCTTATTATTAATCATACTCACTATACCTACTTTCTCATTGTAAAAGTTATCATTTCCAGCCTTTTCTTCTCCATCTATAACAATTAGTCTATCTATAAGCTTTCTCACGTCATCCATCCATACATATTCTTTAGGTATCTCGGTATATTGTTTAATTCCTTCCCCAGACTTTGGTGTTTTCTTTCTTGGTGGTGTTGGAGGTAAAGATGGTTTAATATAATTATCCCAAATAGGCTTGATAATATTAATGTACTTAGAACCTCTACTAGATGCTACATTTTTATCTCGATTATATTTTTGGAAGGCAGCATCTGATTCTATTATTATTTCCTTGTACTGTTCAAAATCATCATCATCAAAATCTTCAATGGTTTTATTAGTATTCATCGTTAACAATTCCCATAGACCTTCTGTTAGTTAATAAGTTTTACCATTAATTATCAAATCATCGCCATTCACTTTAACTTCAGAATTTCCCACCTTATTTATTATTTTTGCATCTTCTTCTACAGTTCTTATTCCAAATATGCTATCATTTCTTTTACTATAATATTTCGTTGCAATGTTACCAAATGATTGGGGTGTTGTTAAAATCTCTACCCCTTCCACTTTGTCTTTAATTTGTTTTCTCATTTGTTTTATTTCTCCCGTTATAGGCGTATCACTACTACTTGGAGAACTATCATAAGTTATCTTTTTAGGTGTTTCTAGTAGACTAGGATCTATTGAAGCCGTCTTATGTGCAACTGGAACAAGTTCAGTTATTAGATTTTTATTTTGTTCTGCTACTTCTTTGATCTCACTTCCCAAGTTTTGAATAGCATCAATTACAGGTTGCTCTTGAGTTTTAAATTTATCATATATACCTGCTCTTTCTTTCTTCCAAGATTTGAAGCCCTTTATCAAGAGCTCCTTCAACTTAATATTCTTATCAATTTCTTTCTCATCCATTTATTGTATAGAAAACGAACAAACGTCAATAAACGTCAAAGAACGTCAAACGTTTAAACGTCAAACATCAAAAAACGTCAAACGTTTATAAAGTGTTTTATCTTGTTCCTATACTTACCATTGTTTACCTTCCTTGTCATATCAATTACTATAAAACCATAATCTCCTTGCCAACATTTTGAACATATCTCTTTAAATTTATCATAAGACATATCTCCTCCAACAAACTCATTATACACATGTTGAAGATTAGTATCATCTTGTCTGAATATGCATAGGAAGTTAACGTTATCTCTTATAAGCTGTTTAGGTACTTTCGAATATGTTTGTGCAAGATAGAAACAGTCTAAATGTCTATGCCTACCTCTTGTAAAGTAATTTCTAACAGTATCTTGATTCTCTAAAATGTAATCGTCAAACACAACAACAGAGTGTTCTTCACATTCATCAATAGGTACAATAGAATCATTACCGCTTAAGAACGTTGCTATTTGCTTCTTAAACTTTAGTTCTGCCTTTTCAAATCGATCTCTTTACTCCTCATACTTTGGCTGATTCATGCTTTTAGAATATATGTAGAAGTAATTATTGTTTAACCAACCTGGCTGTAATAAGAAGTGAAATAGCAAAAACGTTTTACCACACCCCGACGAACCTGCGATAAGACAACGAATATCATCAGGTATAAGTTCTCCATTTCTTTTCTTAGCTGTTGTTTCTTTTATCATCTCTTTTACATCAAAATTAATAGTTTTCTTACTCATTTATTATAGAGAAAATCATCACCTTTTATGATCTTATTTGTCTTAGAGTATTCACGACCTAGAAACGCCATCCAAGATCATGTAGACGAAGAAGATAAGAAAAATTTTTCAGAAGTTAGGGGCGGCAATTCATCGCCCACGTTGGGGTCCACCAGCATTGGACCCCTTTCAAACAGTTTGAGGATGAACTGTAAGGTGAGCGTTTTGCTCACCTTTAAGGGGCACCAGCACTGGCCCTCTTTCAAACAGTTTGAGGATGAACTGTAAGGCGAGCGTTTTGCACACCTTTAAAATCTCTATATGCCTGTTGATGAAGGTTGTGTGAGGTTGTTCATTTGGAAGGGTGTCCGGATTACGGACGCCATTTGTAGTTTCCAGGTCTTCAAATCTACTCTGTTACTAAACCTACCGAGGGCTACAGCGTAGACCCCTTGGCTTTTGTATTCGTCTGTCTTTAAGTAGTTGCCTTGGGTTGTGATAGCTTCTTGTTCTTTGAGGAGGTTAAACAGATTGATAGAGTTAGGATCGTAGCAAGTGCCTTCTTGTAGTATGTGCCTGACTATGTTTAACAAGATTTCCCCATGTGCAAAATCTCACATAGCGAAACCAAACTTCTTTATACAAACACAAAACATTTTGGACCTCCGAATACAGCGGTGCAAATTTTATGATCTTTTATCTTTAAGTTGTTCTCTGGTCTTAAGCAACGTATCTTTTATATATTCGCTATCCATTTCACCATTTAATGTTATTATCGTCTCTAACTGTTCTTTAAATGAGTTAATACAAGTGACAATGGTTTTATATTCGTCTTTTCTTTTGCTTATGTTTAACTTCGAAGACAAACCTGTTATTATAGCACTTCCAGTTGCAAGAGACGTTGTTAATATCGAGTAAATTCTTACAGGTATAAAAATATTAATAAACCCAGTTGTTGCAGAAAGAATAACTGATAACGTGATCAAAGTGTAGTATGCATATTTAACAATTTGTAGTTTTCTCTTTTTCTTCTTTAAACTGTATTCTAACTTTTGAATGACATCTTCTATTAACTTGATTACTTTCTCTCTTGGAATATCTCTAGGTAAATCAAACTCATTCATTTATTATATAATAAATGGCTAAGGTATTTAAGCTAACGAGTGATACTTCTGTTTTAAAGAAGAAACTCCATTACGAATTAGACAACAGCAGCAACTATTTAAGTATAGGACTAGTTGGGTTTTACAGTACATATCTAACTCCAAACATAACAACAGAAAAAAACAGTTTCTCATATGGTGATAGACAAGTTTTTATACCAGAAGGGCAATACAGCTTAAACAGTCTTAATGAATATTTAAAATCTCAATCCATCAACATAACATTATCAGAAGATCATTTAAGAAATAGAGTTAAAATTGAAACTGATAGTAATGATGTTACAATTGGGAGTATAGATACTGTCCTCGGATTTAATGTTTTTGAAGTTTTAGAAAAGAACAAAACACATATTGGAAGTAAGTTGCCAAAGTTTCATCCGTTTGATACTATAAATGTTCACTGTAATATAGCAGATGGCATGTTTGTTAAAGATACAGAATACACACATAGAGAAACAGGGATCATAGCATCATTTAAAACAGATGCCGAGTTTAAACATAGCATCATTTACGAACCTACTTATCCATTATTTTTCCCTATATCCAAAGACAAGGTTGACAATTTTGAGATAAGGATAACAGATGAGAATGATTCCTTAATTGATTTTGGTGGAGCAACAACAACTGTACTTTTGCAAACTAAGATTTTCTGTTAAATAAATAGGAAGATGTGTTCTATTAAAGGTTGTATGTTTAGTGTTCCTTATAACGAGCTAAAGGATTCAAATATTGATCATCGGGGCCGCGGTGGCTCAGTGGTAGAGCGTTCACCTCTGGTGCTTGGGGGCCCGGGTTCGATCCCAGCCCCCGCCAAGTGAACTTTGTGGTGGACAAACACCGTGTGCGTGGGTTTTCTCGGAGTTCTCCCGTTTCCTCCCACTTTCTTCATTCCACCATTTCATTCATTACTCATCATCACCGTCTCCTTTAGCCTAACCGGCATAACCGTGGGACGTAAAACTTAAAGATTTCATTTAATTTTCTAATATTGATCATGTATTAACAAAGAAACAACTTAACGATAAATCTAAGAAAATTAAAGAAGGTAAAGGAATGGATTTAACTTTAACTACTGCACAAATGAAAAATATTAAGAAAGAGCATATGGATGGTTTTATCTTTACAATTCCAGCCATTTTAGCAGCTTTAGAAGCAGTTGGTTCATTAGCAGGTGGTGTAGCAGCGATTACTAAAACTGTACTGGATGCTAAGAAAAATAAACAAGAACTTGAAGAACAAAAAAGACACAATATGGCTATGGAAGAAAAGCAGGGAGCAGGTAAACCAAAGAAATCAAAAAACTAAAACCATTGACCAACTTCGATATAGAGAGGTTGGTTAAAGAATTAAAGATAAAACGATTTAGAGGTGTATTTATGAGTGATGAACTTCCACAAAAACCCCATGGTGTAGTTAACTTCGATAAATCAGAAAACATTGGCACTCATTGGATATGCTATTGGAAAAATAACAACATAAAGTACGTGTTCGATTCTTATGGTGGTGTTCCTCCTAAACAACTGGTACAATATCTTGGTACCGAAAACTTCTTTTACAATGACGAACGAATACAAGACTTTAATTCAGTTATATGTGGTCATCTTTGTGTTAAGGTTTTAAATCTTCTAAATCAAGGGTATTCTTTTAGTGACGTTATGTATATGATTAGAAATGATTAAGTGCTTTTATGGTTTGTATCCATAAAAGTTTTTCTTTAAGATAAATATGGAAGCTAAACACAATAGATTTTTAGATTATTTTCAGAAGCATCAGGATGAACTCGATGATCTAGTTAGATATAATTTTTATCAGACTTTAAAGATAAAAACAACGTATACAATGTTATTGATTTATGGAAAATGCTAATACCAAAATTTTTGCACAAAGAAGAAGAGTTGGAAAAGTTACGTCCAATAATTACCTTAAAGGAGTTGTTTTCAAATTATAGCTCTAGACCATTAGAGTGCAGTAATTGTGGTAGTAAGTCATTAACAAAAGGTATGAGTAGTTACATTTGTGTTGATTGTTTTGTAGAGAGTGGTTGGGTTTACAGTACCTGTGAAGAAACGAAAGCTGTTTGCGTAAGAAAACCATGGTACGATACTACAAAAAGATTTAAGTTACAGTTATCTCGTTTGCAAGCTTTACAGGATAGAATTATCCCCGAAGAGGTGCTCAAGGTGTTAAATGATGAACTTAGAGATATACCAAGAGATTTAATATCAACAAAAGATGTTCTAGATGTATAAAGAAAAACAAATACACAAAATATTATGATGATGTCTATTTAATACACTATCACCTTACCGATCAAAAACCATTAAAATTAGAACATATGGAGGAAACACTTATAAATGAGTTCGAAAACTTAAACGAGGTCTTTAGGGAGCTGTATCCGAAAAGAGCATTGTTTATTAACTTGAAATGTGTATTGTACTATCTGTTGAAAAAGCACGATGTTCATGTTGATATTGATTTTAAACACTCACCTAAACAAATAGAGATGTTAAAGAAATGTTTTGAAAAATTAGGATGGGCATTTTCTGTATAATAAATGAGTATGGATATATTTGGTAATGTTAAAGATAGAAAAGGTGAAGTTGATATTAGTGAAGAAAAATTAAAATTGATCCAGAATTTAAATGATATTGTTAGTGTAAGTCAACTTAGATCAGTAGAAGCTCAACTAGAGAACGATAGAAAACGATTTGAAGATGCATTAGAAACGTTACAAGACACATACATAAAGAAAGAAGATATTGAAAAGATTAGGATGGATACTACTAAATTGGTTATGCAGAAAGAAACCATGCCTCTACTACATCGATTAAGAGCTAAAAACATTAAGGAGCCAATCTTTAGAATATTTAATCTTTCTAATGGTTACAAATTTCTCTATAATGGGAAAATAATGCACATGGAATTAAGTTTGGATAAATACTTTCTAGATATATATTTGGGTGATACTTTGATTAAAGAGATACCTTTTGACTTTAAGAAGAACGATATAATTACGATTAAACCAAATAAATATTCTGCTATGGAAGAAGGACAATTATTGTTTGTTGTAATGTACATAGAAAGAGAGCTTTCCTAAAGACGTTTGCTATATAATAAATATGGATATCTTTGGTAATGTTAAAATGACATCAGAGTTAGATAATACAGTTGTGAGAAAAGATATTGCTATGTTGAAAGAAGAGCTTAACTTCATCAAACGGAGTCATGTTATAGAGCTTCATAGTCGATTGATATCAGAAAATGTTGAAACTCCGTTCTTTTTAATACATAGTCTATCTATCGCATACAACTTTCTTTATAAAGGTAGGTTAATGCATATAGAATCATCTTACAGTACGTATTATATAGATATATATTTAAATGATTCTCTAGTTGAAACTTTTCCATTGCACTTTAATACATATGATAAATTAACAGTTAGACCATCTAAAGGTTCTGATCTGAAACATGGTAAATTACTATTGCTTCTTATGCATGTAGAAAGAGAAGACGAAGATAGTGATGATGATGGTAAGAATGTTGATAGCATAATATTAAACAGCGATAGTTATTGATTTTCTATATAATAAACAGGATGTATTGTGTTAAGTGTAAGAAATCGACAGAAACGAAGAAACATACTATTAGAATTGAACAAACAAAGAATGGAAGATATCTAAAGAAAGGTATTTTTTCTGTATGCGGTGTTACTAAAACTCAATTCGTTAAAAAGCCTGATTGACTAGAAGAAGGAAAAGGTGTTAGAGAAGACATTATAGAAGAAATTCACAAATCATCTACAAAAAACTTTGACAGATTAAGTGTAGTTATAAAAGGTATCGATGATCTTTGGCAAGCTGATCTTGTAGAAATGGATAGTGGAGTATTAAAAGGTGTTTCCAAATTAAATAAAGGTTATAAGTATTTGCTAACGATTATAGATGTGTTCTCGAAATATGCGTTTGCTGTTCCTGTTAAAGATAAGAGTGGTAAGAATGTTACAGAAGCATTCGAATCCATATTAAGAACGAGAAAGCCTAGTAACTTACAAACAGATCAAGGTAAAGAGTTTTACAATAAAGAGTTTAAGAAGTTGATGGATGAAAATAAGATTAATCACTACTCAACCTATAGTGGTGAGAAAGCTTCTGTTGTTGAGAGATTTAATCAAACGCTTAAACAGAACATGTGGAAAAGATTCACAACACAAGGGAATTATAAATGGGTACAGATATTACCAACAATAGTTAAAGAGTATAATCATCAAATTCATAGAACAATTGGTTTAAAGCCTATAGAAGTTAATAAGAAGAATGAGCGATCAATATTGGAGAAAGTGTATCAAAAATAATATAAGCGTGTTAAGCTCAAATACAAGTTAGGTGATCATGTTCGTATAAGTAAGTCGAAAGGGTTATTTGAGAAAGGATATACACCTCATTGGTCAACAGAAGTATTTGTTATTAGTGAAGTTATTCCATCTAATCCGCCTACATATAGAATTAAAGATTTAGAAAAAGAGGATGTGCAAGGTAGATTTTACGAACCAGAACTATTAAAGACGAAGCATAAAGATGAATACTTAGTGGAAAAGGTGTTGAGAAAGAAAGGTGATAGAGTATATGTTAAATGGCTAGGGTTTGATGATTCGCATAATAGTTGGATAGATAAGAGTAATGTTGTAGTGTAAATATAAATGTTTGTCTTTTATGGTTATTATGCCATAAAAGGTTGGTTTAAATGAGATAGGGGGGTAACGAAACGATACCCCCATAACATATATTTCCAGCGCTAGTATTATAGGAGATCAAATTATCAAAAAAGTAGCAGGTGGTAAAGGAGAAATATTGAATGACAGTCGATAATAATGTGTCCGCGGTTTGGACACTTGTAGTTTCCATGTCTTCAAATCTACTCTGAAGATCAAAAAATAACCGACTCCTAAAGTTCTAGGGGTCGCTCCAAAACAAAGTTACATACAAACAAATCAAGGTCCCGTTTTCCAGGACATTGTCAAGTGTACATCCTCATACAATCTTCATCAACGAGTCTGGTCTCTATTCCTTAGTGTAGTGTAAATATAAATGTTTAAATGAGATAGGGGTATCGAAACGCTACCACTCATAGCATATATTTCTAGGGACCGAATTCGGCCCGATGAAATTATCGAAAATTAACAACACAACAAACTTCGAATATGTCGGGATTCCGACCACTTCAGAAACTCATCCTACACAGTAAAACTAGACTCTATCAACTTATACAACAGAGCTAAAGAAAGATATGATGATAGAATAACTTGGCACGGTTCGCATATGAACACAGATTTAAGTGATATAGATCTTGTTGACAGGTTTATTCAGTTAAGAGACATTTAAGTACGAGAAGCTAAATATGCTACAACAAGGGGGCCACCAGCACTGGACCCCTTTCAAACATACAATCTCATACAATTTTCATCAACGAGTCCGGTCTCAACTCATTGTACTAAATTTCAGAAAATTTTTTGCCCCTCTGTATTCGGAGGTCCAAAATGTCAAGTTAGATTTTTAAAATTTATTTCATTTTTGTTGGTTTTGTATATAATAAATATGGAGAAAGAATTTGATTTATTACATGATAGACTTAACCTTATTCATGAAGATCTTAAACTTTTAGCAGCACTACTAGAGAAGCAAATACTGTTGAAGGAAAAAGAATTATTAATAATGCAACAAAAAACATCTGATTTGAGTAGTGATGATGAATATAAATATGGTAGTGATGATTATGATGATGATGATGATGATGAGTAAGTTTACAAAAATGATTTAATTTTAATATGTGTATATGTGACTTTGATGGGTTATTCCTATAAAAGCCGTGTTCTAATACAACGCGTAATATGTAGACAATTGCAGGGGTGTACAATGTTAAGCGTTGTACTAGGACAAATGAAAATGAACTGAAATAACCCGGTAAAGATAAAAATTGAAGATTTTCTATATAATAAATAGGATGAATAATTATAATAAATTTACTGTAGTAGAGTTAAGACGACAATGTGAAGAGAGGGGAATCAGAAGATATTCCCGATTAAGAAAAGCAGAACTGATAGACATTCTTAAACAATATGATGATGAACAAAGCAGAAGGCAGATTAAAAATGTATTCCCATTTAAACAAGAAGTATTTGAAGAACCGAAGCCAGCACGTATACCCATCAAAGTTGAATTAGAAGAAACAGCACTCAAGAAGCGTTTACAAACCATTAAAGTCGAAAACACAGGAGGATATAAAGACCCAATAAAATTTTTAGATACAAGTGGAAGAGTTGCTATTAACAAAATCAAAGAGGAATCAAAATTTCACCCTGTTAAAGTTAACCTTGTTTTCATTTGTGACTATATTAAAGATAAAGAAATACAAGAGCACAATTTCAAAACATCAAACGAGAGAATATTAGAATCAACTGACTTAAGTGAATATATATCTTATGCCAAACAAAAACTTCGTAGAGAAATGGAAGAATTTCAAGGCCGAGGATCAGGATGGATGTTACATCAAATTAAACACCTAGAAATCAGATTAAATAAGTATGTACCATTAAGAGCTTCTTCCTATATTGAACTTCCAAAGCAGATTAAAGATAAGAATGCAGTAATAAATATTCAAAATAAAGATAATAAATGTTTCTTATATTCTATTGCAAGTTATTTAAAACCTATTGATAGAACGGTTTCAAAAAATCCTTAAAGACCTCTCATTATAAACAACTTGTTAATGAATTACAAAAGAAATATTGTGATGGTATTGAGTTTCCTTTACAGTTAAAAGATATAGTTAAATTTGAAAAAAGAAGTAAAATCTCCATGAATGTTTACAGCAATGACAAGAACTATAATATATATCCACTTCAAATCACAAAAAATAAGCAGGAAACTCATATCAATTTATTATATGTAGAAGATGAAAAAAAACAATCATTTTTGTTGGATAAAAGATCTATCAGGATTAATAAGAAGTCAAGTGACAAAACATACTGAAAAGTTATACTTTTGTGATAGATGTTTAACAAGACACTTTCGAAATGAGAAGCAGTTGCAAAACCATGAGCTATATTGTAAAGAGCATGAGGCTGTTAGAACTTCCTAAACCATATGATAATCAAACAAAGTTTCAAAACTATAATCGATCATTAAGAGTTACATTTACGATAATTGCTGACTTTGAATGCATCTTATGTAAGTTAAAAATAGAGCATAATTGTACTAAAACAGTAAAATATCAAAAGCATAAGCCAATGAGTTTTTGTTACTATGTCAAGTATTCAAATGGAGACTACAAAGCCCCTGTTAGTTATATAGGTCCAGATGCTGCGAAAGTATTTATTGAAATGTTACAAAAAGAAGCAATAGAAATTATGAAAATATATAACAGAGTAGTTAATATGACCCCGCTTAGTGAGGAGGAAATAGAAGTTTATAACAGTTCGGATACTTGTCATATATGTGAGAAAAACTTGAATGACTTACCACCAGCTGTTGAGAAAAAAATAAATATACTGAAGAAGAAAATACAGTTCTATAAGGATAAAGATGATATGAGTGAAAAAATAGAAGAATGGAAGCATGACTTAAAAAAATGTTTGTATAAGATAAATAAAAATAAAGCAAAAGTAAGAGATCATGATCATTTAACTGGAAAGTTTAGAGGTGCAGCTCACAGTTATTGCAATTTAAACTATAAAAATCCCAACTTTGTTCCTGTATTTCTTCACAACTTAACTGGCTATGATACGCATTTGTTTATTAAGGAGTTAGCTTATGATACACAGAAAATTAAACTAATCGCTAATAATGAGGAAAGGTACATAACATATGAAAAATATGTAAAAGCAGGATCAGAAAAAGATGGAATAAATTTAAGATTTGTTGATTCATTTAGATTTATGCCAAAGAGTTTAGCAGAGTTAACAAAGAATTTAAAGCCAGAACAATTTCGAGAAACTTTAAAGTTTTTCCCGATTGATAAACATGATCTAGTTAATACTAAAGGTGATTATCCATTTGATTATGTTGATACATTTGAAAAATTGAAAGAACCTGTTCCATTATCTCCAGATAAATTTACAAACAGATTAACAGGAGAAAAAATGAGTCCTGAACGTCATAAGCTTCATGTACGAGTTTGTAAAGAATTCAATCTAGAGTTATTGGAGGACTTAACTGAACATTATAACAAAACAGATGTCCTTCAATTAACAGATATATTTGAAAACTTTAGAGACGTGTGTTTAAAGGCATATGGATTAGATCCTGCTTGGTATTATACAGCACCAGGTCTATCATGGGATGTAATGTTAAAGATGACTAAAATTAACTTAGAAATGTTGACTGATTATGATAAAATACTAATGTTAGAAAAGGGTATACGAGGAGGAATCTCACAATGCAGTAAAAGATATGTAAAAGCTAACAACAAATATATGCAAGATTATAATAAGGATGAGTGTTCAACATACCTAGCATATTTAGACGCAAACAACTTGTATGGATGGGCTATGAGTCAATACATGCCTTATAAAGACTTTAAGTGGGTTAAACCTTACATAGATATAAAGAACATTCCAGATGACTCAGAAACTGGCTACATATTAGAAGTAGATTTAGAATATCCAAAGCATTTACATAACAAGCATTCTGATTTACCATTAGCTCCAGAGAACATGTATCCACCCGGCTCAAAACAATCGAAATTTTTAACAACGCTTTACAATAAGGAAAGATATGTAATTCACTATAGAAACTTAAAACTTTATATGTCACTTGGAATGAGATTAAAGAAAGTGCATAGAGTATTAGAATTCAAACAATCAGACTGGTTAAAGAAATACATTGATTTAAATACAGAGATGAGGACGCAAGCTAAAAACAAGTTTGAAGAAGATTTTTATAAGCTCATGAATAACTCAGTATTCGGGAAAAGAATGGAAAATATTCGAAAAAGACAGCCCATACTATTAGAATGTGATCCTAAGAGGGTAGAAGCATTAATTGCTAAACCTAACTTTGATTACAGAACAATATTTAGTGAGAACTTGTGTGCTATACATATGAAAAAAGAGCGATTAACGTTTAATAAGCCAATATATGTTGGTATGAGTGTATTAGAACTATCAAAACTGTTAATGTATGATTTTCATTATAACACGATGAAGCCGAAATATGGAAACAATATAGATTTATGTTATATGGACACCGATAGCTTTATATATGAGATTGAAACTGAAGACTTTTACAAAGATATAGCAGAAATAATCGACCAGTTTGACACGAGTGAATACAAGGAAAATAACATATATGGACTACCACTAATAAACAAAAAAGTAATAGGTAAGATTAAAGATGAGAATAAAGGTAAGATAATGACAGAGTTTATTGGATTGAGATCAAAGATGTATGCTTATAGAGTAGAAAATAAAGAAAAGAAGAAACTAAAGGAGTAACTAAATGCGTAGTTGCCAAGGAGTTGCAATTTGATGATTATAAAGAAAGCTTATTTAAAAATGTTAAAACGTATAAGGACATAAACCTCATTAGAAGTTATAAGCACGATATATATAGCATAACCGTTCATAAGCTGGCACTAGATTCCTCGGACGATAAAAGCTATATAGCGCGAGATGGTATAAATACGTTAGCTTGGGGGCATTACAAGATAGAAGAGGAGTAGATATAATTATATGTAGTGTAGTTTTAGTTATAAGTTTTAGATGTAAGTTTTTATGATTTTAAATGTCATAAAAGCATATTCAGTCTCACTTGGGGGTATCCTTCTGTGTTAAAGTACAATGGTCAATGGTGGCTTCATAAATTTTTGGGGCAGTTAGGGGGTGGAGGGGGAAAAGTGGGGCAGAACCTACATATCTCCCCTACTCGTGACTTTCTTTAATACTTTTCGTGGCCGATAGACACCCTGGTAATCCAGTATGACTTCCAGGTTCAATGTAATATACATAGAACATGACCTATAAGAGACAGTGTGAAGAGTTTTTTAATGAGTTAGCGTTCTTAAAATAGGTACCATCTCTTCTTTTACCCTGTAATCAAACTTAATTATTAGAAATCAACCACTTCCGGTTTTAACGTTCATCGTTGTACAGTCTTGTTCAAGAAATCTTAACCACTCACCCTGCTATGAAAGATGATATTCTTGCAACCGCAAAAGGAAATTATAATGCTGTGGCTCTAAATAAACTTCTTAATCGACCAAACAAAATTCACATTTATTTGATTTAATTCAAACTATAGGTAAGACCACAGGCCTTTTGAAAGAGAGGTGAGTGGCAAAGTTTTCATGAACAAGACTGTATATGGCAAACGGCAATAGATAGGCAGGGTTTTGTATTCGATTAAGCGTCCCTAGAATATATTCCATCTCCACTCTAATCACTAATAAATAACACTAAGTGGTAGATATCTAAAACAACTTCAGGTTTCAATTTTAATTGAAAAATAGTGGGTGGTCCTGTATACTGTCTTTAAGTGATTTTGTTTTAAATGATAAGGCCTAAAGCCAAATTTCATGTTTGTAACTTTCAGAGATCATGAGATACCGATATGCTATTTTATGAGTAATAATTCCTATTCTCACCTTTTCCTTCTCCTTTATTAATAAGATATAAAAGAAATGGTGAAACATGTGTTAAATTATTTTAAATTGGAAATCCAAATACCAAATTTTAAGTTCCAAGTCCTATACATTTCGGAGATGAGGGTATCTTATTAAAATAACTCCCACCCCAATTCCTCCTCTTTTCGTGAAATTTCAAATTTTTTTCTTACTGGTACCCCACGTCACAAATCCTATGTAGGTGTAAATTCAAAGTTTCTAGGTAGTCCCTAGAACAGTGACTCCTAATCTAGGGTTGCGAGTATCTGACAGAACTAAATTTAAAATGACAAATATTACGAATGTTGTAACAGACATTAAATTAAATATTAAAACACGAATAACTATTCTGTAAGAACTGTGGTTTCATTGACAAAACTGGTAAAATATAATATTCCACTGCACTAAAATGCTATGCAGGAATCTTGCTGGAAATAAATATAAATTTGTGAGAATATGGCTATTATTATTTACTATTATTATATGTAAGCCCGTTCTTCGTACGGGTAGAATAGGTTTATGGGAAATATTTGAAAGTTATATTTGATCACTTTTTCTCCATTAGGTAACTTATTTGAACAAAAGTGAAATAAAACCCCTAGCTCAACCATGTTCAAAAATGTGTTTCGTACGATGCAGTATTTATTCTTTGCAAGAAATCTAAATTCTCTTCTGTTTTTACGATTCTTTTATTTCGAAGTGAGTTGATAAAATTCGAAATGTCCTACATGCTAAATATGCTGAAAAATTCATTTCAGACGTTTAAAACACTTTGCCACACTCCAACCTCTTTTGGAAGCAGAATTTTCGAAAACGCTGGGGCATGTCCACATGATGACCTCGTTAAGTAAAAAGTTATATACCTAGTTTCATCTCCTTGGCTTGGAAGATAGTTAATTTTCGCCGTATATATTAACTCCTCCACCCTCTTAGGATACGAATTTTAATGAAACTGACATGATTAAAAAATGGCTTCAGCCAAGTGCTAACTATGTTCTAAAATTCTCAATCAGTTTTCATCAGATGAGACGGAAGTGGAATTTCCTAGAACGCTGGATTGCGTGTCTACTTGGTTTTTGTATTAAATTTCATCTTCATACATGAGAGATTTGTAAGATACTGTATTTTTACCAAATATTTGAGACCTTGACCCCTCACCTTAGGATACGCATTTCAGTGAAAGGGATATGATGAAATCATGCTCTAGAGTAGTTCTAAATATGTTCAGTAGTTCTCCTCGAACATTCTATGATGATGAGACAGCGAACGACGATTTGAATGTCGAGAAATAAGTAAATTCATTCCTCCCTCCTTCTGCTTAAAAGGAGAATTTCAAAAACTCTGAAATACGTATTCCATTCTTTTTAGTTCAGAGTTGGTATACGAAATTTCACATTTCGAATTTAAGCGAATTTCACATTTCATGACATTTTCTGAATAAATAGTGGTAAATTTTAATATTATAGAAACCGTCTCTTTTCTCCACCTTTAAGAGGGAATGTCCGGAAGCATACGTTCAGTTGTTTTTAGATAGGAAATCAAAGCCAAATTTCACACCTCAAACGTAAGCAAATGCAGAAATTTTAATAGGTAGACACTATCCTCCATTCTCATCTTAGGACAGAATTTTCCGAAAAGATAAACATGTATTGGTTTGTTTTTAATTGAGTTTAATGTTGAAATTTCACGTCTCCAACATAAAGAATTCTTACATTTATCATTTTCTAAAAATAAATGAAATAAAATACAGTTGAAAAATTCATGTTATACGAATTACTCCTTTCCTTTTTTAGGTGCGGAATTTTCAGAAACTGTGAGAAATATGTTCAGTTATTTTTCATGGTTAGTTTATATGCCTAGTTTCATCTTCCTTACCTCAGGGATTAGCAAGATACACTATCCTATTTACGCCCCTAAGGATACATATTTCCAAAAATCCTTCTTTATCCCTTGCTTTCGTCAAAAAGAGTATTTTCGCAAATTGGTCGATAATGAGTAACTCACTTATATTGTCTAATATACAGTATAGATTATTAATATTATTGTTATTATTTTTGTTGCTATTACTGATGATTTGAGAATAAAATGCTGCAACTAAAATTGCAGAAACGGTCAAAAACATGCGCGAATGATGTAGGAGTGAAGTATGTAGGGTTTAAGAATGTGGGCGCTTGTTACAAATGTTGGAACAATTGCCCTAGAAGATCCCAAAACTTTAATTTAAAAAACACAGAGTCTTGTATCATTTCCTACTTTATAACACTACAACGAATAATTTATAAGAATATTGTACTTCTGTTAAATTACCTCGCTCAACAGTACTAAATGATCACCGATGGTTAACATGAAATGGTGGATTCATACAACTAGATCCGCTTCTTCTTGAGTTAACTAAACGTTAAGTATAATACCGAAGTACCATTATAGATAGAATGAGACTGTAGAAAAAAATGAACCTTTCCTCTAACAGTTAAAAGAATAACACAACATGGACGCGATAACAATAATAATAATAATAATAATAATAATAATAATAATAATAATAATAATAATAATAATAATAATAATAATAATAATAATAATAATAATAATAATAATAGACCAGGATAGCTGATGCGACTAAGTTACTGCGCACGATAGCTCTTGAAAGAAAACAAATTTTTGTTCGATTTTATTTATTTATTTTTTTATTTTTTATTTTTTATTTATTTATTTATTTATTTATTTTTTGCAAACTATGGGTAGAGTAATTATTTCGAAGGAGCTAGTTAATTGAAGTGATCCATAAACCGAAAGTGGTAGAAATCAACCATTTCCAAGTTTTAACGTTGACCAGTATAAAACAAAAACGGTTTTCGGCAATCGATTAAGCATTCCAAGAATACTTTTTATCTCCTTTCCTTACCAACCGAAAGTGGTAGAAATAAACCATTTCCGGTTTTCCTTTGAACACTATAAAGCAAAATCGATAAATAGGGACGAGAGGATTTCTGTAATGGCAAATCCTTTAGATTGCATCTGGCAAGAGATTACCGAGAAATAAATTACCACATGCATATCAAGCCCAAAACTTGGCCAAGCTTGGCCAGCAAATGTAGAGATCTTAATTAGGTTGAGGGCTGCCCACCACCGAATTTTGTTCCGATTCGGCCAATACTTAAAAGGAAAATGCTGCTGGCTAATTAAGTAGTTATCGAGAAATAAGGTATGAAATGCAAGCCGCATCCACCCTGTTCTTGGCCGAGTTTGACCACAAAATATACCAGTACTTATTCATTAGGGAATGGGCTAGTAGCTCACAAAATTTAATAAACATCCGGCTAGTATTGAATTTAAAAATAAACTTTAGTAAAAACCGTAAAGAGCATTACGGAATATGTTCTGAATTAATACGGATACCGAAATTTGTATCATATTTCTTTCACTTCTGGTATTAATAGAGAGATTACTGTCGAGATGGAATACACTCTTGCGGTACTTAATGAATTAGATAAAATAACTTCTTTCTCTCCAATTTATAACACTCAATTTATAACCGGAAGTGATTGATATATGCCACTTCTGCTTTTAGTATAAAGGTTAGAGTCGAGATAGAACATATTCTTGGGACACTAAATGATTATAGAAAACCGCTTCTCCTTATCTGTTATATTTTCTAATCTATTGCGATCAACACTAAAACCGAAAGTAGTTGGATTTTGCTACTTCCGGTTTGGAGTTTAAGAGAGATAAAAACTTACCTGTTCCCACAAAGTTAAATTGATTCTATAAAACTGATTCTCCCTATATCTTATAGTTTATGCTCTATGTAAATTAAATTGAAAACGGAAGTTAGAGATGATTTCTAGACTTCCTTTTTATTAGGGTGTTAAGCACGAAGATGAAAGTTACTCCTGCAACGCTTTATCGATTGCCGAAAACTGCTTCTTACAATCTATTATTGTTTTCGCTCTATAGTGATCAACGTTGAAACAGGAAATGGCTCAATTCGGTTACTTTCAGAATTTACTATCTTGTTAAATGTGAAGGTTATCATTGAAAAATGTAATTCATCGCCATAAACATCTCGTTATTTATTATCGTTTTCGGTCTATAGTAGTGAATGTTAAAACCGGAAATGACTCATATCTACCATTTCCAGTTCTACTAGAATGTTAAGAATAAGCTGAGAGATTCACTTGAGACGTATAATCGATTGCCGAGAAACGCTTTTCGCTATCCATTATCGTTTTTGTTTAATATTGATCAAAGTTAAAACCTGAAATAACTCATTTCTACCATTTTGTTTGTCGAATCACTTATATTAATGAACTCTCTCGAGAATATCACACTATCTACTTATTGCAAAAAAAAAAAAAAAAATCCTTTCAAATGTTATCGTTCGAAGTATCGGATGTATGTATGCACGTACGTACTAACATTACGATATTACAAGTTCCACTACGTGATCCCAATAATAATAAAATCTTAAAAAGGATCATGTTATATTTTGTATAGTGGTTTGGGAACAAGAAGCTCTAGTATACTTATTTCACTTCCGATTTGAGTACAGGGATCACTGCCGAGATGGAATACACTTTTAGAGCACTTAATGAATTACCTAGAAAAAGCCTTCCCGCTATCCATTCTATAACGCTCAATGTTATAACGGTAGAAGCGATTTATTTCTACCACTTCGAGTTTTAGTACAAAGATTAGAGTCGAGATAGAACATAGTCTTGGGACACTTAACAGATTTCAGGAAACCTCTTCTCGCTATTTAGTATCATTTTAATCTGTTCTAATCAACACTAAAATGGAAAGTACTTGAGTTTTTCTACTTCCGACTTGATCAGAAGTTTAAGAGAGAAGACGATATTTATTTCCACGACGCTATACTAATGCCTAAAACAGCTTCTTCCTATCCCACTATGTAGATTAATTTGAAGCCAGAAGTCATAGTTAGGTTCATTTCTATCTCTTCCGGTTTTACCAGAATGTTAAGGATGAAGCTGAAAGTTATCCTTGATACCCCTTATCGATTGCCGAAAACTGCTTCTTACCATTTATTACCACTTCCGCTCTATAGTTATCAACGTTAAAATCGGAAACCACCCATTTCTACCACTTCCTGTTGGCGAATCAACTCCATTAAGGAACTCCCTCGAGAGGAATCACTCTACTTATTTATTGCAAAAAGCAGAATTAAAAAATTCGCATTCGTCCAAAGTTATCGTGTGAAGTAACGGCCGCACGTATGTACGTACTAATATCGATAAATTCCACTACGCGATCCCAATTAATACTTCATATACCCCAGCCACAAACACACACACACTAGCATATGTACACACGGAAATATATCTGGTAGTATCCGGAACCCACAAACACACACACACACAGACAACGAGAGAGAGAGAGAAAGAGAAAGAAAGAGAGTGTGTTTGTGTGTGAGAGAGAGAGAGAGAAAATCTTGTATTTTTATACTGAATGGACCATTACTCACAAAATCAATTAAAAAATAAAAAAAATAAAAAAGAAATAATTTGTAAATGAAACTTTCAAAGATTGATACCACTGCTGCGTGTTAAACATGAAATTGTTCCATAATGATTGGTTCGTAATATGATGTAAATGGGTTTCTTAATGGTAGTATAACTAAATGCCTTCAAATTGACTACAAAATAAAAAGTGAAATTTATTTCTCAAATTTTGTAAAATTGAAGTCGGTGGGCTTTATGGGAAGAGTCTACTTTAACAATATATGCAAATAAATATTAATATACTTCACGTTTTCCAGTGGGTGCAATAAAGCTTAGAATAGTGTTTGGTGTCATAATCATTAGCGTATATATACATATACATATATATATATATATATATATATATATATATATATATATATATATATATATATTCATCCTCATGGCATCGTCAAGGCTCTATATTTGTATTTTACATTTAAAGTGGCAACCGGGTGTCTCTGACTGCCGTATTCGGTAGCCCGATCATCACCCCTGTTCTTCGCGCGCAGAGTCATTCGAAGAACTGAAAACGTACTCTGTACACAAACAGATTATGGTTGTGAACTCGGAAAGCCTGGTACTTCTGCTTGTCAAGGTCAAAAAGTGGGAGAAAAATTGATGTGTAGAATGTAAAGAGGGTTCAACAGTGATTGATACTTGTAAGAAGCATATTCATTTGTAGTTCGTGCACATTCCGCCTGTAGCGCTACTGTGGCACAACGTATATGGTAACTGTATAACTCTTGTACACCGCTAGTAGGTCTATTCGCGTTAGTGACGACCGAAACTATGTTGTCAGCTCTGACTGCGATAAGGCCCTGATGTGCTGCTTTTGCTTTTCTTTTTTGTCCTTTGTCATTTGTGAGACGCCAAGCATGTTGTTTTTGCTTGTTGCACGCGCTGAATGAGTTCCTGCGGAGCGAAGTATTTAAGAAGTTAACTACATATTCTTGTTTTGCGATAAAAATATGATAAGTACTTTGAATTATAATACGGTTTTAAATTCGTTAACTGTTGAAAAAAATACGAAAATAAACCTGTACTTGTAAATGTACATTAGTCGAGTACGCAGCTACTGACAGTGTTGCAGGCACGTAGCCAGGGTTTCGTGAAGGGGGGGATCCGTGACATGAAATACATGATATGATCATCATAAGAGGGGCTCGATCACTCTAAACTATTTTACTGGAACATATATTGGTTCATTTAGCCAACATTTCGTAACGGTGAGGGGGAGTGACATGAAATTCTGAAGACCCAGTACCTCGATCAATCTAACTATTTTACTATCAACATATATTGGTTTGTTAGGACAATAAAATGAGGATATGTTGGCAAGTATTTTAATAACAAACTATGAAGAAATTTCGAGCAAAATAATAGAAAAAGTATTGGAAAAGATTTTGCAATATTTACGTTCTTCTCCTGTTTATTCAAATATAACAATTTTCCTTTCGTTATGACCTCAATTATTATAAAAAAGTACATACTGAATACTGTCTTGTAAACTATCTTCTAATATAAATAAAATAAAGAGTTTGTTTATGTGTTTGTCTGTCTGTGTGCGCCCTGGGGACCAGACGAGCGGACCGAGAGTTACCAAATTTTGGTCAGGGCCCAGGCCCCAGATCAAGACGCAGCGATTTTTTCAAATTTCGAAGCAGTGGGGTCTCAGGGGTCTTTTACCGGAACCGACTTGGGAACCAGACAAATTGACCGAGCGTTACCAAATTTTAGTCACGAATACCTTGGTCAAGGCTCCAGACCAGAGTAAACTTTTTTTTCGAAATTCGAACCAGGGGGTCTCAGGGGAGCGTTTACCGGGACATGTAAAAGTAGTAGAAAATGACCGATATTTTACTATTTATTTATTTAACAATCACCAGATACAGCTCAGAGGCCATTTTGCATTGAATATCCAACAACATTAACAATGGAAAGGATTTGGGAAGGTATCGCCCAGGGCCAGTTAAGTAGGTGCCATCCCTGCATTTGCCTGGTAGGACTGAGGGAAACCCTGGAAAACTTAAGTCAGGATGGTAGGCAGCGGGATTCGAAGCCACGACCTCCCGAATGCGAAGCCAACGCTCTACCACTTGAGCTAATAATGTCGAATTCTTATTTTCGCGGTCGCTGAAATCAATGGTGAAACTCCAGTCGCATTAACTTCCAAATTCACGCTATTCGGCTCCGAGCCGGGGATCACCGGAGGGGGGTGAGATACCAAGACATATAAAAGTAATCCAAAATGACCGATATTAGTGTCAAATCCATAGTTTTCGCGGTCGCTGAAATCAATGGTGACACATCCATTAGCGATGACTTGCAAGTATGCGGGCCGGGAGTCAGCGGGGGGTGGATAACGAGGCATGTAAAACATATCCCAAAATGACCGATATTAGTATTAAATCCATAGTTTTCGCGGTCGCTGAGATCAATGGTGATACTCCCACAGGCGTTGACTTCCAAATACAGCCCCTGTGCGAAGCATGTGTATATTCAACTAGTTTTACAATATATGCGTTTCTTTCTCTGTTGAATCAAATGCTAGCAGAACTTTCTTTCAACAGAACTTTTTGTTTTTATTATTCCTCGACTACTGTCGTTTCCAAATGACAGGTTAAAGGAGCAACAGAAAATTGTCCTTGAAATGACATATTTGATACTGCAAGGATGCGATGACGAAAATTTATGATTAAAAATGTCCACGCTGTTACACAACGGCACTTACGTTTTCGAAAGCTTGAAATCTCCCTGACTAGTAGCAGGAATTCTGAGAATTCCGTAACTTTTCTTGATTTTTCAAATTCTCTGACTCTTCCAGAATACCTCGCTTACCTCGCCACCATATTGCAAGTAATACAAATATCCTCATAAGAAAGAGTAAGTAAAAGCTTCCTGTAGTTTCCTTTTTAATTTTTAATGCTGATCTTTCTTTTTGTCATTTCATTTTGTTTTTTCCTTCCTATTTTTTTCATTTCTGGTCTCGAAGGGGAGTCCGGACCCTCCTGGCTACGTGAGTGAGTATTGATTACAGATTTTCTCGTGGAAAAATTTAATTACACTATAGGTGAAAAGCAGTACTGCAAAAATACATGTAATGCCGAAATCCCTATTAATGCAATCAAACTAGACACTTCTACTCCAGCTCTCCGAACATCCCTTAGCCCATCGAAAATATAGACCTCTAATAATACGTTTAAATCTAGTACCGCACAGAAAGCGCAACCTTCTCACGGTTGCTGGCTAATCGCCAGCATTGGGGAAAAAATACATGTAATTCATATTGAGCACGATAGGAGACAATGTTCATTTCAGATTTTCCAGTGCGGGGGGATTGAATAAACGATGGGTGAATACAGTACTGTAAAAATTCTGGTAACTCAGATTGAGCACGCTCGGGAAATGCCCTAGAGGGAATTTCGAAGCTCTAGGACCAAGAGCCACCTCTATAATCATCGTTGACTGACATTTCAATAATGTGTTTTATGGTCTTATGTCCGTGTTCCCATCCTTTCCCTCCCCCTCCAACTGGATACTTGATACTTTTTCTATTCCAAAGTTTTGTGCTAGATTTCTGCCGAAACCTTGAGTTTTGAACTCTCATCGGTTTCGAGTTAGTTAATTATTTCAGTTTAGAATTCCATTTCTGCATCGAGATTATATGAGACGTAGACTCGAAGATTATGATGAAACTCAAACACAGTAATCGTCCAAATTTTGTAAGAGACTCCCACTGGGAATCGAACGTGCAACTACGTGCACGAAAGGCGCGCGTGCTAGCTACTAGAACACCGGAAATGGCGTCACCATTTTTAATCTCTTCAAAATTAAGTTGTATTGACATCTTGCAAGTTGTATGTACAGTACTTGCATTATAAGAAACAAACATAAATTAAAATTATAAGAAAATCTTTATAAACGTTTAAAAATATGTCGAAAAGGCCAGAAATTTCTCAATCTCTTTCCCTCCCATGTCGTGATGCTATTTAAAAGTATACTTTAAAAATAATAATAATAAAAAAAACTCTACAGTCGCACCTACATTATTGGATGGCAAATAGTCTAGTTTTTCTTAATGCATAAGTTTACATTAATTAAATTCAAAAGTTGCATTCTAACTTCTTTTTAAACTGTATGAAAAGTACCACTATTCGTTTTAGCACTAATGAGAACTATGGATTCAACACGAATATCGATCATTACAATTATTTTAAAATGTCAGCTCTCCCATCCCCACGCCTTGGGATGCTAGGGGTTCTTTACCCTCCCGCGTATTTCTTTCCAGATTGTAAGACATATCAAGTTTAGTTGCAATTAAATAAAGTGTTACATAAATATGTAGGAAAAAATGTTTTAAAATTAATGGAGGTGACTCTTGAACTGGAAGTGGCAGAGATCAACGATTTCTGGTTTAAGATTGATCATTGTAGAGCAAAAGACGTTAGTAGAAAACTAGAAGCTGTTTCTGAAAATCGATTAAGCGTCCTAAGAATGCATATTATCTCTGTTCTTAACCTACAAGTAAAACAGGAAGTGGTAGCGATTAACTATTTCTTGTTTTTAACGTTGATTGCTATGGAAGAAAAACTGTAATAGATAACAAAACGCTGTTTTCCATAATCGATTAACCATCCGTTCTCATCTCCATCCTTAACACTATACTAAAACCGGAGGTGGTAGACATCAACCCTTTCCGGTTTTAACGTTGATCACTGCAGAGCAGAAACCGTAACCCGGTTTTCTACAATCGACTAAGAATACACTTCATCTTCATCTTTTACCCTCTACTAAAACTGGAACTGGTAGATATCAACCTCTATACGGAAGTAGGTAGCAAGACGCAGTTTTCTGCAATCAATTAAGCACCCCAAGAATATAATTGTGTCACCAATCCAATCCCTCTACTAACACTGGGAGTGGTATAAATCTACTATCACTTCCTATTTCATTATTAATTAAGAAAATATTGTGTGAGCCTCCTTAGAGTCTTCATCAGAGTTTATTCAATACGAGCCTTCGTCTTGTTGAAGGCTTTGCCCTCAGACTCACAAATTTGTTTGGTCTAACGCTTTGCATCTCAAACCTGCAATCATCAGTGTTTGCTAGGCTTACGGCCTCGCACCTCACATACCTGCAAGTATACTGAATTTCAGTTGAAATACCTGGGTGCTTTGCTCCCAGGCCACCGTGTTTGTTCGGCCTATGGTCTTGCACCAGGGACGGCGCCAGGAACGCTTGATGGGGTGGGCGGAAAGAGGCGGACCTAGTTGCTGGGTGGGCGGAGAACGAAAATGAGAACTGGGCAATGTAGACATTTTTTGACAATAATTAAATTTCAATTTTTATACTCTTTAGTTAGCTAAGGCTCAGACCGAAATAGGGGAGAAACAAGGATGTGGAACATCTGTGTTGGCCTTATAGAAGGTGCCATTCCAGCAGTCACCTGGTAAGACTGAAGAAATGCAGGACTTAGGATGGGCTGCGGGAGTTCGTGGCAATATGCTCGACCTACCGAATTCCGCGTGGCACACACACTACCTCTACTTTCAGCTTTTTAAATAATAATAACGGTGTGTTCTGTGTAGTCGAAGAAGTTCAAGACTGCTTTAACTCCTCTCCCTCCAAGAATGCACATGAATGCATAGAAATAAAAGAAGGTTCAAACAACGCAGACTAACAGATAATACTCTACTTTTCGTTAATAACATAAAATACACAATAAGTAGGTAAAGTAAAACAAGGATAAAATAGGCTGCTGCAAACATTTTTATCTTTGAAGTATTTATTACAAGAAAGCAAGAGGCAAAAAATATAAATGAGTAACTTCAGAAGCAATGCTGTCGTCTTCGCTCTCTCCAACATCTAGTTCATTTTCACTTTCCTCGAAATCGAACACTTCAAATTGCGAATCCTGGTTGTCACATGTATTTGTATTTTTTGTCTTTTTCCCCATTGAAGAAGAAGGATTATCACTAACATCAACGGATTGAAAATCGCGCTTCTTTGAACACGAGAAAGACACCGAGCCTGAGAAGAAATCGCTAAATTTTTTCGACATATTAGCTGAACAAGCACCGACCGCCAAGACTTCTGAACGCAACAGAGATCAACTCAACAATGCTATAATAAGGGTTTTTACAAATCTGTTTAATGCCACACGGGTAAGACATGTGGTACATTGCTGTAAACAATTGCAAGTTGGAACCCTCTTATAAGAAGCTATCGCGCCAACACAAAACAAGGGCGCCGATTTCTCTGTAAATTTGGGGGGGGGGCATTCAGATGCAGAAGGCATGCATGAGGATTTTAAAACAAATTGAATTCAAATTATGCCAAATATTGTATATTCATAAATAAAATGCGGGGGCGCACATGGGCTTTGGGGGAGCCCGGGGCCCCTTGGGTCCCCAGGATCGGCGCCCTTGACACAAACCACTACTGTCCTCCCTCTCTTTCTCAAAATGAGACAATAGATAATACTGGCCAGCTCAGTCCATTATTTAGTTGGCTTTTTAGAAAGCACTTTTTTTTCAGTGCAGCACATACAAACACTGGCGTTTCAATAGCACGATTGTGCGTGTGTGTTAAACTTCAATTCATTAATCACGACTTTTGGCATCCATTATATTACTACAAGTATCTGTCTTAAAATCATTGTCCATTGCAGAGTTAAACAGAGTCATAGAACCTATTACATTACAATCGAAAGTAATACCTATTGCTTGTGAAGTACAGGATGTCACATTCAGTGCCGGATTTGCATATAAGCTAAACAAGCTATAGCTCTCTTGGGGGCCCCAAAAATTTTAAAGAAAAAGTGGCTGTAATGTCATTTCCAAATAATAAGAAAAAGCAAATAAGATAAAACGCACATACAACAACGGTGTTCTGTACTGTTATGTATTAAGCTCTCATGAAGCAAGTAATAGGGCCCTGTTTTCCAACGCGCCTGCAATGGGATTTCTGTTGCCCAGTCCCGCTTATAATGGAACCCTCGTTTCCCAGCTCCGCTTGTAATGGGGATTTTGTTTCAGAGCCCCATTTGTAATCGGGACCCTGTTTTCCAGCCATTACACTTAGCTACTTTAATAAGACTTCACAGCATAAGTGATACAGTATCTTGTATGCGGATAGAACTCTAGTGCTACCCTTTCTTGTACTATTTGGAATTCGACAAGAAATTGAGTCTGGTAACAGTGGATGCTTAAGAAGAAGGCATAAAACGACAAGCTCGCGAAATAATAGTAAAATATAAAGGAATTACAGCCCTAAGCGGCAATAATCTTTACATCGCGAAATTATAGCTATTTTATTTCGCTGTACGTAAGTATGAAAAGTAGTTTGCAGAAGTATTTTCATAACTTTCAGAACTTGGCACTGATTTTCATAGTGATCTATAGAGTTGAGTTGATTTTGAGTTTAACGTCCCTTTCAGCAGCGAGGCTACATGAGACGGGACCTACTGATTAACGTGGAATCCAAACCACATGAACTCCCACCGGGAATCGAACCCGGGTCTCCCACGCCAAAGGTGCGTACGCTAACCGCTTAGCCACGGAGGAGCTCATATAGTGATCTATAGAGTGCGATAATGGATCACTAAAGGCAGGGGCGGATCCAGGTGCGGAGAGGTCTATGATCCCAGTTTTTTGAGTGACAAAAATAATTGAAGCCATTACTTACATATTTTTGAAAGTTTAGAGTAAACTCACGATATATCTATCATAATCTGGGTTTTAGTTGCCCCTTCTCCAGTTTAAACCTTCTAAGTTCGCCTCTGGTTCCAGCGAATTTGTGTCGTATTACACCTTGAGTAATCTTCGAGGGTTGCATTCCATTTTGAGTTACTCCAGTAACCTGACATGGAAAAAGCTCACACGATTAGTTGAGCTTCAGGCAGTAATTACCAACCCTGGATGATATTTAGACTCTATTTACTTACACGGATCCCTGGAAACGTTTCAAACTTTACCAAACCGAATAGAAACAACTTGAAATGAGAAATGATGCGGTCTCCACATATTGTAGAAGCATGGCGTGGAGCGTGGATCATAGTTGGTGCAAAAAGATCGGCAAGGGACTTTATTGGTACCAAATTAAACTACCGCTAATTTTACAAATTTTACAGTTTTTCTGTAATGTATTCAAAACAGTAAGTTAAGTTAACGAAATATACACGAAAACGTATTTACTTAATAGATATGTATTAGGTCCATAAATTACCATATAGCATATATTCAAACAGAAAAGGCGAAATTTTGTCGCTGAAAAAGAATGCTAGAAATAAATTGGCCCCATTATCTTCAATAGCTTAGGGCCCCATCAAACCGAAATCCGGGACTGGTCACCTTTATTCTTCTTCTTCTGTTGCAGGGGTGTCATTTCAGACTTCGCTTGAGGTGGCAAGAACACCAACAACATAAGACTTTCACAGTTTGCACTAGTATATTAGTAGACAATCGATAAAGTATATGTATTCCTCAAAATCTTGCGGGGGGCAATTGCCCCCTCCTGTCCCCCTTTAATGACACCCCTGTTCTGTTGGGGTGGGCGAGGCCATCCATCGGGTGGGCGGTTGCCCACCCCCGCCCACCCTTAGCGCCGTCCCTGCCTTGCTCTTTATATATCAGGAAGCATACCAATTTCAGTTCAAATACCACGTTTCATGTCTTCAACTTTACGGGATCCCGAGATATAAACATTTTAGTATAATAATAATTGTAATATCCACCTTTATTCTCTTCCAAACCCTTTTCTTTCTTTTTTAGGTCATAATCAAAAACGCTGAAATATGTATCTAATTATTGGGATTACAGAGTAAGATTTATAATAATATTGTACAGTTAGTACTTTGGTCCATCCCGTCCGTTACTCCGCACGAAACTCTTGAACGAAACTGAATTTGACTTATGTTTTTTGCAATTGATAGCTAAAGTAATTATCTCGAAAGAGTTCGTTAGTAGAGGATCATAAACCAGGAGGTTATGGATCAGAAACCAGGAGTGGTAGAAATCAACCATTTTTGCTTTTAACGTTGATCCTGTAAACCAAAAAGGGTAATAGATAGCAAGAAATGGTTTCCGGCAGTCGATTTAGCATCCCAAGAATACCTTTCAACTTCATCCTTATTACTGTATTGAAATAGAAAGTGGCAGAAATAAACAAGTTCCCGCTTTAACGTTGAATGGGGAAAAACTGTAATATATATAGAGAAGCAGTTTTGGGAAATCGACTAAAAGATTCCAAGAACACCTTTCATGTCTATCCTTAACACTTTGATAAAACTAGAAGCGGTAGAAATCAACAATTTTCGGTTTACTTTTCATTACTGTGGAGCAAAAGCTGTAATAGATAGCGAGAAGCTGTTTTCGACAATCGACGGAGCATCCCAAGAATACATTTTATCTTTTCATAAGACTCTAATAAAATCAGAAATGACAGGGTGTCTACTAAAATTCCAAAATGAAATTTCATGACCTTTTCTTTAACAAACCATTAAATTTAGTAACATTCTCAAAAGCGAATTTTAGTGAGACTTGGGCCAATTTTCACGCACGTGATAGAAGCGTGCTTTACTTGTGATTTGGTAGCGTCTAAAACTATATGCGTTTTTGGTGGTGAATTTTGACACTTTATAGAACAACATTTACAAGTAGACTATGTACTTATATTTGTACAGATAAAATAATTCGTGAACCAAAAGCAAAATTTCTTGACTTTCATGATCATTTTCTGATTTCGTGACTTTCTTTAATCCTTTTCGTGACCGATAGACACCCTGGTAATCCAGTATGACTTCCAGGTTCAATGTAATATACATAGAACATGACCTATAAGAGACAGCGAGAAGAGTTTTTTTTTTTTAAATGAGTTAGCGTTCTTAAAATAGGTAGCGTTCTTAAAATACCATCTCTTCTTTTACCCTGTAATCAAACATAATTATTAGAAATCAACCACTTCCGGTTTTAACGTTCATCGTTGTACAGTCTTGTTCAAGAAATCTTGACCACTCACCCTGCTATGAAAGATGATATTCTTGCAACCGCAAAAGGAAATTACAATGCTGTGGCTCTAAATAAACTTCTTAATCGACCAAACAAAATTCACATTTATTTGATTTAATTCTAACTATAGGTAAGACCACAGGCCTTTTCAAAGAGAGATGAATGGCAAAGTTTTCTTGAACAAGACTATAAGACAAACGGCAATAGATAGGCACGGTTTTTGTATTCGATTAAGCGCCCGTAAAATATATTCCATCTCCACTATAATCACTAGTAAATAACACTAAGTGGTAGATATCTACTACAACTTCTGGTTTCAATTTTAATTGAAAAATATTGGGTGGTCCTGTTTACTGTCTTTAAGTGATTTTGTTTTAAATGAAAAGTCCTAAAGCCAAATTTCATGTTTGTAACTTTCAGAGATTCTGAGATACCGACATGCTATTATATGAGTAATAATTCCTATTCTCACCTTTTCCTTCTCCTTTATTACTAAGATATAAAAGAAATGGTGAAACATGTGTTAAATTATTTTAAATTGGAAATCCAAATACCAAATTTTAAGTTCACAGTCCTATACGTTTCGGAGGTGAGGGTATCTTATTAAAATAACTCTCACCACAATTCCTCCTCTTTTCGTGAATTTTCAAAAATTTTTCTTACTGGCACCCCACGTCACAAATCCTATGTAGGTTTAAATTCAAAGTTTCTAGGTAGTCCTTAGAGCAGTGGCTCCTAATCTATGGGTGCGAGTCTCTGACAGAACTGAATTTAAAATTACAAATATTACGAATGTTGTAAAAAACATTAAATGAAATATTTAAACACGAAATAACTATTCTGTAAGAACTGTGGTTTCATTGACAAAACTGGTAAAATATAATATTCCACTGCACTACAATGCTATGCAGGAATCTTGCTGGAAATAAATATAAATTTGTGAGAATATGGCTATTATTATTTACTATTATTATATGCAAACCCGTTCTTCGTACGGGTAGAATAGGCTTATGGGAAATATTTGAAAGTTATATTTGATCACTCTTTCCCCATTACGTAACTTGTTTGAACAAAAGTGAAATAAAACCCCTAGCTCGACCATGTTCAAAAATGTGTTTTATACGATGCAGTATTTATTCTTTGCAAGAAATCTAAATTCTCTTTTGCTTTTACGATTCTTTTATTTCGAAGTGAGTTGATAAAATAGAAATGTCCTACATGCTAAATATGTTTAAAAATTCATTTCAGACGTTTCAAACACTTTGACACACTGTAACCTCTTTTGGAAGCAGAATTTTCGAAAACGCTGGGGCATGTCCACATGATGACCTCGTTAAGTAAAAAGTTATATACCTAGTTTCATCTTCTTGGCTTGGAAGATATTTAATTTTCGCCGTATATATTAACTCCTCAACCCTCTTAGGATACGAATTTTAATGAAACTGACATGGTTAAGAAATGGCTTCAGCCAGGTGTTAACTATGTTCTAAAATCTCAATCATTTTTCATGAGATGAGACGGAAGTGGAATTTCCTAGAACGCTGGGTTGCGTGTCTACTTGGTTTTTATATTAAATTTCATCTTCGTACATGAGAGATTTGAAAGATACTGTATTTTTAGCAAATATTTTAGACCTTGACCCCTCCCCTTAGGATACGCATTTCAGTGAAAACGATATGATGAAACCATACTCTAGAGTAGTTCTAAATATGTTCAGTAATTCTCCTCGAACATTCTATGATGATGAGACAGCAAACGCCGATTTGAATGTCGAGAAATAAGTAAATTAATTCCTCCCTCCTTCTGCTTAAAAGGAGAATTTTGAAAACTCTGAAATACGTATTCCATTCTTTTTAGTTCAGAGTTGGTTTACGAAATTTCACATTAGAATTTAAACGAATTTCACATTTCATGATATTTTCTGAATAAATAGTGGTAAATGTTATTATTATAGAAATCGTCTCTTTTCTCCATCTTTAAGAGGGGAATTTCCGGAAACATACGTTCAATTATTTATAGTTAAGAAATCAAAGCCAAATTTCACACCTCAAACGTAAGCAAATGCAGAAATTTTAATAGGTAGACACTATCCTCCATTCTCATCTTAGGACAGAATTTTCGAAAAACCTAAATATGTATTGGTCCGTTTCTAATTGAGTTTAATTTTGAAATTTCACGTCTCCAATATAAAGAATTCTTACATTTATCAAGAGGGTATTATGATGGTAGTAGAAAATAAGAATGGGAAGGTAGTCAGCGAGAGAAATGAGGTCATAGGAAGGTGGAAAGAATAAGTTGAAGACTTATATGAGAGTAGGAATAGACCGTGTAGCCTAAATGCTGAAGTAGAAAATGAAGTAGGCGAGGATGATAAAGGATTTAGTATTCTTAGGGATGAGTTTGAAAAGGCTATATCCGAGATTAGAAATGGAAAGGCAACTGGAATAGATAACATACCAATCGAATTCATTAAAAATATAGAAGACAAGGGAAAGAAAGAATTGTTCGGATTATGCAATGAAATATATGAAACAGGAGAATGGCCAAAAGACTTTCTGAAAACGATCATGATACCGATGGCTAAGAAATCGAACCCAAAGAGATGTGAGGATTATAGAACTATTAGTCTCATATCTCATGCAGCTAAAATTCTGCTCCGAATACTGAACAGAAGGTTATATGAAAGAACGAATAAAGAAGTTGAGGAGGAGCAGTTCGGGTTCAGAAGAGGCAGGGCACAAGAGATGCAATTGGATTATTAAGGGCGATCGGTGAAAGATTTATAGAAAAAGGGAAAGAGGTGTATGTTATACTTATTGATCTAGAAAAGGCTTTTGACCGCGTGAATTGGGAATTGTTGTTGGAGTTCTAACTAAGATAGGGTTGGAATGGAAAGATAGAAGACTAACAAGAAACTTATACATGAACCAACAAGTAAGTGTTAGGATAGGCAAAGAACTGACGGAAGAGAGTGCAATTGGAAGGGGAGTTTGACAAAGATGCTGCCTCTCGCCAACACTATTTAATGTCTATCTAGAAGAGATAGTGAAAAAGAGTTTACATGATGATGATGGCATTTCGGTAGGAGGTAGAATGATTAAATGCATAAGATTTGCAGACGATATGGAACTCGTTGTAGAATCTGAAAAGAAAATCAATAAAATGTTAGAAAAAATGAGAAAGGGATTTGAAGAATATGGGATGAAAATAAATGCTAGAAAGACAAAAGCCATGGTGATTGGAACGAAGGGGTCAAATATAAAAGTAGGAGGGGAGAAAATAGAGCAAGTGAATAGTTTTCGATACCTGGGTAGTATTCTTAGTAATGACATGAAGTGCGAACGTGAAATAAAAGCAAGGATAGGAATGGCGAAAGAAGCCTTTAGGAGGAAGAAAAGTCTGTTTTGTGGGAACTTGAATAAAGAGTTGAGAAAAAGACTCATAAAATGCTTCGTGTGGAGTGTTCTACTGTTTGGGGTGGAAACTTGGACATTACGTAAACGTGACGAAAATCGACTGGAAGCCGTCGAAATGTGGGTGTGGAGAAGAATGGAAAGAATTAGTTGGGTAGAGCGGAAAACGAATGAGAGAGTGTTAGAAATGGTGGGTGAGAAAAGAACACTTTTAGATATTATTACGAAGAGGAAGAGAAACTGGTTGGGACATTGCCTAAGAAGAGATTGTATCATGAGGGACGTTCTAGAGGGTATTGTGGCGGGAAAGAGAGGGAGGGGGCGAAGGAGACTACAATTAATGGATTATATAAAAACAGAAGGATCATACGCGAAGACGAAGAGCTTAGCGGAGGATCGTGGAGCATGGAAGCTTCTCAGCTGCGGCAAGTGACCTGCCAATAAAGGCAGAATACCTATGATGATGACATTTATCATTTTCTAAAAATAAATGAAATAAAATACAGTTGAAAAATTAATGTTATACGAATTACTCCTTTCTTGTTTAGGTGCGGAATTTTCAGAAACTGTAAGAAACATGTTCAGTTATTTTTAATGGTTAGTTTATATGCCTAGTTTCATCTTCCTTACCTCAGGGATTAGCAAGATACACTATCTATTTACGCCTCTAAGGATACATATTTCCAAAAATCCTTCTTTATCCCTTGCTTTCGTCAAAAAGAGTATTCTTGCTAATTATAGCATTATGGCTTGGTCGATAATGAGTAACTCACGTATGCTGTCTTATATACAGTATAGGTTATTATTATTGTTATTATTTTTGTTGCTATTACTGATGATTTGAGAATACAATGCTGCAAATAAAATTGCAGAAACGGTCAAAGACATCGCGAATGATGTAGGCGTGAAGTGTGTAGGGTTTAAGAATGTGGGCGCTTGTTAAAAATGTTGGAACAATTGCCCTAGAAGATAACAAAACTTTAATTTAGAAAACACAGCGTCTTGTATCATTTCCTACTTTATAACACTACAACGAATACTCTATAAGAACATTGTACTTCTGTTAAATTACCTCGCTGAACAGTACTGAAATGATCACCGAAGGCTAACATGAAATGGAGAATTCACACAACTAGATCCGCTTTTTCTTGAGTTAACTAAACATTAAGTATAATACCGAAGTAGCATTATAGATAAAGTGAGACTGTAGAAAAAATGAACCTTTCCTCTAACAGTTAAAAGAATAACAGAACATAGACGCGATAATAATAATAATAATAATAATAATAATAATAATAATTCAATTTCTTAAAAATAGTATTCAAAAATAGATAGAGGAAACTGCAGTCTGGTAATAATTATAAGGAATAAGATTAAAACGTATTAGCTTTTCTCAACCCACTGAGGAAGAGAAACGTTGAAAGTAAGAGATGAAAGGTAAGAAAGGAATAGTAAGAAGAAGAATGCAGTTGGTCGATGATTTGAAAAATGGTATCAAATATTGGGAATAAAAAGAGGAAGCTGAAGACCGAGATAGGTGAAAGAAGAATTTCCAGACCAGAACCTAAGAAAACACACAATCACACTCACATCTCCCATTAGTCCCAGTACCTGCCAGCAGGTAGAATACTCAATAATAATAATAATAATAATAATAATAATAATAATAATAATAATAATAATAATAATAATAATAATAGACCACGATAGCTGCTGCGACTAAGTTACTGCGCACGATAGCTCTTGAAAAAAGCAAATTTTTATTTTATTTTATTTATTTATTTATTTATTTATTGCAAACTATGGGTAGAGTAATTATTTCGGAGGAGCTAGTTAATTGAAGTGATCCATAAACCGAAAGTGGTAGAAATCAACCTTTTCCAAGTTTTAACGTTGACTACTATAAAACAAAAACGGTTTTCGGCAATCGATTAAGCGTTTCAAGAATATTTTTCATCTCCTTTCATTACCAACCGAAAGTGGTAGAAATAAAGCATTTCCGGTTTTACGTTGAACACTATAAAGCAAAATCGATAAATAGTTACGAGCGGCTTTCTGTAATGGCAAATCCTTCAGATTGGATCTGACAAGAGTTTACCGAGAAATAAATTACCACGCGCAAATCAAGCCCAAAACTTGGCCAAAGTCGACCAGCAAATGTAGAGATCTTAATTAGGTTGAGGGCTGCCCACCACCGAATTTTGTTCCGATTCGGCCAATAGTTATCAAGAAAATGCTGCTGGCTAATTAAGTAGTTATCGAGAAATAAGGTATGAAATGCAACCCGCGTCCACCGTTCTTGGCCTGTTTGACCACAGAATATGCCAGTACTTATTCCTTAGGGAATGGGCTAGTAGCTCACAAAATTTAGTGAACATCCGGCTAGTATTAAATTTAAAAATAAACTCTAGTAAAAACCGTAAAGAGGATTTTATGTAATATGTTCTCAATTAATATGGATAACGGAATTTGTATCGTATTTCTTTCAGTTCTGGTATTAATACAGAGATTACTGTCGAGATGGAATACACTCTTGCGGTACTTAATGAATTACATAAAATCCCTTCTAGCTCTCCAATCTATAACCGGAAGTGATTGATATATGCCACTTCTGCTTTTAGTATAAAGGTTAGAGTCGAGATAGAACATATTCTTGGGACACTAAATGATTATAGAAAACCGCTTCTCCTTATCTGTTATCTTTTCTAATCTATTGCGATCAACACTAAAACCGGAAGTAGTTGGATTTGGCTACTTCCGGTTTGGAGTTTAAGAGAGATAATAACTTACCTGTTCCACAACGTTAAATTGATTCCATAAAACTGCTTCTCCCTATATCTTATAGTTTATGCTCTATGTAAATTAAATTGAAACCGGAAGTTATAGGTGATTTCTACACTTCCTTTTTACTAGGGTGTTAAGTACAAAGTTGAAAGTTACTCCTGGAACGCTTTATAGATTGCCGAAAACTGCTTGTTACTATATATTATCGTTTTCGCTCTATAGTGATCAACGTTGAAACAGGAAATGGCTCAATCCTGTTACTTTCAGAATTTACTAGCTTGTTAAATGTGAAGAAGGTTATAATTGAAAAGTTTAATTGATTGCCAGAAACATCTTCTCGTTATCTATTATCGTTTTTGCTCTATAGTAATGAGTGTTAAAACCGGAAACAGCTCATTTCTACCATTTCCAGTTCTACTAGAATGTTAAGAATAAGAATAGAGATTCCCTTGAAACGTATAATCGATTGCCCAGAACCGCTTTTCGCTATCCATTATCGTTTTTGTTTTTTATTGATCAACGTTAAAACCTGAAATAAATCATTTCTACCATTTTGTTTGTCGAATCACCTCTATTAATGAACTTTCTCGAGAAAATCACACTATCTACTTATTGAAATTAATAATAATAATAATAATAATAATAATAATAATAATAATAATAATAATAATAATAATAATAATAATAATAATATAATAATAATAATAATAATAATAATAATAATAATAATAATAATAATAATAATAGAAAATTCGCATCCTTTCAAATGTTATCTTTCGAAGTAACGGACGTATGTACTGTATGTACGTACGTACTAACATTACGATATTACAAGTTCCACTACGTGATCCTAATAATAATAAAATCTTAAAGAGGATCATGTTATATTTTGTGTAGTGGTTTGGGAACCAGAAGCTCTAGTATATTTAGTTCACTTCCGATTTGAGTAAAGGGATCACTGCCGGGATGGAATATACTCTTGGAGCACTTAATGAATTACCAAAAAAAGCCTTCTCGCTATCCATTCTATAACGCTCAATGTTATAACCGGAAGAGATTGATTTCTACCACTTCAAGTTTTAGTAGAAAGATTAGAGTCGAGATAGAACATATTCTTAGGACACTTAATTGATTACAGAAAACAGCTTATCGCTAGTTAGTTTCTAATCTATAGCAATCAACACTAAAACCGGAAGTAGTTGGGTTTTGCTACTTCCGGTTCGTTTAGAAGTTTAATAGAGATTATACCTGTTCCTACAACGCTAAATTAGTTCCCAAAAACAGTTTCTATAACTTATAATTTTTGCACTATATAGATTAAATTGAAACCGGAAGTTATAGGTAATTTCTGCCACATCTTTTTCACTAAGGTGTTAATTATGAAGAAGAAGGTTATTCTTGAAACTATTTATCGATTGCCGAAAACTGCCTCTTACTATCTATTACCCTTTTCTCTCTATAGTGATCAACGTTAAAACCGGAAATGGTTCATTTGTACCAGTTCATGTTTTACTAGAGTGCTAAGGGTGAAGTAGATTAATCTTGAAACGCTTTTTCGATTGTCCATTCTCGATGGCTCATTCGTACCTCTTCCGGTTTTATTAGACTATTAAGAATGAAGATGAGACTTGGCTATGAAACGTGTGATCGATTGCCAAGAACCGCTTTTCCCTATCTATTACCGTTTTTGTTATATAATGATCAACATTAAAACCGGAAATGACATATTTCTACCACTTCCGGTTGGTGAATCTTCTCTATTAAAGAACTCCCTCAAGATAATCATTGTATCTTTCTATTGCAAAAACAATTTTAAAATTCGCAACCGTCCAAATGTCATCGTACGGAGTAACTTACGGACGTATGTACAAACATTATGATGTTACAAGTTTCACTACGTAATCCTAATAGTAAAAACCGTAAAGATTTACGTAATATTTTCTCAATTGATTTGGAAATCAGAAGTTGTAGTATATTTTTTTTCACTTCCTAGTTGAGTAGAGCCATTACTGTCAAGATGGAATATACTCTTGGGCACTTAATAAATTTTCCATTCTATTCCCTTTTCGCTATATATTCTATAACAATCAATGCTTAGACTGGAAGTGATTGGTTTCTGTCACTTCCGGTTTGAGTAGAAAATTTAAAGTCGAATTAGAAAATTCTTGGAACACTTAATATATTGATTACTGAAAACCGCTTCTCGCTATTTATTACGGTTTCTAATCTATTGTGATCAACACTAAAACCGGAAGTAGTTGGGTTTTGCCACTCCCGGTTTATTTAGAAGTTTAAGAGAGGAAACGATACTTATTCCCACAACGCTAAACTGATTTCCCAAAACAGCTTCTCCCTATCTCCCTATGTAGATTAATTTGAAGTCGGAAATTATAGTTAATTTCTACTGCTTCCGCTTTTACTAGGATGTTAATGATGAAGATGAAAGTTATCCTTTATCGATTGCCGAAAATTGCTTCTTGCTCTCTTTTACCGTTTTTGCTCTATAGTGATCAACAATAAAACCGGAATTGACTCATTTATACCACTTCCGGTTTTACTATAGTGTTGAGAATGAATATGGGAGTTGTCCTTGAAACGTTTAATCCATTGCCGAAAACCGTTTGTCGCTATCTATTACAGTATGTGCTCTACAGTGATCAACGTTGAAACCGGAAATGGCTCATTTGCACCACTTTCTGTTGACTAAATAATCTTCGTTAACAAACTTCCTCGAGATAATTACTCTATTTATCTATTTCAAAAAACAGAATTAAAAAATTCGCATTCGTTCAAAAGTTATCGTGCGGAATGTTGCGGTAAGTTCCACTAAGTGATCGTAATAAATAATTCATACCCCCGACCCCGCCACACACACACACTAACTTATGTACACACGAAAGTATATCTGGTAGTTCCCATATACCTATGCCGGTAGCTGGAATCAGAAAGAGAGAGAGAATCTTATTGCACCTTTACACAGAACGCGCAATTACTCAGAACATCAATTAAAAAAAGAAAAAAAGAATAGTCGTTAATGAAACTTTCAAAGATTGGTACCACTGCTGCAACCTACACATGCAATTCTTCCATAATGATTGATTCGTAAGATGATGTATATGGGTTTCTTAATGACAGTGTAATAAAATGCCTTCAAATTGACCACAAAATAATAATTAAATTTCTCTCTCAAATTTTATAAAATCGAAGTCGATGGTCATTATGGGAACACTCTACAATAACAATATATGCAAACAAATATTAATATACTCCAAGCTTTCCACTGGATGCCAGAAAGCTTCGTATCATATTTGATGTCACAAGCATAAGCAGATGTAAATATATATATATATATATATATATATATATATATATATATACTGGTGCAAACACGTGGGATGAGGGGAATATGTCCCCAATCTTGGACATGGGGGACTGCCCCCCAATAATCTGATTTAAAAACTGCGATTTATGATAAGTGTGATGATTTGTGTCCCACTGCCGCAAAGGAATGTAAGATGAAATTGATTTCTCTTGGCTTTTCCATTCTTTAAAAGGAATCATATTCTGTAGTATTTCAAACTGAACTTCGTGCTGTAGTGCTTTTAGTGATTTCATCAATATGTATTCATTCCACTTCTGCTACTCGGGAACAAATTGCTATAAATGCCAAAGGAGAATATGACCCTCTCCTCATGCTGGAAAGTTGTCGCAGCTGTAGGTACGGAGAAAAATGCCGGGGAAATGGGGATACATCTCTCCCACAATATGGGAACTTGAAGCTCTCCCACTAATCCGATTTGAAAAGTGCTTTTTGCAGATAATTGTGATGATTTGTGTCCAAGTGCCACAAAGAAAAGTCAGATGAAATTTGTTTCTCTTGGCTTTTCTATTTTTAATGAAAATGCAGGCATGCGACTGTGCGTGACGTAACCTGATATTAAATCTTATCTCCTACTCTCCCTTAGGCCATAGCACGCGAAGAATATATAAACTATCCAATGTCAGTAGAACACATCTTTCCAGTAAATACGCATTTAATCTATTTGTGTATCAGCCTAGGCATCCACTCATGCTTCGCAAGCTAACCAACTCTATATCCTATGGAACCCGGAGGTTCAATGCGCCTTTACAAAAGCTCTACACTGACTTCTATCCTTAGCCAACTGCATCCAGTTTCTATTTTGTACTCCTACTTTTGCTAGACCCATCTTAATATTGTCCTCCCATCTGCGCCTAGGTCTTCGTTTTCCGATTGCTCTTACCGCTAACAATTTGAAAGAGTTCTTCCTTCCTTCCATCCGGCTATATGTACCGCCCACCTAAGCCTCCTAGACTTGATGACCCTAACAATGTTTGATAAGCCGTATAGTTTATGTAGTTCCTGGTTATGAAGTTTCCGCCATTCCCCATTCCCGTTCCTCTTGGGTTCGAATATTCGTTTGAACATCTTGTTCACAAACACTTTCAGTCTTTATCTTCCCTCAGAGTAAGCGACCATGTTTCGCAACCATGCAGAACAACAGGTATGATTATCGTTTTATATACTTTAACACTAGAAGCATCAGAGGGGTCATTATGACCCGTCTGAATGATTAATTTGTTATAATTTCTAAAGTAAAGAAAATGTGCTCACTAGATGTCACTACCTTTTCACACTTAAGAATATTTATATATAATACATTTTTTACACTTTATCTAGAAGCCTCACAGGGGTCATTTTGACCCTCATGCCTACAACGCGAATTTTTGACAATTGCAAACATTTTAATACTCACATATTTTAAACATACTAATTAGTATTACTTTTGTGACTGATATAAATCACCATACTTTGCAGAGCTTTGTTTTCACAGGGCTCTGAAGCGTTGCCTGATAAGAGGTGACGAGTTTTGGCTTTTCTTTCTTTTCCATATACGAGCATGAACTTAGCAGGACCTCTTTTGAAAATTACAAATATTTGCAAACCATACGTTTGTACTGCGTTTGTACCGGTTTGTACCGTAAAAATTTTTGTTTGTACCGGTCTCAAATTCGAAAAAAATTAAAAATAAAGTGGTCCTGCTAAGTTCACGTGAACTTAGCAGGACCACTAATAAATTTATACAAAGTTGATGATTTTTCTCTACGATTCGTTTGTACTGCGTTTGTACCGGATTGTACCGTCAAAAGTTTCGTTTGTACCTGTCTCAAATTCGAAAAAAATCTAAAAATAAAGTGGTCCTGCTAACTTCACGTGAACTTAGCAGGACCACTGATAAATTTATACAAATTTGATGATTTTTCTCTACGATTCTTTTGTACTGCGTTTGTACCGGATTGTACCGTCAAAATTTTCGTTTGTACCGGTCTCAAATTCAAAAAAAAATCGAAAAATAAAGTGGTCCTGCTAACTTCACGTGAACTTAGCAGGACAACTGACAAATTTCTACAAATTTGATGATTTTTCTCTACGATTCGTTTGTACTGCGTTTGTACCGGATTGTACCGTAAAAACTTTCGTTTGTACCGGTCTGAAATTCGAAAAAATCGAAAAATAAAGTGGTCCTGCTAAGTTCACGTGAACATTGCAGGACCAGAATACAAATTTCTGCAAATCTTAAGATTTCTCTGTTTGAATCGTTTGTTCTGCGTTTGTACCGGATTGTCCCGTAAAAAATTTCGTTTGTACCGATCCCAAATTCGAAAAAATCGAAAAATTAATGGTCCTTCTAAATTCACGTAAACCTAGCAGGACCACTGGTAAATTCATACGAATTTGAAGATTTTCCTTAATAAATCGTTTGTACTGAGTTTGTACCGGATTGTACCGTAAAAATTTTCATTTGTACCGGTCTCAAATTCGAAAAAATCGAAAAACAATGTAGTCCTGCTACTTTCACATGAACGTATCAGGACAAGAATACAAATTTCCAGAAATCTGAAGATTTTTTTAAACAAATCGTTTGTAGTGCGTTTGTACCGGATTGTACCGTAAAAAGTTTCGTTTGTATCGGCGTGAAATTCAAAAACTCGGAAAGGAAAGTGTTCTGCTAAGACAAAATGAGACATTCGTGTAATAGTTTGCGGAACAATTTTCATTATATTCTATTGCATTATCTGTTGCTAAAACGCTAGGTGTCAAACTATGGTACGAATTTAAAGACTAATTAATAATGTGTCGCTCGCGATTGAGCCGAATCTTTTGACTACTTTTTTCGATGAGTGAGTTTGTCGTCTCTGACTAGGAATGATCGACTGTTCTTTATGAGTCGTGTTTCTTTGTGATTCGTGTATTTTCAGGAGTCGTAGTTTCTAAGGAGACGTGGTTCTTCTAGGGTCATGGTCTTTGGCAGTCAGGTTTCTTTAGGAGTACGGGTTTTGAGGGAGACACGGTAGTTTGGGATTGACAATATTTCTAGCATATGAATCTTGTACAGTCAGTAACAATATTAAGTATAGATTGGAGCTTTTATTCTTTATACTGGTACCTCCAACCTATACCTTAAATTTTTCTGACTGTATGTTGCTAATTCGCGAATCGCCTCTTGCTTCTCGATCTTCGTGGTCCAATCAGTTGCTTTTTTTGGAAAGGTGGTTTCAATGATTCATGCGCCTTCTCAGCAGTGTAGGGAGATTGGGCTACAAGAAGCGGATTGGGCAATTTTTGATCCAAAAGTTCCTACCAAAATTTAAAATTGGGCGACCCATTACGTTCTCGGCTACTTGCAATTATCTGCCAGTTTAATTCAAAAAACACTCTAATTTCTTATTTTTATATTTGGAATCACAATTTTATATTATACAGTAAAAATTTTGTTTGTTTAGTATCCTATTCACAATGAACAATAGTTTTACTGAGATTAAAACGTTTGATAGTAGCTCAATTCTTGTTTTAGTAGATTTTAACCTCAAGATTTCACAAGACCAGTCTTTTGTTGACTTTGTGCTGTAGTAGTATCACTGACCGTGCTTCTGTCTTAGTTAATGCTCAACCTAATCCCCAACATCACGTGAACTTAGCAGGACCACTTTATTTTTCGATTTTCTCGAATTAGAAACCGGTACAAACGAAAAATTTTACGGTACAATCCGGTACAAACGAAGAACAAACGATTCAAACAGAGAAATCTTAAGATTTGCAGAAATTTGTATTCTGGTCCTGCTCAGTTCACGTGAACTTAGCAGGACCACATTATTTTTCGACTTTTTCGAATTTAGACCGGTACAAACCAAAATCTTTACGGTACAATCCGGTACAAACGTAGAACAAACGATTCAAACAGAGAAATCTTAAGATTTGCAGAAATTTGTATTCTGGTCCTGCTATGTTCACGTGAACTTAGCAGGACCACATTATTTTTCGATTTTTTCGAATTTGAGTCCGGTACAAACCAAACTTTTTACGGTACAATCCGGTACAAACGTAGAACAAACGATTGAAACAGAGAAATCTTAAGATTTGCAGAAATTTGTATTCTGGTTCTGCTATGTTCACGTGCACGTAGCAGGACCACTTTATTTTTCGATTTTTTCGAATTTGAGACCGGTACAAACGAAAATTTTGACGGTACAATCCGGTGCAAACGCAGTACAAACGAATCGTACAGCAAAATCATCAAATTTGTAGAAATTTATCCGTGGTCCTGCTACGTTCACGTGAAGTTAGTAGGACCACCTTATTTTTCGATTTTTTCGAATTTGAGACCGGTACAAACGAAACTTTTTACGGTACAATCCGGTTCAAACGTATAACAAACGATTCAAACAGAGAAATCTTAAGATTTGCAGAAATTTGTATTCTGGTCCTGCTATGTTCACGTGAACTTAGCAGGACCACTTTATTTTTCGATTTTTTCGAATTTGAGACCGGTACAAACGAACATTTTTACGGTACAAACCGGTACAAACGCAGTACAAACGTATGGTGTGCAAATATTTATAATTTTCAAAGGTGGTCCTGCTAAGTTCACACTCGTTTTCCATATCCTCGGCTTTTTGCTTTGTCATCCCGTGGCGTACCGTTTCGTCAGACTTATCCAGTCAAGGGCGGCCGGTACAACAGGTTTGGCAAGTTGACTGCTGTACCTTGACTACTATCCGAACGGGTAGTCAAGCCTAATATATCATTTCATCGCATCGCTTGACATTACATTCACCTACACTGCCGTATTAACACCTTTGGGCAGCCGCCCACGGACGAACTTTCTCATGGCAGACTCAGGCTCAGTCGGAGGTCGTAAGAACAAGGGAAAACACCCTGGTCTACCACAAGTTGTTAGCGGACCCTCCGAGAGCTCTGCAAAGTGAAAGTACAGAAGGATCACCCTTCAGCTCGTTCTAAGGAAACAACCAAGCATCATCTCCAACGGACGGACTCAGTAGGATCGATTGAATCAGCAGCATCTGTAGTCTCTCATTCATCTATCCGATCAAGTTCACCGCAAACATCTGACAAGAATGATAGCTATGCCACCCGTCTTCAGCATTCTCCTCCTGCGGAGAAGCACCACATGGATTCAACAACAGACTCAGACTCAGGACCAATCTATATAGGAAACACCGCATCCCACACCGACAATCAACAGGCAGCTTCAACTCACTCCATGCTTCTTACCAACTTCGATTCAAAATTCAACACACCAAAGATGGTTGCTGTCCAACTTCGGAAATACCTGCATCCACTACGCAAATCCACGGGCATCCATTACGCAAATCATCCACACCAGAAATGGCATTCTTTTGAAGAAAACAGATCCATCACTGTTCAGCACGATCAGGAATAAAGTACCAATCGACAGTTTTGGCAAAAACGCGAAGTTGGAAGCACTTAACACATCTCGACGGAAGCAACCTCCGCCTCCACGACGCCCAGTCCTTCTTTCAGTCGTCATACGCGGAGTAGATCCACCTTATACAGATGAGGAGATACAAGAAGAACTGACCCTCGACGGACACACGCTCACCAAAGTAATTCGGATTCGCAACGACCGGGGCTCTACTTACATGGTTCGTGTGCTCACCTCACATCAAGAGACTATTAACGAACTGTTAGCATCCGGAGCATCCATCTATAACCACACACATCGAGTAGAGCCTTCACGGTCTACCCCTCCTATGCCAGTACGCTGCGAACGCTGCCAGCTATATAATTCACACCAGACGGTAGACTGCAAGAATACAAGTAAGTGTGGATACTGTGCCGGACCTCACAATACCCGAGCCTGTACTAATCTTCAACAACCTCCGAAATGCGCCACTTGTAATGAGCAAAATCCAACGTACAACTACCGATGTAAAGCGAAACCAGAACCTGCTCAGGAACATCCTGAATTGATCGTTCGACTGAGGCCTCCGGCCCAGCCACATAACACTCCGCATCCGCTCAATACTTCTGTTAATGTAGATCAACTTCTAACATTCTTAACATTAGCGTTACAAAACATCCATCCGTTTATCAGACCTCACATCTTACAACAAATTATACAGGCGGGCAAAACTACCTCCCATGTTACTTTCACTGCTACTTATTCTGGTAATACTGTGCACTTTCACAAATCTCATGCTTCATCCATCGATTAAATTTCTTCGTGTTATAGCTCTAATCTTCATGTTTCTCAACATACACTCCCTTCCAAAAAATAAACTTTTATTTGAGCATCTTCTTCTAGAACACCACGTCACGGCCTTCTTACTTAATGAAACTTTTCTGACTTCATCTCATGCCTGCCGTTTACCACATTATACAATGATCCATGCAGAAAACACTGTTCCAGCACTACGAGCTAATGGAGGAGTAGCCATTAGTTTCTCGCCTTCTTTACCATTTCGGCAGCACCACTACAACACAACACCATTAACAGAATACCTTCTTGCCACAGTTTATTTTGAAAATATCGTCCTTACTCTGGCTACTATATACATTCGACCAGGGCACTCCCTTCCGTATCAATTTGTGCAATACATCTCCAATACCTATCGTTCGTGTCTCATCATGGCCGATTTCAATATGCACAGTCGCACCAATCAGGAAAGAACAAATCTTCAGAACTTCATCACAGCTAACACCACCGGCATTATTGTTCATCTCCCTCAAGCTACTCCCCCAATTTCCGACACCACGCGCGACATCGTTATAGTTTCTAATAATCTCATAACTCACTGCACCGTCGAAGTTCTTGACCTTCTCGGGAGGGACCACGCACCTATCAAATTAACATATCAATCACGTTCACTGAATACCGCACGTTCACTATTACCACCACGGACTAGTTTACGCTTTGATAAAGCTAATTGGGAACAATACCACCTTCATTTCCCGTCACACTCTGCATCTCACGGACCCTACTACTGAAAAAGAGTTACTCGTAGATGCTCAGTCGACAGAATCACAACTGTCATTCAAGATGCAAGTAACACCTGCATCCCAACTTCTACAACTACTTCATTTACACCTCGTCTTCCTCCGCAATATCTCACTCTGATCAAGCTCTCACGCCAGTCTTACAGGGAATTTCTCCAAACACGCAATCCGGGAGCATTACGTTATCACAGACAACTCCAGCGTATGGTCCATAATTATATTAAGGCCTACAAGCTTCGGTGCTCGGTAAAAGCTTGCAATAATCTCTCTGACACTACTTATCCCAGCAAATATTGGAAACGATTCAATATACTATGTGGAAAGTCTTCCACACCAAAGTATCCTCTCTTGCTAGGTGACAGTCCTGCATCTACTGATACTGCAAAAGCAAACGCATTCACCAACCATTTACAAACTATATTCACACCTACCATGTCAGACAACGCTCCCCATGTGGTCGTCAGGCTTAACACTACATTACCACAACTTCAACCGAATATTTATCATGCGCTACCTGCCAATTCACCCATAACAATGCCGATTACCATACAAGAAATCACTCAAGTCGTTCACAACAAACGAAATACAGCACCTGGCTAAGAGAATATAACGTATCGACACATTAAAAAATGTCCTGGCAGTCTGTTAGTCTTACTTGCGCATATATATATACTTTCATATTCCGCACTGGATGCTTTCCAGTATCTTGGAAGGCATCAAAAACGCTAATGTTTCTTAAACCTAATAAACCGCCACAGGATGTAGCTTCTTACCGTCCCATACAATTAACTTCTACATTTAGTAAAATCCTGGAACGCATATTAGTTAAACGTTTACATCAGTATTTGACCGATCGCAATCTTATTCCTTTCACACCAGCAGGCTTCCGACCATCATTCTCTATAAACGATCAGCTCCTCCGACTTACGTCACTCATCACTCAGCAATATAATTCAGCTCAACCTTCCTGTCTGGTGCTCTTCGATCTAGAAAAAGCCTTTGATAAAGTGTGGCATACTGGGCTCATATAAAAACTCCATGCATTACAGCTGCCAATAATATATATTCGTTTCATTTACAGTTTCATCTCCAACCGCCTCGCATACATCTCTGTGAACAACAGCCTGTCACACCCTATTTTTCTACTCTCAGGTGTACCACAAGGTTCGGCCTTGTCCCCGTTACTTTACTTACTTTATGTTGCCGACATGCCTAGACTTCCCGATAGGATCCATCTATTTCAGTATACCGACGATACCGCCTTCCTTGCTTTATGTAGCACCATTCAACAAATAAACCATGTCTTAAAGATTGCAATTAACCGCTTTACTTCCTGGTGTACTCTTTGGAAACTTACCATAAACGCGGCTAAAACCCAAGCTATTGTCTTTCTATCACCACGTCGAAGATCAAAAGTAGGTCGAAATCCTCGCTATCTCTCACTTCATGTAGATCATGAACCTATCCGACTCAGTAACACAGTCTCCTATCTCGGAATTATTTACGACCGTCACTTAACATGGAACAAACATCTTGCAACTATCACGGCGAAAGCATATAATAGACTCAATTTACTGAAATGTTTAACTGGCACGACATGTGGACTTAACGCAAAGACAATCTTAAATACATACAAAGTTTCCTTACGGCCAACTTTAACATATGGCTTCACTGCATAGATAGGTGCATCAGCTAAATTCTACCAAAAACTTTTGATCCTCGAAAGACACGCTATCCACATAGCCTTCCGTGTCCGATTACCTAGCCCCACTCAGGAACTATACCAACGCATAACTTTCCCCACATTACAGTATTACCTCGAAAAACTACGTCTCACTTACATCAACAAACGTTTCCAAACCCAGCACCCTTTACTTCATGATACTATGCGATACCTTGCTTTGAATCCCACACCACAACGTTATTACCATACCCCCTTGACTTTACTGTTTATACTCTATCAGTACATTTTCCTCCGAGACATCCTTCGCTCTTACTCATTTCTGACTACATTATTGATGAACATCTTCCGCTTATTCACCCATCATACCATGCACAGTAACTACCTTTGTTTAATTACTTGGGCTCCCCCTGTTTCTCATCATCGCCTAGAGATGCCCCTAGGCAGAAGATAGTTTCATTTGTCTGACTAACAAAACCCATGTGTTGTCCTGTGCTTCGCACCTCGCCTCATTCTTCGTCCTCATTACAAATATATCAAAATTTCATTAATCGTCTATATTATTTTGTTCTACTTATCTTGTATGTCCTCATATAAGTTTTTCTCTATTATATTTTATTTTATATAATATATATTTTCCATTTACGTTCAGTTATTTGTTATAGTTATCACTCGCTATATATATGTATCTTTTTTCCTTTCATAATGGTAAGGATTAAAGTTCCTTACGTCCTTTTGTTAGTTAGTTAATGTAAGACGTAATACTAAATAATTTCAATAAAGCACATAGACCACCAACTGTACCTCACACCTAAAATCCTTTTCGTCACTCACCTCACAGAGGGTATAACCCTCTTATAGGTTGCTAGCCGCTTTGGCTAGCCGGTAAAAAAAATCACTATATGTGTGTTCAAAGTGGTTGCGGTTAGTGTGATGCATGATGAATGCTGAGAAAAAACTTTCGTCGGAAGAAATACTGCAGGAACTACAGGTTTGGGTACAAAACCTCGCGGCCAGAACCTCGCGGACCAAAACCTCGCCTGGCCAAAACCTCGCCTCCCAAAACCTCGCGGCCCAAAATCTCGCCAGGGCGAAACCTCGCCTGGCCAAACCCTCGCCGCCCAAAACCTCTCGGGACAAAATCTCGCCGGGCCAAAACCCCGCCTGACCAAAACCTCGCCGCCCTAAACGTCGCAGGCCAAAATCTCGCTTGGCGAAAACCTCGCCACCCAAAACCTTGCGGGCCAAAATCTCGCCGGGCCAAAACCTCGCGCCCCAAAATATCGCCATACCCAAAATCTCGCCTGACCAAAATGTAAATGTTCCAACAGATGATAAGGATAACGGTATAAAAGACGCTGTTTCAGAAGAAGTATCACGGGTATTTGACCAAGTCCCGCGATACCATATGAAAATTCTATTTCTGTATTAGAGGATTTCTATGTGAAGGTAGGGCGACAGGATGTTTTTAAACTGGGTATAGGGAAAGAAAGTCTGCATAAGGAAAGTAATGACAACTAACGAGGTTAGTTTCGTGAACTTTGGAACATCCAAAAACTTAAAATTTTAACAAAAATCTAATCATATTTATGAAAATATGAAACAATATATGAGTTTTTACGACGTCCCTTGATTATGTCCTATAGGTTAAAGGAGACGTAGATGACCAGGATGAAGGAAATGATCGAATAAAGAAAGTGGGAGGAAACGGGAATAACCCGAGAAAGCCCACGCACACGATGTTTTGTATATTATTATTATTATTATTATTATTATTATTATTATTATTATTATTATTATTATTATTATTATTATTATTTGTAATGTGGAATTGCATATTAGGAAACACATTGGGTAAATTTTAAAGAAATGTTTCATTCGCGGCGAGGTTTTGGCACGGCGAGATTTTGGGAGACGAGGTTTTGGCCCGGCGAGATTTTGTCCCGCGAGGTTTTGGGCGGCGAGGTTTTGGCCCGGCGAGATTTTGTCCCGCGAGTTTTTGGGCAGCGAGGTTTTGGCCACGCAAGGTTTTGGCCCGGCGAGATTTTGTCCCGCGAGGTTTTGGGCGGCGATGTTTCGGCCGCGAGATTTTGTCCGTATACCGAACTACAGGCTATTGATGGAATCGACTCTGGTGATGACTACATTGGTGATATCAGTATTGATGAACTGTCGGATGGTGAAAGTGTTTCTGCAAGTTATGAAGAATTTAGTGACAATGGAAGCATGGGAGATGAGACTGATGCTGAAAATTTCGAATTATCCAGAGATAGGTCAGTTTGGGTCGAACAAACCTGTGCAAGTGTTCGCGGAAGGGCTTAACATCATATCGTGTTACTTAAAACTCCAGGTCCAACCACATATGCTATTCGGCATGTAGATGACACAGTTTCTAGTTCTTTCAGACTTATAATAGATGAACTTGTTATGCGACATATAAAGAAGTGTATGGAAGTCGAAGATCAAAGAGTTTTAACGACCCAGCTTGGTCAGTTTCACTTCAAGAGTTGGACTTCTTCATAGGGTTGTTATATCTTCGCGGTGCTTTAGGAATGAAGGGGATTAGCATAAAAAGCCTTTGGTCAAGGAAATGGAGACCACGAGTTTTCAGTGATGCAATGTCAATAAGAAGATTTAGAGAAATTATGCGGTTTCTAAGATTCGATATAAAAAGTACTAGGATTTAAAAGTATCAATCTGACAAGTTTTGTATGATTTCCTGGTTTGGAAAGCATTTATTGAAAATTCTCAAAAGTGCTACAATCCAGAACCATATTGTACGATTGATGAACAACTGTTTCCAATGAAGACGAGGTGCAAATTCATACAGTTCATGGGGAACAAACCAGACAAATATGTCGTAAAATTCTGGATGTTAGTGGAAGTGGAACACAAATACATAATAAATGGCTTCCCATATTTAGGGAAGTATCATGAACGACCAGCAATCACACGGCTTGGTGAATTTGTTGTACAGAAGCTTGTGAGACCTTTCTCACAGTCCGGATTGAATATCACACGTGACAACTTTTTCACATCCCTACGCCTCGCTCGTGATCTCAGGAATAATAATATCACTTTGGTAGGAACTATCCGTAACAACAGAAGAGAAATTTTAGATTCAGTAAAAAGAAAGTAGAGGGAAAGGACCTACACAGTACAACTGTACTGAAGACTGAAGATGATATCACGCTCACAGCATATCATTGTAAGAAGAACAGAAATGTCCTTCTTTTGAGTAGCCTTCACCTTTATGTTGATATGGATATCAGCCGTAAGAAGAAAAAGCCTGAAACAATTTTATTTTACAATAAGCAAAAGGTTGGAGTTTATGTAATCGATCAGATGGCACGAAAATACTCCGTGAAAGCTGCGAGTAGAAGACGGCCAGTACAGATTTTCTATAACATCCTTGATTTGGCAGCTATAAATGCTTTCGTCCTCTACAAGCTGGTAACGAGGAGAAAGATCACTCGCCATCAATTTCTTTTGGCATTAGGAGAGGAACTGTGTTCAGAAGTGAAGTCACTAAAGGAGGACAGTAATCGTACCAAACAGTGTGTACCTGGATTGCTTCAAACAACCAAGCGGAAGAGATGTCAAGTATCTGAGTGCAATGGAAGCAAGACACAAGATCAATGTTTCCACTGTAAGAGGCACGTCTGTGGATCCTGTACAAAGATCACCAAAAAGTACGTTGTTTCTTCAAAATGTGATGAGTAGGTATGCAGATGTGAACATTATAAAACATACCTTCTTGTAAAGACGTTCATGTTCTAAATTCATTTTTATTACATTTTATTTTAATTCCTATTGTTTATGATGTTTAAAGGGAAACTAAGAAATTTTACTGTAACAATAAGTAGTGTTAATTATATTGCTATATTATGTAACTTCATTTTAAGTAACTTTATAAATTACGAAACTTATAATATTAAAATTCTTCACTAAGAATAATAACAAATGTAAAAAAAAGAAAGAAAATAATGAAATTTCAATTTAAAAATAATAAAGCTCAACAATAAAACCAAAATTATACAAAAAGTAAAGAGTTGTACAGTTTAATGACTGTATTTTTAAGTAGGGGTCAAAATGACCCCTTTGATGGTTCTAGTATAGGTAAGATTATGATGCTCCTAGTGTTAAGCTTCAAATTCCTCGATAGAATTCGAGACGACAACAGATTTTGACCTGAATAATAACACGTTTTCCCTGTTATTAGTCGACGTTTAATTTCTTCGTGAATATGGTTTTTGCCTGTTAATATTTATCCTAGATATTTGAAAGTTTCCACTTTATCAGAAGTATTGTTTAATACTTTAACGCATTCATAATTTGGCGTATTACGGTCCCGACGCACTTCTATGTATTTAATTTCCTCTGCATTTACTTCTAAACGCTTGACCCTGCAACCGTTTCATATCTCAGCATTTTTTCCGATTGTTCTCCTATCATCCTCTATTAAATTTACATCATCAGCATATGCATAACCTGAAGAACACCGTTCAGCTCTACGACCGTTCAACGTTCAGCAGTTGCTATCTTTGATTATCCTTATAGCGTATTCCAGGATAAAGTTGAATAATAATGGCGACAACGCATCTCCTTGTTTCAGGCCATTATCGACCTGAAACATTTTATCAGCCAGACTTTACTTTGGGATTCATTTAAACATATCTTTGTTAATCTAATTAGATTTTTCGGTATTCCAAATTCTGAAAGAACGTTGTACAATGTTTCTCTCCTAACCGAGTCGTAAGCCGTAATAAATAGTTCATGTACCGGGCTACTGTATTCCCATTTCCTGAATGGTAAATATTTGGACGATAGTTGATCGGTTTTGTATAAGTTCATGCTGATAATCTCCAATAATTTCATCTACGCATGTGATCAATCTTGTTAGTGGAATGTTTGAAAGGATTTTAGAGGATGATGACACAGGAGAGATTAATCGATAATTATTAGAGTCAGTCTTGTCGCCTTTCTTGTGGATTGGAACAATGATTGACTCTTTCCACTATTGTGGCAATTCATCTTTTTTCCAGATAAGGAGAATGAGTTCTTGTATCTTGTTCCACAATTTTTCGCCTCCAGCTAAAATTAACTAAGCCGGAATTCGTTTACATCAGAATATTTATATTTCTTTAATTTGTTTATAGGGATTTCTACTTCTATTCGGTTGGGGTTTGGAATATACGTTCTGCGGTGTGTATCTACCTTTCTCCATTCACATTAGTTTTTTCCTACGTCTTAATCAAATCGTCAAAGAAATCTTGCACCTTTTTCAAATGCTATCTGTATTAGTGGGAACTATTCCATCAGCTTTCTTTAATATAAGCACGTGTTAGATAGCCTTTCTTAAATTAGTTGATTGCTCTATAAAATGTCCCGAATGTTTTTATTTTTACTATTATTTTCAAGTTCCTAAATTTTAGCTTCAACAAAATCGCTTTTTTTGTTCCAAAATTTTGAAAGTTCCTCGTCTGATGTCTACGACGTTTTATGAAGTTATTTCATTGGGATTTTGCAGCAAACGTAATTTTGCCTGTTTTGTCTTTTCTGGTAGTTCGAACCATGGTCTGTTCCTACGCATTTCCGCGTATCCAAATTTTTCTTTTCATAGAGGATGCTTCGTACCCCCCCCCCAAAAAAAAAGAATTCAATTGCTGGAATATTTTTTTCCATAATCTTAAGGTTACATCTGTTACCTAAAAACTATATGACATGCGTCAGACTTCTGTAGAAATTGTTGTAATATTATTGAAATTATCATAATTTTGCTCAAAGAGTATTGTTGCGTCACACATAATTGATGTTCTTTCTTCATAGTTTTGGGGAAATCATTATTTATATTATTATGGATGCCCGATTAGAAACATACCATTTATAAATATGTCTGTATTTAGATGTCCGAATATCTTCACGGCAGTGATTTCTAATACTGGCATGTGCTACTACTTCATATACAGCGCCTAATATATAATATATTCTACAACTGTTGATCAGATTCATCTACCGTAATATGAGTTTCATCTCCGTTCTCTAGAATAAGCCTCAAATCTGCCCACCTCCCAATGTTGAAGACAACCAATAGCGCCTTTAGGATTTTGTTTCGAGGGGCTATGCCCAACACAAGGAAGGAAGTGGGAAATTGCCCACCTGAGTTTGAGAATTAAATATATTTTAATTTATGTATAAAGTGAAACTTTAATGGCAAGAATTGCTGACCGATAAATCCTATACAATATGATACAAATATTTAGGAGTGAATCTAACCCTTTATTCTATTCATACAAGAAAATGGAAGTATCCTCTTGGCCTTCCTAATTTCCCGGGCTAATTATTCCCCCGTTTTGGTTTTCTTTATTTCAAACATTTCCTTCTTTTAAAAATTACTAAATGATATAATCTATCCTTTGTCATACTAACTTTAGTCCTGTCATGTTGATATCCGCGCATGTTGGTGTGGATCACCTCCACACAGCAATGAAATATTTTCAAAACGTTTCTAAAACGTGCCATCATTTTCCTTCAGAAAATGTATCCTACTTCCCTTACGGAAATATATTCCATATGTTGTTGAAAACATTTTCCACATAATACTGTAAACATTCTCTGAATATACTCAAAAACGTTTTAGAAAAATTTTATACGACCTTAGAGAAGTTTTCCAAAAAATATTTCCTGTACGATTTCCAAACATTACTGAAAATGTATTTGAAACGTTTTATACAATGTTAACGGAATGGTTTTTAAAATGTTTCTCATGGAATATTTTAAAATTATTTACCAGTAACACAGACAATATTTTCCTACATATGCCAAAATATATTTAGTGAATATTTTTTGTACATCTCAGAAAATATTTAGAGAATAGTTTCTGTGCATGACAAAATATTTAGGGAATATTTTCTGTACATGACAAAATATTTAGGGAATATTTTCTGTACATGATAGAACCCGAAGCCCATAGGCCAACTCGGTTACTATTGCAGATACGGAAACAAGGTAAGATATAGAAGGAAATTTTTAAAATGCAGCAAGTTTTGTATTTATATTAGTATATCGCCCAATAGTAACGAGAAGTACAACGCTGCCACTGTTGGATAACACTGAATGAAAGAAAGTGTGGTTTGAAATTATTTGGACCAAAGGGAACGGAAAGACACAATGAAAAATATAGTGCAAGACCCAATTTCGCTTCCTTTGTATCTGCTCGCCCCCCCACAACACCGTGGTTGCTACGCCACTGGCGTAGATATTGCATTTGTATGTTTATCCTTCACTGTGTCTCCTTTCAATTCTTCTCGGTGTAGCTAATTTTAAACCACACATTCTTTTATTCGTGTAGCCCAACATGATGTATGGTAACGCATTTTCTTTATTGAACAGTACACTAGTACAAAAACAAAAGTGTTGCTGGAATTTAAAAATGTCCTTACATATCTTACCTTGTTTTCATATCTGCAATAGTAACCGAGTTGGCCTATGGGCTCCGGCCTTTTGCGTCACTCTATATATATCTAATGGCTTCTTGCTGGGAACAAATAGCGGGTTGAAAACAAGGCGGCCAAACTGTGACATAGCAGCTGGAAGAAAACATAATATTCTTCTGTCCAATTTTACCTGCTTAGACGCCTTTGCCTCACTCTGTCTTCATGACGAGAAACCATTGCGGCCCACAGACTCAGACAAAAAAAGTAATAATAATAATAATAATAATAATAATAATAATAATAATAATAATAATAATAATAATAATAATAATAAGTGTAAATTGTAACTACATAATGTTAGCTTGTTCTCATAATTTTAAGCATTTTTTTAACTCAAAATCTTATTTACACAAATGGTTTCTGGGTGTTCCACTGGTGCTACTGGTATGTGGAAACGCCGTGCATATATGTTGGGGTGTCTTATGTGACTTACGAGATTCAAACTGGATATCAGTGTGTTCACAATCGTCGCCTGCCAGTTTTGAAAGCGGCTGTATTGGATCCATTAAAAAAATGAGGTTTAGACATCCAATTCAAGAAACAATTGTTGTCAATCCTTTTCCTATCTTAAAAATAATAAATCCAATATAGCCGCTTTAAAAACTGGCACGCGATGATTGTGAAGACTAATTTGCAGTCTGAACCTCGCAATATGACATAAGACACCCCAACATACATATACTGCGTGGCCACATACCAGTAGTAGCAGTGGAACACCCAGAAACATTCTGTGCATAAATAAGATTTTGAGGGAAAAGAATTAAAATTATGAGAGCAAGCTAACATTATGTAGTTATAATTTACACTGTCCACTATAATAAATATACATATATATCGGTTAGTAGTTAAATAAAAATATAAATGTACACTATTCTGGCTTTATTTATTTAAATTCTCTTCAGCAGAATCTTCATGCTGCTCGTATTATTTGTTTCTATACATTAAGAACAATCTTCTCAAATATCAGAAATTCACATTTTAACTTGATAAACTTGTTCTAGAAAATTATGTCACTGACACGCTAATACTTATTTGCTTCTGTATAATCTCACTTTTCATTACCACAACTAACTCTAATTTCGACGCTGCGAATTGTCAGTTCAAGTTCTGTGGAACTGCAGCTGAATTCTTAACTGATTTTCTTGTTCGTCTCTGCATGGCATGTTGAAGCTAAATCCCAATAATCTACGCGATCTCATCGTTAGTTACGTTTCTCTCGTGTTGCAGTTTCTGAAAATAAAAATAATAGGCAGTGTTTAATAACATAATAACAGCAGGGAATGATTAGAGATCAATTATTACATCTTAAACTTACAAATATATTTAAAATGTTTGTGTAGGACCTACAGCAGCTTGTGAAGACAACAATGTGTTACAAAAGTAACATCCTGAAGAAAATGTAAAGGGCAAGGAAGACAACAGCTAAAGCTGAAAGTGACATACCTCAGACTGTAGCTTAATTACGGACGTTGTAACATGTTGAAGCGGTCGCACTTTTATTTTTAAAAAGTATAGCATCTTATAAATATTAAACCTAATATTAAAAATAATAATAATTTGAAAACATGTGGCAGCATTTGAGTTGATGAGGAACTAGCGTCTCATTCCGAAGGCTCCGATCTCAAATCTGGGCCCGATCATTCTTTTTTCCTCAGTCGCACCAGATGAATGCCGAGATGGTTACTAAGGCTTTGATGACCGCTACCTTGCTCGATTTCTTTGCCACAGAGCAGGCCATGCATATTACTTTGACTTATACAAATGAATAATTTTGATAATGTACGAATTAATCGTGAAATGCTCAAGAAAACTACCAACATGACAGAAGAATTCAGTAAAAGGATGAACTATATTTTATACATATTCAGTTCTCTCTTCTACGGACACTTAAATGTAACGTGTCACTTGAGGACAGGAAAATTGCACATTTTGCTAAAATAAGGATTTCCAAAGCCTTTTAAATGTTATAACAGCGGTTGCAGTATATGCTTTTCGGAAATAAAGTTTACAGGAAGATGATTCTGAGAAGTATTCATGGCACAATAGTAAGTATTTAAAGCGAAGAAAATAAAAATGGCACCAGAATGTTTTCCTTTTTTTTAAACAATATTTTAAACATAGTGTATCCCTCTTCAAAAGACAACTTCTATATTCTTTTTCACTCTGAAAATGAGATTAAAGAACAGTAGGGAGAGTTTCTTACCTATTATTGCGTTGGTGATTAACGAGGAAAGCTCTTTCATTTTGCACCGTGCCAACTAAATTGCTCAGCTATTGCACTGTTTCTGCTATTGCACTATTGCTATTGCATTTTTCATGATGTTTCTTGTGATGGCTTCTAAGCTGTGACCTCCCAGTTTTTCATTTCTTAGACCTGTAATGAAATACACATTAAGCACTCAAGTAATAGTAATGGAAATTTAGAGCATACAATTGATGCCCTTAAACAAATTACATAGATTTTAGACGACAGTGTCACAGAGTCAGTTGCAATTGGCGCATCCTCAAAAATTAATATTTGCACTGACGTTTTATTTTTCCAATAAAAGAATAGTTGCATACTAATTTTCAAGCAGTTGTACAGGGTTGGCAAAAACCATGGTTTTTATTGAAAAAAACAGTTTTTTTGCTTAAATAATTTACTCTATGTATTTGTATTAAATATGGACAGAAATTAATTTGTTTCGTCTTGGTGTTATTATGCTGAAAGGGAATCCAAACCACTTCTCGGCTTACATCCAAGAGAAATTGTCCATTTCGACACGAAACCGGGACTAATTGGTCAGAAGTGAGATTGTCGACTCACTCACGAAGGACTCCTGATAAAAATACGTTATACTGATCTTTACATAGGCCTAGTTGTTCATATAATTGTCAAGAGTCATTTCAGAAGGACAAAAAGATAAGTAGTTACAGAAGTAAAAACATTACAGAATTACATATAAATCGTGAAACTTCCGCCTTAGCCATTGGGAAAATCCTATTATTAGTTGAAATGTATTTGTATGTAAAATTTTAAGGTCAACGTATGATATTAAATGACAAATTTGTTATGTAGATAACATTCAACAAAATTAAAACAAAGTCGAATCCAAGCTGATGTTGGAAGCTACGTAGGCAGTTGATACATTTTGCCAATTTCTATCAATATATTTAAGCAACCTTGGTTTATTTATAAAACAACAGGCATTCAGGCAAGTAGAAATATACAATTTGGTTTCGTTTCGTATGTTTAGGCTTATCCTTATGAAATATCAAAGTTATCACGGAGAAGACTTTCGCTTAAAGGGACACCTCGAATCGCTACTTGGTTTACACTTGAAAGATGGGTTGTGGTTCGACCGAGAATTGAACACGGGACCCCTTGATTAAAAGGTGAGAAGTAGATAAACGTAATGCAGATGGTGTGATACGTGGAGACGTTACCATGAAGTTCACACGACTTAAAGCATTTTTCGTTCTTTTTTCTTTTTTGGTTTAAACCTGTTGGTTTTTTGGAAAAAAAGCTGTTTCAACCAGCCAACCCTGCAGTTGTAAATTAGAAATTGATGAAAGCAATGTATCTATAAAAAAATAGCAGGAAGACGAGGAATAATTTAACAGTTTCAGAATATACACGGTGGTTGTAAAGTCAATACCTATTTTTAATCTAGATTATCCTAGAAACTAGCATCAGCTTAGCTGGCGTGTGATACTGTTAACATTTTAGAAGTTGTGGAAAATGCTGGTGCATAGGTTGAAATGTAACTTAATAACCAAATGGTGCACTCTAATAATGTATTCGATGAAAATAAAACTGTGATAGTTTGTTTAGTTTTAGAAATATTCATTGTTACAAAGAGGAAGTAGTAATGGAGAAAACAAACTATTCGCGAACATGGATGAGAGATACATTCCAGCATGCATTGTTTAACAAGTCGCGTATTTCCAAATTACTTCCAAAGCAAAGCCTACACGAAGTTGTTCTATCAGAATTCATAAATATCAAATTCTGCGGAGAATTGTAGGCACTATAACGTCAGCAACCTTTATTAATACACTAGTTTAGCATTGTTCACATATTGAAAATATTATGTATAACTCAAGAAGCAGGTACTTGTACATGGAAATTAAGATGAAATGAAACATTTAGTTTAACGTCCCACGTTTATGCATCCAGGGTGAGAAGACGCTGATGATGAGAAATGAATGAAATAGTGGAATAAAGTAAGTGGGAGGAAACGGGACAGCCCCGAGAAAACACATGCACGCGGTTTGTCTACCACAAAGCCCGCTTGGCGCTAGCTGGGATCGAACCAAGGACCCCATGCAGCAGAGATGAACTACGTACTTTCAAAACGTTTCAACTAGTTCTAAACGTACTCGCTTCACTGTCAGACCAACAATTGAGCCTCTTTGACTCTAATATACCTAATTTTCAAAAACTCTCGGACACGTGTCTACTAACTTTTACCACCAATCTCCCTTAGCCTTATAGACATAATCGTGGGACGTTAAACTGAAAGATTTCATTTTCATTTCATTTCATAATTTTTACCACCTCCATTCTCCCTTCATCGCCGTCAGCACCCTTCTTCTTCCCTTCTAGGACATATATTTAAATAAGTAAGCTTAATTATTTATCTAATTATTTTAAATTGGAAGTTAATGTTTCTAACCTTCAAACCAAAACTTTTTTCCTTTGCCCCTCTTTTCTTCAAATTTTTACTAAAATATCAAAAATCAGTGAAACACGTGCAAATTATTTTGAATGAGGAGCCTAAATACAAAGCATCAAGTTTCTAAGCTTAAGGGATTCGGAGATGTGGCCATCTGTTTAAAATGCTTTTCACCCCTTTCCGCGTATCCGCCCTATTTCTTCCATTCTAAGTTGTGTCAAAATAATAATAATAATAATAATAATAATAATAATAATAATAATAATAATAAAACTGAAATACGTGTCTAATTATGTTAAATGATGAGTCCGAATTCCAAACTCCATGTTCCTAACCTTCAAATCTTCCGGGATATCGACATTTGATTATAATAATTGCAAACCCATCCCCTGTTTTTCATTTTTCTCTCTTATCTTTCCATTTTTAATAAAATATGAAAAAAAAACCTTAAAAACGTATCAAATTATTTTAAATGAGAAGTCCAAATAAAACGTCAAGCATCTAAGCCTAAGACATTCAGAGATATAGCCACTTTATTAAAGTACTTCCCGATCCTTTCACGTAGAATTTCCAAAAAATCTTCCTTAGTGGTACCATACGTCACAAATCCTATGTACTGTCGAAATTTCAAGTTTTTAAATTAATCGGCTTGTCTTGTGCGAGGATCAGTCAGTCGTCACTCAGACCTTTAAATTTTAGGTGCTGGATTACTTTCGGCGCACCACATTTTGGAAGATATGCAGGTAAAATTCAAAACTATGCATGAAAAGACCATTTATAAAAAATAAATTTCTGCAGGCTATAGAATTAAATTCAAAGTAATATACATGTATTTTAGGTTTATAAGTGAAGCGTTACAAGTGTAAAATAATTACAAATGCTTTACGATGAATAAAATACGTAAGTGCATATGAAAGACAACTGTATAAGATATTATTTTCCACCGGCGCCGTATTCCTACACATTGTACAGAAGCTGTATTTTATATTTACAAGAGAAGCACTAGTAGTATGACTTTTGGTTGTTTTTTATTCTTGGCACTGTAGTTCTTCTCGAACTTTTTTAAACCTCTATTTAAATTTCTTGAAATCTTATCTCTTCCATCTTTATATATATATGAACTTCTAAAATTTGTAAAAAAGATGTATAGATAGGTATAACAAGCAATTTCTGGTTGAACTCAGATATTCATTTGCATAATACAAAACAAGCGTCGGATCTTAATGTAGTCTTCACGTTTAAAAGTGCATAAGAATAGTACATTTCCTATGGCAATGAATATTTATAACAAGCTTCCTTCCACTTTAAAAAACAAAACATCCGGCTTCAATAAAGCAATCAAGTACTAACTATTCGAGCACTGCTTCTATTCTGTAGGAGAATATCTCGCAAATCTATAATCACTTATATTAAAAATGTCTGTAGGAAATAAGGATTAAAGTGTATATATATTTTTGCATATGTATGATGTAATGCTTTATTAACTGTTATATTGTTTTATATCGTTGTATGTAAATTAGAATAATGAAAAATTGTACCTCTTTTACTTAAATTGACGCTATTTTACTATTGGATGTAGATTTAAATGTATAAATATGTACACATTCAATGTTCTTGTGACGTGTCCAACTCATACGTTCACGTTGTGAAAAATTTGTATGAAAACGTGTGAAAATAAACACAATGCAATCAGGGTTTGAAAAACCCTGACTTTTTTGAAAAAGCCCGACACACCTGGACCCATATGGGGTTTTTCGGGTTTAATTGAGTTTTTTTTTTTTAAATTCCAATGTCGTTAGGGTAAAAGTGTTAGAATGTGATTTATATTTCAAGATTATGATTGTCACAACTTGCAACATTTTTTTTTCACTGCTGTTTTGAAAAATGACTGTCATTTTGAAATTTTACGTTGGATCGCCGCCAAAATATATACAGTTAATTTAGAGTGTCTTGTGCTTCTACTCTGAAAATTTCAACTTGAAAAACTGAAAACTGCGGCGTGGATATCCGCCAATTTGAAATTTTAGGTTGGTATGCCGCCAAAATCTGAACATGAAATTTAGTTTGTCTCGTACTTGTACCCTGAAAATTTAAACTTAAAAGACGGAAAGTGGTACCCTGCTGTACGTGTGATACAGGCAGACAAACGAACAAATATAGAACGAATCAGCCTAATACCCTCACTGACATTCGCCAAATATGAACACCAAATATATTAATTGAAAACAAATATATTAATTTAATTTAGAACAAATCAATCTATAACTCATGTTTTATAAAACAAATGTTTCAAAATGTCTTAAATAAAATTAAATATTTTCTAGCGTAAAATAAATGGTTCTATTGTTGAAGTCCACTTCCAATACTTTGTGCGTTCAATTACGGGAATTTCCCGAGCACTTGTTGCAAGACCGTTCTCCCAGAAAATTAATTTAAAACAATTAACATATATGCAGTGTGTTTCAAAACAACACCGACACCGCTTTGGGAGGTGATACCTGACACCAACGTAAGACAAAAAGTATAGATCAACCTAGGTGAACAAATGCTTCCTTTCGGAGTTATAAGCTGCCGAAAACATGAACAAAAGGTAGTTGGCCAGTACTCCAAATAATATGCCAGTAGCAAGGCTAACTCTATAAAAATTGTTGCGTGAGTACCGCAGGATTCTGAAACGTGTATTTTTGGAGAGTGCACATCTCAGTTTTTAAGTGAAGTCTCGACATGACTACGGTAGGTCCCATAGTTTTGGCGCTATAGACCTTTAAAATTCATCTTTTCATATTTTCGGCAGCCTACAACTCCGAAAGGAAGCAATTGTGCACCCAGGTTGGTCTATACTTTTTGTCTTATCTTGGTGTCAGGAATCATCTCAAAAACGTTGTCGGTGTTGTTTTGAAACACCCTGTATAATTCAACTTCATAAAATAAATGTTTCAATATGTCTTAAATTAAACTAAATATCTTACAGCGTAAAATAAACAGTTTTATTAGGGACGCGGTGGCTCAGTGATAGAGCATTCACCTCCGGTGCTTGGGGTCCCTGGTTCAATTCCAGCTCGCGCCGTGTCGACTTCTTGGTGGATAAACACCGTGCTCGTGAGTTTTCTCGGGTTCTTCCGTTTCCTCTCACTTGGTTCATTCCACCATTTCATTCATTTCTCATAATCACGGTCTCCTTTAGCAGGCATAATTGTGGGACGTGAAACTGAAAGATTTCATTTCATTTTTTTCAAATAGTTTTATTGTTGAAGTATTCAGTTCCGATGCTTTGTGCGTTTAATTGCGGGAATTTCCCGAGCACTTCTTTCGCGACGAAGGTTTATTATTATTTTCCGAAAATGCAAGCTTTCTTTACTGTACATCGAAACTTCCACTAGTACAAAGTTTGAATGCAGCACTTGAAATAGTAAGCGTTACGCACTCTTCGAAACTCCGAGCATTACGATTCTCAAATTTGACACGAATTTTTACGCTATTGCTGGTGTTGATTCTACAGAAAGCTTATTTGAAAAGTAGCAACAAATAACTAAACTGTTGTTGGAAAACAAACTCTACTGAAGAATACCAGTGTTATCATCAAAGATTATAAAAAATAATACTAATAGTTTTATTAATACACTACATATTTACTAGTACTACCAGCACCTATGGCCCTAAACCCATAAGATGTATGGGGGATAATGTCCTTCGGCGTCGCCGAGTAAGCGAGCACACTATTCACGGAAAGTATTTTCTAAAATATAAAATTGCATATTTTACTTCAAATAGGATATAAGCACATTCTATACATTAATTTGTTCTATAATTATCTCAATCTAAGGTACGGCTTTCTAAAATGCATTCAGAACTTTATAAAGGCCTTAATTTGAATGTTGTATACCTTAACGTGAAAGCACCTAATTTGCCCAAGGAAAGTCCAACATCTGATACGAATCACTTCCAATGTGATCATCTTAATTGCACCAATAATAAACTAACGAAAATCTCAAAAATCCAGGTGGGTAAAACCCGAAAAAACCCGGTGTTTTTTTTCCGGGCTGGGCCCACTTGGGCAAACAATGAATACAATACAATACTAGAATAATTGTAATTTTTCGGCAAATCTAGTCTGATGGCTCCCTTGAATTTTATATATGCTAGGTGAAATATTTACATTCGCCTGCCGCAAATCATTTAAGAGACAATAATAAAATTAGCGAAAGAATTATAATTTTTCAACAAATATTTCGAGCGGCACGAAAATAGTAAACCTGCACACAGAATTAGGCAATACTCGAGCAGGCTGTTCTACCAAATTTTGACGCATTTCTTGCATCTTCCGGTTTCTTTTTGCAGAACATGCACTAAATGAAAAATCCTTAAGTTTAACGTTCCACGCTTATACCGCTTAGGCTAAAAGGAGACGGTGATAATGAGTGAAATGAAGAAAGTGGGGGGAAACGGGAGAACCCCGAGAAAAAGCACGAGCACGATGTTTGTTCACCACAAAGTCGACACGGCGCGAGCTCGCATCGAACCAGGGACTTCAAGCACCGGAGGTGAACGCTCTACCCTAAGCAACCGCGTCCCCCTATGCACTAAATGAGGAGCTCTAAAAGAAAAAGCGAAACAACTTGTGCTAGGTGGACAGTAAAAAACAAGAACGCTATTTCACCGAGTCAGGGCAGAAGCACAGCAAAGGGCCCGAGCGACAGCGTAGGGAGCAGGCACGTCAGCGACAGGGGGTAGGGGTACGCATAAATGAGAATGGTCATTTACAATATTTGTAATTATTCTTATCTTCAAAAACACTTAATTTCGATGCTTTAAAAAATACCTTTCACAGCTAATACACGTGTGTTACACCCCCTTTCTTTCTCACCTTTACGACTGAAAATAGTGTATGTAGGGCTATGCCTCTGTTCTGAATTTTTCCTTGTGAATACATCTTTTCCACACTTTGCGCAGTTGATTTTACGCGCTTCACCATACCATGACTCTGCAGAAACTTTATAATCCTTCTCTCTGTATTACACAATTCTTAAAAAAAGAATCACATTACGGCCGTCGCAGATGTTCACAACTGACGTATGAACCGGAAATTCCCGCCGCTTACTTCTACTCTATTTGCATTCAAAATCCATTTCAATAAGCTGTGCAATGACAGAAATAACTTACATTCACACCCTTATTCCTTCACGAAAAATATTTCACATTTTACCTATAAATTTTGTTCTCGGTGTAAACGTCTGCTCGAGTGAACCCCACAATTATTATAACCCAGTGGTGTATTTAAGGGGGGGCTTCCGGGTTTAAGCCCATTGAAATTGTACTCACGATATTAAATTAAATAAATCATCTTGCAGAATTTTCTCATCTCCAGGAACAAAGTTAGCCAAGCTCCTCTCCCCTAAAAAAATCGTGAATACGTCATTAAAATGGTAATATACGCGCCATTATCCAATCATCAAAATAGAAGAGTACGGGCCTGCTCCCCTCGGAAGCACCCCCTTGGGCCCCCACCTTCACCCTCCATGACTCGGTTAGATGGCATTCGTGATTTTTAGTAGCCCCCTAACAGAGATTGATTTCTATTTTTTGTACTGTACTTCTTATCCACACATAAGGACTCAGTATAAATACGCAAATCGTAAAAGAATTGTAACTTTTCGACAATTAATTCTGACGGTCCCCTTGAATTTTATCTATGCCAAGTGAAAAATTTATACTTCGCTTGGCGAAAACTATTGAATACACAAGAAAGAAAGTGGTGAAAGAATTATATCTCACTAAGTATTTCGGGCAGTGTTTCTTCCAGACCTGTTTTTGGGAGGGCAGTGCCCCCCCTCCCGGAGCATCCAAAACAATACGTTTATAATAATAATTAGAATAGCATTAGCAAAGCACCGGGAACATTACTTCTGAAAGAAACACGCCAGAAGTAAAACTGTCATTAAAATGGTATTATACACCTGGTAACTCTTTACTTTGGGCAAGGCAGTAACATTATAAAGTACAAATATCCGAGCGAGCGTTAGCGAGTGAAGGCGGGCTAGAGCCCCGGCAGTGCACGTTGTTTTCAGTCTTTCCTTCTTGGGAACTGTAACTAAGTGCAGGAACAGGTTCAGATGAATTGGTTATTGCCACTGCCTTGCCTAAAGTACACTTGCCAACATCTTTTCCCTTTGGAAAGCATCCACTTGCTCCTGCTATCCTCCACCTTCGCCCTGCTCTGACTCAGATAGTATTGGTGCGGGAAGGTTCTAGAACACAGGTCCCCATATAGGTTAATAGATTTTTTTCTGTACCAGAGTAAAATATTTAATTCACATAGTATTGCCGAGCGAGCGTTAGCAAGTGAAAGCGGGTTAGAGCCCCGCAGGGCACGTTGATTTCTGTCTACATTACAGATAAATGGGAAGAGAGACCTGTGTTCTAGTGCCCTGCCTATTGGTGCTTTTTAGTGGCCACGTAGTACAGGCTGATTTGTATTTTTTGCACTGTAGTTTTTACGTCATACATCCGGCCCCGTATATATATACGCAAATCATAAAATAATAACTGTAATTTTTCGAAAATTACTTCTGACGCTCCCTTTGAATTTCATCTATGCAATGTGACGTATTTCAAATCGCCTACCGAAAATCATTTAGGAGACAATAAAAAGAAATGGTAATAGTATACATGAGAACGTCGTGATCTGCGTTTCTTCTGTGTTCTATTACCACTTCTACATGAAATAATATAAATTTTCTACGTAGTGCAATAGTAAGAAGTATCCATGTGCACAAGACATGAGATATGCGTTAAATTTCCCCCACCCCCTCACACACACATAGTCATAGATAAAGTAGCTACAAGGGCACTACACATGCAGATATGAAGTACAGGTACGTTCTGTTTTATTTTCGTATCAGTCGATAAGTAAATCAAAGTCGCTTTGTTACCCCCTTGGTAAGTTCGTAGATACTCAATGAATAATCCCTAAAAGTATGAGCGTCCAGCTCCTTCGGGAACTGACGCGGCTTTACGTATACTATATCCAAAGAAAATTATAAAAATAATCCATTTTTCAGCAATTATTTCGAATGGTGAGCCAAAAGAAACCTGCACGGTATTTTATGTATAAACATAAAAAGTAGAAATCTAGTCTCCCAAGACCTTTATTAATTTGTAAACATAAATTTGTGAGGTTATAGTTAAGGAGCCGTACTTCCCATTTAGGGAAGGACGAGAAACGCCATACTTTCAGGAATTATTCATTGACTATCTATGATGTTAAAAAGTAGGTAATAGACTGAGTTCTTGCCCTTGTACTTAGGGTGTTTAGGTAGTGCAACAGTAAGATGTATCCTCGTGCACGGGAGATGAGCAGTAGCTGTTCTTAACTATTACCATTTGTCATAACTTTTACAGACAATAAAGCTAAATTATTTTATGTAATCGTTCTACTTACCGACTTTTCTTTTAAGTTCTTGTTGTCACAACTTCACAGAGACAGCTTCTTCTTCTTCTGTGGTTGCAACTTGCCTTAGCGAAGATCGCTCTCCCGGCAATTATAGACTTTATGATCAAAAGAAAAAGATAAGGAATTGAAATGAATCTTTAGAGATGCTTATAAGATGCTAAATAACGTAGATCTTTGTAAATAAAGATAATAAGCAGTAAGAACAGGTGGGGATAAGGTGACAGAGACAGATCAACATTCAAATTCAACATATCGCGCCAGGAATGCTGGTACTTGTGATAAACAAATGACTGTTGATGTAGCGATGCTATTTTGCAATCTCAAATAAATGGCTTGTCACACAAGATATTATAAATTTCAAATTTTTAACAAATATATTTATTTGATGCTGCTAGTGATTGGTAATAATGCTACTACACTACTCTTGTGAGAGAATTTATTCAACATTCGATAAAATATTCTGGAAATAATTCTAAAATATTGCATGAGAATATTTCATTTAAGTTACAGGACAAGGTAACAAAAACATTTCCATACAAAATTAATAGGCGTTTAAAAATATTTCTCTTATTACGAACGAATTTATTTTTAAAATATTCGAAATATTTTAAAAATTATATTTCATATGTTTTCTTGTAAGAATAGAAAAGATTGCATATGACATGTTGGAAAACATTTTATTGTGTTCACAGGCCTATTCTGTTTTCTTTATCATGTAGACCCTATGTAAAAATTTTTTAGTGTTACTTCGAAAACATTTTCTCTCTCAACTAGGGGTAAAAAGTTCGTCAGGGGCAATGGCGTGACGTCATCCGCTACCTACCGTCCCCCCACCTTTACAGATCCACTTTTACCACTGCTCTCAACATTGAAAACATATTACATTACATTCAACACAATATTTCTATTACGATTTGTGAAAATTTTCCTTACGTTATTTTCCTACTAACGTTCTAAAAATGCACATCCTGTCAGTGGCGTATTTACGATTTTGTTTCGTGGAGGGAATTTTTGCTAACTTTATTCCTGGAAATGTGAAAATTGTGCAGGATATTTCATTTACGTTAATATAGTAAAACAAATTTCGGTGGGGCTTAAGCCCGGAAAGCTTATTTAACGCCACTGCTTCTTGTACTTCATTAAATGTTCTCCAAACACATTTTAAAAAATATTTCCGGCAAATATTTGGGATGCTTCTCAGATCTAACAAGGAATGTGTTTTCTCCAGTAACGGAAGAGTATATTCTGGAAACAATGTAAAAATGTTTCTATAATAGACCTATATCAGAAAATGTTGTTCACTAAAGACACAAAATATTTTCCAAAACAGAATGGAAAACAGTTTTCTATTCATTTTTAATGTTTCCTTTTATCTGTTTTAAAGTTTTATATTCAAAATTTGATAAAATATTCTGGAAATAATACTAAAATATCATACGAAAATATTTCATTTAAGTTATAGGAGAAGATTACCAAAATATTTTTGTAAAAATTAAGTAAACTTTTTAAAACATTACTAAAATATATTTCTTATATTATGAAATAATTTATTTTTAAAATATTCTAAATATTTTTTATAATATATTTTTAATACGTTTTCTCGTAGAAATAGAAAATGTTGCAAATAACGTATTAGAAAACATTTTTTAAATATGTGGAGTATATTTCGTTTCATTGTTTTCCGTATCACATATGGAAAACATTTTTATTATCATTTCAAAAATATTTCCCTTCTCAACAGTGAAAACATATTAAATTAGATCCAAAACAATATTTCTAATATATTTTGTGAATATTTTCCTGGATTTACTTTCCGGCAAGCATTCTCAAAATGTATTCCCGGTAATTTCTGAAATGTTTTACAAACATTTTTGGTAAAATATTTTCGGGAAATGTTCGGAATACATTGGGGGAACCAGGATGGAAATCTCCAGAGAAGGAAAACCTTTTGGAAACCAAGGAAAATATTTTCTTTTGATTGAGAAAATATTCCTTGCTGTGTGGGCCAGTTTCGCTTGTCAACTCCTCTTAGTTTTGGTGTTACTGATGACGGCAGACTTGTAACACAACTGACAACGGTCGGTAAAGTATGATAGGCGAAATAAAAGAAAGTAACGTCAAGAAAAAGAAACAACGAAAGTAGAAAGGACAAAAGAAAGAACGAAAGGACGCACTTCTTACATGGAATGAAATTTGATAAATACAGTATTATTTCTGAGAAAAGAGCATAAGAAAATGGAAAGTCAACGACATTCTCAGAAATGGTAAAAAACATTGTTGTGCATGAAATGCGCAAAACTAACAAATTTATTTCGGGGGGAACTTGAGACCGATAACCTCCTACATTAGCCACTGAAGACAATGCTCCCCTAATCCTTCCCAGCATTGTTTTCAGCTTCATAAATATTTTGAACATCGCTTTCAAATGGGAACGTTCTTATCCGTCCCCCCAATGTTGAAGACAGTTTTGCGCCGATGTATCTATCTATTTCTCTCTCTCTCTCTCTCTCTCTCTCTCTCTATATATATATATATATATATATATATATATATATATATATATATATGTGTGTATATATATATAGGAAGTACCCATTCCTAAACAAATGGTCCATTTAATTTGCATATCAAATCACTTTTGGTGTTCTTCAGAGCAATCAACTTATCACCAACACTACAAACATATCCAGGAAGGTATATAGGAGTATAAAGAATCTATCCACCTTAATATCTTTATAGTTCATCATAATTGATTGCTGTAATGAAAAGCAATCATAAATACTAACAAACAGTTTATAAATCAATCAATTTAAACCACCACACATCATATTTTCACTTTCGTCACTTTGAAATATACTGAGAGAATAATGTTTCTGCGCATAAAGTACAATCTTCAAAGTAAGGTATACCCCCTTCTCCATAAAGAAAAAAACAAAAACTTTCTTCTTTTTTTTCAGAGGGTTACAACTGAACGTACGTTACTGGAGATACCAATAGTTGTCTTTTTTTTATTTTGCATATGTTAAAGATGGATGTTGAAATAGAAAAATCGGTTTCAAAATTTTCTTGAGATATAAGATATAAGATAAGATTTCACTATTGTAGTAATGTTAGCAAGTACAGTATGTTTTCACAAGCTATTCACTTTTCTTACAAACAATCAGTATAATTAGGCAGGGAAACCGAAGAAGATAAGAGATTATAATGAAATCTTTAAAATGAAGTTTTGAAAATAAATTTAAATTTAAATTTGTTCTGCGTTAACTTAAGAATCTCTGGGGAGGACCTATAAACCTCCCATTCCTCTCGGTACGACCGCGGAGAGAAGTAATTGTGTTTGTTCCACTAGTTAATTTTCATTAAATGATATTGAGATAAAAAGAAATGTAGATAATTGTTTAAAGGAATGAATTATGTACAACTATATTTTTTCTATTTTAAATTGAAGTTCATTATTTCATTCTGTTCAAAGCGTCTCATTACTGAAAACAAGTCAACAACAGCGGTCAACGCTGCACGTACAAATCTTGAATTGAAAGTCGGGAGACCACAGTACGTCTCTGTGCAGCTGCCCGCGTTTCCCTTCTGTACTACATTACAGAGCAGTCTATCACGCTCGCTGCTCTGTTGTTAACGTGGTGGTGTAATGCCGGAATGTATATACGAAAGGGGCAAACAAGCGGAGAATAGGAACAAAACGACGATATAATAACATTCACACAGGCCGACGCCACATTCACAAAATTTTCTCCTTTATCAAATAATGTTTTATAAAACGTTTCTTATTCACGATTTAAATGTCTCACTATTATCTGTCTCATCGGAGCTGTACCTTGGGCAAATATGTTCCAACGCTATATTAAATTGATAAATTGATATTTTGTTCTATTGCTCATTAAATTCATATATGTCTCTGTATGTTGTTAAGTTTGAAATACGGAATAATGTCCCTGAGCTTTGGTTTGAAGAGTGGGATTTTAGTAATGGCAACAACGGTATATCTTGAGAAGTAGAGCACTTGCAAGGTTCAAAGTTTTACAGACCTTCGATGTTATCACCAACATTGTGAATTTCGCGTTCCCAGCGATGTGGACGGCGCAGAATGCCGTTCGCGGTGCCTAATCTCTGCAAAATGCGTTTCTGCGATCGATTGCAAGGAGGAGGTCATCAACTGTACGTTACTGTGTCCCACGAAGTGGTTCCTTCATCTTTGGGAAGAGGTCGTACTCGCATGGACTTAAATCTGTATAATACGGGGGTGATAAAGCTCTTCTCAGGCCCAATTATGCAACAAATCTGTGACCGCACCTGCTGAGTGTGCCCTTACATTGCCATGCAGAGTAATGGGTGAGTTCGTCTTACAGTTGCTGGCAAATTATTTTGCAAAAAGATACAGTAGTACTATGCACTAACGGTGTGTCCTTGGGACGATATGGTTTATGAATACACCATCGCAGTCGTATGCAGTGATGAGCATAGCTTTTATATTGGTTGGGGTCTTCCCAACTGTTGTTTTTCTAGGTTACCCAGGATGACGCCACTCATTTGATTGCTGTTTAAGCTGTGGTTCATACGCCATGGACCAGGTCTCATAAATAACAATGATTCAACTTAACATGGTCTCATCTACATGTTGATACCGCTGTAAGTGTGTTCGAGAGCCATCTATCACAGTCAATTGTGTTGTTCAGTCAGATCATGCGGAACCTAACTTGAGGCGATTTTTCACAATCCCAAGTTCTTCAGAATTTTCAGTACAGTCGAATGCACTAGTGATGTATCGTTTACCAATTTACAAATCGTGAGGTTCCAATCTGCTAGCGTTCATGTTCTTCACATCCTCTTCACTTACAGGAGTATGGCCGGAGCTAGGCATCTCTGTGACGTTTTGTCGTCCGTCATTAAAGGCATTGACCACCTTGCTATTGTACGGTATCGTAGTTCACTTGCACCGCAAACATCTTGCAATACTTCTTCCAATACTAGCATTATTTTGCATTTCTATCTCTACCGCATTCAATTTTCACCCAGCTCCTCTGATCTTGCTTAGTAAACATCACTGTATTTTTTCGCGAACACACACGCAGCGTGACTGTAGTCCACGAGCACTCACTTAGAACTGCGTTCTAGCTGCTGGCGCTTCAAGTTCAAGGAGTGAAGGGCAGGTAAGCATGTGCTCCGGGGTATGGTCGGAAACCAATCTACCGCTGATGTGAATTATAATGGATTGTTTTGTTCTCGAGTACATGTATAGCAGTGATACCATTACTAAAACCCCCATCCTTGTATTTATCCAGTGTTAACTGCGTATATTCGTTCTTTACTCATACAGTACGTTGGATTAAATAATTTCTAAGTGTCCTATAACAAACTTATTTAAGGTACTACGTTAGAAAAGTAATGGTAGTCCATATTAAAGCAATGCAAAAGCAAGGACAATAAAATCAAGTATATATATATTTAATTTCACGTTTTTTACGTTATTTTATACTGGATGATTTTTGTATTAATTTTGGCGGAACTTTATATATATATATATAATTGAAATATATTGTATTACACGTGTATGACAAAATAGCTACTACATATTAAATCTTCAAGCAAAATGGAAACTTTGGTATCTTTCATATGACATTTATAATTAAATCTGAAAATATTTGCATGAAAAGAAAGCATTATAAACATATTTTAATAAAAACTATGCAATATTTTAATTATTGAATAGGTATTAATAATATATATTTATAATGTAGGTGATATTTCTACGCCCCTCACAGTTGATCTCCGCCCTGCAAGCCAGAATGGAACAACGTATTTAAGAGCAGAAAAAGCTGTGTTTAAACTACATTTTGGGAAAGTGTTTATTTATTTCGATATACTACGTGGACGAGATAGTGTGGACAGTAATTATGTTGACACAAAATATAGTATATAGAAAAAACAAGATTCATGTTCTACTTCATAGAACTAGCATTAATAATACGTCATTTTTGTTATATGATTTAACTTGTAGTCAAATACATGGAAAATAGAATATTTCATCACATGGGTTTTTCCAAAAAAATCATTTGAAAACAATGTTAATTCTTTTGTGATTTGGATATACTATTAGTATTTTACAACTATTTCATACATAATAAAATCAAGTACAATAAATACGTAATGATATTTAAGTATCGCCTTTTTGTTCTAGTTCCGTTACAATGGCATTAATTTCTGTAATTTCTATTGCAAGTAAATTATTGAAAATAAACATAATTTAACATATTATGAAAGATGATAGGACTTAGTTTAACAATCTCAATTCATCAAATATTATATTAAAGTTTATGATTGGTAGTTCAGCAATTTTGCGGTGTAGTATAATATAAAGTTAAAATTAGTATAATATATTCCGAGATAAGTTTCTGAATGTTTAACAAAATTTAATTTAACTTAATATGTCGTTACCAAATATTTTATTTTGGGCCTAAAAAATAAAACTTCTGGGTATTTTACTAATTTTTGAGTAAGCAGACATTTTAATCACTACCTGTTTAGAAATTAGTAATTGCATTGTTCTTCCTCTCAAATTGAATTGGAATTTTTAACCATACATCTGCTACCAATATTTCAAATTTAATGCAAGACATGCATACCATTTTACACATTTCTAAACTTAATATATTTAGGGAAGTAAGCTATAAGTATTCCGGATAATGTGTGGCAGAATTCGTCGTACATATAGCTCATTTACTGCATGATTATAGTGAGGTAGAAAAGTAGTTTTATATGAATTTACGATATTGAAAATCTTAAGGATGATTTTCATCCCAATATTTTATAAGTTGTTTCGACGTCAATATCATATATGAAATATCAGAGAAACATCTATCTGTTGACACTTAAATAGTTAAATAATGGCTTAATGGCTAAATGACTAAATGGTGAAGATAATTTAAGTGACATGTAAATGTTTTAAGTTACAAAATGTAATTAAAGTACCAGTTAATTAAATATTTTCTTTGAAATAGACTTATATATGAAAGGTTATGAACCTTCTGGACTTTGCATAAATACATACATAATTTTGCAGCTTCAAGTTCAACTTGTGGTTCACATTTTCAAATTGAATTTCTTATTTTGAACGTTAAATTATGTTCCAGTACTTTCTTAGTGAAAAAAAAAAATGTAATAAGGGAAGAACTATGATTTGTTGTCAACATGTTGTTCATAATAAAATTGAGTGAATGGCACGACTTTTTACATTTGCACACTTTAAGAAACAACTTCAGATAAAACATTTTTTCGTTTTAGTGTCAAGTAAGTGTTAAAGTTTACATTAATCCTTTCGGCTCCCTGGTTTTTGGGGTATTTTTTAGATTTTCAGTCAAGCAGCTACTGCATCATCACTATTTATCTTAGGATCATGTTTTATACCTCCTTCTCTTCAAAATGGAGTTGGCTTTGAAATGGTACCACTTGCATCCTCATATCGTATACCAGGAAAGGGAAAAGTGGTGTCAAATAGAAAATTTCGGGGGAATTTTTTCCAAATATTGGGCTCCTCTGGAACGGCCCTGTATGAACGTAGAGATCTCGAAAAAAACCTCGTAAATAGTACTTGGTATACTGAATGTGTGTGCCAAATTTCAAGTTTCTATCTTGAATACTAAAGGCGGGAGAAATTTTATCAAAAACCCCCACAATGCCACAAATTACCGCAAAACACCATGATCTCAAGTAAAAAAAAAATCCTGAGACATCTCAATTTACCCTAGGACTATAATCGGCCAATCATTCCCTTTAGAATAGATCTGCCTTTCATGCGGTACCTTTCCCATGTCTCCATCATGTATCTAAGGCGGGAAAATCCAGAAGAAAGGGATTTTTTGGTGTAAATATCTCTTTTTTCAACTTTTAACCCCTTTGAACCCCTCTGTTTTAACGCAGAAATCTGAGAAAATTCTGATAAATACTACTAAGTAGGATGAATGTTTGTGCATAATTTCAATTTTCTAGGTGGAAAAGGAAGCCCGCAAAAAATACCGAAAATGTCCAATATTCCCCTATAGAGAAGTATATTTTCATAAAAATTCTCTGACACATCCCTAATTATCGTACGGTCATGTTTCTCCCGTCATTCTTTTCGGAACAGAACTCTCTTTCAGACGGTATGACTGAAGTGTCTTCATCATGTTTCTAAGCCGGAAATATCCTGAAAAAAAGGATTTTTTATTCTACATATCCCTTTTTTCAACATTCAGCTCCTCTGGACCCCCCTGTTTTAACGCAGTGATCTGAAAAAATCTGATAAATACTAATGAGTGGGGTGAATGTTTATGCACAATTTCAATCTTCCAGGTTCAAAAGTAAGCCCGCCAAAAAATATATATATATATATATATCGACAATGTCCCATATCCCCGTATACAGAAGGATATTTTGTAAAAATTCCCTGAGGCATCCCTGTCAACCCTATGATCATGGTTTGCACATCATTCTCTTTACAATATAACTGCCTTTCAGTCGGTACCATTCACATGTCTCAAACATGTATCTAAAGTGGGAATATCCCGGAGAAAGGGATTTTTTTGGTAAAAATATCCCTTTTTCAAACTTTTGCCCCTCTGGATCCCCCTGTTTTAAAGCAGAAATCTGAAAAAAATCTGGTAAATACTACTCGGTAGTCTAAATGCTTCTCCAAAATTTTAATCTTCTACGTACAAAAATGAACCTACCAAAACTTAATGAGCATAGGCTTAATAAAAGAAAATATATATTTTAGAATTATGACGTCATCACCTCCTATGTTTCGACGCAGGAAGGTGTGAAACCATACACAAGGTCTTCTACAATGCCTCTGGATTTGAAAAAAAGAACAAAAAAAGACGGACGAAATAGCTCAAATAGGAGAGTTATAACACGATGTACCATGAATCACCCGTATGGTACAATTGTACAAAACGAGCTAAAAAACCTGCAACATGAAAGTTTAAGTTCATTGTGAAACTACGCCAACAACATAGGCAACCAACCTAACGTCTTTGTGGCACTGATCACGCCAGGATAACCTTCGGCTTCGTCCCCCTGCACACTTCGTTTGGAGCAAGAAATGCATAGACCACGTGACTACAAACCACAAATTTCTCACAAGATGGAGTAATAGATTGAGGTTCTTCTCATTTTACATCCTCAGTTTTAAAGAGAGAGAAAGAGAAAAAGGTCAACGTGATAAAAACTAAATAAAGAAGAATATGCGAAATATAAAGGAAAAGAAAACGTGCGCATATATTGACAAATGACACATGCACTTCAAAGGGGACCACCTCAAATTTTGTTATGAACCATATATAATAACTGTGAGAATCAGCAAACCACAAAGACATAATTACACACAGTAAGTGTTATATAACACATATTTATTTAAACAAATAAAAATGCTCGCAGAAAGCTGAAAATGTCTTTAAAATCTCAACCATAACTGAAACAAGAGATTACTTCTCTATTGTTTTTCTTCGTAGCATCCATCTACATAGAGAAATGAGAAAGAGAGAACATCTTAAGAGATTCGCACGTATACAATATCGGAAACTGCTAAATGGAAAAAATTACAGTCTTTGGATGGGATTCGAACCCAGAACCATAGTATTAGAAATCCCACATTCTACCGATGTAGCTAGTCTGACAGTAATACCCTTTTCCTCCATCATTATCTATGAAAGATGGAATGGAGTCTGCAGAAAACTACGTCTAACATGTCCACGACAGACCGCCTATAACCTATGTCTAATTGGTACTTAAAAAAGCTAGTTCTACACGTGCATAGTAAGTAAAATCAAATGAGTAGTTAGTACACATCACTTTGTCTGTCTCACTCTATCTCTGACTATAGAAATCGAGGAAGAAGAAAAAAGTATAGAGGTGAGAGCAGGAAGAGCAAGCAAAAATATAAGTTGCAGGAAACTGAATATCAAGGAGAGAGAGAGAGACATAGAGACAGAGAGAAAAATAGAGGGAACGGAGCAAATTATTTAATATACATCGGAAAAGAAGGTTCACAACTGTGCTATACATTTAATGCATTGAATACTCTGCAGGCCCGTATCCACGGGGGGGGCTAGGGGGGCCGCCCTCCCCTAAACGTTGGCTGGCCCCAAAAAAGGTTTCACGATAGGCTTGCAAATGAACTATAATATGGTGATGAAGTATAATATGATTGGGTCGGGCTCCCCCTAACTTCTGCCGCCCCCCCCTAAATTTTTGGGCTGGCTACGGGCCTGATACTCTGTTTCTTCTAAATTGCTTGCTAGATGACAAATATTAATTTGTAAAAACGTAGCAAATGCCCGCGTTGTCTTGTTTTCTTACTGTTTCAGTAATAGTGGAAAACGTGGTTTATGCAACATGCAACATAATAAATTACTAATTTTCCCACAACAACCATGTAGATGTTGTTGATGATTTTGAGTTTAACGTCCGTTCAGCAGCGAGACTATATGAGACGTGGACCTACTTATTAACGTGGAATCCGAACCATATGAGCTGCTGCCGGGAATCGAAGCAACCATGTACTGTTGGTAAGAAATGTCTAAGCAAAAGAAAAAACTGATCAGCAAAATACATAAAACGATAGTCCTGCAAACTATTACTTAAAGAGAATTTATTGTAAAATCAATACATCCATGTGGCGGTATATAGTCGTAAAGTGATTAGAAAACTTAATATTAAACTGTCGATCACATTGTTTTACTTATTTGAATTCAATGTCGTATAGATTCGGTTTTAGCTCTAGATTTCAGCGTTCTCACTTCGATTCTTAACTTGTTGGTAATATGCATTAATCGAAATTATAAAAGTATACGAAATTTAACTAGCTAAAAGAAGAGAATAACATAAAAATCCGGATTAGAGTATTACAATAAACATGACCATTACCCCGGGAGAATCTTCTGAAATTATCAATGCTTATAATTAGTTTTTCATTACAAATCAAAGGATAATAATGAAATATTAAACATACTTAATATTTTGTTTCCAGCTTTGGATTTTAGATTTGCAATTCATATAATGTTCCTTTCTAATCGAATTTGAGAGAAAAGTAGTTCCCAAAGATTTATTCAAAGAAATGTTCTCAGTCCTGTGATGAAAATAGGAACACATTTTTAAGAAAAAAAAAACTAATGAATAATACCTACAGGGTTTGAACTCACACATTTATGATTGATAGACTATTCACCCAAACCGCTCGACCAGTTCGTACGTCTTCACTGAGCTTCTTTAGACTTTTGTGTAAAGTAGTTTTCTGCTCCACATTTTTTTTATATCGATACGACTATAAGTTTGTTTAGAATATTTGGGCGTTACAGGTCTTGCAATGCATAAAAGTCTTTTTCGTATAAGCTATATACAATTTTACGTCCTAATAACTTATATACAACAGGTTGAATCTGTGAAATGATTGGGGTTGGAGTGATCGTAAATGTTTTCATAGGAGCCTGGATATGCAAACCCGCTTAACGTGGGGATTTACTTTTGTGAACTTTGGTGCATGTAAACAACTATTGTTGCACGCAAAAATACTCACTCACTGTTAGTAACAAAATATTTTCAATTTTTTTTTTAAAATCCAGTACATTAGAATATAGTAGCAGTTACTATCTTCCAAGAACATAACTTCCATCGGGTGATGAGCATAAACACAAACTCGTAACTATGCAACAGTTTACTTCCATCAAAACCCCCGAAGGACTTTACAGATTTAATCTGATTTATTTGTGCTATTTAGATACATATAAGATTACGACTTGTCCGTGAAATTTGTTCATACTCGTCTAAAACAGTTGTATTCTATTATTCGCCACTCGTATACATTATATGACAAACAACAAAACAGAAACAAGTAAAGTGCAAATACTCTAGACAATATTTATCAAAACGTTCTAGAGAATTAAGATATAGCCGCGCGGTTTAGTAGAGTAGTCTACTACCTCCACCTTCTCGTGTTCAAACCCCCCTGAGGTTTGTGTCTATTCTTTGTTTTTGTTTTTTTTTTTTTCTTGTGCTTTCACAACGAACGTTTTTCCTATAATTCCTATAAGCTATGACTTGCAAACCCTAAACAAAATACACATGTTTATTGTAATACTCTAATCCGGATTTTTATGTTATTCTCTTCTTTTAGCTAGTTAAATTTCGTATACTTTTATAATTTCGATTAATGCATATTACCAACAAGTTAAGAATCGAAGTGAGAACGCTGAAATCTAGAGCTAAAACCGAACCTATACGACATTGAATTCAAATAAGTAAAACGATGTGATCGACAGTCTAATATTAAGTTTTCTAACCACTTTGCGACTATATACCGCCACATGGGTGTATTGATTTTACAATAAATTCTCTTTAAGTAATACTTTGCACGACTATCGTTTTATGTATTTTGCTGATCAGTTTCTTCTTTTGCTTAGACATTTCTTACCAACACTACATGGTTGCTTCGATTCCCGGCAGCAGCTCATATGGTTAGGATTCCACGTTAATAAGTAGGTCCACGTCTCATATAGCCTCGCTACTGGACGGGCGTTAAACTCAAATTTATCAACAACTACATGGTTGTTATGGGAAAATTAGTAATTTATTATGTTGCATAAACCAAATTTTTCACTATTACTGAAACAGTAAGAAAACAAGACAACGCGGGCATTTGCTACGTTTTTACAAATTAATAATTGTCATCTAGCAAGCAATTTAGAAGAAACAGAGTATTCAATACATTAAATGTATAGCACAGTTGTGAACCTTCTTTTCGGATGTATATTAAATCATTTGCTCCGTTCCCTCTATTTCTCTCTCTCTCTCTCTCTCTCTCTCTCTTTCTATATATATATATATATATATATATATATATATATATATATATATATATATATATATATATATATATATATATATATATATGTGTGTGTGTGTGTGTGTGTGTGTGTGTGACATCTGTAATAAATAAGAGATTTATTAATTTAATAAATATACCGACAATAAATATGCACATATATATTGTCTGACATACATACACACCCCACTAAAACTTTCTGAACGTGTTTTAATGTTGTACTCACTCTTGTCCCCGTAGCTCTCTAAGGTTTATTTAGTTAATAATTCGGCTCGAGCGATAGCCATGATCACAAGCATATGTTAATTTTTCCACTCATATTGAAAGCTTCCACTTTGCGTTAATACATACAGGTTGCGAAAAGAGACCTACTTCAGTCTTGTGAAAACCACTAAAATTATCAGTTAAACCGGACATAACCTTTTTTTTTTTTTTTTTTTAAGAAAATCTAGATATTAGCCTATCAAATAAGAAATGGATTGTTGCTGGTCCCGATTTCTCACATCAAGGTCAAATCTAAGGCCAAATATTTAAAGTCTCTCAATTCAAATTTCGAGCTTGTGCTTCTACTTCCCGCTAAATCTGTGCTCATCACGACTTTTTCTCTCCAAGTATCGATTCCGTGATGGGCACAGAAAGGCAACACTTAAAAATTACTTTACTGTTAGGTTGAAGATGAGTTGATTCACTATGGGCTACGTTATTCAAATAAAGTAAAACATTACACTGAAGTTTTTCAGACAACATTAATTGCGTGGACAGCAAACTGTACAGCGAAAAGATGGAAAAATGAAGGGTTAACTTTAAAAAAACCCGCTCCAGTTGAAATACTTATACAGACACAGACAATGACACGGAGAACCAGTCATATTAACAAATGCTGAAACAAATCTTGAATTATTCGCTTATTCACCTAAAAATCACCTTCATTAACATGTCTGCCCACTAGGAGCGTATCCCCCAGCGTGTACGTTAACATATACTTACGAGAGAATACCTATATCTCAGATTTCGAGTACAGTTTCAAAAGTTCATTTCCGTAAACTGTAAAAGCAGTGATTACTATGCTAATTATCACAAATTAAATGCAACTTTTGAGTTGCATACACACAACCTACTAGGGAATGAAGACCATGTGCTAACAAAGAGTACACTGGAAAATGAAATAACATGTTATAACAAAAATTAAAATAAGATGATAATCGATACAAATATAGAGGATGAATATGACATATCCGAACTTCGCCAAGTATGGTAGAAGAAGCTATTTGTTTACTTCTTCTTGGCCAACCGCTAAGAACATTTATAAATCTATATGTGGCTTTGTTATACGCAATTAGTACATTCACATTCAGAAACGATGACGAACTGAAGGGTACGAAGGTACAGTTGCAAGTAACAACCGTAGTCATAATAATATAGTTCTACTAAACAACGTTGAAAATAGTGGGTAATTAGATGGTAAGTAGAAATGACCAAAACTGAACAGTTTACATCGATCATTTCGAAATACAGCTAGAAGATTAAATTTACAAGAAATGACAAAAATCAGTGAAATTTGGAGTTATACTAAGCATAGTTTGAGGGGGAAAGCGAGCATCCCCGGTGGGGATACTTCAACTGACTTCTTTGGGGGGGAACAAAATGTGATTGAGGGGGAAAATCCCCCTCATCCCCCCCGGTAATTCGCACCCTGTACATATATATATATATATATATCTTTCTCCTTGATATTCAGTTTCCTGCAACTTTTATTTTTGCTTGTTCTTCCTGTGTTCTCACCTCTATACATGTTTCTTCTTTCTCGATTTCTATAGTCAGAGATAGAGTGAGACAGACAAAGTGTTGTGTACTAACTACTCATTTCATTTTACTTTTCTATGTGTATAGCTATCTTTTTAAAGTATCAACTAGACATAGGTTATAGGCGGTCTGTCATGGATATGTTAGACGTATATTTCTGCAGACTCCATTCCAGCTTTCATAGGTAATGATGGACTAACAGGGTATTAGTGTCAGACTAGCTACATCGATAGAGTGTGGGATTTCTAATGCTATGGTTCTGCGTTCGAATCCCATCCAAAGACTGTAATTTTTTCCATTTAGCAGTTTCCGATGTTGTATACGTGCCAATCTCTTAAGATGTTCTCTCTTTCTCATTTCTCCATGTAGATGGATGCTACGAAGAAAAACAATAGAGAAGTAATCTCTTCTTTCAGTTATGGTTGAGATTTTAAAGAAATTTTCAGATTTCTACGAGCATTTTTATTTGTTTAAATAAATATGTGTTATGTAACACTTACTATGTGTAATTATGTATTTGTAGTTTGCTGATTCTCACAGTTATTATATATGGTTCATAACAAAATTTGTGGTGGTCCCCTTTGAAGTGCATGTGTCATTTGTCAATATATGCGAACGTTTTCTTTTCCTTTGTATTTCGCATATTCCTCTTTATTTAGTTTCTATCACGTTGATCTTTTTCTCTTTCTCTCTCTTTAAAAGTGAGGATGTAAAATGAGAAGAGAAATGAGAACCTCAATCTATTACTCCATCTTGTGAGAAATTTGTGGTTTGTAGTCACGTGGTCTATGCATTTCTCGCTCCAAACGAAGTGTGCAGGGGGACGAAGCCGAAGGTTATCCTGGCGTGATCAGTGCCACAAAGACGTTAGGTTGGTTGCCTATGTTGTTGGCGTAGTTTCACAATGAACTTAAACTTTCATGTTGCAGGTTTTTTGCCTCGTATTGTACCATAGCATCCCCAAAAGATTAGTGTTTTATTGGAATTTACAAATAATTGGAAATGACCTCGAAATTATTCGAATGTTATATTACAAATGGAGATATAAATCTACCTTGAATTATTTTGCAGAAATTCTAAATATTTACTCAATCTGATTACATAACTAAAATCGAATAATTAAATAAATTGGTATATTATTAACTATCCATGTACATTATTATTAATGCATGTATTATTTGGTATATTATTAATGCGTATGAGTTTGCTTGTGCTTTTGTGCCTATGAGTGCCTATTTCGTTTCTGATATAAGTTATTGTTAATATTTTTGTGATCTTACAATTTCAACATAAACAATATCACTTAGCAAACGAAGTACGAACACAGACATAGATGCCAGTACGAAAAAGAGACGGGTGTTGCTTCGCCACGCAAAAAAAAAAAAACATGGTTTACTCGGTTTGATGATGATTATGATGATTTTTTGTTTTTAACTTCGCTTTTATCAGCGAATCTATATAAGAATGGATCTGCTGATTAACATGGGATCAGAACCACACGAACTCCCGCTAGGAATCGATCCCGGTTCTCCCACGCCAAAGTCTTCGAGGAATGGTTGTGCTCGACTATCAACGATTGGCACGGTAGGCATATAGTAAGAATCCCCCCACGGATATGGATGTAATTTTTTCGTCTAATTAATTTAGTTGAATTAAGGGGTGGAAATGGGTTTGGTACTGAGCATTGATAAGTTCAGGGGGTATCCTGTTTAGGACAGTCCTTCAAGGATAATTGGCATAGCTAACGGGCACGAGATGCGCAAAGCTCCATGCCAAAAGGTGAACCATTTAAGTTTCGATGGTTAAATTTATAATGTTGGAATCTTAAAATATACTTTTCAGGATTCATGTTCTTTCAAATTCTTTTCTCATTGTTAGGTAGTATTTTAATATTTTCTGGTTACTGCTTCAAAGTCTGTTTAATTTAACGCAAACACCATGTAGAATGAAATAACACTGTTGAACAACGAAAATGTAAATAGAACAAAATCACCTTCTTCTCTTGATTTTGTTGTGATAATCACGAATGTGAAAGCGAAAACCGAATGTTAGCTCTGGTTTTTGTTTCACATCCATTTCTAAAAATAAGTTATAATAGTGAATATACTCGCTTTATTTGGCGTAAAAATGTCCCTGATCTGGCAATACTGGTGGAACTATACAAATGCTTTGATTCTTTCTATTCCTTATCAGAGTTGTGTTCTGGTATTATTCGAAAGAACACCACTTTTGCAGTTATTAAAGTTGTTGATGTGATTTTCTTGTACTGCTGCATATAAAAGACATAGCTATAAAAGCATATTTTTGAACGGTTCCTCTGAGTTACTTGAAAGGACATTTTTAGTGTTTGAATAGATGAAAATGCCACGAAATTGTGTGAATAGAGTGGACAACTTCTGCAACGTGTGTGGAGAAGTAACATTTTTTTTTAAATAAAAGCAGCATATAATACCATTAATAACAAAAGGTTTTGAATTTCATTTTGGTTGCAAAATTGAAGACCAGAATGAGGCTTGGGCACCCCATATTGTTTGTAACACTTGTGCAAGCAATCTGAGAAACTGGATTCAAGCAAGAGACGTTCAATACATTTTACAGTGCTTATGATTTAGAGGGAACCAAGATACCACATCAAAGCTTGTTACTTTTATATGGTCCGTTCCGTCTAGAAAGGAATATCCAGGAAGGAGAAGCGGCCCTGTTTATATCCTAATATTCCTTGTGCAATAAGCCCAGTTTCACGTGGAGAAGGACTACTTCTTCTTGACCCACCCAAAGAATATTATCTTTGCTCTGATGATGATCAAGAAGTTGTAGCTCCTGATCCAAGTACTTTGAACGACCCTGACTTTGTGGTAAACAACCCCCAGGTGAACCACATAGACTCACTCAAGAGGAGCTAAGTGATCAAATCTGGGGTTTAGACCTATCGAAAACGAAAGCAGAAATTTAGCGTCATGGTTACGACAATGGAATTTATTGCAGGAAAAAGTAAATGTTTCAGTGGACAAGAATAGGGAGAGGAAGTTCACCTCATATTTTACTATGAAAAACTCACTTGTAGCATGTATAAACATAAATGGTTTCGGAGTATCTTAAAATTAATTATGATCCTACGGAGTGGAAGCTCTTCAGACATTGGTCAAAAATAATTAAAATCATAGCTTTTACATATTGGAAATGAACTTCCTTCAAATTCAGTAGGTTATACAGTTCATTTTGAAGAACCTTTTATTTTAACTAAGGTTCTAAATGTGTATTTTGGTGAAATTCTCACGTTCAAAATTAAACTATTCTATCTCTCTTACCCGGTATGTACTTCTACCTGAACATAGAAAATGGAGTAAATATATATAATTCCTGAAAGCTTCGGAGAAGGTAAGATCAAAACCAGCTATCAAAATTGGGGAGGTCTCAAGAATTCCGTTTGAGGGCAGCGTGTTACTCATTGTTTTGAAAAGTTTTAAGCGTGTCCATTAAGTCCGCTGCGAATCCGAAAAATCCGAAACGGTGAGACAGATATGAAAACAGAAAAGCATGTTTTTTCATCATTTCAAAAGTACAACGTATGGAAGTAAAATAAATTGTCCCAGGGTCCCCAACAGGGTCCTAGACGGCTCCAACTCATTTTTTAATGGAAAAGAGAGTCAACTTGCATATCGTGTGAAAGTTGTTGTTAAATAAAAGATAAACCAAGTCTCGAATCTGTACGATAAGCCTGTGCAAAATATTGGTGAGTCAAAATATCAACACAATCCTCATTGCAAAGTCTATGGCCTCTAGTATGAATCTGAAACTGTGGGATAGGTTTTGAAACAAAACCACGGAAATTTCATTATTTCAAAAGTATAATGATTCAAAGTAAAAAAAATGTTCGGTGATTCCTCGCAGGGGCCCAGACTGGGTGCAACTCAAAATGTTGAAATGGAAAATGGTTCAAGTTGTGTATCGTATGAAAGCTTATGTTAAGTGAAAGAAGAGGAAACAAGTCTCTACTCTTGATGAAAATGTCTATGTCCCTCCTATTAATCTGTAACGGTGATACATGTGTAGAAACAAAACAAACAAAAAACTAGAATGTATCAAAGGACATGAACAACTGCCATTTTGCAATGCTTATTGACAGTCGAGACTTGTCCAATGTACAATTCTGTATTATTTAATACGAACTTTCACACGGTGTGCTTAATTATCCTTCCTGGCATTTGAAACTTTTGAGTTGGACATGTCTGGGATCCTGTGGCTGAAACTGGGAAATTTCTTTTTTCCTTTGATACATTCTAGATTTTTTTTACATCTGTCAGATTAATAGGAGTGGTCATAAAATTTTCAATGGCACTTGAGTGACATTTTGAGTCACTGCCATTTTGCACATGCTTATTACAAAGAGTCGAGACTTGTTTTCTCTTCTTTCAATTAACATAAGCTTTCATACGGTAGTAGAGTGGGGACACTTGGGGGTGTTTTTTTTTCCTACTGCGCATGCGCAAACCCTGGACGCTGATTGGCTGGCGCAGGTCACGTGACCCCGCCCCCTTGGCCACGCCCCCTGACGCTGATTGGCTGGCCACGCCCCCCGCCACGCCCCTTCACACTGATTGGTCTGTGCAGGACCCTCCCTCTTAACGGCGATTGGTCACGCTCTTTTACGACCTCCTATCTACTGCGCTGACTGGCTGGCGCGGGACTCCCGCCGATTGGCTGGCGTCGGGCCTCGCCCCCCTTAACACCGATTGGCTGTCCACGCGCACGGTCTGCGCAGATCGGTCGACGCCGGATCCCCGTCCACGCACATGCCATATAAGATCCGTTCCCTTTTATGAGCACTTTTAACATAGCAGATATTACACAGAGACTACGAACACATAACATAACACATATTACATAAGACTATATAGCATAGCAGGGGTGCACTCGTTCCCTTTTATGAGCACTCTTTTTAAACATAGCGGAGAAAAATGGGGGAGTATTCGCCCTCCATTTTGAGACCAATTTTTGACCTACTGCGCATATGCGCAAAACTGTTCCGATTCCGCCGGAGCAGAACTGTCGTTCTATTTATCAATGGTACCAGAACAACACACACACACACACACACACACACACACACACACAGCAGACCGCAGACTATTCCAGTTCAGGAGCAGATTACGGCTATGCGCAGAAACATAAAATAAGACATAACACCCCCGTTCTCTTTTACGAGCACTTTATAGCAACATAATAGAGCAGAGAATAAAAAAATAACAACACACACACACACACACACACACTTGATTGCTTATGTGCAGTAAAATTAAATTTCCAATTAATTACACATTGCACGCATGCGCAGAAAAATTACACTAGACTACAGACTGTCCCAGTTGCAGTGCTGGTCCCTGTTCAATAGAGCAGACTACGTGCAACAAGCAGGTCATAAAAGACTATGACTTATTTTTCATCCCCTAAATAACATTGTATACACCCACACTTGGTTGCGTATGCCAAATCCAATTTAGTAGAAATAACACGCATGCGCAGAAACATTTACATTTCCGATTCGACCATGCTGGTAAAGAATACCACACTTATTTCTACCAGGGTCTTATAGTTTATGTGGCATACGCCCTTTCTATGACAATTTTAACCGATTTGGATGAAACTCGGTATATGAGGGTTTTCGAACATGCTGATTACGAATATCATACTTATTTTTTACCAGGGTCTTATGGTTCATGTGGGATACGTCCTTTTTATGATAATTTTAACCGATTTGGATGAAACTCGGTATATGAGGGTTTTCGAACATGCTGATTACGAATATCATACTTATTTTTACCTGGGTCTTATGGTTCATGTGGGATACGCCATTTGTATGACACTTAAAACCTAATAACTCGAAAACGGATCCACATATTGAGATGGTGTTGCAACATTTAGTAACGGGTCACCAGCAACCACAAGTTCCAAAATAATGACCATCGAGGTCAAAGGTCAACATACTTAAAACCTAATAACTCGAAAACGGATCCACATATTGAGATGGTGTTTCCAAATCTAGTAATTGGTCATCAGGTACTACAAGATCCAAAACATTGACCATCGAGGTCAAAGGTCAACACACTTAAAACCTAATCACTCGAAAACTGAGCCACATATTGAGGTGGTGTTTCCAAATCTAGTAATCGGTCATCAGGTACTACAAGTTCCAAAATAATGATCATCGAGGTCAAAGGTCAACATACTTAAAACCTAATAACTCGAAAACGGATCCACATATTGAGATGGTGTTGCCACATTTAGTAATTGGTCATCGGGTACTACAAGATCCAAAACATTGACCATCGAGGTCAAAGATCAACATACTTAAAACCTAATCACTCGAAAACGGAGACACATATTGAGATGGTGTTTCCAAATCCGGTAATTGGTCATCAGGTACTACAAGATCCAAAACATTGACCATCGAGGTCAAAGGTCAACATACTTAAAACCTAATATCTCGAAAACGGAGCCACATATTGAGATGGTGTTTCCAAATATAGTAATCGCTCATCAGGTACTACAAGATCCAAAACATTGACCATCGAGGTCAAAGGTCAACATACTTAAAACCTAATAACACGAAAACTGAGCCACATATTGAGATGGTGTTTCCAAATCTAGTAATTGGTCATCAGGTACTACAAGTTCCAAAATTAGTTGCCATCGAGGTCAAAGGTCAACATACTTAAAACCTAATAACTCGAAAATGGAGCCACATATTGAGATGGTGTTGCCACATTTAGTCATTGGTCATCGGGTGCTACAAGTTCCAAAATAATGATCATCGAGGTCAAAGGTCAACATACTTAAAACCTAATAACACGAAAACGGAGCCACATATTGAGATGGTGTTTCCAAATATAGTAATTGGTCATCAGGTACTACAAGATCCAAAATAATGACCATCGTGGTCAAAAGGTTAAAGTACTTAAAACCTAATCACTCGAAAACGGAGGCACATATTGAGGTGCGGTTTCCAAATCTAGTAATATGTCATCAACTAGTACACGTTAAAAAACGTACTGACTTTCGAGGTCAAAGGTCAAATATTTAAACCTTAATAACTCGTAAACGGAGTCAGCAAGAGATTTCTGTGACCTATTCATTTTTTTGTTCCAAGCAGAAAAAGTGAAGAATGAATAAATTTTAGTGACTCATTTGCTATTGTACTAACGAGAAAAAAATCAAAACAACGCCATTTTTAACTTTCTCAGAATTTCTGTACATTTTGGGTTATTCAAAATAATTTGGATGGACTAACGAAAAAGAAAGCAAAGATATGCCATTTTAGCTAGCTGAGAATTTAAAGAAACAAAGGGAACCTACTCAATTTTCTATCAACGAGAAATGCCATATTTCAACTACCTCAGAATTTATGTCTTCTTGTACTAATTAAATAAACGAAGGAATATTGTACCAATGAGAAATGCCATTTTTTCTAGACCATGTTCTAATATTTAAATAAACGAAGGGGTGAATTTGAGTGACCTATTCAATTTTGCACCAGTGAGAAATAACCTCCTATTTTAAATAAACAAACAAACGGATAAATTTAACCGGCTCAGAAGTGTACTATTTAAACAAACGAAGGTCTCTTGAGCGAGATTTCCAATTTTGTAGCAAGAAGGACTATTTTCTAACTAACTCAAATTTGGATGGAGTGTTTAGTTTTGTTCGAACCAGAACAATTTGATTGGATTATTTCCTTATGTACCAACTGGGAAAAGTGAAGGAATATATTTGGGTGGAATATTTAGTTTTGTACCTAGCAAAATAAGAAAAAGAAGTGAAGAACGAATAAAATTTGAATGGTCTATTTTCTTATGTACCAACAAAGAAAATGGAGCACCAGCGACAAAAAAGAAACCGATGGAGGAATAAATTTGGGTGACCTAATCAGTTTGTAATACGCACAATCAGCATTCTATACTTTTTTCTGCCATTCATTGGGGTTGTCCTATTTCCTTTTGTACCAACGAGAACCATTTTTAACAGACATAGAATTTGTACCAAACAGAAAAGAGGAGCTACACGATTAAACAAAGCAATCAATTTTTAACTAGCTCAGAATTTATGTGCCTTTTGTAACGAAGAAACAAATTTGAAGGAGGTTCATTTTAACTAATCCTGCTGCGAGTAGATCAATTAGTACATAGTAAAAAAATAAAACAATATGGCATTATTGCGACTTTCATTTTCGAATACATACGAATTAGGCTACTATGGCAAAAAATTCTACTCTCTCCTTATGCTTTAGAAATCCGCTAGTAGAGCGTCGATTCAGTAATCCGTATTGGAGTATACCGTTTATACAACAAACAAGCTTCTTAGTCCCACTCCAGAAATTAGAAAACAAATTCTTTCTTGTATGGTCTTCGGCACGCATTTTAGACCAAGGGCAGCAAGACACTATATTAAATAACACTTCTGCTGGATAGAAGTTCGATTCTCTCGATCTTCTGCTTTATTTGGAAATTATCCACATCTTAGAATTTATCAGGTTACATCTAGTAAAAGAAAACGAACAGATAATTTTGAGACAGTTCCATATGGGTAAATACAGTATTAGTAGAAACGATAGTTTATATTAAGTAGAGATAAGGAGAGAGTGAAAAAAATGGAAAATTAAATTTTAAATTATTATTATTATTATTATTTTAGAGGTCAAAAGGAAGAATAAATGAATTTGAGTGGCATATGTACGGAATTTAGTTTTGTACCGGACAAAAAAATTTGAATGGAATATTTTATTTTGTATCAGCTGGGAATTTAGTACTGTACCATTGTATCAATTTAAGTATTTAGTACCACCGAGAAGGTGTAGAATATTTAGTTTTGTTGGCTTCTTTATTTTGTATTAACGACTAAAACCTTTAACACATACTTGGTTGTGTGCATTACAATGGCCGAAGTTTTTCATTTTCCTGTGGTACAACGTAATGGTCGCCCCGCTTATTCTGGGTCTACAGTTAGATATTTTCGATTGGATAATGGTATACAGCCACGTTTTGTTGAGCACAATGCCCACTATAACGATGTGGCAGACAATTATTTGATGGATAGATATTTGTTTAATAGTCGCTATAACAAATGGTATATGATAGAATTTGTTAAGCATTTATTGCAGGTAGATATTAAGATAGACTTTTTGTCGTTGGTTTCTCGTTTAACCGCACACAGTTCTCTTTTCCAATCAGCTACCTTTTTGCCATGAAAACTAAGGGTAATAGTTATACTGTGATAGCTTTCTTTCGCTATGGGGAACGCAGGACACTTTACTTGGTTGCTTTACACGCTGTGGTAAAACAGGCCTTTTTGCGGTATCTCCTGATACCTATCTGTTGGACCTCGCGGTATTTGGAAACTTGGTGAAAAAGAATAACAAATGGTTTTTCTCACAATAAAGCTATACATACAGAATAATCCATTATGGCAAAAAATACTACTTTCTCTTTATGCTTAGTTGGAGAAGACTTCGATAACAAGAACGATACATTGTGTAAGAATTTCCAAATAATAGCGGTATTGCACTGTACTTATAATAGTCTGTAATAGTGCAGTTTATTGTAGTCTACCAGCAATAACGATCTCTAAGAGAGTTATTAGGTAAAGATAACCATTACACAGCCATTCTGCGAACACATTTATACGATCCAATTTCTCAGATTTAAACAAAGAAAGACGATATTCTGCCACTCATACAAACGAAGGAATAAGCTCAGAATTTCTATACCTTTTTGTGTTATTCAAGTAAACGAAGGAATAAATTTGTGTGACTTATACCATTATAACACGCTCACTATTTTTATACCATTCTGTATTACTCTATTTCATTTTTGTAACAACCAGAAGAAAACAGCTCAGCATTTTATACCTTTGTGGTGTTACATTTTGTAAATTTTTGTGTCATCCAGAGAACAATTTAAATTGCCTCTCCCTGACAATCCGGTTGCCAGTGTCCAATGTTTGTAACCTATTAAATTCTTAAGATTACAATAGTACAAATTGATCCATTTAACAGTTCAAGTTCTTCTATTCTTACACAATCAAATACATATGCTACAGTGGGCTCAGTGTTCATTTACAGAATTAAATAATTGTTTATCTTTTTCTAAAAACATTTCTACTATTTTGTTGATATAATAATCACACTCTGTAATGTATTCATATACCAGATTAAATTTTTTCTCCAAAGTATAAGGGTTCTTAATATTACAACTTTTAAAATGCTTCTTTATATAAAGTTTATAGATTTTCTCTCTCATTTCACGTTTAATTAAGAGCGTCCACACCTTTTGCAATAATTCGTAATCATACTGCAACAAACAGTTGTGATCTTTTTCATTTTCATTATGTTTAGAACATGCTTCACATAATAATACTGAATTTGGTGTATACTCATTAAATAATTGTATAACACATGTATCACTAATACTTTCACTAGTACACTCGCACTCATTAGCTTCCAGTTCAAAACAGGTAATATTTGAAACACTGTCATCATCACTTTCCGGGAGTATTTCATCATTATATCTATTATAGCGTCTAAAATAATACACTTCTTCTATTTCCTGTGTTGGGTATATGATTCTCACTTTATCACGTAATTCATCTGGCAAATCGGGGTCAGACGGCTGGATTAACAGTATTGGTTTCTCGTTTTCACGCTGAATTTCTTTTTCTTTAGGTGAAACATAAGCAATTTCCATGCTAGTCATTTTTCTACTCTTCCGCAAAAACAAATCAAATAAATAATTTTATATATCTACAATACAAGCATTCTATGCATTCTCCGTGTTTAATAATATGTTTCAAGGCAATGCAAAATAATTCGTTAATATAACGTCATGATGTATGTTCTATTATTTCCAAATATACTCCATAATCTTATATTCCATTATAATAAAATACATAAATGCAAAAATATATATTTGTCTTTTTGGACTTAGACGAGGAAAGAAAGTTTAAAAAATAATTGAATCGTTGAGCAATAGGCAGTACACCTGTTAGGTAACGCATTCGTAACGCTGCTTAAATATCTGCAGCAACATGGAACTTTTAAAACTTTTCTTACTTTGATATGATCTCTTCTTCTGCTGTGATCAAAAATGGCCATGCATGATGTTACGCAAATTGCTATGGAGTCTGTTCTACACAATTATTACGCAACTCCGGTTTGTTAAATCTCATGCTCAAATATTTAGTTAGTGACCGGGAAACTTTGGACTTTAGCTGCGCCGTTAGTATTTTGTAAACCTAATTCGCTAAACACACGTCAATACCCGTATAGTGACGGGAGAGGCAATTTAAATTGTTCTCTGGATGACCCAAACATATATAAAATGTATCATCTTCACTTTTCTTCTGGTTGTTACAAAAATGAAATAGAATAATACAAAATGGTATAAAAATAGTGAGCTTGTTATAATGGTCCTTTTTCCCTTTTTTGTGGATGGTACAAAACTAAAAGTGAATAGGTTTATTCCTTCGTTTACTTGAATAACACAAAAAGGTATAGAAATTCTGAGCTTATTCCTTCGTTTGTTTGAGTGGCAGAATATCGTCTTTCTTTGTTTAAATCTGAGAAATTGGATCGTATAAATGTGTTCGCAGAATGGCTGTGTAATGGTTATCTTTACCTAATAACTCTCTTAGAGATCATTATTGCTGGTAGACTACAATGAACTGCACTATTACAGACTATTATAAGTACAGTGCAATACCGCTATTATTTGGAAATTCTTACACAATGTATCGTTCTTGTTATCAAAGTCTACTCCAACTAAGCATAAGGAGAAAGTAGTATTTTTTGCCATAATGGATAATTCTGTATGTATAGCTTTATTGTGAGAAAAACCATTTGTTATTCTTTTTCACCAAGTTTCCAAATTCCGCGAGGTCCAACAGATAGGTATCAGGAGATACCGCAAAAAGGCCTGTTTTACCACAGCGTGTAAAGCAACCAAGTAAATCTGATATCTGGATACTTGGCCTGAACTCGCACACATGATTCCAAAACTTTAATAACTCATCCAAAGTGTCCTGCGTTCCCCATAGCGAAAGAAAGCTATCACAGTATAACTATTACCCTTAGTTTTCATGGCAAAATGGTAGCTGATTGGAAAAGAGAACTGTGTGCGGTTAAACGAGAAACCAACGACAAAAAGTCTATCTTAATATCTACCTGCAATAAATGCTTAACAAATTCTATCATATACCATTTGTTATAGCGACTATTAAACAAATATCTATCCATCAAATAATTGTCTACCACATCGTTATAGTGGGCATTGTGCTCAACAAAACGTGGCTGTATACCATTATCCAATCGAAAATATCTAACTGTAGACCTAGAATAAGCGGGGCGACCATTACGTTGTACCACAGGGAAATGAAAAACTTCGGCCATTGTAATGCACACAACCAAGTATGTGTTAAAGGTTTTAGTCGTTAATACAAAATAAAGAAGCCAACAAAACTAAATATTCTACACCTTCTCGGTGGTACTAAATACTTAAATTGATACAATGGTACAGTACTAAATTCCCAGCTGATACAAAATAAAATATTCCATTCAAATTTTTTTTGTCCGGTACAAAACTAAATTCCGTACATATACCACTCAAATTCATTTATTCTTCCTTTTGACCTCTAAAATAATAATAATAATAATAATTTAAAATTTAATTTTCCATTTTTTTTCACTCTCTCCTTATCTCTACTTAATTAAAAACTATCGTTTCTACTAATACTGTATTTACCCATATGGAACTGTCTCAAAATTATCTGTTCGTTTTCTTTTACTAGATGTAACCTGATAAATTCTAAGATGTGGATAATTTCCAAATAAAGCAGAAGATCGAGAGAATCGAATTTCTATCCAGCAGAAGTGTTATTTAATATAGTGTCTTGCTGCCCTTGGTCTAAAATGCGTGCCGAAGACCATAGAAGAAAGAATTTGTTTTCTAATTTCTAGAGTGGGACTAAGAAGCTTGTTTGTTGTATAAACGGTATACTCCAATACGGATTACTGAATCGACGCTCTACAAGCGGGTTTCTAAAGCATAAGGAGAGAGTAGAATTTTTTGCCATAGTAGCCTAATTCGTATGTATTCGAAAATGAAAGTCGCAATAATGCCATATTGTTTTATTTTTTTACTATGTACTAATTGATCTACTCGCAGCAGGATTAGTTAAAATGAACCTCCTTCAAATTTGTTTCTTCGTTACAAAAGGCACATAAATTCTGAGCTAGTTAAAAATTGATTGCTTTGTTTAATCGTGTAGCTCCTCTTTTCTGTTTGGTACAGATTCTATGTCTGTTAAAAATGGTTCTCGTTGGTACAAAAGGAAATAGGACAACCCCAATGAATGGCAGAAAAAAGTATAGAATGCTGATTGTGCGTATTACAAACTGATTAGGTCACCCAAATTTATTCCTCCTTCGGTTTCTTTTTTGTCGCTGGTGCTCCATTTTCTTTGTTGGTACATAAGAAAATAGACCATTCAAATTTTATTCGTACTTCACTTATTTTTCTTATTTTGCTAGGTACAAAACTAAATATTCCACCCAAATATATTCCTTCACTTTTCCCAGTTGGTACATAAGGAAATAATCCAATCAAATTGTTCTGGTTCGAACAAAACTAAACACTCCATCCAAATTTGAGTTAGTTAGAAAATAGTCCTTCTTGCTACAAAATTGGAAATCTCGCTCAAGAGACCTTCGTTTGTTTAAATAGTACACTTCTGAGGCGGTTAAATTTATCCGATAGTTTGTTCATTTAAAATACGCCGTTATTTCTCATTGGTGCAAAATTGAATAGGTCACTCAAATCCACCCCTTCGTTTGTTTAAATATTAGAACATGGTCTAGAAAAAATGGCATTTCTCATTGGTACAATATTCCTTCGTTTATTTAATTAGTACAAGAAGACATAAACTCTGAGGTAGTTGAAATGGCATTTCTCTTTGATAGAAAATTGAGTAGGTTCCGTTTGTTTCTTTAAATTCTCAGCTAGCTAAAATGGCATATCTTTGCTTTCTTTTTCGTTAGTCCATCCAAATTATTTTGAATAACCCAAAATGTACATAAATTCTGAGCTAGTTACAAATTAGATTTCTCGTTAGTACAATAGCAAATAAGTCACTAAAATTTATTCATTCTTCACTTTTTCTGCTTGGAACAAAAAATGAATAGGTCACAGAAACCTCTTGCTGGCTACGTTTACGAGTTTTTAAGGTTTAAATATTTGACCTTTGACCTCGAAAGTCAGTACGTTTTTTAACATGTACTAGTTGATGACCTATTATTAGATTTGGAAACCGCACCTCAATATGTGCCTCCGTTCTCGAGTGATTAGGTTTTAAGTACTTTAACCTTTTGACCACGATGGTCATTATTTTGGATCTTGTAGTACCTGATGACCAATTACTATATTCGGAAACACCATCTCAATATGTGGCTCCGTTTTCGTGTTATTAGGTTTTAAGTATGTTGACCTTTGACCTCGATGATCATTATTTTGGAACTTGTAGTACCCGATGACCAATTACTAAATGTGGCAACACCATCTCAATATGTGGCTCCGTTTTCGAGTTATTAGGTTTTAAGTATGTTGACCTTTGACCTCGATGGCAACTAATTTTGGAACTTGTAGTACCTGATGACCAATTACTAGATTTGGAAACACCATCTCAATATGTGGCTCAGTTTTCGTGTTATTAGGTTTTAAGTATGTTGACCTTTGACCTCGATGGTCAGTGTTTTGGATCTTGTAGTACCTGATGAGCGATTACTATATTTGGAAACACCATCTCAATATGTGGCTCCGTTTTCGAGATATTAGGTTTTAAGTATGTTGACCTTTGACCTCGATGGTCAATGTTTTGGATCTTGTAGTACCTGATGACCAATTACCGGATTTGGAAACACCATCTCAATATGTGTCTCCGTTTTCGAGTGATTAGGTTTTAAGTATGTTGACCTTTGACCTCGATGGTCAATGTTTTGGATCTTGTAGTACCCGATGACCAATTACTAAATGTGGCAACACCATCTCAATATGTGGATCCGTTTTCGAGTTATTAGGTTTTAAGTATGTTGACCTTTGACCTCGATGATCATTATTTTGGAACTTGTAGTACCTGATGACCGATTACTAGATTTGGAAACACCACCTCAATATGTGGCTCAGTTTTCGAGTGATTAGGTTTTAAGTATGTTGACCTTTGACCTCGATGGTCAATGTTTTGGATCTTGTAGTACCCGTTGACCAATTACTAAATGTGGCAACACCATCTCAATATGTGGATCCGTTTTCGAGTTATTAGGTTTTAAGTATGTTGACCTTTGACCTCGATGGTCATTATTTTGGAACTTGTGGTTGCTGGTGACCCGTTACTAAATGTGGCAACACCATCTCAATATGTGGATCCGTTTTCGAGTTATTAGGTTTTAAGTGTCATACAAATGGCGTATCCCACATGAACCATAAGACCCAGGTAAAAATAAGTATGATATTCGTAATCAGCATGTTCGAAAACCCTCATATACCGAGTTTCATCCAAATCGGTTAAAATTGTCATAGAAAGGGCGTATGCCACATAAACTATAAGACCCTGGTAGAAATAAGTGTGGTATTCTTTACCAGCATGGTCGAATCGGAAATGTAAATGTTTCTGCGCATGCGTGTTATTTCTACTAAATTGGATTTGGCATACGCAACCAAGTGTGGGTGTATACTATGTTATTTAGATGATGAAAAATAAGTCATAGTCTTTTATGACCTGCTTGTTGCACGTAGTCTGCTCTATTGAACAGGGACCAGCACTGCAACTGGGACAGTCTGTAGTCTAGTGTAATTTTTCTGCGCATGCGTGCAATGTGTAATTAATTGGAAATTTAATTTTACTGCACATAAGCAATCAAGTGTGTGTGTGTGTGTGTGTGTGTGTGTTGTTATTTTTTTTATTCTCTGCTCTATTATGTTGCTATAAAGTGCTCGTAAAAGAGAACGGGGGTGTTATGTCTTATTTTATGTTTCTGCGCATAGCCGTAGTCTGCTCCTGAACTGGAACAATCTGCGGTCTGCTCTATTATGTTGCTATAAAGTGCTCGTAAAAGAGAACGGGGTGTTATGTCTTATTTTATGTTTCTGCGCATAGCCGTAATCTGCTCCTGAAATGGAATAGTCTGCGGTCTGCTGTGTGTGTGTGTGTGTGTGTGTGTGTGTGTGTGTGTGTGTGTGTGTGTGTGTTGTTCTGGTACCATTGATAAATAGAACGACAGTTCTGCTCCGGCGGAATCGGAACAGTTTTGCGCATATGCGCAGTAGGTCAAAAATTGGTCTCAAAATGGAGGGCGAATACTCCCCCATTATTCTCCGCTATGTTTAAAAAGAGTGCTCATAAAAGGGAACGAGTGCACCCCTGCTATGCTATATAGTCTTATGTAATATGTGTTATGTTATGTGTTCGTAGTCTCTGTGTAATATCTGCTATGTTAAAAGTGCTCATAAAAGGGAACGGATCTTATATGGTATGTGCGTGGACGGGGATCCGGCGTCGACCGATCTGCGCAGACCGTGCGCGTGGACAGCCAATCGGTGTTAAGGGGGGCGAGGCCCGACGCCAGCCAATCGGCGGGAGTCCCGCGCCAGCCAGTCAGCGCAGTAGATAGGAGGTCGTAAAAGAGCGTGACCAATCGCCGTTAAGAGGGAGGGTCCTGCACAGACCAATCAGTGTGAAGGGGCGTGGCGGGGGGCGTGGCCAGTCAATCAGCGTCAAGGGGCGTGGCCGGGGGCGTGGCCTACACCGACCAATCAGCGTCAAGGGGCGTGGCCTGCGCCGACCAATCAGCGTGAAGGGGCGTGACCGGGGGCGTGGCCAGCCAATCAGCGTCAGGGGGCGTGGCCAAGGGGGCGGGGTCACGTGACCTGCGCCAGCCAATCAGCGTCCAGGGTTTGCGCATGCGCAGTAGGAAAAAAAACACCCCCAAGTGTCCCCACTCTACTTACGGTACTCAACTTGAACTCCTTTCCCATTTCAACATTTTGAGTTGGACCACGTCTGGGACCTTGCAAGAGATCATGGAACATTCTTTTTTATTTTGAATTATTATACTTTTGAAATAATGACTTTCCGTGTTTTTGTTTCTACAATGATCCCACTATTTCAGATTCATACGAGTGTACAAAGACTTTGCAATTAAGATTATCTTGATATTTTGACCCACCGCACCGGCTTATCGTAGAGAGTCGCGACTTGATTTATCTTCTTTTATTTAACAGCAACTTTCACATGACATGCAAGATGACCCTACTTTCTAGTTAAAAGTTTGAGTTGTAGTCCATGTGGGACACTGCCGAAGACCTTGGGACAATTTAGTTTACTTTCATACGCTGTACTTTTGAAATGATGAAAGATATGTTTTTCTGTTTTCAGTCTGTCTCACCGTTTCAGATTTTTAAGTTTAGCATCGGACTTTATGGACCCGTTTAAAGATTTTAATAAAAATAAGTAAGGTGCTGCCGTGAAGAGGGATATTTGAGACTTTCCAAATTTTTGTAACTATTTTTGACCCAAGCTTTTAGGAAATATATACATCAATTCCACATTATGGGTCCAGGTTTAAATACATCTCTAGTTGGATTGCAATTCTTTTAGACCGCATACTATGTTATCTACAACCATATATTTAGTTGTTTTCATTGAACTTTATTTCTATTCTAAAATAACACGTAATACAATATATACAGTGTGAAGTTTGAAGATATACAGAACGAAAAAGACATCAATAAAAATAAAATGTGACGATCAATTTTACGGTGCGAATTTGACAATCCTTTGGAGAAAACACAATATGGTAAAGAACCAGGAAAAGATCAAATATCAGGGGAAGTAATTAAGAATTTCGGAATAGCAACAAAGAGTAAACTATTTAAAGTAAATGTCGGGAGAAATTCCAAAAACCTCGGGAAAAACACATTGGTCCTGATCCCGAAGAGAAAGGGTGCACGAAAATGCGAAGAACACAGGACGTCTAGTTTGCTTTCTCATGTTTTAAGAATGTTGTTCCAAATTATCGCACAACGAATAGAAGGGAAAATTGAAGAATGGCTATCGTTTGACCAGTTTAGATTCAGGACGAAACTGGGAACAAGAGAATCAATACCGAGTCTAAGGTTGATCTTGGAACAGCACATTTGAATAAACTAAAGAATTGTTATAGCATTTGTACCTATAGAGAAATCTGCTGACAACGCAGCTTGGGATATCATAGTCACAAGTAAAGAGTCCAAATGGATGAATCGAGTTCCGGGATGAGACATAGTACGCCTGATGGAGAATGTGAAATTATGTATATGTGCAAAGTTATAGCGGCTGAGCGCCATAAGAAACAGAGGAGGAGGGGTCAAAGTTGGTGAGAGAAGGGCTATGTTATTGAAATTCCGTTTCAAAAAATATCATAAATTTCAAAACGGCGTCGGAGGTTTGTGATCTACTCTGAATACTTTTCTTTTCCCAATATCTGAAACTACCACTGTTTGCATTCTCTATCTTTCACTATTTTCACGATTCAACCGTTTGTTTTACGTATTTCAATAACATAGAAAATACCTTCTGCCACCAAGTTTGACCCCTTCCGCCTCCATTTGTTATGACGCTCAGCCGCTATAACTTTGCACATATATATATATTTTCACATCCTCTATCGGTGGCACTATATCCCATCCCTCAACTCGAGCCATCCATTGGACCCTTTACTTGTGAGAGCCTTGAAGAATCTGAAAGTGAATTACAGAGACAGAAGAATAATATAGCAACTTTAGTAGGATCATCAGCTTATATACGTAGAAAGAGATTGGAAGGAAGCAAGAATAAGTAAGGGAGTAAGGCAAGGATGTGGACCTCCAACTCTCGTTTTATCGTCTACATAGAAGAAGCTAAAAATATTTCTTTGATAAAAAGGAGAAAGGTGTAAAACTAAATTGTAGGTTTTCATCAAAATAAGGTTTACTTATGACTTAGCACTGACAGCTGAGAAGAAAGAGGACTTGCAAGAAACACTTTCAAACTTCAACGACTAACTGGAAAGAATGTACAAAATTAAGATATATAAGAAGAAAACCAAAGTGATAAAGTGCACAAGAGCAGGACACTAAAATGCAAATCTATGGCATGCGGGAGAGAAAATGGAAGACGTTAAGACGTTCCCCTATGTAGGAATTCTAATATACTCGGACGGAAGAATTGAAACAGAATTAAGTTCCAGAATAGCACAAGCTAAAGAAACAGTCATTAGGTAAAGAGGACTGCTAACATCAAGAAAATTACCCTTTTAATTTCGAAAACGATTTATTAAGACTCTTGAATGGAGCGTAGCGCTTTACGGATCAGAGACGTGGACATTGAGGAAAGCTGGAGGGAATCGAAATTTGGTGTTGTGACAGAATGCTAAGCATGAACTGAAAGGAAAACGATCGAAGATCTACTAAAAGAAGCTAATAAACGACGGGAGATCATGAAAATAAGACGAAAAGTGAGAAACAGCATGCATGACCATCTTATATGTCACTCTGATTAGGATCACCGTGTTGATTGAGGAAAGGGCAAACGGACAATCAGGAAGAGGTTACCAAGGATAGACTATCTAAATATAGTTATGAAGAAGAGGTGTTATCAGTGTATAAAACATCTCTCCCAAGAGAGATTTTTTAAAAAAGATGTCATGTTGCCCAGCAAATTGTGGTTGAGGTGCGAAAGAAGTATATATATTGTAATGCCCCACATGATGTTGTACATAAACAACTCTTCACGCTAATGTTTACAAACACCATCGCATGGTCTAGCAAGAGGATTCTACACACCAGATGGATCCATTTTCACCTACAGACAACGGAAGTCTAGTTCATTCCACGGAGTAGCAGCGCCACCGCCACCCGAGAACCACTATAAATTTGATGGAGCACAGAAACTAGGTACCAGTTTTCTGGTGTCCATCCTACGGTTTGACACGGAACATTAGAAGTAACCTAACCCCAAAGCTTCTAGTCTGCTTCGGGACTACGCCTATCATTTCTCCTGTCTTAGCCAACTTGAAATATTTTTAAAAAAAATCCGCTCCCGAAAGCTAATTAGAAAATTATAATTTGTTGCTAACTTTCCTCTACAGAAATTCAAATTTGTAGCTGAATGTGCAGCTGGATAAAGTGGAAAATTTTCCACTCCTTCCTGCGATTGTGAGATAATACTTTCTTTTCTCGGAGGAGGCTTGGGTTTAACACTGTTTTTCCGCACAAATTAAAAACACGTGTTTGCTTATTTTTTCCGCATTGCCTTCACAAAGTGTCGTTGCAATTCTTCATGATCTTTAGTACTTCTGAAATACTATTATTAGCACTTTTGATATTTCGTGATCAATGGTTTGGAGGAGTCGGTGACCCACCCGACCTTTTTTTTGGGGGGGGGGGAATACGGAACCCGTATTCCTTCATTTTACGTCTACAATATCTGTGCATAATTTCATTCACATTGTTTTTACTTCTTATTACTTTTCGGGTGTCAATTTTCAAAATTTTGGGTGTGGTTTGCGGAATTAAAATCTTGCGTTTCAGTGCGGAGAAAGTTCAGAACAACGTATGGGGAAACACCCTCAGCAAAAACAAGTATCAAGAGGTGATACCAGAAGTTCAAAGAATAGTGAAGTCTGTCAGATTTACCAACAAGTAGAAATCCAAGAACGAGTGACGATGTGATTCACACGTTGCAGGATAGCGTAGCCAGGAGTCCAATGAAGTCGCTTAAACGTAAGTCATTGGAACTGGGAATACCGGAGTACACGTTACACAAGATCGCACGCAAGAATTTGAAGTTCCGGCCCTATAAATTAAAATTTGTGCAATAGTTGATAAAGAAAGACTGACAAATAAGAATGGAATTATGTGAGTCAATGTTTACCCACTTGCAAGAAGATGGTGACCTTCTGTCTCGATTTCTGTTTTCTGTTTAATCCATATTTCATGTGTCGGGAAAAGTGAACAGGCACAACTGCCGAATTTGGGGGATGGAAAATAACGTGAATTCGAGGAGCACAAGCGGGGTAGTCCCAAAGTCAATGTGTGATGTGCTGTTTTAATGGAATACATTATCGGCCTATTTTCTTCAAGAAATACAATTATCTGAACTTGCTACAGACATTCCTTTTGCCAGGACGTACTAGGTTAGGCATCCTTAATTGGCTCCATATGGAACAGGATGGGGCATCATCGCACTATGCCTTTCAAGATCGACAATTACTTAACGAAGAATTTAAGGACAGATGGATTGGCCGAAGAGGACCCACACGTTGTCCTGCAAGATCGTCAGATTTGTCGCCTTGTGATTACTGGCATGGGAACACGTGAAGACCAAGGTGTATTCGCAGAAGCCAGCTAATCTACAAGATCTCAAGAACAAAATAACTGATGTGAGTTTGAACATTCCGGACGAACACCGCCAACACGCAATTCTTGGTTTCCCAAAAAACTGGTCGGGTATGGTGAGTGTTTGGAGGTTTGGCGATGAACCTTAACTAGCTTATACCAAACTTTGATCCATTCTGTAAGCACACTAAAAAGTATTTGTTAATACATTACGTAGTTTCCAAGTTATAGAATTTTACTTTCCTGCAGGATTTTATGGACTCTTTGTACATTAACATTTCAACGATTGCGATGTAGGATGGAACTTTTCTTAACATACCACTATAAACAAGTGTCACTGATGTGATTACGACATCGTATGCAACACATAGATCTTATGAGTATCCGATTGCAGGTTTCTTAATTACACTGTTAGTATTTCAACATCAAAGACAAAGTGTTTTCCAACATGTAATAACTTCTTAATATTATACTTTCTTAATTTCAGCGAGTTCTTTCGTTGATTTAGCCAACCAAAATTGGAACGAATTTTACAAAGCATTCAAAGTGGAAAAGGAATTCAACCGATATGCAAGAGAAGTTATAAACGGAATAAATATCAAATTTCCAGTAGAAGAAGTTATTCCAAAGAAACGCAACTAAGGACTTAAACTTCTCAGAATATGACATGAAGTTACTTGAATTTCCGCAATTTGAACATGTAATCTGTTTGGAAAGTATTGAGAATGATCATTTCAAACCTACATTCAGTAAATGTATCTCTATTAATGTTCAAAATAAAACCATATATAAAATTTAATGTTAATTTTATATTTTAGATATTTATGCAAATTCAAGACATCGACTTGCTACACCACTCTTGTCGCAGAGGTAACTACAGGTAGGAATAAGAATACGCAGGTTATAGAAATGTCTAAATGTCAACAATTCCATACTGAATCTAATCAGCACTCCATATTGAATTTAATTGGCACCTGTTTCATGATTATCTTTTAGTGACCGCTAACCCTTAACTGGAAGTATGTGTCTGACTGACATGCATGATTTTTTCTTTTGCTGTGCTGGCAACCCTGTATGTTTCAGTGAAGTAAGCTCTTCAATACCTTCATAAAATATATTTCTTAGTTTGCTGGTGTGATTCACTGTTGTCGGCCGTGCTCGTATGTTAGCTTATAACAGCTCTTTTAGCTCTTTTTGTAACCCACCGTGTCTGACAGGCAGATACTTCCAATAACGTCACATTTTTTGGGTGTCCCGTTGACACATAATTCCAGTAATGTAGTTTTCTTGACGCAAGTGTTACTTATGTTGATGATTTGAATTTATTATCAATGGTGGAAGGACCTTCTACATCTAGGAAAAGGAAATCAAGCGATGCAACCCGAACGTGGGTGAACCCAATATTGCCGCCAAGACTTTAAAAATATGGAGAGAAGAGGAATAAAAAGACATGGAAGATCTATTTTCTGATGATGATTCAGATGTGTATCCCTCGTTCATACCTGAGGCGTTTGGTTCTCCCACTGATGATGAAGATTGTCGTTATATCGAAGAAGGTATTTCGTATTAAGTTGCACAACAGATAATGAAAAAGACGCTCCGGCTTTCCTCCAAGGAAAGAAAGGATATTCTTGGGAATCTAAAAAAACAATAAGGAATAGATGTGTTCCTCGTCAAAATATAGTACGAGGAATTCCAAGCTTGCCGAATATTGTTAGAAATTGCGGTTAAAATCCAAAAATAGAAGATATTTGGATTCTAATTTTTGATGACGACATTATATTCACCGTAGTAAATATAAATACAGTAAGTAGCTACATTCTGTGCTTATATTTTAAAAACAGCAAAAGTATTTCCAGATACACATTTGTGAAAGAACTATCCATGAACTTCATGAGACCTCATCTCCAAAGGAGGTTGAAGATTCATAATTTGAGGACAGCTCTGACAACAACAATCGATAATGTTCTCGGGAAGTGAACACCGAACACGGAATACGAGCAACAGTTGGCGAAAAGTGACAAAATGAAACGCCAAAAAAAATGTATCCTTTGTCCTTATCAGAAGAATAGGAACACAGCATATAGGTGCGTCAACTCTGAAAAGCCAGAGTGTCTCGAATGTTCCAGGAAAGAGTGCGTGATTTTTTTTTTTTTTTTTTTGAAGAGAGAAGCACCTAATTTTGAAAGTTACACCTTTCAAGAAAACTTTTGTTCACAGAAAAAAAAGTGTATTACAAAATGTCATTTTAATGAAAAAAGAAATAATTTTCTCAATAATATTTCATTTTTCTTAAGTAGCACTTGTATTATGTATGTATTTTGAAAATAATTTTATATTATTATATGATAAGAATAAATTTATGAAATACTTTACGAAGGGAACCAAAGTTTCGGCGTTCCGTGTCTATCATACACATACTTCCAATTATGTAATTAAAATCATCCTTCCACTTAAGGGCTAAGGATCTAAATAACAATATGACGTATTATAACATAATCTTTATCACCATAGCAACTTAGAAGCTTCCATCCTCTACGATCCTAAAGCTGCTTCGTCTTTACTTACGACGTTTTCTCTTTTGATACCGTCATTGAATTTTATCCACTTTAGCTCCCTCCTTCTATTCCTTTAAAGCATGTTCTCTATCAACTACGCCATAATACACTTGCTTCTTGGCCAAGCTACCAAACAGTGTATATTACTCCTTTCAATAATATACAAAATTATTCCTTCATCTCCCTACATTTATGATACCCTGTGAATACTTTTCCTTTCAATCTAGTAATTTTTCTCAATTCTTCTACACATCAAAATTCAGAGAGCTTCTTATAAGTTTTCACCCCAGTAATGTTCATGTTTTTGTCACTTGGTACAATACATCACACAAATCAAGTTATGAGTATTTCTCTTATTTTAACTCTATATTCAAAGTCCCACAAAATAAAGTTTTCTTCGTTCTAAAGCTTTCCTTTGCAATTTCTACTCTTGGTTTTATTTTACGTTCGAAATTCGTTTAATTACTACTACTACTAATAATAATAGTATGGAAGAATCGGAAAGCAGTAACTTGCTGTACTTCAATCAAGTCAAAAAAGGACACTCTTGGTTTGACCTACATCTAGGTTTGCTGGTATATATGCGAAGCTATATGTGAATATTTGAAGAACTGTTCAGGATAGTTTGATGTGCTTTTCACTAATGATACACACTCTCATAAGGAATATTCATATATAAAAAATATACAATATAGTACTTAGTTATTTTTTTAAAAAAATCAACAATTACTGAAACCTTCAAGAAAACAATTCTGAAATATACTACAACAATGAATTCAACAAATTAAGACAAAGTAACTGAGTAAGATAACTGATGAGTAAGAAAACTTTTCATCTAGCTTTATCCGAATTAGTTAACTGGTGACGGAAGTTTAAATTAATGGCAATGTCATCACTGTTTACATGTCGACCTTGCTTACCTTTTGAAAGAATATAATGCATTTTTTTCTTGTGATTGGTCCTTCACAGCCGGAAGCACTTGGTAATCGAATTAAAGTATCGAAAACGACTGCTTTTCTGACTTGTATATGTACATTTCCTGTTTAATTTGCGTAAATGTTCACTGTCTACTAAAAAAAAAAAAACTAGCATACAATCTTGGTTGCCATTAGTAGAGGCTTAAATCTAATTTCAATAGTCGGACGTGATGTTAGCCATATGACTTCGTTACAGACAACTTTATATATATATATATATATATATATATATATATATGTGTGTGTGTGTGTGTGTGTGTGTGTGTGTGTGTTAGGAAGTAACATTTCTGTAATTAAAATTGATCATTTTATTTGGAAGATTAATATTAATGAGTACTAAGTAAAAGATTGTATTCAAGAGAAAATATAGAATTACATAATCAAACTTTCGAAGCAAGAAACTTTCGATTCTGAAGTCAGAAAGCTAACCTGCCGTTAGCACATAAGAAGTAATCCTTGGAAATGAAACATATAACTTTCATTGTTCAAACTTCTTCTATATGTGTGACTGATAAGGTCTGACTTTTATGCTTCGCAGAATAACAATTATAATCCGAATATACATGTGCGATTATTTGATTCTCCAATTCTATCCTTCCATATGTAACCCTGACGTATACACTAGAATCCCAAGAAATATTTATTTTGCTGTTTAAAAAATTCTATTTATTTTTAACGGTTTGGGATATCAATGTAAATTAAGCTTGCGACACTGTTTTACGGAAGCCATAACAATCTCTCTGCCTCTATTTTTCTGTTTAATTCGAAAAGACGTTCAGCAATTGTTGCGTCAATTGTGCTTTCGTCGACCCCAGTATGTACTTTGAGTTTCAAAGTTTTGGAGGAAATCACAGAGGAATGGATGTTGAGGAATACGAAAAACAATAATGGAATTAGAAGATGAAACGGAATATATGTTTGGAGACAACTCCGATGCTGATCCAGACTGCGTTGTTTCTGAGAGTGATACTGAGTGTATTTAGTTGTGAAACTGAGAAAGATAGTGGTTCTCAAGGAAGTGTTGGTGAATATATTGTAGGGAAAAATGATTACATGTGGAAACTTACTGATATACGCGGAAGAAGACCTGCTCGAAATATCGTTGTGTATCTTCCCGCACCATAAGGAAATGCAAAAGGCTTTACCACTCCTCTTGAAGCATGGAGCATTTTACTTAACGAAGAGATAATCAGTGAAATTGTAAAGGATACCAGTGAAGAAATTTGTAGGAAAAGAATGAACTTTTTTGAGTAGTCATACTATGGCGTGATAGATCATACTAAAATCAAAGCCTTCTTTGGCTCATTACGCTTCGCTGGAATGGAAAAATATGGCTATTTAAACATTTAATAACTATGGACCACGAAGTTGGGCAATGTGCTTTACAATCGAACAATGCCACTTCTACGCTGCAAACTTTGATTTGACGTTAAAACAAAAAGGGAATCGGGAAAATCTACCGATAGATTAGCAGCAACCAGAACGATTTGAGAATAACTCATCAATAATCGCATGCAAATATTTACTCCTCTTCAATATTGCACAGCGGGTGAATATCTTCTTGGTTTCATGGAAAAATGCCCTTTTAGAGTATATATTCCGTCCAAGCATGATAAGTATGGACTAAATAATGTGATTCTTATTCCAAGACTTTTTGCATGATTCCAAGACTTGTTGCATGGTCAATGCCATCTACTATGTAGGTTAAGTTGGCACAAATAATGTACCACTGCCACCATACTATGCATCAAAATTGATTGAATCGATTTACCATAAGTATACAAACGTTGCATGCGATAATTGGTTTTCATAAGTAAGTCTTTTCGAACGTATACTCGTTAATCATGCACCGACTTTGGTAGGAACTCTTCTAGGAAAGCAGATCCCCATTGTTTTCATCATAATAAATACACAGGAAATTCAAATTTGCATTTGATGAAAATAAAAGCATTGATTCTTTCAAACCAAAGAAAAACAAGGTGGTTGTATTGTTGCCAACAATGCATAATTATAACACTGTTGTTGAGGAAACCGGAAATCCTGTTACGTACAACTCCACTAAAGAAAAGGTAGACACAATTGACCAATCGTCCTATGCATATTCTTGCGCTATAAAAACAAACCGGTGCCCTAGGAGATTCTTTTTCAGAATGATAGATCAACGTTCAGTGATTGTGAGATTTTTATATTATTTAAATTCACAAACAAAAAGAAAATTGTTATTTTCAAAATGAATTGTCGTTCTCACTGCTTGAACCCTACTTATTAAAGAAATTACAAGTGAAAACATTACGAAGAAACTTAAGCGTATGTTATCCAAGACATACTTCGTTTTCAACTTGAAACGAGAAGACCACAATCACTGGACAGAAAACAGCGATGGTCATTGTGTTCCAGAGCGAAAGACAGAAAGACAAAATTGGTGTGCGAAAATTGTGAATCCACTATATACAAACACCATCGAACAGTTCTCCGTATGAGGTGTAAATAGAAAGTTTGTTTCATATCTGTTGTTGCTCTACGCTGAGAGGAAAGATCAACCGTATTTAGTACAACCTGAATAACTGATTACACATAGAGTATTGCTAATTATACTAACAATACTATAGGGGTCCCAAAGACCTAAGTATGTATTTGAAGAGTAAAAATTTATAATACTGTTGTTCCTATATATTGAAAAAAGAAATTTATAAAAATTACATTTGGAATATTATTTTAAGTGAAACATTCGAGTAATATTGGTATTCCTAATATTAAAATATCTGAGGTTCGCAATTGAAACAGAATAACATATATAGAATGAAAATGATTTGGATCCTAGAAACTCTAGAGTGTATTTTGTGATCATATACATATGTGCGTAAGTTCAGAATTAATGCATTAATGTCTGTTCTCAAATTTCGAATTTTTCTCCATCTTTAAACAAATGTCCGACATGGATTTACATGACACGCTAAGTGCTGACATTTTGTACCTTATTTAAGAGTTCTTTCAATGGCCAATGGCTGTTGTTTCCATATTAATAGGCTGAGGATAATTAGAAACTTCAAACAGAAAAAATATAAACATTAAAGTATATTTCCAATTAGAGACTGTAAGGGGAAAATATAAGTCAGCTTTTATAACTTTGCAGAATTGATATGTCTTCCACGTAATTACCTAGTTCTTTCCCTGTAGGCGAAATCTTCAGAATGAATTTTCTTTGTGACTAACCTTTTTCTTAATGTAGGATTTAGTCTATGCAAACTACACTTTTGAGGCTATATAATTCTATTTTTTTTTACCATTTATTGATTTAGCTCCTTTTTCCTATTATGAGTTTTAATTTTGATGCTTCAAAGTGGTGGCATTGTCGATGTATGCGAATAAAACATGTTTTTTAGCGCTTTCTTCTGTGGATAAATGGTTAGAGCAGTGGCTTTATAACTAATTGAGTTAAGAAAGAATAACGTAGGTGAAGTATACAACATTTTAGAGCTTTCTACACCCAAGCGCGGGTTACATGGTGGATCAGTATAGTAGAGCTCATATCTCTCGTGTCTGGGTCTCTAGTTCTAGCTCTGGACAACTTATTTTCTGACTAGAGGAGTTTAAATTGCGTATGAAAATAGACCAGAGTACGTGACACATAATTCGTGAGATAGGAACGAAGGATATTAGAAATAAGAAATAAGAAGGATTTCATTAAAAATAAGAAAACACTTTTTTCAACTTTTATCAAAACTTTGCATCTAAATCGTTGGGATCATTTTCAATATTTTAATATCTGATGATATATTTACATAGTACATGACTTGAAGAAACGCCTAAAGTGTTAGAAAAAGATTAACACATATTTTTTGGGTTTTCTGGTTTATTTAATACATAACGATTTCATGTTTCGGCGCTTTCGAAAATGTATTTTAAAGAGGTAAGGGAACGATTCAAATTAAATTTACGTCAGCAATAGTTTCGAAACGCGAATAGTTATTAAATATTTTTAAAAAATATTATTCACAAATCTTATTATCCCATTCCGAAAACCAGAGATTCTGATTGTTATTGAATAGAAATAAAGGATTTTCCTCCATGACGAAAACCTAACTTTAGTATACAGGCAATAATGTCATTTCCATTTTCTCTGAGATGTTCAGAACAAAATACATCTTTGATCCGACTATGAGTTGCATCCCTCGAAGAATGTGAATGGACCTAAAGAGATACAATCTTAAACATGGTCAAGGCCATATAGTATATAAATGTGAAATAGACTTTCTTTCTAATGTTCCTCGTCATCTAAAATCTAACCTGTTACAAAAGAAAGGGAAATATCATAAGTTATGTACAGCCAGATGAGTATAATTTGAGAGTATTAATACAGCTCTTTTTTCCATAGAGAAGATCACAATTCTTTAATTCCCAAAAAAGTCTTTTAACGTCCTAAGATTATGCACCAAGGCTAAAGTTGATAGTGATGATGAGATTGATGATAGTGATGGGATATCTAAAGTAGGAGGAAATTGTAGGGATACAAAAAGTAGGAGGAAACGCGAAGAAACGAAACACACATTGTGTTTGTCCACAAAAAGCCATATGGGATAAGCTAAGATTGTAGTAGAGTCATTCTCCACAAGGGATGATCAGTGAACCCTTATTCTACAGTGCCAATGTAATTCAAGCAGTTAAACTGATATTCACATTGCTGAGTCAAACCTTAAATTTTTGTTATTCAACAATCATTTGGACTGACAGCATTATCAATACTATGCAAATTACAATGCTAAACTTTGCCTGTCTAGGACGTATTTAATTGTCTGTGGGAGACAGTAAATATTAATTCGATATTAGGAGACATCGGATAAATTCTAGAGAATTATTGAGCCTAATGTCATTGAATTTCACAAAACAAGGCACAAGAGTGTTATACTTGTTTTCAAACCTAAACCAAATTTTCTTATCAGCCGTAAAACTGTTATTAAGTTGTTATCGGCCACGTGCAGTTGCTTAACCAGTTGGATGTTGCCGGTATTACAAAAGCTTGGCTGCTCTCCCGATCGCCAGGGTAAACAATGAGTCTCGAACTGTTTTCCTTTCTGAGTGTTGCAAACCAATAAGCAGATACAAGAAACAAGAATAACCATTTAAAATGGGAATAAAATACGTACAAATCAATAATCTTTCCTATTTTTGTAATAATTCTAATAATAATAATACTGATAATCATAATAATACTAATACTATTAATAAGGATAATAATAGTAACATTAATAATAATAATATGATAGGCTAGTTTTAAGTTCGTTTTCGGGCTACTTTGCATTTTCGGTAATGCTCGGAAAGTAGAATAGATCCTGGACCTCATATTGTTTAACCTGTATGAATCGGGTTTTCCCGATTGAACCGTTTCAATAGGGTTGGCCTGATAACCCCGTTTTTACGAGAACAAGCTTAGTCTGTCATTATTGTAAATGATGTATTGTTTACTTTATTATCGTAAACACAAATTGTTCTAATTATCTTGTACGAACTCGCAACGAGTCTATCGGGTCAAACGGTCGAAATAGGCCAAACACAGGCCAAACGAGTTTATCAGGTCTGATGATCGAGTAAACAAAACGAAATGGGTATCGGGCGAGTACTTTTACCCGAAAAGTTCAAACACTAATTATCAGTTAAAATCATACCTAAGAGCTCTAATTGTTTGCATTTAATTTTTTACTTTTTCTTTCTTTTCTTTCTTTTTTATTAGTTAGCCGACCACCAAACGTGCGGATACTTAAATTTAAATGCTCAAATCTAAATTAAATCTAACTGTGAGAATTTCACATATTGGCCAAAAAAGAATAGGCTCAGTAAATCATTTAGGCATTTCCTCCTCCATTTTGAAATCTCTGATAGTTTTTAAATGAAAATGTAATGTTATGAAATATCAATTAGGGCAAGTATGTTCTCAGAAAGTAAATTATGAATTTTACTGATTGTTATCTGTACTTATTTGGAAGATTTAAGATCATCTTTAGAGTTATGATATTTAAAAAAAAAAAACTAGGAGACAGATACACGTATGTTGAATATTTGGATTATCATGAAAACACATGTAAGTTAAACATATCCTGAAACCAAGAAAACTAACAGGAAAATTTGATATACAAGTTTTATATTATTACATTATCATTATTATTATTATTATTATTATTATTATTATTATTATTATTATTATTATTATTATTATTATTATTATTATTATTATTATTATTATTAGAGTTTACTGTTAGTTTTTTTTGGTTTGTGGATATTTTTAATTGGCATGCATTTTCGTGAAAATCCAAACTTTCAATATACGAGTATCAGTAGGCCTATCCTAGACTTTCGTAAATAGCTATAAAGATCTTAAATTTTACAAATAATTAGAGATAACGATCACTAGAGTTCTAAATTGGCTTTTCGAGAACATGCTGGCGCTAATTGCTATATCACATGACCACTTTTCCGTTTTAAAATATACAACAGACTTCAAAATGCCATTCGAGGTTTGTGATCTACTATGTCGATTTTCTTTTGCCAATATGCGAAACTGCCACTGTTTGCATTTATGTTTCACTATTTTCACGATTCAACAGTTTGTTTGATGTATTTTAATAACATAGCCTATCCCTTCTCCTACCAAGTTTGACTACTTCCCCCCTCCATTTGTTGTGGCGCTCAGCTGCTATAATTTTGCGCATATACATATTTTCACATCCTCTATCGGGGGTACAATGTCTCATCCCTCAACTCGAGTCATCCATTTGACCCTTTACTTGTCACACAGTTTAAGAATCTGAAGGTGGATTACAGAGACAGAAGAAGTATAATATAACTTTAGTAGAATCAACAGCTGCTATACGTAGAAAGATGTCGGAAGGAAGCAATAATAAGTAAAGCTAAAAGGCAAGGATGTGGACTTTGACCTTTCCTTTTAACATCTATATAGAAGAAGCTAAAAAGAATTCTTTGATAAAAAGCAGAAAGGTTTAAAAATAAGTTGTAGGTTTTCAGCAAAATAAGGTTTCCTCATGATATAGTACTGATAGCTGAGAAGAAAGAGGACTTGCAAGAAGAACTTTCAAACTCGACTGACTAACTGAAAAGAACATATAAAATGAAGATATATAACAATAAAATCAAAGTGGTAAAGTGCAAAAGAGCAGGACACTAAAAAGTAAATCTATGGCATGAGGGAGAGAAAATGGAAGACGTTAAGACGTTCCCTACGTAGGAATTCTGATATACTCGGACGGACGAATTGTAAAAAAATTAAGTTCCAGACTAGCACAAGGTAAACAATCATTTAATAGGTAAAGAGGACTGCTAACATCAAGAAATGTAAAATTTGAGTTTCGAAGACAATTTATTAAGACTCTTGGGCGTAGCGCTTTACGGATCAGAGACGTGGACATTCAGGAGAGCTGAAATATGCAAGCTGGTGGGATTTAACATTTGGTGTTGTCACAGAATTATATGCATGGACAGAAAGGAAAAGGAACGAAGATCTATTAAAATAAGGTATTAAACGATGAGAGATCGTGGCAATAACAGGAAAAAAGAGAAACAGCATGCTTGCCTATCTTATACGGCACTCTGATTCGGATCACCGTGTTGATTGAGGGAAAGGCAGAAGGACAACCAGGAAGAGGAAGTATAGAATATCTAAATGCAGTTATGAAGAAGAGGTGTATCAGAATATAAAACAGCTGTCCCAAGAGAAAGATTTTTTTGCAAAAAAATGTCATTGTCATGTTTCCCACCAACCCATGGTTGAGGTGAGTAAGAAGAATATATACCATGTCGGGCATTACAATATATATATATATATATATATATATATATATATATATATATATATATCTTGTGATGCCCGACATGGTGTTGTATACAAACAACTCTTCACGCTAATGTTTCCAAACACCACCACATGGTCTAGCAAGAGGATTCTACACACCAGATGGATCCATTATCACCTACAGACAACGGAAGTCTAGTTCATTCCACGGAGCAGCAGCGCCACCGCCACCTGAGAACCACTATACATTTGGTGGACCACAGCAACATGGTACCAGTTTTCTAGTGTTCCTGGTACTGTTTGCCACGGAACATTAGAAGTAACCTAACCCCAGAGTCTCTAGTCTGCTTCGGTACTACGCCTATCATTTCTACTTTCTTAGCCTGCTTCGGAGCTCTGTAGAGATCCTGTCGGCGACCTTGCGGTCAAAGACTAGCTGTAACTAAGCTTGCAGAACTTAGTGAAATTATCTGTATAGTATTTTTGTAAAGTACATTTTATAATTAAGATCTATAATAAAACCCGGTAGTGGGAGTTGATTCCTAAGGCTCTTTTTATTATCTCTCTACCTACAACCTATATGGGACAGAGTTTTAAATATGTACATATTTCCCCTATGTTGAATCATAGGGTATAGGGAAATTATACATATCACATCTACAATCAAATACCATACGGAATTCACTAGAGATCTACCCTGATAATTGTCGTTTTTTAAAGGTATTTTCAGCCTCATTTTTTTGTCTGAGAAAACGTTTTTCGTAAAACATTGAGTAATTTAATGAAATTGCATTTCCTATATTAAGCTGCGAAAATCTAGACCTATGAGGAACAATTCAAAGTCTGAGACAATATATTAATTAGAGATAATTTTTAGTGATTTGAAAATTATGATGACTCTGGGATTTCAGGAGTTTTCCGTTGTTCATTCTTCACTAGTGTTAGCAGAGAAATTAGAAACAGACATAAATAACTAGTTTTTATGTAGGACCTGCTTGACCTTATCTACATTCCCTGCATGTTACAGTTCCGATTGGAGTTCGCAGCGTAGGACTATTATAGCTAATGCATTAAGCCAGTTGACATTCTAAAACTAACATAAGAATTTTTATTATGTTAGGGGAAGTTGTTAACTACATATAAAAGATGGCTGTGCGAAATAATTAGTGTAAATGGTACATTGTAGTGTTCGTTATCGACACTTTTGTTGTATAATCTAAAAATGTCACTATATTCAAGATCCTCAAAAAAATTACCTGTGAGCATCTTATAAAAATAGATGCCTTGGTCTTTACTATTTAAAAAAATCTTTACACTAAGTGCGTTTCGTACAACGTGACAGAAATCTTTGCATTACCTTAATTTCTTATTAGTCGATTCTATTATGCCAGACTTTTTTCTATATATGTTTAGGAACTATTTCTTAAAATTATCATATTTCATTCCGTCGTATTGATCTGCTTGCTCAATTTTAACGAATTTGCTTTTTGTTGTTTGTTTGTTTATTTCATACTAGTTCTTTCTAAAGAATTTGTCACAACAAACTTGGCCAGTAACTTTGACCAAAAAGTAGGTAAATAAATGAAAAAAGAAAGGTCGTTTTAATACTTTAGTTGACTATAAAGTAAAAAAAATTAAACACACAAAAGATATTATAAAGAACTAATTATGGAAAAATGCTCGTACATTACTTTTAATCTGCTTCACAAGAGTTCGCACATCTCCTGTTATTTGATTGCCAGCTGCAGTTCACTTGCGACGAAAGGTTTTCAAGTCAGCCGGCTTCCCTTTTGATGCTTTCAATGTTCTTTTAATATGGGCCCAATATTTTTCAATTGGCCTAAGTTCAGGGCAATTTGGTGGATTTGCGTCTCTTCGAACTGCGACGATACCCTTTTCTTTTTAACAATCAGTGGCTGCTTTAGAGCAGTGAGAGGTAGCACGATCTGGCCAAAAGAAAACAGAGTTACTGTGTGACATCACAAATGGATACAAGCGTTTTCGTAAACACTCCTTCGTATAAATTTCCCTGTTGTGATGAACGCCTTGCTTTTTTTTACCGCATGAACAAATAGCTTGCCAAATCAAATATTTTTTTGGGATATTTGGATGCCTTCCGTTGTTTAACTTTATCCTGCACATCTCCCCTCTTCAGTGCCATGTAGTACTCCTTTCCGGGAATTTGACTGAAATCAGCGACACAATAGGTTTCGTCGTCCATAATGCAACATTCATATTGATTAAGGTACTGATCATAGAGTTTTCTTGCTCTGGATTTTGCCGTCAGCTGTTGTTTTTCTTCTCGGTTAGGTACCTTTTGCACTTTGAAAGATCGTAAATCTTTCCTTGCTTTAATTATTTGCACTGTAGAATGGGACGCTTTGACCACACCAGCAACTGCTCTTTCCGATAAATTGGGATTTTGACGCAGCAATGCAGTAACCCTTTTCTCCAGCTTCGGTTGGCTAGTCCCCGATTTTCTAGCTGAGCCAGGTTTTCTTTCAACAGTTGAATCTTGTGTGCACTTTTTAGTTACATTTTGCACAGTAGACCGAGGGTACTTTAGGAGATTGCTTAATTTATTTAAGGACATACCTGGATTTTCGAGGTATTTGTTCACAATTAGTTTTCGTTTTTCTAACTGACTCATCGTTGTTTACCACACCACAACTGCCAATCTATTCGTAAGTAAGATCGGCAGTCTGTCCTTGCTTATGCACAGTGCTGCCAATGTTCATCTTATATACTAGAAAATATGGCGGGAGGAAAGCGGCCAGGTTTTTTCTGACTCATTCTTTAGTTCTAACTGCAAAACAGCATTTTGTTAGCAGACCTTTCCATTTGTGTAATTCTGTAGTTGGTACTTTTATCTCACAGCTATATGTTTTAGGAATAAATTCTAATTTCTTCAGGAACAGTCATTTGTATTATTATTTCACCATTCATGTTACGTTACTGTATACCTACCGGTAACGTACTTGAAATTCTCTTTAGTATTCCTTTCTATCGGTACTATACATTCATATAATTCAAACTGCATGTAGAATTTAACACTTATGTGATTCGAAATGTATGTTTGAAAGTACGAAATCTATTTTTTTCGTAATTTAATTCATTATGTATTTGACCCATTGGAATGACCTTTCCTTATTTCATTTTAACCTAATATTAACAGTTTGACGGCCATGAGCATCATATGTGGTACTAACTTTAATTCTCTGTGGGGCCATGAGCATCATATACGATGCTCAATTTTGATATCGCAAATTACTCAAATATCCCGGTTCTTGAGTATCATATATGATGCTCATTGTCACAAGTTACTGTGAAAGACCATGCGTATCGCATATTAGCTCAGCTCCCATTGGTGCATTTAAGGAAGAAAAAATATCGCGACATAAATGTGATATAACTATTCATATTCGAGCCAAAGGTAAGAAGAAATTTATGGCCTCCTGGTACCAGTTCCCTCAAATCTCCTTGGCAGTCAACCTGTTATTCCCCTACATTCTTCTCTCTATCCAATCAGCAGAACTAACATTACTTTATAACATCTTATCTTTCTCCACTAACACGAAGGTGGATTGATAAGTTCTCAGCCTCATCAAGAAAACAAGTAGATCGGAAGCGAAGCTTGTTGTTTATAGTCAACATATTCCCCTTGTAGTGCAATGCACTTTTCACATCGCTGCTGCAGTGCTTGCAGGCAAGACAAACAGAAGTCGGATGAATGCTCTGAAACCAGGCTTCTGTTTAAGAAATGACGTCATTGTCGAAATTGAAATCGGATCTCATTAAAAACATTTTCAATTTAGGAAAGAGGAAATAGTCTGATGGATCCAAATCAGACGAATAAGGTGGGAGTTCCTGTATTTGAAAACATGGTTCTTCCAATTCGTGCAATGTCAGACGTGTCTTCTTTGAGGGTGCATTATCCTGGAGGAAGAAAGCACCTTTTGACACCTCTCTTATCTTCCACACCCGTTGATGACTAAAGCCTAATGTATCCACTACCTGTTTCAACGATTCGGCGATTATCGGTAATCATCCGATGAATGGCATTAATCATGTCGTGAGACGTCACTGAAATTTGTCTGCCACACCTTGGATCATCGTTCACACCGAACTGCCCACGTTTGAAGTTCGCTGTCCATTTCTTCATAGTGGCATACGATGGTGTCTTATCTCCCAATGTCTTGAGAAGTGCGTTGTGGATGTCCATCGGCGAGAGTCTCTTTAGGAAGAGGTACTTGATGAATGCACGATGTTCAAATTTAATAATTTCTGGGACATGGGCCGACATCCTTACTTTGGACCTGAAAAAACAAATTTAAAATTCTTTTATTCAAACCAAATTTTGCACAGCAGCTTCATAAATTATTAGATTCATTACGTATATACCTTTTATACCTAGCTTTGTTTGAACGTGGGTAAATTGAGAACTCACTATATTCAGCACGATAACGTTTTTATCTTGGATTCTAATCATCATTTTTTAGTTGTGATCAAAAGTCTGGAAATGGATTGTCATTTTTCATTACTTAAAGTTTATATATATTAAACCCCAAGAATAATTACTTCTTTTGCAGTATCATTTATGGTATCATCACAACTTTGCTTATTTTCTGCCGAAGGTACAACATTACTCTTACTACTTATTACTGCTGCTTAACGTTAGCCTGTATTTTCTGTATTAGACGTTGTTAATTAATGAAAATCTGTAATCATTGCAGTTATGCTGGGATTAAAAAAACAACGAATGATAAATCTGTAATAGTTTATTCAGGTATATTGAAAGAGCACTCATGCCACGACTCGGCACATATTACTGTATCACGAACACCCACATTTTCGAGGCATGAAAAACTATAATAACAAAACTGTTATTAAAATTCTAATGAACATCCAAATAACAATGTATTTGGATTAAATAAGGTCGAAGTTATAACGAATTCAAATATAGACTTTACCCAAATGATTCTGCGTAGATAAACGTCTTACATGTAACACTTCGTATGTATAACACACCGATTTTGATCATGTTTTGCAGGTTGATACACGAAATAATTGCATGTCTTTTATTTTCTGCAAAAAAAAAAAAAAAACGGTTCTAGGGGCAAAATCCCCATCAAATATTTTGAAAGTTCAAGCCAGAAAGGCAAGAAAAATTGACCAAAAGAGAACGAAATTGTGCACTGATATTGTAGACTTAAAATGAGGGGATGAGTGTTTCGTATTTTTCTAAAAAAAATAGAAAAAGAAAAGAGGCGGGGCACACGACCTTCCGAACCTTTGATTAATTAATATCAAAAGCAAACTATCTATTGGTAAAATTTCACTATTTCAACACCAGCTGTTTCCTACCTATACCATATTTTATAGTATTTCAGCATAAACAAAAACACATGTCAATACTTACTTTTATCGGAGGAGGCTTGGGTATAACAGTTTTCCGCACAAACTAAAAACACGTGTTTGCTTATTTTTTCTGCATTGTCCCTACACAAAGTTTCGTTGCAATTCCTCATGATCTTTAGCACTTCTGAAATACTATTATGAACACTTTTGATATTTCGTGATCAATGGTTTGGAGGAGTCGGTGAACCACTCGACCGTTTTTTTTTTGGGGGGGGGGGTAATACGGAACCCGTATTTCTTCATTTCTCGTCTACAATATCTGTGCATAATTTCATTAACATTGGTTTTACTTCTTATTGCTTTTCGGGTGTCAATTTTCAAAATTTTGGGTACGGATTTTGGTCCCTAAAACCGATTTTCCGCAGAAAATATAAAAACAGGTATTTGTTTCTTCATGTGTAGTATCTACCTGTCAAACGTTATCAAAATTAAAGTGTTAAAGTTGGAAAGTGTTACATGTTATATAAATATATAACTTAATTCCATTCCTAAGTATTTGAGTTTTAATGGATAGTTTTATCATAATTAATTTTGCAGGAATTTGAGATATGAAATCATTCTGGAACTATGGTAAGAACTGATGAAGTCTATAACACTGCTTACAAATATGTAACTGAGAGAACATGAAATGCCAGCTACCAATACCAGTGCTGTAATCCTATTGCAATGACCGCAACAGTTATTAGAAAATAATGATCTCTCATTTTAAGCATTATATTGATCTTTACCACTCTTTACAGTTTAAGATATCAATTTCGTGTAAACGGCATTGAACACCCTATGTCTAGTGCAACATAGTTATTTCTTTGAATTGATTATTTTTATTATTTCAAAGTTCCCAAATAAAGATTTCTCTCTAAAATAAGCCAAATATACCAGTTCTTATAAATTCGTACCTATTAATTCAAAGTAGATTGTACCTTATCGTAGTGTCCGACACACCGATACTTTGGATGTGAGTTATCACATTTCCCTCAGATTGTTGCTTTCCGAAATGTTACATTATTGCGTACGTGTTATACAGCGTGACCCAAAGTAGGTATATACCCCTGCATTAATCAAGTATAATATTCTAAATTATGGATTTATTTGCTTCTACTGTTCCGAGTTTAAGTTATAAGTAAAAAGATCTTAACAACAAATAAAAAATATAGTATTCTAACTGTTTGATAACAATAAGAAATAATTTAAAATAGAATTGAGTTGAGTTGTTTTTGAGTTTTACGTCCCATTCAGCAACAAGGCTATGTGAGACGTGGACCTACTGATTAACGTGGAATCCGAACCACATGAGCTCCTCCCGGTAAGCAAACCTAATATAAAATAGAGTGAGTTGATCAGAATGAGACTGTATACCCAATTTTGGGCCACCATGTGTAACATTGAGTAATAGGTGTCGTATAGCAAGTTGCTTTACTTCCTAATTTGAGATCAGCTGGCGTATTGACATTTGAAAAATTATAATGTTCGGTTCGAAACACTGTTAATACCCTGGTATTGTGTTATATTCAAAACAGATGTGGTGATTTGTATTTATAACTGGTTCTACAGATGGGTAGTATCTGAAGTCTTACCCGAAGGTTACTAGTATTTCTAAATTTCGTTTTGTTTAAACTTGTACGTTGATTTCTAGTGAAACGTATTACGTTATTCACGAAATAATGAACACAAACACGTAACTTAAAAACGTATCAGATTAATATCCAGATGAAATAATCTTTTTTATCCAAACAACTCTGATGATCTAGATTTAAAAAAAAAGAAATGAAATCTTTAAGTTTTACGTCCCACGGTTATGCCGGTTAGGCTAAATGAGATGGTGGTGATGAGAGATCAGTGAAATGGTGGAATGAAGAAAGTGGAAGGAAACGGGAGAACCCCGAGAAAACCCACGAGCACGTTGTTTGTCCACCACAAAGTCCACACGGCGCGAGGTGGATAGAACCAGGGACCCCAAGTACCGGAGGTGAACGCTCTACCACTGATCCACCGCGCCCCCAGATCTAGATTAGAATCATATATGTACTGAATAGTAGAAACTATTATGTTACATCTTTCCAAGTGCTGTTCGCACTCAGTTCCATGTGAAAGGATAGAGCTAGAAATCTTCCTCGTATTTGGGTCTCAAAGTCTGATCACAGAAATGAAATTATCTTCATGCCCAGGGATTGTATGGGGCATAGGTACAAGTTTACTTCCTCCCAAGTGTCTCTAACTACGGAGCAGTTGCTCCCGCTAATCATATTATCCCATTATCGCAGAATCTGGCATCAAGGTTCATAGGAGTATTTGAACCATGAGATGCAAATACTCAACAGCAATGGCTATGTTGTCATTGACAGTTACATTTTGATAAGCATTACGACAGGATCATTAAAAACCATGATAATCCGACACTAAATATCTTGCTTCAAATTTTAACATGCTCCATAGTCGCACGATGATTTTCAGTTATAGTTTGGTTTACTCTTCGTGTGGAATTTTCACACGGCTTTCTTCCGAATATGTTTCCTCTTTGCGATATGAACTTATCGTAAGAATTATAGGGAACCCTCACCTTCGACACGGTACCTCACGACACACCCCAACGCACTTGCTATTTTAGCCTTACTCTCACCACAGAACATAGCACAGAATTGCATAACTAATGAAATCAAAGAGATCACTGTTTTTACAGTACAAGTGTGTTCTGAGTTTACTGTACAGGGAGTCCATCAAGTCCTGCAGGAAACTAAAACTCCAAGCATCGAAACCGTTTCTTTTAAGAGTATATACCTTTGAGATTGGAAGAACGGAAGTTTAAAGTCTTATTTTGGCCACAATGCTCGATGCTGGCAACAATGATAGATGACGTTTGCTTTGGTAATCACGTGACTCAAAATTGTGTCTATTTAAGAAAAGGCACAATATTTTTTTGTGGTTTGCGGAATTAGAATCCTTCGCTTCAGTGCGCGGAAAGTTCCAAACAAAGTATGGGAAAGCACCCTCAGCAGAAACAAATATCAAAAAGTGGTATTTGTTCAAAGAAGTTCAATGAAGCGGAAAGTGTGCCAGATGGTGACTTACTGTCTCGATTTTTGTTTTCAGATGAATCCACGTTTCATGTATCTGAAAAAGTGAACAGGCACAACTGCCGAATCGGGGGGTGGGGGTGGAAAATCTATGTGAATTCGAGGAGCAAAAGCGGAGTAATCCCAAAGTCAGTGTGTGGTGTGCTGTTTCAATGGACCACCTTATTGGCCCTATTTTCTTTGAGAAAGATACGGTAAATGGTAACAATTATCTGAACATGCTACAGATATTCATTTTGCCAGAACTTACTAGGTTAGGCATCCTTAATGAGGTCCACATGCAACAGGATGAGGCATAGTTGCACAATGCCCATGAAGTTCGACAGTTAGTTAACGAAGAATTTAAGGACAGATGGATTGACGAAGAGGACCCACCCTTGGCCAGCAAGATCACCTGATTTGTCGCCTTGTGGTTAGTGACATAGGGACACGTGAAGACCAAGGTGTATTCGCAAAAACCAACTATTCTGCCCGATCTCAAGTACAAAATAACTTATGTCATGTGAACATTCCAGGCGAGCACGGCCAACACACAATTCTTAGTTTTCCAAAAGAAAAAAAAAAAAGAAACGAAAAGAAAAAACTGCAAGAGTGTTTGGACGCCAATGTTGATTGTTTGGAGGTTTGTCGATGAACCTTAACTAGCTGAAACAAAACTTTGAACCTTTCTTTAAGTACACCAAAAGTATTTGTTAATACATTACGTAGTTTCCAAGTTATAGAGTTTTACTTTCCTGCAGGACTTTATGGACTCCCTGTACATTAACCTTTCAACGATTGCGATTTAGGATGGAACGTTTCTTAACATACCACTATAAACAAGGTTTTCTAATTACACTGGTAAGTATTTGAACATCAAAGACTCAGTATTTTCCAACATGTAATCACTTCTTAATATTTTACTCTCTTAATTTCAGCGCGTTTTTTCCTTGATTTAGCCAACGAAAATTGGGACGAATTTTACAAAGCATTCAAAGTGGAAAAGGAATTCAACCGATATGCAAGAGAAGTTATAAACGGAATAAATATCAAATTTCCAGTAGAAGTTATTCCAAAGAAACGCAACTAAGGTCTTAAAATTCTGAGAATATGCCGTGAAGGTTCTTGGATTTCCGCACCTTGAACTTGTAATCTGTTTGAGAAGTATTCGGAATAATCATTTCAAACCTACATTCAGTAAATGTATCTATATTAATGTTCAAAATAAAATCTTATATAAAATATAATGTTACTTTTATATTTTAGATATTTATACAAATTCAAGCCATCAACTTGATACACCGCTCTTGTGGCTGAGGTAACTACAGGTAGGAATAAGAATACGCAGGTTACTGAAATGTCTAAATATCTTCAATTTGGATGTTAGATTCCAAGTGTGTGCTAAAAGTCGGTACTCCAGGATGCAATGAAGATAGATGACAAATCTAAGTATGCGAACTCCATATTGAATCCAATTGACACCTGTTCCAGGATTATCTTTTAGTCAATATGATGTATAATAACATACTCTTTATCACCATATAGGTTACATTCAGCAACTTAGAAGCCCCTATGCTCTATGATCGTCACAAAACTCCTTCGTCTTTACTTACAACGTTTCCAGTTTTGAAATCGTCATTCACTTTTAGCTACTTTAACTTCCTCCTTCTATTCCTTGAAAGCATGTTCTCTATCACGTACGTCTTAATACAGTTTCTTCTTAGTCAATGTAGCAAACAGTTTATATTACTCACTTCAATAATATACAAAATTAGTCTTTCATCTGCCAACCTCTATAATACCCTATGATTAGTTTTCCTTTGAATTCAGCAGATTCTCTAAATTCTTCTCCACATCCCAATTCCGAAAGCTTTTAGTAAGTTGCCTCCACAGTAATGTTAATTTTTGTGTCCTTTAGTACAGTATTTCACACAAAGCATGTTATAAATATATCTCTTCACTCTATATTCAATGTTCCACAAAATAAAATTTTCATCATTCTAAAGCTTTCCTTCGCAATGTCTACTCTTGCTTTTATTTTACGTTCGAACTTCGTGTAATTACTACTAATAATAGTAATAATAGTATGCACGAATCGGAAAGCAGTAACTTGCTGTAATTGAATCAACTCAAAAAAGGGCACTCTTAGTTTGACCTACATCTTTGTTTATTTATATGTATGCTAAGCTATATGCAAATATTTGGAGAACTGTTCAGGATACTTTGATGCGCTTTTCAATAATGAAATACACTACTCTGTTTATATATATGTCTTGTAAAATATAGTACAATGTTTTTTTTAAAAAAAAATAAACAACAATTACTGAAACATTTCAATAAAACTATTCTAAGGTATTCTACAACAATAAACTCAACAAAGTATCATAAGATAACTGAGAATTAAAAGCACGTTTCAAGTAGCTTTATCCAGATAAGTTAACTGGTGATGGAAGTTCAATTTATTGGCAACGCCATTACTGTTTATATGTCGACCTTGCTTAACTTTTGCCAGAATATTATGCTTTTTGTTTCTTGTGAGTGATCTCCCACAGCCGGAAGTATTTCGTTGATCGAATTAAATGTGCGGAAACGACTGCTTTACTGACTTATATACGTACTACTTTCTGTTGAATTTGCGAAAATGTTCACTGTCTACTAAAACATCTAACATACAATCGTGGTTGCCCTTAGAAGAGGCTTAAATCTGAGTTCAACATCGGACGTTGATCCTAGTCATATGATTTCGTTACAAACAACTTTCAAAAAGAGGGAAAGGGAGAGCGACAGTACTGAGTAAAAGACCGTGTGGAATAGAATATGTAGAATCACATAATCGAAACTTTCGAAGCATGAAACTTTCCATTATGAAGTCAGGAAGCTAACCCACTATTAGCACATAACGAATAATCATTGGAAATGAAACTTAAAACGTTCAGTGTTCGAACTTCTGCTATATGTGTGACTTAGAAGGTCTGATTTTTATGCTTCGCTCGAAAAATAATTATAATCATAATATATATATGCGAAAATTTGTTTCTCCAATTCTAACTTTCCATTTGTAATCCTGACCGTATACACTGGAGTCTGTAAGAACCCATTACATACTCATTTTTCTATTAAAAAAATCTTTTTATTTTTTACGGTACAGGGCATCAATGTAAATTAAGTTTGCAACACTGCTTTTCGGAAGCCATAACAGTCTCCCCAGTTTTATCTTTCTATTTAATTGGAATACACGTTCATGCAATTGTGGCGTTGATTGTTATTTCGCCGACCTCAGTGTGTACATTGAGTTTCAAAATTGTAGAGAATATCGCAGAGAAATGGATGTTGAAGAAATAGGAAAACATCAATAGAATTAGAAGATGAAACGGAAGATATGTTTTAAGGCAACTCTGATGCTGATCCCGAGTATGTTGTATCTGAGAATGATACTGATAATGTCTTTAATTGTGTAAGTAAGCAAGATAGTGGTTCTCAAGGAAGTGTTGGTGTAAATATTGTAGGGAAAAATTGAAACATGTGGAAACTTCGTGAGAGAAGCGGAAGAGGACCTGCTGAAAGTAATGTTGTGCATCTTCCCGGACCAAAAGGAAATGCAAAAGGTGTCCCACTCCTCTTGAAGCATGGTATATTATGTTTGACGAAGATATAATCAGTGAAATTGTAAAGCATTCTAACGAAGAGATTTGTAGAAAACGATTGAATCTTTCTGAGTAGTCATACTATGGAGAGATAGATTATACTAAATTAAAGCCTTCTTTGACTTATTGTACCTTGCGGGAATGAAAAAAATGTGGCTCTTGAAACATACAAGAATTATGATCTTTGCAGTCGCTCAATGCCACTTCTACGCTTCATCTTTATCGCACAACACTTCGATTTGACGTGAAAACAACAATGGAAGTGAGAAAATCTGCCGATAGATTAGCAGTGACCAGAATGATTGAGATGACTGTGTCAAAAATCTGATGCTAGTATTTTGCTCGTTTTCATTATTGCAACAGTGGATGAACATCTTGATTTGAGGAGATAATGCCCTTTTAGAGTCCGTCCAAGCCTGATAAGTACGGACTAAAAAATGTCATGCTGAATGATTCCAAGACTTCTTACAAGAACAACGACACCCCTTATTTATGTTAAGTTTATACAAATAATGTACCAATGCCAACATACTATGTAACAAAGTTGATTGAATCTATTTACCATACAAATATAAACATTGCGTGTAATAATTGGTTTTCATCAGTAGGTCCTTTATAAAATATGCCCCTTAATCTTGGGCTGACAATGGTATGAACTCTTCGAAGAAAAGGAAATTCCCCTTCCTTTCTTCATACAAAATACATAGGAAGTTCAAATTTGCGTTTGATGAAAATAAAGCTCTTGTTTCTTTCACATCAAAGAAAAACAATTTGGTTGTATTGTTGTCAACAATGAATTAAGATTGCTTTGTGGATGAGGAAACCGGAATGCCCAAATCATACTTACGTACAACTCAACTAAAGAAGAGACAGACACTTTTCACCAATTGTCCCACGCATATTCTTCCGCAAGAAAGAAAACAGTTGCTTATATGATTCTTTTTTGAATGATGGATCAATGTTCAGTGAATACAAGAGTTCTATATTATCTCAATACACAAACGAAAAAAAGTTAGTCGTCATTTTCAGAAAGAATTGTCGTTCTACCTGCTTGAACCCTAAATATAAAAGAAACTACAAGTGAAAACATTGCGAAGAAGCCTACGTGTATTTAACCAAGACATGCTTGGTATTTAACTTGAAACGAGAAGACCATAATCACTGAACAGAAAACAGCGATGTTCGTTGTGTTCCGGAGCGAAAGACAGAAAGACAAAATTGGTGTGAGAGAATAGGTAAATCTGCTATCTACGATGATCATCAAGCATCAGTTTCAAATCATTGAATGTTTTTCACCTGTTTGGGATATGGCAGTACCCACTAACCTATCACACATTGGCTAGGTTTTAAACTTCTTTATAGCCATAATTCGATTTAGAACTCCCGAGTTAAATGACCATACAAGACAAGAAGTAATGCCCTTAATGAACTTACATACCCCAGACAATCGACGCCAAACTTCAGTCCTACTTTACCTATATAAGAATATCAATGGTAAAATTGATTAGAATCATGACTATAACATACTAATTTTCGAGTTCCTCCACGGGCCACTCGTTTTTGTAATTGGCTAACTTATGGTACAACTAGATTAGCAATTGTAAAAACTGCTCACTGTTGTTAGACTAGCGCATGATTACAATACGTTACTAATAAAAAAAACTGATAGCATGTTTCAATCTTGAATTTGTTCTTCGGTGTCTTCTTCATCTGTCTCAGGGAGGGTATCTTGTTCTTCCCCGTGGTAACTCTGGGCAGAACCCGTGTAGATTCTTTTTATAGAATATTCTAATTACACAATTTGACAACATCCTGGACTTACTGATAGTGATGGCTGCCGCATAAACTCTGCTTGGCTGCTTTTGTCTTGGTGGGCGAAGTTTCAGTATAAGAAATACTGCGTCCTTAGTCATTGAAAACTTAACTTTGGCAAATTAACTTTTTTTTTTTTTTTTTGGAAAAGTGACAACTCTCGTTTTTGACACCAAGAGAGGTTCCCCTGACTCATGTTTCCTAACATTGAAGATTTGGGCTGCTAAAGTTACCAATTTCTAAAAGAATCGTGCTTCAATAATTCAACATTATATGGATGTGGCTTTGTTCTCGCCATTCTCATGATAGTAATCCACTCGAAAGGACTTTCAAATTTTTGATTGTGAGATGCTTTCTCAATTTGACTATGCACACGGTCCTCAGGCATATATGTGTGACACGGTACCAAATAATTGATCTGGATTCGTTACAAGTTTTTGGATATTTTAAGTTCAAATTTCAACATAGCCATAATATTTCTATTGTTTTGACCGACGAAGTTATCGCAATACAGAATTAGAGTTGAAACATTACATCGTTTGTCCACTACATCTATATATCTCGATAGCATGGAAGCGATTTCATTCGATCCTCGTTTACCTTCGCTCTCACCCCATATATAATTATATGCATTTCTGCCTTTTGATTCATATATCAAGAGATTGTATACGGAATACTTTCGTGTGTAGTATAAAAGCATGGAATCGCCATGACGTATGCTCGAAACTTTCTGCAAATCGGAGCTCGCGACAAGTGTTCCTTCTCGATTACCACTCCATCTCTGCTGTTTATTGAAACGAGCATTAGTTGCTTCCTTACCTCCAATATATCTGGTGTAATCAGACCTCTCTTTTTCGGTTACGTCAGTCTTGTTGGTAAATGCGTTACACTTTTGGCACTTGCCCTATTTGGGTCTATGAAACCGAAGGTTGAATTTTGAGTTAAATATACCACGAAAAACAGTTTCACCCACAATAATATTTCCTCCTTCGTTCATTGCACGTGAGTAAATCGTATAGAGATAACTGGCGTTTGTGAGAACCTTGTGTTGTTTTATTTCTACAATAGTGCGAAGGCACTGACGGAAGTCTTTGAATGAATTCATCAACGAGTTTCACAGCTCACTCGGATGTCGCATTGGGGTGACCTGAGTGGCGTCCTAGACCATCACGTTTTGCTGAACCTTCAGTGGATTGTGTAACAGTGTAATTCGCAAACCTTTGTGAGAAATCTAATACTGAAAGCAAGAATTGAAGGCAAACACTTCTATAGCCTTCATCTTCGTTAATAAAATACTGAAAAGGTGATGCGTGTGGGTTCTCTCCCGGAACCCTCCTTCTTTTCACTGGAACTCATTCGATTTTAAAACCAAAATTATATAAATAAAAATTGGCGCCTCTCTTCCGAAATATCAGAATATTTATTTGTGCAAGACTTGCATTTGTTGGGTTAGTTTGTTTCTTCTCCACTCTTTCTTGCCTGTTTTTGTTGTAGGCTTGGCCACTTTGCTTTAATCGTTTTTCCTCTATTTTTGAGGAGTTTTCTTTTTAATTCTCAATCTCTTTTCCTCTAGCTGTTCCAGCTGTTCTTTTCTAGAGTTTCCTAGAACAGCTTTCCACGTTATGACCATCACCTGAATTCGACTTTGGAGCTGAATTTCCTGAAACCTTTTTCTCTTAACATATAATAAATCTTCATCTGATGATGTTGGTGTTGTGTCCGACCAATCTCTCTAGTTTTCGGAAGGAAAAGCATGGTAAAGTATATCGTCAGAGAAATAGTTTAAATAGTTCAGTTCCAAATTTGTTCTTTTTCTGAAGTTCCGTTTCTCAGCGAAATTATGCTAAACCCTTTCACGATTCTTTTCTAAAATCCCTTCTTCATTCGGGTTTAGGATCTCTTTCTCCACTAGTGTCTACTGATGCTTGTTTGGGTTTTCCCTTCTTTCTTCGGTCTTCTCCTCATCTTCGTTTAAGATCCCTTCCACAACTACTGTCTCCTGATGCTTCTTTGGTATCTCCTTCCCATCTTCAGTCTTTTTCTCATTATGGTTTAAACTCTCTTCCAATGATACTGTCTACTGAAGCTTGTTTGGTTTTTTCTCCCCTTCTTCAGTCTTCTCCTCATCTTGGTTTAGGGACTCTTCCACTGCTACTCTCTCCTGATGATTGTTTGGGTTTTTTCTTCCCTTCTTCAGCCTTCTCCTCATCCTGGTTTAGGGACTCTTCTACTGCTACTGTCTCCTGATCCTTGTTTGATTTTTCTTCCCTTCTTCAGCCTTCTCCTCATCCTGCGACATTTTAAATTTATTTTTTCCTTTCTAATTATATTCTGACTAATATGTACTTTTAGTAAATGTGCTGAAAAATAATTGTTACAATTTTTAATTCCGCTTTCGAAATCATCCCCATTCGACACAATACCGACAACTGAATTATCATCAGACAGCATTTCTAGTATTTTTATTTGAATTTCTGCAAAATCATTTTCTGCATGTAATGTTGCTAAAATTATTCAATGTTTGTGATTCAATTCTTGTTCATTCATTTATTTTTACTGCTATTTTACTGCCATTTATTTTTTTATTCTATTTACAATCCTATTGGGCTCTTATGGTTTCTTGATTAAATTTATATTTTCACCTACACGCTATTTTACTCTGTTCACTAAATTCTAATATCAACAAATTACATGAATTAAACTTTTCCTTAATTTCTATCTACTTAATACATTCACTTTAATCTATCATTTTTCTGCTTTTTCTATTTACTACAACAGTCATTTTATATTGAATTGTAAATGTGATTCATATGCGTTTAACTTGTTTTGCTCTCTTAATTTGGATTAAGAGATTTATTCAATTTCTTATCAACGTTTTAGAAACCTAAGATCATTTTTGTTTCAAAATTTAAAATTGCAATTTACATGTAATTTGAACAGTTTAGAAGAAAAAATGTGAGAAAAATAATGTTACTCCCGACTTAAGACTGAAAATAAATTAATGGCAGACAACTTGAATCTGTGTACTAGATGTCGATCTCTATTAAATAACAATAGTCAACAACATTTTGGCACAGAAACGAAAAAAACTGATTCTAATAGAACTTTGCACGTAGAATTCTAATCTGCAATCAGATTTTCTGCATCACTCTCAGTTTTCTCGTAAGAGGGATTTTCGGGATATTTTCTCTCAAATTTACTTTTTTTTTTCAATTTTTGTACCTGTAGCTCGGGTACCCTTAGGTATATAAACACACAAATTATGTTAGCTGGATTACACTTAGTAAGCCTCTAAGTTTCATAAGAATCGCATTATTTTTTCTACAGAAATAAACATTTATATAAAACTATGCTATGGGTACTGTTCATTTTACCACATTCATTAGTGCAGATAAAATCACATATAACTTCCACAAAAAAATACAATATAAACACGGTTTATACCTCATTGGACTTCCAATAAAATATATTTTCAATGATGTGTGCACCATGTCACCATTTTTGTATGAGGGAATTTCTAGAGGGATTTTGTGGGAAATTACCTCCAAAAGTAGTTTATAAGACCCTTTGTCTCAACTCGCTATTTGTATATAGGGATACAGAAACAAAAATGCACTAAAACATAGTTTTATGTCTACTTAATAAATAATGTTAATTTCATGTGAATCGCATAATTCTGTCTAGAGATATAAACTATTATGTCTATTTATAGTTAATAAAGAATATACTATGCAAGACGTTTACGAAACACAAAAACCTATTATTTGATGGAAATAAGAAGCTTTTTAATATTTTGACCTACCAACAATGCATAAAAAAATTGATGACACACATAGCCTGATGGCTGTTTGTAGCATTCAGTGACGGTCCAAGCTGGACGTGTTTTAGATGTGGCCGCGTGTAAGTTGAAGTGTTTGTGAATTGTGGAGTTCGAATAGATTGTGTTATGCGGTGATGCACTGACTTAGACTACCTTTGTGCTGCTTCATGATTAATGGTGTGTAGATTCGTATGTGTATGTGTGTGATATAACTTACAGGATACAAGATGCCGAGAAAGTGTATAAATCACCCAGACAATTTCTGTTATGTATGTGGGGAGCTGACATTTAAATTGCAACGTCGATATTTTACTCCACTTGTGAGGAAGTGTTATCACTTATATTTTGGTTGCTGTGTAGGAGACCGAGATAAGAATTGGGCTCCTCATTACATTTGTTGTCGAGCTCCCTCGTGGCTAAGCGGTTAGCGTACGCGCCTTTGGCGTGAGAGACCCGGGTTCGATTCCCGGCGGGAGCTCATGTGGTTCGGATTCCACGTTAATCAGTAGGTCCACGTCTCATATAGCCTCGCTGCTGAACGGGACGCTAAACTAAAATCAACTCAACTCAACATTTGTTGTACTTGCGTGAAACGTCTGACAGATTGGGCAAATGGTGAACGAAATATGTACTTCGCAGTACCTATATTCTGGAGGGAACCAAAACATCATTCTTCACAGTCCTACTTTTGTATGACACAGATAAAAGAAATAACCATTAAATCTAATCACACAGTACAGTACCCTAATTTGCCATCAGCAATTATCCAGTTCCACACAGTGCAGAATTACCTGTACCAGTACCTGCTGCTCATCTTACGGTAAATGAGGATTACGTACTTGAGGCAACTACTGAAGTTCCAAATGAAGAAGATGATCCTATTTATGCAGGAAGCACATCTACGTTCAGTGGCGTAGGGAAGGGGGGGCGGAGGGGCCGGGCCCCCCCCAAAGAGGTCCGACAATGTACTTTGGTACTTTGATGTTTGTAACTTTTTATATATTTTTATGTTTATATATTTTCTTGTTTGTAATTTTTCTATATGTACCTATAACAGCACTTGCCCCCCCCAAACACACATCCTGGCTACGCTACTGTCTACGTTGGATCCCCATGTACTAAATGACCTCGTACGGGATTTAAAACTCTCCAAGATACAGGCAGAACTTCTTGCTTCTACACGTAAAGGTTGGAATCTGCTCCATCGTGACACTAAAATGTATATTTTTCGAAACCGTCATACAGATTTTCAAAACTTCTATTCTCAAGAAGATGATTTAGTGTACCGTAATAATGTATGTGCTGTGATGGATACACTCGGATATGCACATATAAGTACAGAGTAGAGATTGGTTATTGACTCTTCCAAAACTAGTTTGAAGGCTGTCCTTTTGCACAATGGCAACAAATTTCCTTCAGTGCTTTTCGCTTATGGAAGCACAGTAATATGAAGGAAACATATGAAAACAACAAAATAGTGTTAAAAAGAATTCAGTATGAGAAATACAAGTGGACCGTTTGCTGTGATTTAAAAGTCATTTCTTTGTTAATGTTTCCAGCTTGGTTAAACGAAATATTGTTGTTTTCTTTGCGAATGGGACAGCAGAAGCAAAGCGGAAAATTACATCAAGACGGAATGGCCAAAGCATGTATTAACTCCTGGACAGTAGAGTGTTATTTATTCCTCACTGATGAGCCCTGATAAGATAATTCTACCTCCTCTTCTCATAAAGTTGGGGCACTTCAAAAACGTTGTTAAACCAATCGACAAAAGTAATGCAGGATTTTGTTACCTCAAGTAAACATTTCCTTGCGTTAGTGACGCTAAAATCAAGGAAGGGATTTTTGTAGGCCCCCAAATAAGATGTTTGAGGGTCTCTTAACTCCGATTGAGCAAGGAGCTTGGTGTTCATTTAAATGTTTAGCAGAAATTTTTAAGGAAACCAGAAAGCACCAAATTACAATGAGATTGTGAGTGATTTCCTGCAATCATTCAAAGAAATGGGTTGCAACATGTCCCTTAAAGTTCACTTTCTAGACTCCCACCTGGATGTCTTCCCTGAAAACCTTGGTGCTGTTGAGATGGGGAACGTCTTCATGAGGACATTTGCTCCATGGAGAAGAGATACCAGGGACAGTGGAGTCGATAAATGCTAGCTAATTACTGTTGAACACTTAAAAGGTGTGTTCGACAATCCAAACACAGAAGAAAGTTGTCAACTAAAACATTTTGGTTAAGGTAAGTAAGTGTTCATTTATTAAAAAGATACCTCTCACTTCTTTTGTATTATTTATTAAGTAGACATAAAATGGTGACACGGTATATACATAATTAAGTATACGTTTTATTTCAAATCCAATGAGGTATAATTCGTGCTTATATTGTAATTTTCGTGGAAGTTATATGGGTTTTTATCTGCACTAATGAATACGGTAAAATGAAGAGTACACATAGCATATTTCTATATAAATATGTATATTTCTCTAGAATGATTAATGCGGTTCTTATGAAACTTAGATGGCTTACTAAGTATAAATCAAGCTAACACACAATATAATTTCCAAGCTACAGGTATGAAAGTGGATTTAAGGAAAGGGAAATCTAAGGGGAATTTTCACGAAAATCCCTCTGTGACGGGGAAACGGAGGGTGATGGAGAAAAGTGATTGCAGATTCGAATTCTACGCGAAAAGTTCTATTATAATCTAGTATTTTCTTCCGTGTGCCAGAGAAAAAAGTTTTTTGTCGACTATTGTAATAGAGGGAAATACCAAACGGCAGTAACTCTGCTGACTTTTATCAATTACATACCTAAAACATAGCCAGGGAGAAATTATTTCTTCGAAAGGCATGATAGCAAAGTGGTACCGTTGCAAAGTCCTACTGCCCGCTCTGTGCAAGCTGTAGTTTACTGGTTTGTTTGGAGAGGTAACATTTTGAAACATTCATGTATGTTATTACTCAATCTAAAAATGCTGGAGGCCTCAACATGGCACATATATATTGCAAAATCACTATTTTATTTTCGATGAATTGGATGTTATAATTAAATATACCCAGTTTTGCTAAAATCTGGAGTCTCTATTGGATACAGGCCACATCTCCTCTTAGTATGTCAATACTTTCAAACACTGTAAGATATTAGTATGATTTTCTCTTGAATTCTAGTTACTTGACTCGGGACCTAGATATTGCAAAACGTAAGAATATCAAGCACTTGTATCAGCTCCTAACGTATCAGTGTAAACAAAATTTTAGTATTAAACCAAAGACAACATTTCTAACTATAATTCGGACATGATCTGGAAAAATATCAACAACACGGTCCTAAATGTCAATCAGAGATATGCATGGTACCGAATTGTACATGACGTCTTACCAACTAACACGAAGTTACAGAAAATTAAGCTGAGGTCTATCTGGCTGTTCATATTTGAATAGAGACAATAATTTACAACATCGACTTTCAAATTGTGATTTGGTGCACGACGTATGTTTGACCTTCTCAAATATCATACCTATTGTATTTCGACGTTAGATCCAGGATATTTCCCCGCTAATGATTTAATTTCCTGATTTTTCACACTATTCTTATCACAAACAAAATAATGTAACCTGGTTATGTGGTGTAAGTGCGGAATATTTGATTCAAAGCAAACGCCAACCCCCTCAGACTGCAATTTTCACGTGCTGAAAGAACGATGGAAGATAACCGAAAATATCAAAAGGAAAAAGTTCGCGAACTATTTAGCTGTTGTCGATGATAACTTAACAATAATGTACTCATAATTTTTACATTCCTAATAAGTGTTTTTTTTATGTTTCAGCTGTTTGTTATCTGAATCCTTGTTATGTATTCATAATACAGTGTATGCTATCCTTTTTAGAAAACGATTGTTATATATTCAAATTAGGGATGGCCAATTCCGGAATTTTTACTTTCCGGAATCCGGAAAGTAAAATCGTAAAATTCCGGAATTCGGAAAAATTCCGGATTTCGGAAAAAATCCGGAATTCGGAAAAATTCCGGATTTCGAAAAAAATCCGGAATTCATAAAAAAATCGGAATTCGGAAAAAATCCGGAATTCGGAAAAATTCCGGAATTCGGGAAAATTCCGGATTTCGGAAAAATTCCGGAATTCGGAAAAAATCCGGAATTCGGAAAAATTCCGGATTTCGGAAAAAAATCCGGAATTCAGAAAAATTCCGGAATTCGGAAAAAAACGAAATTCGGAAAAAATCCGGATTTCGGGTAAAATATTTTTTCTTTTTGTAATCCTAAGAATTTTGTTCAAATGCAAACGAACACATTTCCTTTTTGTAATCCTAAGAATGTATGATGCAAGTTAAGCTGAAACTTACATCCTAAAGTATACACTACTCAATCTTCCCATGGTTAATGAGATGTAGTCCAAAAATACGATGTACTCCTAATATTTATTTTTTGTTTTACTGTGATATTGTCCAGAGGTAAGACATATACCACACTGAGATAAACAACTTGACATAATGAAGATGTTATCATACGTAGTTTTCCAGAAAATCGTGAGAAACGATTTTTTATGAAGTTAAAATATGCGTCGCTTGTTGCCAGTGTGATGCAATTGATAACTTTTATGCTGGAATAGTCTTATTATTATTATTATTATTATTATTATTATTATTATTATTATTATTATTATTAATCGTTTATGTACTGTAAAAGAAAAATATGAACCGTTAAGTAGTAGATTTTATGTGTTGTTTTTTGATATCTTCTAACAGTAATAACAAATTGCTTGTAAATACGCAATGATTATCAAGGACAATGGCATATTAATGTAAGGACTACTCTGCAGACTAGCAATAAACAATAAACAATAACAGATAAACAATAGTCCCCCCCAAAAAAAAGTAACTAACTTGGGCACGTCAGAATGTTCGCGAGAATATAGGGACGCATTGAGACTAGCAAAAAACGTCTTTTAGGGCCGTACGATGGAGGCTTTAACGTTAATGTTAATGGCACCAATGAGCACTTACTTGCTCTAACGGTTAACCTCATTTTTGAAATGATTCTTAGAAGTGGGCGTGTTGGCATGCAGTTGGAGTACTAACGATTTGCGTCACTATCGAACACTAACGTAGCACTAGCGACGTTTAAAGTCGAAATTGGAGTCTGACATACGTGGCTTGTCAACTTCACGGACATTATATTTTCCTTGAATGCGAGAATTTTGCGCCCGGGAAATTTGCGCCCTACCCCAAAAAGAGGGGAAAATGCGCCGGCTGTATATTTGCACTGGGTTGTTAGCGCCCTACAATTCAACTTATTATTGTATTGTGTAAAGTAACTTCCACTCGCACTTGAACTATTCTTGCCTCTCATCGTCTCAGTGAGTTACTCCATCCGTTATAATATTCCGAACAAATGAAAAAATACAATTTTAGTTCACTAAAGGGCAATCCATACAAATACAATTTTTCATTATACTACAAAATTTACAATAAACGTATAAATGACTGATATATAATTATTTATTAATATAATCAAAGAGTATAATTTAATCTACAAAAGGCTGTTTGGCTCTACCCAGATATCTCTGTTCACAATCCTTGCGAGTTGTTTGGCTTTTCAGGACACAAAATATAGAAAAGAAAATGTAAAGTGAATGTAAAATCAGTTCAGTAATATTATCAAGAAAACTATGTACAGTGTGTTTACTTGCTGGAATTACACTTCAAACACACAATTGCGTTCAGTCGTCCTTTCAGGAAAAATGTTCCGGGGGGCACATTTAGTATTCCGGAGGGGGGTCACTGCTGGTACTATTCTATTTATTATATTATAGACGTATTATTTTGGTCTCCTCCGAGGGGGCACTCTGAGAGCTCTGGGGAGGCCAGTGTTCCCCCAAAATCATCTCTGGAAGAAGCAGTGATTGCGTTGATCCGTTGTGTTCTTTTGGCTTATATTGAAGTCTATTCTCCCCTTATATAGCCACAATGAAAATAAATCACAAATGGCATGGTTGTGGGGGGAGGATTGTTTATGCTGTAATGTCAGCCCCTCCGAGGAAATGCGTAAGCTCCAGTAGGTTCTTTTATTTCGCAGGGCTCAAACTTCCCGGTGGAGGTACATCGCAGGCGCAATTTTCCCTGTTCTTGAGGTAGGGCGCAAATTTTCCAGACACAAAATTCTCGACACCGTTCGAATGACCTCGGAAGACGATATCTTTTTCAATACTTTTTTCATATTCTTTTACTCGAGATTTCTTCATAGCTTCTTATTAAAATACTTACTAATATATCCTCATTTTATTGTCCTAACCAATCAATATGGGTATGTTGTCAGTAAAATATTTAGATTGATCGAGCCTCTGGTGTGTAACCACAGTATTTCATATCATGCCCCCATTAGAAATCTTGGCTAAACGAACCAATATATGTTGCCAATAAAATAGTTTAGAATTATTGAGCCCCTGGTAAATAACCACAGTATTTCGTGACAGACCCCCCCCCCCGTTCCTATTACCATATTCTAGCTACGTGCCTGACTCAGCTAATTCTCTACATTCTTTACCAAGCACACATTTTCTAAAGCGGAAAATGCTCTCTAAATATCTAAGCTCATTATTTTCAGCAGATGTACAAACTGGGTAACATTCTATCTACATGAATGTTATATATGTCGATTACTGGAAACCGCTTCTCGCTATCTATTACCATATTTACTATATAATGATTAACGTTAAAACCGGAAATGGTTGATTTGTACCGCTTCCGGTTTGAATATTACATTCATCAGGGAACTCGATTCTTAAGTATTGACTCTGTACATCATGGCCAAAATTGATTGGTAATCCATCAGATAGTTCTTGAGACTGTTTGTTTCACTGACGGACAGAATGAATATATGGCTATAGAGTTTTGATAAACTAAATTCGTTAATGAGTGATGATGGAACAAATATAAGAAAGGGAACCAAGAGTACCACCGGGAAAATTTTCGAACACAAAATTAGCCATCGAAAACCCACATGTCCTGGGTTAGAATACCATAGATGAAAACTCTACCACTGAGTCATCAATCACCCGCACTGAGAAAAAAAAAAATGTAGGTGGCATACTTAAAAACGTAGGTTACATTCGTAATTCCTGTAGTTTCTGGACTTAACGTACAACCGTATATAACATCCTGCAGCAAACGTATAGCTGAAAAAGTATGTATTATACGTACTGTCTGCACAAGTGCAATGACGTCATTCGTGTGACGTTATCTGCAGTAACAAGTATATACGGAGGTAATATCTAGCTTTGTGACGTCAGGGTCGTATGTAGCATGTGGGTTAATAATGACGACATACACTGACTATCAGGACGGAGCATGATTTCAAGAAGTATGCAATATACGTTCTGTACGTATGTTTCTTGCGTTCAACCCCGAGACAGCATCTATATTGTACTTGTGCCCCATACGTACGACTAGATACAGTATACGTATTGTACGTATGTATTACACAGATTTTCCTTATGTCGCACACAGCTTGTCCAGATACAGCATACAGAATATCCGTATGCACCATACAGAGTGCACATATGTAGCTTACAGACTGTCTGCATGCAGCATATAGATTATACGTATGTCGCGTACAGGTTGGCCATATGTAATGTATAGATTGGATGTATATAGCTAATAGGTTGTCCATATGAAATATACAGATTTTACCTGTATCGAATACGTATTGCCTTCTTGTAATGTATGGATCGGACATATGCAGGATCTAGAGTGTACGTATAGTGCACCATTATTAAAGTGCTGCAACATACTGCAAAGTGCATGATACATTCTTACTGTAATGTTGTCAAATATTGTTTTACTCTGTATGAAAACAAAAATAGCTTAAAATATGGTTGATCTCCTTTGTGCCAATAATAATAAAATTAACAATACTACACTTTTCAAATCTTAGTTTGGAGCAGTGAAACTGTCCAAAGAAATGTATTTACCTGCAGGGTGTCCTATAAGTTTGGGCTTCCTGCTAATTCGTTGGAAAGCTACTGCAAAGTCAAGTGTTGAAAAGTGACACAAGCGTTAATTTTAAAATTATGGGCACAAAGCAGGGGCGGATCCAGGACGGACTTCTGGGGGGGGGGGCGGTCGGCGGTAATACTGCTACTTTTAAGAGCTCCAAACTTGTTATGGATGGGTTTATTTATATATAAAATAAGAAAGTTTCCTCTTGTGGGGGGGGGGCGATGGCCCCGATCGCTCCCCTCTGGATCCGCCCCTGGCACAAAGGAGGTTAACCATATATTAAACTATTTCTTTTCCATACAGAGTAAATCAATATGTGATATATTACTGTAAGAATTTATCATATGGTTTGCAGTTAGTTAGTTGCAGCACCTCAATAATAATGCAAACTGCACAGCCTTATACAATCCTATATTCAAACTCAAACAAGATTTACGTACAATCATTTATTAAGCTGTTATCATCCATTGCTTGTACGATATAAAGATTATTTTACCTCATTCTTTTCCTTAATAGTATCTTCTACTAAAGTGCAGTTGTTACCACAAGAGGCCTGAATAGAATTTTCCAGAAATAACTTCTCTGTACATTTTAATTAACAGGTATTTTTTTTTTAAATGTCGCAATAATTAAAAGTGTGGTGTCAGCCGGAAACGCATTCGCTTACAATATTATTCCTACTCAGTACTCTCCATTAAAAATGAAACACCAAGAAGGAGACTTGGTAGATGCGCCAAAGTTCCAAGACCGATACCTAATAGTAAGTGCAGAATACTCTTAAACGTTCGCTGTATTCGCTGTGTGACAACGTGGTGACAGCGGAGGCGTTGTGCAGCCATCGACTAAACATATTTATTCTTCCCTGCTATAGACATTCTGTAAATTTGGACTTTCCTGGATGCATCCTTCTTAGTGCAACATTTTAAGGAAAGAGCAATTTAACAGTCTCATACATTGCTTAAAGAAAGAGCAATGATTCTCAGAATTACTCGGAAGATATATATACACAATAATTTAAAACGGTTATTTCAAACTTTGCAATTCAAAGCACGAAAAGAACTATAGATAAAGGAACACTGATTTTAGCCAAATAGTAATTAGTAAACTCAATCACACTCAGTACCATTAGTTGCTTGGTGTTATCCGTAAGTCAGAGATCACGGTATCTCATTTCGTGTAGATTTTTGCATTTGTTTAACGCTAAAAATGTATTTTATCGCTAATTGAACCCAGTACCATATACCGACAGGACGTACCTTAGTCACAAGGTGACATGAGTGAAACACTAAACTATTCGATTGACACCTGCGGCCTTGTCAACACTAGAGAAAGTTACAAAGTGATTAAGTAAATACGGAACATAGTTCATACAAAGTATAGCGATGTATGAAGTCTCCGTTTCATACGACTTGGATAAAGGATACATCTGAAATAGCAACAAAGAAATATATAATGATTTCTCTGGATAATTTGGATTAGTCCAGAATTCGAACACACACACGCTGGTAAGTCCAACATTTTTTTTTTTTAACTTCTTTCTTCGGATTCCCAATAAAGTTGACTACTGAAAAGCTGAGTTATAGATTCTGTATTAAAACAACACCTTCGCTAGACATGTTCAGTATACACATTGTCTTACATACAGAACAATACATTAGTTATTAATGCATGTCTGAAATAATAGTGCTTCGTATAGAATTTTACTTCATCCAATCGCAATAGCACAAAGATAAAAATATTGCTAGGGATAATGTTCTTATTACAGAGAAAAAGAATTAAAATGACTTAACATTAACAATCATTTTCTTTAAACAGAGATAATATTTTATTATAATTTATGGAAGAAAGAAATAATTTGTAGTACAGTATCTTTATTAGGGTTATATATTCGTACAAAATAATGTAAGTACAACTGAGTCTGTCTTCAGAAAGGGCGTACTTTTAGCCACAACCTACACTGCTTCTTTTGACTGTCTTTCAAGAAGAATCCTGGTTTGATGCACGAAATACCTGCAACAAAAATCAGAAAATATTTAAAATGTTATATTCAGTGTGCTTAATTTGGTTGTACTTAACAATACAAAGTATCTTAACATTTTTGAGATTAAATGGACAAAATCTGTTCGGTCAGGTATGGACTTTTGGGTTGCACGTAGAAAAACTATGAAGTGTTTATTGATGCTGAACAACAACTCAAAATGTATTACCATTCAAAAGTAAGTGGGTACCTCAATGGTGTTCGGGCTACCATGGGGTACCTAATGTCTGTATTTTTTAGATATATGAAAATATATGTCTCTAAAATGTAAGGAACTGACATCTGTTTACCGAAAACCTCAACTCGGTAAGCCTTATGGATATCGAGATATGGGAAAATAAAGAGCGACACTACAGAACTGTGGAGTTTGCGTACTAGATGGTGCAGTTTCGGAAACGTAATTACGAGGGCTTACAACAACCTCAAAAGTAGTTTCAATTAAATACACTACACACACGCCCTGATGGGGGTTTTCGGGTACCATGATATTCCCAGAACTCTCATTTCTAAATATTCTAAAATATGTCTTAATAACGTTTTAAAGAACGTTAGAGGTGTGTGTTTACCGAAACCGCAAGTCGGTACGCCTAACAGTTACCGAAATATGGTGAAATAAAAAGCGACACCATAGGTACGTGGAGCTTGCATATTAGACAGTACAATTTAGAAAATTAATTAAAATATGACTATCAAGATATTGTCAAATAAAGGGAGGATCCATATAGTTATGGGGTTTTCGTGTTAGGTGGTAAAATTTCCGAAACCGGTCATGTAAAGTTAATAAGCATCAGTAGCAATTTCATCTTAAAATAATTAGGTATTTCCATGGAGTTTAAGAACATCATGGGGTCTACCAAGATTAAATTTTAAAAGTTTTGTAAAATATATTTTGACATTTGTAAAGAGTATTAGAAATATGTATTTACCTAAAAGTTCCAGCTAGTACATCTAGCAGCTAGAGAGACACCATACAATAAAAGCGTATTAGATCTTGAAATTTCAGAAAACAATTATTGATCCTAACAAAAGTTAAATAAGATGGTACTTATATGGGTTAAGTGAGAACCTCAGACTCGTCAGTACAATTTCGATCGAAAGATTAATTCAGCTCTAAATTTTCTTTGGACAATTCCAAGCGTTCATCGGGCTCTGAAATAAAGTGAACATTTTTTGTCAATATCTAATATAGCAAGCGAGATATAAGGAATTATGTATTTTATGACGTCGTAAAAATAGAGACCCACATGGATTTGTACTTTTGAGTATTTGCTGTAAGAAGAAGAAATTCCAGAAAACAACCGTATATACCTTAATAGACAATTAAATGGGCGGGGGCACAGTGGCTTAGTGGTAGAGTGCTTACCTCTGGTGTATTGGGTTCTTGGTTCGATCCACGGCCAAGTCAGTTTGTAGTGGACATCGTATTCGTGGGTTTTCTCGGAGTACTCTCCTCCCACCTTTGCATTCCATCAATTCTGTCAACAACATTCACTTGCTTTAATCATATTCTCCCTGAGACTAAAATGCATAGTCGTGGGTCGCTACACTGAAATATTTCCTTTTATTTAATTTTAAAATTAAATAGGGAGTTAAGTATGATCGTATTTCTATGGGTTAAGTGAATACTCCAATAGTTTCTGCAAAAAAAAAAAAAAAAAATGAAAGATTAGTTAAATACCCTACCACTAAGCTACTGTGTCCCCGCCCACTGAATTGTCTATTAAGGTATATACAGTAGTTCTCTGAATTTTTTTCTTATAGGAAAGACCCAAAAGTACAAATCCATAAAGATCTCTATTTTCACGTCATAAAATATATAATTCCTTATATCTTATTTACTATCTTAGATATTGACAGCGAATTTTCATTCTTTTGCACAGCTCGATGAACCCTTGGAATTGCCTGAAGAAAACCTAGGACTGAACTAATCTTTCGATCGAAATTGTACTGAGGTACTGATTTAACCCATAGAAGTACCATCTTATTTAATTTTGTTGCGACCAATAATTGTTTCCGAAATTTCAAGCTTTTATTTCACAGTGTTTCTCCAGATGTTAGATGTACTAGCTGGAAGTTTTGGGTTAATACATATTTCAAATACTGTTTACAAATGTCAGATTATATTTTCAAAAGCTTTTAAAATTTAATTTTGGTAGACTCCATGATGTTCTAACACCCCATGAAGATATCTAATTACTTTAAGATGAAATTGCTACTGGTGTTTATTAACTTTCCATGACCGATTTCGGAAATTTTAGCATCTAACACGAAAACCCCTTAACTGTGTTGGTCCTCCCTTTATTTGACAACATCTTGATAGCCGTTAGTCATATTTTAATTCAATTTCCGAATTGTAGCGTCAAGTATGCAAGCCCCACATACCTATAGTTTATTCCCCCCCCCTAAAAAAAATCAGTTCTTTACATTTTAGAGACATGTATTTCCATATATCTAAAATGCAGAAATTAGGTACCGCATTGGAACCCCATTGGAGTACTCACTTACTTTTGCATAGCAAGGTAAAAACGCCAGTGGTTCTCACTTTAAGTTTGAAAACATACTATTTTGTCTCTTCTCTGAGCATCGTGAATCTGTCGGAGCTGTACCATAGTTGGAAAGACTCACTGATCCTTCCTATAGTGACCATGTAGTCAGAATTCAAAAAGGAGTAGCCCTTGAAGGAAAAACAATATTTTAAAATCCTTGCACCAGTAGTCGTCACCTTAAAATCAAAATGTTCCAGTAGTAGTCAGGATTTTCTACCAGTGTTCATCACTCAAATAACTTGACAATTTATTCAAAAACGCACTGTGTATCAGTTTAGGGTTGAGAATACAATATAAAGTAGTAAGCTTAATAACTTTGCATCACTTTTAGCACTCAAAAAAGAAAATAAAAACGTTTTTACATACTTTTTAAAGCAATTTCAGAAAGAGAAATGTTAACTGAATTCAAAAGTTAACTGTATATCACTTCCACGTTAAGAGTACAATATTAAATACTATGTTTAATAACTATACGTCACTTTAAACTCTCGAGAATGAACATAAACAATTGTACATACATTTTAAAAACAATCTGAGAAACAAAATAAGTTAACTGAATTCAAAATTTAATTATACATCACCTTAAGCTTAAGAATACACTATAAAATGCTGAGATTAATAAAAAATGAAATCTTTAAGTTTAACGTCCCACGGTTACGCCGGTTAGGATAAGGAGACGGTGATAATGAGAAATGAGTGAAATGGTGGAATGAACAAAGTGGGAGGAAACGGGAGAACCCCGAGAAAACCCACGAGCAAGGTGTTTGTCCACCACAAAGTCCACACGGCGCGAGTTGGGATCGAACCAGGGACCCCAAGCACCGGAGGTGAACGCTCTACCACTGAGCCACCGCCCCCCCTGAGATTAATAACAATGCATTACTGAAGAATGAAAACAAAAATGTTTTAGCTACCTATATTGTATTTACATGTTATTTCTCATTAACATTTTTTTTTTTTTTTTTTGATAACTCATGATCAAGTCTAGGGATGCGCAAGAGAAAAGATTTGAGGTTGTCTCCTCTCGAAAAGGTGCCGCGAAAGTTGTCTCGTCTCGAAAACTGGATCCGTTTCTATTGGAAAAGCTCTATCTTGTCTCGAATTTCGTAACAAAAATTGTCTCGTCTTGTCTCGTGCGCATCCCTAATCAGGTCCATAGCCAAAAACTTCATTTCGGAGGGTGCTCGATAGGGCTTTGGGATATCCGAATTTAGATATAGATAATCGATGTCGACAAACTATCGAAACTTGTTCGAAATATCGAAAAATACAGCAATATCGAAATATAAACAATATCAAAAATCGAAAATATAGAAATATGAAAGAGATCAAAAATATGGATATATCGAACAAAAATGGATATATGATCTTGGAATACGATTTGGTGGAATAATGAGGGAGAAAAATAATCATTGATTAAATATTAAATTGAAAAGAAATAAGAGCCTGACGCTCAAATACTTATCTATCCGGCACCCATCTTGATCCCCATAAAATATCATGAAGTGCTTCATTGATTCTAAACCCAATAATAGTAATTTAACAATAAACACAATATATAATTTACTACGCACCTTGAAATGTAGAAATTAATGATTGTAATCCCCAGCTTTCCAATAGACCTTTGATTTCTCCAAATGAAGATTCGGATATCTTGTTTCTTCTCAAGCAATAATGGGTTACAATAATCAGTTGCAGTCCAAAGCCAAGTCACTAAGTTAAGCATAAAAATAAAAGAATTCATTAGTTAGATGCATACAAAATCCTACGCATGTAAATCCGAATCTACTTGTATTAAATTGTAAATTTAAACAAACTAAATTATACTACAGTTATAGTGACATCAAACATACATTAAATAAGGTATACAGGGTGTCTCAAAAGTCCCCTGACATAGGGTAACTCTGTTATTATCAGAGTTACAACAGAATGTAGGAGGGAAAAGCATATCCAATTATGATGTTTTCAATCTAAAGTGAAGGAATTTTTAAAATCGGATGACCCGTTTGCGCTGTACACTCTCTATGCGCCCAATGTGAAATGAAAATGCAACGTTGCCATTTACCTGGACCCACAACAGAAGTGAGTGAAGTTACTGTCTTTTACGCTAACATGTCGATGGCCAGCCCCCGTTTCAAACAGTAACTTTATTCACTTATGTCGTGGGACCAGGTAAATGACAACGTTGCATTTTCATTTAAAATTGGGTGCATAAAGAGTATACAGCACATTCATCTAGTCCGATTTTTTAAAAAAGTGTTCACTTTAGATTGAAAACGTCATATTTCGAGATGTTTTTCCTCTTACATTTTGTCGTAACTCTGATAATAACAGAGTTACCCTATGTCAGGGAACGTTTGAGACATCCTGTATACATCATAAGAGGTTCCTTTCTTAATTCTACACGGATGTGGTTTCATTGAATGTGAGGTGGGTGATACACATTAGGCCTTTTGGGAGTACGTCACACGGACGACCGTAATTTTGTGTTCAAAATTTTTATGAACTGGTGGGATATGTGATACATATGGCCACGGGCTAGAATTTTCTCAGTATGTCAAATATGCAATCAGATTTCATGCAGCTTAATTTGGTGAAAAGCTATTGCCAATTGAACGTTACATTTACCTCTTTCTTGCAGATGTTGAACCATGCCGTTAGCACGTGAGGAATGGATCGAAATAATCAAACTGTGGGGCGAGAGGAGTATATGTGCAGTGGTTGCCGATTGCAGAGTCATCCACAATGTGACTCTGTGTCACATGTTTCAGTGTCACAGTAATTAACTAAATTTGAGAAGACGGGCACATTCGTGAACATACATCGTAGCGGTTCAAACTCGCGGGACCTTGTTCCTTCCCCATTTTGAACCGGTACATGAAAATGCCATTTACTCCATGTTTGCCTGCGCCGATTTTGAAAATTCCTTCACTAATCGATTTCTCCCGTTGAGTACTACAAGAACCAGTTAAAAGCTCGCGGGCCCTTTATTCTTCCCCATTTTGAACCGGTACATGAAAGTGCGATTGTTTTTCATGCTTGCCTGCGCCGATTTTGAAAATTCCTTCACTAGTCGATTTCTCTCGACGAGTACTACAAGAATCAGTTAAAATCTCGCGGTCCTTTTTTCTTCCCATTTTGAACCGGTACCTGAAAATGCGATTTTCTTCATGTTTGCCTGTGCCGATTTTGAAAATTCTTTCAGTAATCTATTTCTGTCGTCGAGTACTACAAGAATCAGTTAAAATCTCGCGGGCCCTTTTTTCTTCCCCATTTTGAACCGGTACATGAAAGTGGGATTTTTTTTTCATGCTTGCCTGCGCCGATTTTGAACATTCCTTCACTAATCGATTTATCTCGTCGAGTACTACAAGAATCAGTTAAAATCTCGCGGTCCTTTTTTCTTCTCATTTTGAACCGGTACCTGAAAATGCGATTTTCTTCATGTTTGCCTGTGCCGATTTTGAAAATTCTTTCAGTAATCTATTTCTGTCGTCGAGTACTACAAGAATCAGTTAAAATCTCGCGGGCCCTTTTTTCTTCCCCAAGCCAATTTTTTTTTGTATATTTTGAATGTATTCAAGTATGGAACAAAAGTATTATATAATTCCCTTAGTAGGCTTCTCAACTTAATATTTTTCAACTTAAATTTTATTTATTTTAATTATTTATTTTCTTGTGACTCAATATTTAATTGCAATCGTTCATTGGGGAGAAGGGTGGCCATTCTCAAATATATAAATATAGTATTCTTAAAATTTATGTGTTCTCGTACTATTAGTTTCTTCCACTAGACCTGGAAATTGCAAAATTAATACCTGGAAAACCTGCAAAATTCAGGGAAATTGAGTTCCATATTTATGTATGAACACTGCTATTTACAATTTTTTTTTTTTCGAATAGGGAGAACTGTACGAAAGGGTGGTTTGAGAATAGTATAACAGTAGGTTTCTGGGAGTGTTGTTCGAAATGAAATCTTTAAGTTTTACGTCCCACTATTATGCTGGCTAGGCTCAAGATGACGGGGTGTTGTTCGGTGGGGGTCAATGTTGCCAATTTTGGGTAAAGTCGCTAAATAAGGGGAATTCGACCTCAACGATAGCGCAGGGTGACCATAAAATTTTCAGTTAAAAACGGGACAGGTTCTTGCAACACTAGACTTTTAGATCTACCTTTGTTCTTATCAGTGCCTTGATATCAGAGTTCCCCCTCTCTCTCTTCGTTACAGAGCGGGTACTTATGAAAAAGGAAAGACACGTTGAAGTTTGTTTAACACACAACCAACTGCTAAAACCTCTGCTGCCTTTCGAGCAGTACTGCGAACTATAGAGTATGTTTAATATAGGGATTTTCAGTTCAATTTTTGCCGCTTTGTTATTATTAATACTTTTAAAAGGAGTAAATGTACTGGGTTTGTTATTTATTTCTTTCATTTACATAAAACGGGCGAATACTACTTTTTTCCATCTACTGACGGGACGGCCGCGACACGCCCCTAAAACGGGACTGCCCCGGTCAAAACGGGACGTATGGTCGCCCTACGATAACGACAAAAAAAAATTCCGATTGGAGACTTTTTTGGGTGATTTTTAAATAACGATTTACCTACTTACACATTTAGCGACTTTTTGCTGCAAACAAAATGTTCATCTGTAGAGAAGCATTATTAGTTCAAAACAGTTTTTACGTTCTTTTTTTCTGTTTGTTTGTTTTAATCAGCGCAAGTGATGAAGAGTTTGGAAATACAGCGTACTCACTACTCCACAATCCTGCATTGTTATGTTACCCTTGCCCTCTAACGAAGAATAACTACAAACTTGATGTCCTTTAGTTCGCAGAGTTTCCGTTGAGAGACACACGTAATACATCATTACCGATAGCAACAAGATTAGCTATAGATGCGTGAAAAAAGGCGAAGAAGGTGTTTGTTATATTTGTCCTCTGGGGTCTTTTAATTATTCTGCACTTTTTCTTTTACAAAAAATTGCTTAACGTAAGTACTGTAGTGTTAATTATTTCGGAACTATTTTGACCACAACATGAACAAAAGTACCCGAAACAACCTGAAATGATCCCTGAATTAAAGGATTGGTTGCGCCCTGTTTACAAAGATGTGAATAGAACCAGCGGCGCAAATCTGTCTTCAACATTGGGGGGGGGGAGGGTAAGACCGTTACCATACTTTTTTTGGCGATGTCCGAAATACTTATGAAGTTGAAAAACAATGTTGTGGAGGATCAGAGTTGTCTTTAGCGTTAGGAGGCTGCAGATTTGAGGCTTATTCTGGGGGACATCTCACGTTCCTTTGTAGCAATCGGACAAAAATCATCAAATTTCTCCCAAAAAACACATTTCAAATCGGATTATTTGGGAGAAGTCCCCCTCAGTTCCAAGATTGGAGGGGACATGTATCCGTCATCCCCCCCCCCGGGATTTGCGCCAGTGAGTAGAACATATTGTTTAGTTTACATCTACAACTTTTACAATGCTTATAGACAATGAATTTCTCGATTATTTCTTATAGCGACTTTTCACCCAAAATTGGAGTCGTCACCTCTCGTTTCGCAAACTTATTGCCAACATTTTAGAAACTGGTTGCGGGGAGAGCTACAATGGATGATTCAAGTTATTTCGTCGCTTCCGCTGTGAACCTAAGTACAAGATTCCAAAAGTCACATTTTTTTGGTTCCAAACAATATGTCTGCTGGGTGAAAGCATAGACTGGAATGTGTTGCCTTTCCTACCTTATCTTTAATCCCATAGTAGCTCCTTTCCCAAAGTTAAAAAAATGCAATTCTTCCTTTCTTAATAGTACTTATGACCCAAAGTATTACGTAAGCATTGTATGTAACTTATGTAGCTCACAGAGCCGCAGCTATGGGCGAGCAAGCAAAGCACGTGTCCCGGGCGCGTGGTTGGAGGGGCGCCTAAAAGAGAGGTTATATATTAGTACTTTTCCTGGCGGTATTTAATACTTTTCATCAGAGTGCGAAATCATGAAATCAAAGTGAGAGAAAAAAATGAAATGAAATCTTTGAGTTTTACGTCCCACGGTTATGCCGGTTAGGCTAAAGGAGACGGTGATTATGAGAAATGAATGAAATGGTGGAATGAAGTAAGTGGGAGGAAATGGGAGAACCCCGAGAAAACCCACGCACACGGTGTTTGTCCACCACAAGGTTCACTTGGCGGGGCTAGGATCGAATCCGTGACCCCAAGCACCAGAGGTGAACGCTCTACCACTGAGCCACCGCGGCCCTAAAAGTGAGAGGAGACTGGAGGAGTGAAGAGAGAGAGAGAGAGACAGAGAGAGAGAGAGAGAGAGAGAGAGAGAGAAGAAAACGCTCGCACTTTTACACTTCAAAGTAAATTAAGTCATTTATTTTTTCTGTCCCCCTCCTCCCCCTCCCCTAAGTTCTGTGAAAGTAAATAGCTAAAAACACTCCCAGGCCAGAACCGCATCTACGTTGGAAATTTGATCGAGATCGGTCGGTCGGTGCAAGAGATTAAGAAAAAATGAAATGAAACCTTTGAGTTTTACGTCCCACAGTTATGCCGGTTAGGCTAAGGGAGACGCTGATGATGAGCAATGAATTAAATGGTGGAATGAAGTAAGTGGGAGGAAATGGGAGAACCCCGAGAAAACCCACGCACACGGTGTTTGTCCACCACAAGGTTCACTTGGCGGGGCTAGGATCGAATCCGGGACCCCAAGCACCAGAGGTGAACGCTCTACCACTGAGCCACCGCTGCCCCCGGCCGGGAATCGAACCGAGGGAGCTCATCTGTGAGGCAGTGTAAACCCCCCAAAAAAGAAAGAAAATAAACGCACACTGGATGTTTGCGCAACTGAGGATCAAAACATTCTCAATGGAGTATGAGAAATAGTAAACGTCAATCAATGTGTGCTTTTGCTTATTCATTACTTCGTTAATACTTAATTCCTTCTAGAAATAGTGAAACAATACTATGAAGAAACACTAATTAAACTAATAACAATTACGTTGTATTTCTTACCATACCGTTTTTACCACCCATAGAATTTCAATCTAGCACTATACTGCATTAGTCACGCCGTAACGAAAGCTGAAATTCAAAGACCTGGCACTCGTTAACTGTTGAAGCTGTGTTGTAGCTACCTGTATATCACGCGGCCTGCGTTGGTACTCCTCAACATAAATACGTCACAGCCCAAAGCCAGGAAACATCACAAACAGAAGACAGGGGCACAAGCAGTGCCTGACACTTCACGAACTCAAACCCACCAAGACTCAACTCAACATGACCTTCAATTACGTTCTAGAAACCAAACCAGTGCTAAGGCACAAACTCACCAACTTCCTATATGAAAACACAAGAAAAAAATCTAACGTTTTGGTTCCAAAGTGATGACATAACAATAATACTAAAAAGGTTTTAATTTTCAATAACCCAAACATTAATTAACTAGGGAACATAACAAAGCAAAAATAAATAAATAAAAATAAATTAAATTAAAAAATAAAAACCTGACAAGTAAGCTCTCCCTGACTACTTTTTTTTTAAATTTCAGTGAGGCTGTAAAATATGTCAATATCTTCGTATATATATATATATATATATATATATATATATATATATATCATTGTAAACAAGTTCTTTAAACAAAAGAAAGCTCTGAGAGCGCTTACCTCTGACGCGGTAGGTCCCTGGTTCGATTCCTGCTCCCGACAAATAGGCTTTTGGTGAACACTGTAGTTGTGGTTATTCTTAAGTCTTTCCAGTTTCCTTACATTTTCTTGATTCCACCATTATCATGTATCTCATCGTCACCTTCTCTCTTACATTGATGTACAATCATGGGGCGTTAAACTAAAAGAAAAAAAAATCTTGCAAATATCCTAGTAAAAATGAGTTTTCTAAACTACACTAGTGGCCCCGCGTAGCGTATTCGCTAACGCTTTCGCCTTCGGTGCGAACGGTCCCGGGTTCGATCCCGGTGGGGGAACTCGGTCGAAAAAGTATCAAAAGATTTTAAGTCCAGCCATCCTGAATGAGGTTTCCTTGGCTTTTCCTCATTCACAGCAGGCAAATGCCGGAGTGGTACCTAACATATAGGTCCCAGGCCGTTTTCTTCCTTCCCAAATCCAAAAATGAAAATGAAATCTTTGAGTTTTACGTCCCACGGTTATGCCGGTTAGGCTAAAGGAGACGGTGATGATGAGTAATGTATGAAATGGTGGAATGAAGAAAGTGGGAGGAAACGGGAGAACCCCGAGAAAACCCACGCACGCGGTGTTAGTCCACCACAAAGTTCACTTGGCGGAAGCTGGGATCGAACCCGGGACCCCAAGCACCAGAGGTGAACGCTCTACCACTGAGCCACCGCGGCCCCATTTTTCCCCAATCCATTCTTCCCTTCCTTTCCCCGGATAGTGTGATCACCGAGGGAAGTCATCCCTCATATGCGACGGGCTAACAAGGCCATTGATGCCGAAAGCCCAGAAATCTAAATCCTAAATCTTCACTACACAAGGGAATTTTCGCGCTGAAAACGGTTTATTAGCAATTATGTTAAGCAGCCCTGTAGTAAGACTGCTCCAAGTAATAAATCGTCACATATAAAACGGAATGAATAAACACATAACATTCATTTTGCTACCTTGAAATGTAAAATGTTTCAAAACATTAATATTCAAAGATTTCTCAAAATTCAGATTCACCCATTCCATTGTCCTCAATCATTAACGAGTTTTACAATAGTAAGAATTGTATTCATAAACTACATTACTTACTTAGTACTATATTAAAGCAAGTTACACTAAAAGAATATATAATTAATGGAATATTTAACTAAAGTAATAGTTAACTAGTGTACTTACCCAAGCATTTGTTTCCTTCCTCTCTTCTTTTCCGTTTGTAAACAACCTCGTTTCGCAAGCAAAAGACGGTAGTTCAATGACGTCAGCCATGGCGAAAGAAAGAGGTGTCTATAGGCGGCCTGGATCTCACACACAGATGGACGTATTTAACATATAGCTGAAGTATTTAACATACGTATACGTATGTAAAATACGGAAGATTGTTAGATGTCAGACATCCTGCAGCGACATGATGTAATATCTAAGCGGGTAAAAGGCAGTACCTATGTAGTATATGGATAAAGTACGCTCCGTACAGATTTCCTTAGTAAACATAACGAATCCTTGTATTTGTACAATATACCGCTGTCCGGATAATGGATTTTTCTCAGTGCGCTTATTAGTTTTGTTAACTATTATATTAATATAAATTAATGAATGCCTGCTTATGTTAATTATTGAACAATTACATTGTATACTTCGTAAAGTCAAAAATTATAAATTTGTATTTACTGTACATACAGTGAGCGCAGAAAGTGTTCTTACACCTATGCTATTGAAACGAGAATGCCTGCGAAAAAGAAACAGAAAATTTAAGAAGTGTAATAACACACACAATATGAATAATGAAAACTAAGCTTTATGAATATATCAATAAAGAACCACAAAGACAAGTTTAATGGTCAGAAAGTAAATAAATTCCGTAGAAAATGTATAGAGTAGACGCAAAATGTGATCGTACACCTGACGTACGAATACGAAACAAAGATACCACAACTGGGGTTCACTAGTATTCACCTGAGTATACACCTCTGTATAGCATGACGAGTAACAGAATGAGTTTAGTTGTGAATAAGAGTGAAAAAACTGCACGGTGGGCTGTCGAAATGGGAAGCAACCGAACAGAAACAAATGAGGAGACAAGAAAAGTAATTATTAAAGTGCATAAGAAGGGTAAGTCTTTGAGAAAGATAGCAAACCTCAGGGGCAGATCCAGAGGAGGGCAATCGGGACCATCGCCCCCACACAAGAGGATACTTTCTTATTTTATATATATAAATAAACCCATCCATAACAAGTTTGGAGCTCTTAAAAGTAGCAGTATTACTGCCGACCGCCCCTTCCCCAGAAGTCCGTCCTGGATCCGCCCCTGTATAGAGTTGCCACAAGCGAGTATTTTCCGCTGTATGTTTGGAGTCGTTGTCTTGCTGAACAATAAATTGTTTTCAAGAACCATCTTTTGCGCACTAGTATGGAGATATTCCTTTAATATGTTAATATACACTTTCTGGATCATCACTCCATCGATAAGGTGGAGACGACCCACTCCTGAGGCACTCATACAACCCCAGACGAGCACGGACCCTCCTCCGTGTCTTACTTTAGGGACGAGATTTTGAGGATTCATCTCTGTATTCACCTTGCGCCATACCATACGCCTCCCATTGGACTCGATAAAATTAAATTTACTTTCGTCCGAAAATATGACCCTATTCCAGAAAGAAGCCTGATCCCTTATCTTTATACTATTTTTCAAACTTTAGTCTCTTTATACGATTTGTCTTGTTCACCCAGAACACTTTCCTGGCTATCCGACCATGATACCCTGCAAATATTCCGCACTGTACTGGCTGATACTTTAACACCGCGTGTTTCCAGATCCGTTGCCAATTGCACAGCACTACTTTTTGGAACCTTTTTTCTTTCCCTAATAATGTTTACGTTTAACTTGTTCACTCAACACTCTTGGTCTTCCAGTTCTTTTTTTTATTATTATTATTTTTATTATTTTTTTATGGTTTCGCACAGTGATAGAAACATTATACATCGCAATTATCGCCCCCCTCTGGATCCGCCCCTGACTCTATAATACCTTGAAACAGCTTCGCACACCTCCCCAATCCCCAGACATGAACCCCATAGAACATCTATGATCTGTTCTGGAGACAAGAATCAGAAGGCACAGCTTGTCTACTAAAGAAGGCCTAAGAAAAGCTATTCAAGAAGAATGGGACATAATCAGTCCCGAAGCTACACAACTACGAACTACTACAGGTGAAATCAATGCCACGAAGACTACAGACAATCATTAACGCACAGGGTAATCCCACAAAATATTAAATAACGTAATATACTTTATAAGCATTAATTCAAGCATAAGTGTACGGTGACTTTTTGCGTTTACAAAAAAGGAATTCTCTCTTTTCTTCTGAACAAAACAGTGATTGTGTTTGTTTGGCCTTTCTCTTGTATATAGAAATAAAATGTATGAATGTGTAGTCTTAATTCTGGTTATATATATATTTTCCACCTCCCGTTCTCATGCTAGCTGTTTTCAATATAATGTATGCACGGTGTACGAACACTTTCTGCGCTCACTGTAGGTATGTTGACAATAAGCGAATGTTATTAGAATATTTGTTGAGATTTATTTTCCTTCACTGCCTTTCGCCTGGTTAAAAAGTAGTTTGCAGTGCTTTGGAGCAGCTGCAGATGGGAACGCGATAATGTTTGAGACATACCGGCGACTTTTTTGTGTGTGAAAATAAGACCTTTCTCATAAAGTAGTAAATAACTCCAGTAGCAATTGTCTACGTAAATGATAAAGACATATCCAACAACAAGAAATTAATACAGCATATATAGCCTATTCATTATTGTGTTTCTCTTTTAACAGCTATTAGCTAAGGATGGATAATTCCAGAATTTTTACTTTCCGGAATCCGGAAAGTAAAATCGGAAAAAATCCGGATCTCGGAAAAATTCCGATTTTTTCTAAATTCCGGATTTTTTCCGAATGTCGGAATTTTTCCGAAATCCGGAAATTTTCCGAAATCCGGATTTTTTCTGAATTCCGGATTTTTTCCGAATTCCGGATTTTTTCCGAATTCCGGAATTTTTCTGAATTCCGGAATTTTTCCGAATTACGGATTTTTTCCGAAATCCGGAATTTTTCCGAATTCCGGAATTTTTCTGAATTCATGTTCCTGAATGCATCGACGGAAAAGTGTTGATGAAACCTTATATAGTTTGGGCCGTAGAATCCAAATCTGCAATCAAAAATTGGGGTTTCCATTTGACATTTCAAAGTTGACTCCACCCCAGCCCCGAGGGAGTAGATCTAGAGGGGTGAGTATGATTTCATCAGATAGCTTTTTTAATATTACTAAACACGTGTTTCTTTTTTGTTGTTGTTTTTCGCTCCGAAGTTCAGTTCTCAAGTTATTGCACCGTGTCCAGAGTTTTGATCTGTCTGTATATATATATATATATATATATATATATATATATATATATATATATATATATATATATATATATATATATATATATATATATTTACATCAGCTAATGCTTCTGGCAACAAATACTATTCGAAGCTTTCTTGCACCCACTGGAAAACGTGAAGTATATTAATATTTATTTGCATATATTGTTATTGTAGACTGTTCCCATAACTTCGATTTTACAAAATTTGAGAAATAAATTTCACTTTTTATTTAGTGGTCAATTTGAAGGCATTTTGTTATACTACCATTAAGAAACCCATATACATCATATTACGAATCAATCATTATGGAACAATCTTATGTTTGACACGCAGCAGTGGTACCAATCTTTGAAAGTTTCATTTACAACTTTTTTCTTTTTTCTTTTTTAACTGATTTTGTGAGTAATGGTGCATTCAGTATAAAGGTACAACAAGATATTCTCTCTCTCTCTCTCTGTCCCTGTGTGTATGTGTGTGTGTGTGTGTGTGTGTTTGTTTGTTTCTAGTTTCCGGCGTAAGCGTGTGGATACTACCAGGTATACTTTCGTGTGTACAAATGCTAGTGTGTGTGTGTGTGGCGCGGGTATATTAACTATTAATTGGGATCGCGTAATGGAACTTATCAATATTAGTACGTACATACAAACGGCTGTTACTTCACACGATAACTTTGGACGAATGCGAATTTTTAAATTCTGCTTTTTGCAATAAATAAGTAGAGTGATTCCTCTCGAGGGAGTTCCCCTAAATGGTAGCCCCTACCATGTCCAATTAAATCACAAATTGCCGCAATCGTTTGTACATTGTTTGTACAGAAATGTACAGGCCAAATTTTCGTTTGTACACTATTAGGGGCGCCGCCAGAACGAAAACAATTTGGGGCTGTTTAACTGGTACCCCCCCCCACCAACATGTTCTATTCAATCACTAATTATCGCAATCGTTTGTACTTCGTTTGTACAGAAATGTGAACCCGAAATTTTCGTTTGTACATAATTAAGGGCGCCACCAGAACAGAAAAAATGGGGGCTGTCTAAGTTGTAGCCCCTCCAAAAAAAACCAATTCAATCACAAGTTGTCGCATTCGTTTGTGCATCGTTTGTACAGAAATGTGCAGGCGAAATGTTTGTTTGAACAAACTTAGGGGCGTCGCCAGAACGAAAACAAAGTGGGGAGCTGTCTGAGTGGTAGCTCCCCCCACGATGTCCAATTGAATCACCAAGTATCGCAATCGTTTGTACATTGTTTGTACAGAAATGTGCAGGCCAAATTTTCGTTTGTACACTATTAGGGGCGACGCCAGAACGAAAACAAATTGGGGGCTGTCTAGCTGGTAGCCCCCCCCACCATGTCCTATTCAATCACAAATTATAGCAATCGTTTCTACTTCGTTTGTACAGAAATGTGCACGCGAAATTTTCGTTTCTACATAATTAAGGGCGCCGCCAGAACAGAAAAAATTGGGGGCTGTCTAAGTGGTAGCCCCCCCACCATGTCCAATTCAATCACAAGTTGTCGCATTCGTTTGTGCATCGTTTGTACAGAAATGTGCAGGCGAAATGTTTGTTTGAACAAACTTAGGGGCGCCGCCAAAACGAAAACAAAGTGGGGGCTGTCTAAGTGGTAGCCCCCCCCCCCACCAACATGTTCTATTCAATCACAAATTGTCACAATCGTTTGTACTTTGTTTGTACAGAAATGTGCAGGCAAAATGTATGTTCGTACACAATTAGGGGCGCCGCTAGAACGAAAACAAAGTGGGGGACTGTCTAACTGGTAGCCCCCCACCAACATGTTATATTCTATCACAAATTATCGCAATCGTTTCTACTTCGTGTGTACAGAAATGTGCAGGCAAAAGTTTCGTTTGTACACAATTATGGGCGCCGACAGAACAGAAAAAAGGGTCTGTCTAAGTGGTAGCCCCCCACCATGTCCAATTCAATCGCAAATTATCGCAATCGTTTGTACTTCGTTTGTACAGAAACGGGCAGGCGAAATGTTTGTTTGTTCACAATTAGGGGCGCCGCCAGAACGAAAACTAAGTGGGGTGCTTTCTAAGTAATACCTCCCCACCATGTCCAATTGAATCACAAATTGTCGGAATCGTTTGTACTTCGTTTGTACAGAAACGAGCAGGCGAAATGTTTGTTTGTACACAATTAGGGGCGCCGCCAGAACGAAAACTAAGTGGGGCTGTCTAAGTGGTAGCCCCCGACCATGTCCAATTCAATCACAAATTGTCGCAATCGTTTGTACGTCGTTTTTACAGAAATGTTCAGGCAAAATTTTCGTTTGTACACAATTAGGGGCGCCGCCAGAACGAAAACAAACTGGGGGCTCTCTAACTGGTAGCTTCCCACCAACATGTCCAATTGAATCACAAATTTTCGTAATCGTTTGTACATCGTTTGTACAGAAATATGCATGCGTAATTTTCGTTTGTACACAATTAATGGCGCCGCCAGAACGAAAACAAAGTGGGGCTGTCTAAATGGTAGCCCCCACCATATCCAATTCAATCACAAATTATATCAATCGCTTGTACATCATTTGCACAGAGATGTGCAGGCGAAATTTTCGTTTGTACTCTATTAGGGGCGCCGCCAGAACGAAAACAATGTGAGGGTTTGTATAAATGGTAGAAGCATTAAAAAATGTTTCACATTTATGGAGTATTTTTCTAACAGGACTTTGTTCACACTATTGTGTGGTTTGGTTGTTCACATTATCGTGTGATTCACTATATTGATCTTATCCTAACGATGATGGAATTAAATGTTTTTTTTGTTTTTTTATATTTATATTTATACTTACAATCATTATTGCTGAGTTAGTTTTTCACTCCTCGGCTCTTATTATTAAACATATTCATTATTTCTTACGTGAACTGAATCCTTATAAGAGAAATGTATTTTTTTCTTTCTATCTTGCGCAGAAACCGTTATTCTCATCTCGTACAGGAAATTGATAAGTGGAAGATATAACAAATCCACAAAGTAGACTGTTAAAGGGAAAATTATAACACAGTATTTTGTTTTATATGATCATCTTCATTAAACTCATTTTGCAGAAACTATAGAATGCATGGTGAAGTATTTTGGTGCATTCAGCATTCTGATTTACGAGTAGAGTTGCTAACTGGCCGGTATTTGCTGTAATTTTGATTAAGGCCGGTGACCGGTACAAACTTCTTATTAGACCCCTTCTGACCGGTATTTTGGAATCTGCAATCCAGAATATAACATTGAACATCGAAATTTTTCAACAGTGCCTTTACAAACACAAATTTCCGTTGTATTATACATTATCGATATTTTTTTAACGTATGGCAGTTTTTTTTATTTATTTAACATAACAAATTTGATAACACTTATATTTTATTGTAAAAGAATTTTATTCATTTATTGAGAGTAGAAAATGACTTTTTAAAGCAATTTCCTTTGTTTGAAGTGAAGTTTATAGAATAAATTTCATTTTATGAATCAACTATTGTTACATAAAGATTAATATCCAGTATTATTCATCTGTTTCGATAATTTTAAACAAGTGGCAATTGCTGGTAAATATAATAACGATCAATACAGTCTTCAGTTTCTCATTTGTACAGAGAATTTTGAGGGTGTGCCGGTAATTTTGTTTTCCTGAGTTGGCAACCTATTTACGAGGTTTTGTTTCAACTCTGCTACGTAGTGGCTCCGTACTGACACTCCGCATGCAAATAAGTATGTAAGGCTACCATACGCCCCGGTTTCTTAAAATTTGTCCCGGTGTGCAGAAATTTTCCTTCTTGTCCTTTTTTTTTCTTTATTATTATTATTAATTACATATCAAAATTTCTGAAAAGATAATAAAATCGACTTATTCCTTTTGCTTTCAATTCCGACAATACTATAGGAACAATTTCATTCTAATCTTTATTATTATTGCAATCGCTGCTTCCCCGGATATAACATGCGATGTTTGAATCCTCCTAAGTAGCACTCTTATCACTAAAAGTAAGAATGTATACCCCCGAGGTGGCAACAAATTCTTGTGACGTTGCAGACCAGCCCCGAAAACACATTTTTTTTCTACTTCAGAAAAACAATTATGCAAATTGCTTTCTTTTAGTTCGCATTTTAGGTTAACAACAATAAATTAGCCTATTGAAATTTTGAAACAACTTCATAAATCTGGATATTTTTCTTTATAGACAAGTAGAGCATGTAAAGGTGGTATGCGTAATAATATTGAAAATATAATTTTTGCCTAAATATTGTATGTTCACTGATTGCGTTTATATTGTATAACAGCTTCTAGATTCTATAATAATTGTTAGCACTGTTGATTAAGTATGGACAGTGGCGTATTTACGATTTTGTTTCGGGAGGGGCTTTGTTAACTTCCGGGGGTGCTTTGCCTGAAAATACGAAAATTCTGCAAGATATTTCATATAATTTACTATAGTAAGTAAGATTTCGGTGGGGGGCTTGAGCCCGGAAGCCCTTCCCCTAAATACGCCACTGAGTATGGACTATATTAATACATTATTTTAAGTTGTATACCTAGTGCGATACTGTAGTAAAATTCGAAAGATAAAATTAATACAAAATGCAATATTTATTACTAATTTGTAAGATGTCCCGTTTTTTCTGTTTTCAAAAAGTATGGTAGCCTTAAAGTATGCTAAACCATACAAAATAAATTGTACTGTAAATAGTACCCCTCTGATAGTGCTCTCAAACGGGTCGGGTTACGGGTCGGGTTGTCGGGTCGGGTCAGTCGGGTTAGCTCGTGTCGGGTCACTCGGGTCGGGTCGTCACATTCTTCACTTATTTTCTATACGGAATACTATAAAGAGCTTTGTTGTGGAATTCAATTCGAAGTTGGTGAATGAATGATAAATGTGACTAATTGAAGGTGAAATAGTAATAAAATTTTAATTTTACCCTATATTAACTAATTGGTATTGTAATTGTAATTAATATTACTACTGACTTTTTTCCTTTCTGCGTTTCTATGTCAAGTTAAATGTCACATTAAGTGAAATTGAAAGGAAATATCTAGTTAACGTCCCACGTTATGCACCAACGCTAAGAGAGACAGTGATGATGAGAAATAATTGAAGTGGTTGAATGAAGAAAGTGGGAGGAAATGGGAGAACACCGAGAAAACCCATGCACATGGGGTTTGTCCACCAGAAAACTTACTTGGTACGAGCTGGAATCAATACCCATGGACCTTCGGATCAAACATCTGCCTTTGGGCAGGACACATTATTATTATTATTATTATTATTATTATTATTATTATTATTATTATTATTATTATTATTATTATTATTATTATTATTATTATTATTATTATTATTATTATTATTATTATAACTTTAAGAGTGCCCAAGAAAGTTCCGCCGCCTTTTCACCAACACCTTCGAACATTGGTATGTAACCTAAGACGTACCTGGAATATCAAAAATCTTCTCCATCAGCCTCGACGACCTTCTGAAAACGTTCTGGAAGGCCATGGATTCCATCGCAGTCGAACTTGGTGGGACGTGAAGTGAAGAAGATATCAAGTGCATATTGAACCTCTACTAGCTGTTTGAATTGGCGTTCTCTAAGGTGATTGTCCAAGGAATGGAACAGGTGATAATCGGACGGTACAATGTCCGTGGAGTATGGCGGATCCAATAGTGTTTTCCATCCAAGGCGTAGAATGATGTACCGGGTCATTTTAGCCACGTGGGGCTTAGCGTAGCCTTGTAACAAGAGGAACCCTTTGCGATTCAGAACTGCTGGATCCAGACAGTACACAGTGACAGTACACAGTTGCATTGATGATCTGACCAGCTGGTAGCAGTTCCCGATGGACGATACCTCGAGCAGTCCACAAAATGCACAGGAGAACCTTATTCTGGCGTGGTGCTGGCTTGGGCTGTTTTTGAACCGGTTCATGGGATGCTAACCAACAATGACGGCGCCGTGGAGCTTCGTACAGGACCCACTTCCCATCACATGTCAACACCCTGTTCAGAAATTGCTCCTTCCTCAGACGAGACACCAAAGAAACACAGGTGTCTGCTCGCGTTGCTTTCTGGCTCCAAGTCAAATCATGTAGGACTTATCAACCCAACTTGCAGTGCTTCCCAAGTTGATGGTGGTGGTGCAGAATGGTTTCTCCACTTACACTGTAAGGTAGTACCAGTTCCTCACATGTCTGTCTTCGCCTCAATTGCTGCCCGAAGATCTTTATTTTGAACATCTGTTTGTCTTCCGGCACGTGGTGCGTCTTCGAGTGTTTCGTCACCGTCCTTAAACCGTCATACCACTGCACTCTCCGCGTAGTCACGACACCCTCACCAAAGGCCTGTCATATCTTCCGCTCCGCGGAGCAGCAATTTGAACTCGTACAGCAAACAAGCCCTTATGACGCTCTGTGAAGGCCCCATGTTCACTCAGTCCTTACGCACGTTCACGGTGCATCTGAACAGCCACAACCAAGTAGTATGTTGGATATACTCACTAGTGTTGCTCACGAGACCTGGTTTGGGGCATTCTCGTTTCGAAAATGTGTCGTGAAGGTAGTCTCGTCTGGAAAAGTGCATATGTTTCTATTGAAAGAGCTCTGTCTCATCTCGTACCCTTTCATGAAAATTCTGTCTCGTCTCGTCTCGTCTCGTCCAACAACTGACCTTCACCTTATATCCATTCGCATTCAACTCACGGTGTGAGGGCCAATTGAACACAGACCTCCACAAAGAGACAGAACTTTCTTGGTCACCTTCAGATTATTATTATTATTATTGCTGGAGTAGTGATTTGACTTTCTCCGCAATAAAATACTTGCTAATTTTATATAACGTTGCAAATATCTTCTAGATAAATTAATCAAGAAAAAATAAAAGGTAATTCCCTACAGAATGATATTTCAGTGCAATTAGTTCCTTATGATTCTATCAGACAGCAACGCTGTTTTTAAATAGAAAAATCGGAATGTTAACGTGATGAAATTGTTGTTTGTTACACAGCAAAAAATATTAAAAGAAGTTCTATATACATTCCTTACTAGAAAATAATGTTTTCTCAGAACTTTTATTCTTTTAGCCTTCAGAACTTGTCTTCAGAACTCAGTCAAATTTTATTTTGACTTTTGAACTTGATTGCCTAAATTTTAACCTTGGAAATTTGGATGTGGAGTAAATAAAGAAGGTTAGCAGGGTAGAGAGGAAAACGAATAAGGAAATGCTGAAAAAATGCAAGAGACGAGAGCAATATTAGACGATATAAGGAAGCGAAAAATGGACGGATCACAAGTTTTGATCTTGCTAAGGGATTGCATTCTGAGGGATGTAGTAAAGGGGGTGATATCAGGAGAGCGAGAGTGTGTAAGAAGGTTGGAATTGATAGATTGTAATAAGGAGGGTGGTACTTTATGTTGGGTTGCGAGGCAGATATTAGCGGGAAATCGCAAAAATGGAAGCTTCTTACCTAATTCACGGAAACTGGCCTATTTATTAATGGGAGAACACTGAGGAGGAGGAGGAGGATAATTATACTACAAGTAAAAAAAAGCCGAAACAATGATTTATGCATAAGAATTGGTCAGCATTTTTTTTCTGGTGGCAGTTTTGTAAAGTTCTAGCTCTCTCAAACTGGTTAGATTGTAAGTTCAAGTCACTCGGGTCGGTTGTCGGGTTAAGTAACCTCGGGTTGGTTCACTCGGGTCACTTTGGGTCGGGCCAATCGGGTCAGCTCGGGTCGGGTTGTCGGGTCGGGTCAGTCAATTTGGGTCACGGGTGGGGTCGGGTCGGTCTTCAACACATATAATTTCCACGAAAATTACAATATACCACGGTTTATACCTCATTGGACTTCCAATAAAACGTTTTCAATGATGTGTACACCATGTCACCATTTTTGTATGAGGGAATGTCTAGAGGGATTTTGTGGGAATTTGATGGAGTGTAGATTCCTGTGTGTGTGTGTGTGTGTGTGTGTGTGTGTGTGTGTGTGTGTGTGTGTGTGATACCTTACAGGATACAAGATGTCGAGGAAGTGTGTAAATAAACCGGACAATTTCTGTTATGTATGTGGGGAGCTGATATTTAAATCACAACCTCGATGTTTTACTCCACTTGTGAGGAAGTGTTATCAGTTATATTTTGGTTGCTGTGTAGGAGACCAGGATAAGAACTGGGTTCCTCACTACATTTGTTGTACTTGCGTGAAACGTCTGACTGGGTGGGCAAATGGTGGACGAAACATGAACTTCGCAGTACCGATGATCTGGAGGGAACCAAAAGATCATTCTTCAGACTGCTACTTTTGTATGACACAGATAAAAGAAATAAGCAGTAAATCTAACCACACAGTACAGTACCCTAATTTGCATCAGCAATTAGGCCAGTTCCACACAGTGCAAAATTACCTGTACCGGTACCTCCTCCTCATCTTACGGTAAATGAGGATTACGTATTTGAGGCAACTATTGAAGTTCCAAATGAAGATGATGATCCTACTTATAAAGGAAGCACATCTACATTGGATTCCCATCTGATAACTCCGGGTGAACTAAATGACCTCATACTGGATTTAAAACTCTCCAATACACAGACAGAACTTCTTGATTCTAAACTTAAGGCTGGAATCTGCTCCATCGTGACACTAAAGTGTGTATTTTTCGAAACCTTCATACAGAGTTTCAAAACTACTATTCTCAAGAAAATAATTTAGTGTATTGTAATAATGTCTGTGCTGTGATGGATAGACTTGGACATGCACATATAAGTACAGAGTGGAGATTGCTTATTGACTCTTTGAATACTAGTTTTAAGGCTGTCCTTTTGCACAATAGCAACAAATTTCCTTCAGTGCCTTTGGCTTATGCAACTAATATGAAGGAAACCTATGAAAACATCGAAATAGTGTTAGAAAAAGTTCAGTATGAGAAATACAAGTGGACCGTTTGCTGTGATTTACAAGTCATTTCTTTGTTAATGGGTTTGCAGCTTGGTTATACGAAATATTGTTGTTTCCTCTGCGAATGGGACAGCAGGAACAAAGCGGAGCATTACATCAAGAAGGAATGGCCAACGCATGTATTAACTCCTGGACAGAAGAATGCTGTTTATTCCTCACTGGTGAGCCCTGATTATATAATTCTACCTCCTCTTCACATAAAGTTGGGGCTCTTCAAAAACTTTGTTAGGACAATGGACAAAAGTAATGCAGGATATTGTTACCTCAAGGAAAAAATTCCTCGGGTTAGTGACGCTAGGGATTTTTGTAGACCCCCAAATAAGATGTTTGATTCGTGACCAAAAATTTGAGGATCTCTTAACTCTGGTTGAGAAAACAGCTTGGTGTCCATTTAAATGTTTAACAGAGATTTTTTTAGGAAACAAGAAAGCCCCAAATTACCGTGAAATTGTGAGTGATTTCCGGCAATCATTCAATGAAATGGGTTGCAACATGTCCCTTAAAGTTCACTTTCTAGACTCCCACCTGCATTTCTTTCCTGAAAAGCTTGGTGCTGTTAGTGATGAGTATGGGGAACATTTTCATCAGGACATTTCCTCCATGGAGAAGAGGTACCAGTGACAGTGTAGTTCAAAAATGCTAGCTGATTACTGTTGGACACTTAAGAGATGTTCCAGAAACCAAACACAGAAGAAAGTCGACAACTAAAACATATTAGTTGAGGTAAGTGTCCATTTATTAAGAAGATACCACTCACTTCTTTTGTATTATTTATTAAGTAGATATAAAATGGTGACACGGTGTATACATCATTGAAAATATGTTTTATTTCAAATCCAATAAGATATAAACCGTGCTTATATTGTAATTTTCGTGGAAGTTATATGTGATTTTATCTGCACTAATGAATATTGTAAAATGAACAGTACACATAGCATATTTTTTATATAAATGTGTTTATTTCTCTAGATAGAATAATGCTATTCTTATGAAACTTAGAGGGCTTACTAAGTATAAATCAGGCTAACATACAATATAATTTGTGCGTTTATATACCTAAGGTACCCAAGCTACAAGTATGAAAATGGTTTTAAAAAAAGAAAAAAAGAAAAAGAACAGAAATTTAAGGGGAAATTTTCCGAAAACACCTCTGTCACGGGAAAACTGAGGGTGATGGAGAAAAACTGATTGCAGATTCGAATTCTACGTGAAAAGTTCTATTAGAATCAGACATTTTCTTCCGTGTGCCAGAGAAAAAGAATTTTTTTCAACTAGTGCAATAGGAACCATTTTCAAACTCATCAACCGTTATCCAAACCGGTTAATGTTGATCGCAGATATTAAAAATACTCACATCCGTATATTATTTAATACAAACGAAAATTTTACCTGCACATTTCTGCACAAACGATGTATAAACGATCGCGACAATTTGTGGTTCAATCGAACACAACTGGTGGGGCTAGCACTTAGACAACTCCCCTTTTTTTTCGTTCTGTCCACGCATCTGATAGCTTAGAAAAAAATTTCGCCTGCGCATTACTGCTCAAACGATGTTCAAACAATTGAGATGATTTTCTTTTGAATGGGACGTAGGGGGTGCTACCAATTAGGTAGCCTATACTTTGTTATCGTTTTGGCGCGCCCGCAATTGTGTACAAACGAAAATTTCGCCTGCAAATTTCTGTACAAAACCTTAACAAACAAGTGCGACAGTTTGTGGTTGAATTCGACATGGTGGGAGGCCTATCAATTAGAGAGCCCATAGTTTGTTATCGTTTTGGCGGGGCCACATTTATGTGCAAACGAAAATTTCAGCTGCACATTTATGTAGAAAGGCGTACAAACAAGTGCGACAGTTTGTGGTTGAATTGAACACGGTGGGAGGGCTAACATTTAAACAGCCCAACACTTTGTTTTCGTTCTGGCGCCGCACCTAATTGTGTACAAACGAAAATCTCGCCTGCACATTTCTTTATAACTATATTCAAACGATTGCGACAATTTGTGATTCAATTGCACATGGTGGGAGGGCTACCATTTAGACAGACCCCCCCCCTTTGTTTTCGTTCTGAGGTCGCCCCTAATTGTGTACAAACGAAAATTTTGCCTGCATATTTCTGTACAAACGATGTACAAACGATTGCGACAATTTGTAATTGAATTGAACATGGTGATTGGGCTATCACTTAGAAAGCCCCCCACTTTGTTTTCGCCCTGGCGGCGCCCCTAATTATGTACAAACGAAAATTTTGCATGCACATTTCTGTACAAACGATGTAGAAACGATTGCGACAATTTGTGACTGAATTGGACATGGTGGGGGGCTATCAGTTAAACAGCCCCCACTTTGTTTTCGTTCTGGCGGCGCCCTTAATTATGTACAAACAATAATTTAGCCTGCACATTTCTGTACAAACGATATAGAAACGATTGTGACAATTTGTGATTGAATTGGACATGGTGGGGGGCTACCACTTAGACAGCCCCCCCTTTGTTTTCGTTCTGAGCTCGCCCCTAATTGTATACAAACGAAAATTTTGCCTGCATATTTCTGTACAAACGATGTACAAACGATTGCGACAATTTGTGATTGAATTGAACATGGTGATTGGGCTATCACTTAGAAAGCCCCCCACTTTGTTTTCGCCCTGGCGGCGCCCCTAATAGTGTACAATCGAAAATGTGGCCTGCACATTTCTGTACAAGCAATGTACAAACGATTGCGATACTTTGTGATTCAATTGGACATCGTGTGGGGAGCTACCACTCAGACAGCTCCCCACTTTGTTTTCGTTCTGGCGGCGCCCCTAAGTTTGTTCAAACAAACATTTCGCCTCCACATTTCTGTACAAACGATGCACAAACGAATGCGACAACTTGTGATTGAATTGGACATGGTGGGGGGCTACCACTTAGACAGCCCCCATTTTTTTCTGTTCTGGCGGCGCCCTTAATTATGTACAAACAAAATTTTCGCGTGCACATTTCTGTACAAACGAAGTACAAACTATTGCGACAATTTGTGATTGAATAGGACATGGTCGGGGGCTACCACTTAGACAGCCCCCAATTTTTTTCGTTCTGGCGGCGCCCCTAATTGCGTGCGAACATACATTTCGCCTGTACATTTCTGTACAAACGAAGTACAAACTATTGCGACAATTTGTGATTGAATAGGACATGGTCGGGGGCTACCACTTAGACAGCCCCCATTTTTTCTGTTCTGGCGGCGCCCCTAATTGTGTACAAACGAAAATTTCGCCTGCACATTTCTGTACAAACGAAGTACACACGATTGCGACAATTTGTGATTCAACTGGACATGGTGGGAGGGGCTACCATTTGGACAGCCCCCACTTTGGTTTCGTTCTGACGGCGCCCCTGATTGTGTACAAACGAAAATTTCGCCTTCACATTTCTGTAGAAACGATGTACAAATGATTGCGACAATTTGTGCTTGAATAGGACTTGTTGGTGGGGGACTACCATTTAGAGAGCCCCCACTTTGTTTTCGTTCTGACGGCGCCCCTAATTGTGTACAAACGAAAATTTCACCTTCACATTTCTGTAGAAACGATGTACAAATGATTGCGACAATTTGTGCTTGAATAGGGCATGTTGTTGGGGGGCTACCATTTAGACAGCCCCCACTTTGTTTTCGTTCTGACGGCGCCCTTAATTGTGTACAAACGAAAATTTCGCCTGCACATTTGTGTGCAAACGATTGAGACCATTTCTGATTGAGTCTGATAAGGGGGGGGGGGCTCTCTAAATGGACGTCTCCTTTTCACCTCTACTGTAATTAAATTCTTCCTCGAGAAAATCTGTAATCAACACTGTCAGTAGCTACGTCCTCGACTAATATACCTTAACAACTACAGCTTTATTTTCGTATATTTTTCAACAGTTAACCAATTTAAAACTATCGCAAGCAAGAATATGTAGTCAACTTCTTAAATACTTCGCTCGCCGAAACCCGTTCAGCGCGTGCAACAAGCTAAAACAACATGTTTGGCGTCTCACAAATGGAAAAGGGGGAAAAAAGAGAAGGAAAAGCAGCACGGCAGTGCCTTATCGCAGTCAGAGCTGACAACATAGTTTCGGTCGTCACTAACGCGAATAGACCTACTAGCGGTGTACAAGAGTTATACAGTTACAATATACGTCGTGCCACAGTAGCGCTACAGGCGGAATGTGCACGAACTACAAATGAATATGTTCCCTTACAAGCATCAGTCACTGTTGCACCCTCTTTACATTCTACACATCCTTTTTTCTCCCACTTTTTGACCTTGACAAGCAGAAGTGCCAGGCTTTCCGAGTTCACAACCATAAACTGTTTGTGTACAGAGTACGTTTTCAGTTCTTCGAATGACTGTGCGCGCGAAGAACAAGGGTGATGATCGGGCTACCGTATACGGAAGTCAGTAACACCCGGTTGCAATAATAAATGTAAAATACAAATATAGAGCCTTGACAATGCCGTGAGGATGAATATATATATATATATATATATATATATATATATATATATATGTGTGTGTGTGTGTGTGTGTGTGTGTGTGAGTGTGTGTGTGTGTGTGTGTGTAGGTGTGTGTATACGTATGTGCGTGTGTGTGATTATAATATAAAGTGGCAAATTTAGGTGTTAGCCGGTTTGAAGGAATAAACTATTGGAAAATGAAATATTTAGATCCAAAAAAAAAAAATCAGAAAAAATGTATATACTAAATTTTTGCAATTTGCATTTGGCAACACTTCACACTGCCCCTGCATGTTGTAATACCAAAATTGTTTCAAAGGAAAAAAATAAAAAGCCAAAACACTGGAATATAACAATTTGCGTGAATAGCTCCTTAGTACTACCAGGGGGGTAGAGTGAGGCCCAGAACACTTTCCTCATTTATAAATAGAAAAAAACAAATCACTAAAAACTAAGAAAGTACCTTTAATGAGAATGGAGCCAAGCTTGAAAATATCAGTTTTTTTTAAATTTTTATGCAATTCGAAATGTTAAAAAATGTAAAATAACAATAATAATAATAATAATAATAATAATAATAATAATAATAATAATAATAATAATAATAATAATAATAATAATAATAATAATAATTCGTGCCAGCTTCTTGGTGTTCCTAGGGCTAATGAACATTGTGAATGATCCATTAAAGACATCACAAATTTCTTTATCTTTTTAGGATATAAGAGTGGCATAACATTATTGAGACCTAATTCTAGAAATTAAATAATTTGTTCTTTCGTGTAGAGATTTCTTAAGTATATGGTTTCCTTCTATGGCGTTTCTTATTATAGATTTATTTTATTATATCAACTGAACACAATCTGGATAATCGGCAAGTGCTTCTTCTGTAAATATGATTTTACAGTTTAAAACCGAGCATTTATAAAATGTTTTAGGCATGTATTATATTCTGCTTTTTTGATTACCGTTACACTAAATATTAAGAGAAAAAGTTAGTAATATATAAAGTACATGGATGGCAAATTGTTTATTATTTTCTCTTGTGCACAGTTTTGAAATCCAGTTCCTGCTCTGCTTCGCTCGATACCATTGTAGCACATAAAACGAACTAATTGTAGAAAAAGCAAACCTTGTCGAAACAAGATTTTGTCAGAAAAATAAATAGAAAACTGCACTTTTTGCATGTTTTAAAAGATATCACAGACACGCATAAAGAAACATATTTGAAGAGTTTCTCATACTGTGTACTAGAGAAACCTTTCTTTGTATTCTTCAGAACAATTTTGAATTTTGACAAGGGTTATTTTAAGAAAAGCCCCTTAATTGATATTAAAACTAGATATTTTTAATTAGTTTATATACAGACTTAATCATGATAATTATATACTTGCATGAGGAGAAGATCCCTTAATTGATATTAAAACTAGATATTTTAGTTAGTTTATATACAGGTTTAATCATGATAATTATATACTTGCATGCATATATCAATCATCACCAGCTGCTAATATCTACCGTTTGTGGGAAGGTAATTCTTGTGCCACGATGTGATTAGTATCCCACACGACAGAATAAGGCCGCTTATGACTCAGGCACTATTAGCTCTACCCTAATATATGTATACATTTTTTTGAAAGGGCAAAGAAAGACGAAAAGCGTTTACAATAAACATTTTTCCGAATTCCATCTGGAAAAAAACCTGTGGCTAAAAAACTGACATAACCCGAATCCTAGTCAGTAAAAATGAAAATAACAAGAAAACGACTATATTTATCTCAAAAATGAACTAAAATTAAATTGCAGAAGGCAGGCAATCAAAATGAAAAAAGTTCGGATGCTCTAGTTTTACGGATATGTAGCAAATAATAGAAAGAGAAAAAAATTTTGCTTTCTGCCCCTCCACTTAGCTGTTTTTTTTTTTTTTTTTTTTTTTTGGTATCCTGCATTTTTGTGATTAGTGGTGGGTAGAGTCTATATATTAAAAAATATCGGATGCCAAATTGTTACATAATTTGCCCCTAAATTCGAAAGTGATAGCGCTTCTGTCAACTTGATGTATAGACTATTTGGTATATCTCTGTATATTTCTAAATTAATTTTAACTTTGCGAAAAGTGTCACAATCTCTTTTGTTTGTCGTCATTGTTCAAGGTATTTCAAATAATTTAGCTCCTACATAGGTGAGTGATGCAGATCGAATTTCATAATAACGCCATTTATATACTAAAATACTACGAATACATTGCGAGATCAAGTTTGTATCACCGCAAGCATTAACGCGGCTTCTCTTTAATTGCTATTCTGACTCCTGCATAAATGTTAAATGATTCCAGAGAGAGAGAGGCAAATAAAAAAAAGTTGTTTAAATGTTGTTATAGATGCAAAATATTGCGTTTATTCACTGAAATAACTTGGCCTTTAATAGCCTGTACACTAATTTTTAAGATGTAGCAAAGGCGTAATAAGTTCCTAAATTGAAGGATCAAGGTTATTTTAAAGTAAAGAGGAACACGAAAATGGAAAAAGAAATAACAAATGATACACAAAACAGGTTTTATGTATGTTCAGCTACGACCTTCAATTATAGCTATCTTCCAATTGCAAGACAATAATAAACTGTTTTGAAAGGTTTTGAAGAGACTGTCAAGACAAAAGGGATATTTTAGTATTACCTGGAACAAAGTTGAAAGTGTTTTTAAGATGTTTTGGGTAGTTGCAAATCTGATCGTTTTCGGTATCATTATCCAGTCACCACTTGTTGTGTCTGTGCTTCGTAAGTATTTACTTATATTCAAGTCAAAACACACAAAACGAATCTTCAAAGTACATTTCGCAGAAGTATTGTAAAATAAGTCATGTATGACACTCCAATATTTGTGAAGAAAAATCATCCATTTGATCTTAATATTTGATAGAGTGTATGGATCAAGTTCAATCCTCCCGGGGAGTAGTATTATAATTCTGTAGAAAATCGCTTACATTTTGTTAGTATTTAATCTTAATACACACTAGATATATTAAAAATACCGATATATATATATATATATATATATATATATATATATATATATATATATATATATATATATATGTATATATATTCATCCTCACGGCATTGTCAAGGCTCTATATTTGTATTTTACATTTATTATTGCAACCGGGTGTTTCTGACTTCCGAATACGGTAGCCCGATCATCACCCTTGTTCTTCGCGCGCACAGTCATTCGAAGAACTGAAAACGTACTCTGTACACAAACAGTTTATGGTTGTGAACTCGGAAAGCCTGGTACTTCTGCTTGTCAAGGTCAAAAAGTGGGAGAAAAAAGGATGTGTAGAATGTAAAGAGGGTGCAACAGTGACTGATGCTTGTAAGGGAACATATTCATTTGTAGTTCGTGCACATTCCGCCTGTAGCGCTACTGTGGCACAACGTATATTGTAACTGTATAACTTTTGTACACCGCTAGTAGGTCTATTCGCGTTAGTGACGACCGAAACTATGTTGTCAGCTCTGACTGCGATAAGGCACTGCCGTGCTGCTTTTCCTTCTCTTTTTTTCCCCCTTTTCCATTTGTGAGACGCCAAACATGTTGTTTTTGCTTGTTGCACGCGCTGAACGTGTTTCGGCGAGCGAAGTATTTAAGAAGTTGACTACATATTCTTGTTTGCGATAGTTTTAAATTGATTAACTGTTGAAAAATATACGAAAATAAAGCTGTACATGTTAAGGTATATTAGTCGAGGACGTAGCTACTGACAGTGTTGATTACAGATTTTCTCGAGGAAGAATTTAATTACAGTAGAGGTGAAAAGGAGACGTCCATTTAGACAGCCCTCCCCCCCCTTATCAGACTCAATCAGAAATGGTCTCAATCGTTTGTACACAAATGTGCAGGCGAAATTTTCGTTTGTACACAATTAAGGGCGCCGTCAAAACGAAAACAAAGTGGGGCTGTCTAAGTGATACCCCCCCATGTCCAATTCAATGACAAATTGTCGCAATCGTTCCTACATCGTTTCTACAGAAATGTGAAGGCTAAATTTTCGTTTGTACACAATTAGGGGCGCCGCCAGAACGGAAACAAAGTCGGGGATGCTTAAGTGGTAGCCCCTCCCACCATGTCCAGTTGAATCACAAATTGTCGCAATTGTTTGTACTTCGTTTGTACAGAAATGTGCAGGCGAAATGTATGTTCGCACGGAATTAAGGGCGCCGCCAGAACGAAAAAAATTGGGGGCTGTCTAAGTGGTAGCCCCCGACCATGTCCTATTCAATCACAAATTGTCGCAATCGTTTGTACTTCGTTTGTACAGAAATGTGCACCCGAAATTTTCGTTTGTACATAATTAAGGGCGCCGCCAGAACAGAAAAATTGGGGGCTGTCTAAGTGGTAGCCCCCCACCATGTCCAATTCAATCACAAGTTGTCGCATTCGTTTGTGCATCGTTTGTACAGAAATGTGGAGGCGAAATGTTTGTTTGAACAAACTTAGGGGCGCCGCCAGAATGAAAACAAAGGGGGGAGCTGTCTGAGTGGTAGCTCCCCCCACGATGTCCAATTGAATCACAAAGTATCGCAATCGTTTGTACATTGTTTGTACAGAAATGTGCAGGTCAAATTTTCGTTTGTACACTATTAAGGGCGCCGCCAGAACGAAAACAATGTGAGGGCTGTCTCAATGGTAGCCCCCCCCATTTCCAATTCAATCACAAATTGTCACAATCGTTCCTACATCGTTTCTACAGAAATGTGAAGGCTAAATTTTCGTTTGTACACAATTAGGGGCGCCGCCAGAACGGAAACAAAGTCGGGGATGCTTAAGTGGTAGCCCCTCCCACCATGTCCAGTTGAATCACAAATTGTCGCAATTGTTTGTACTTCGTTTGTACAGAAATGTGCAGGCGAAATGTATGTTCGCACGGAATTAAGGGCGCCGCCAGAACGAAAAAAATTGGGGGCTGTCTAAGTGGTAGCCCCCGACCATGTCCTATTCAATCACAAATTGTCGCAATCGTTTGTACTTCGTTTGTACAGAAATGTGCACCCGAAATTTTCGTTTGTACATAATTAAGGGCGCCGCCAGAACAGAAAAATTGGGGGCTGTCTAAGTGGTAGCCCCCCACCATGTCCAATTCAATCACAAGTTGTCGCATTCGTTTGTGCATCGTTTGTACAGAAATGTGGAGGCGAAATGTTTGTTTGAACAAACTTAGGGGCGACGCCAGAATGAAAACAAAGGGGGGAGCTGTCTGAGTGGTAGCTCCCCCCACGATGTCCAATTGAATCACAAAGTATCGCAATCGTTTGTACATTGTTTGTACAGAAATGTGAAGGTCAAATTTTCGTTTGTACACTATTAAGGGCGCCGCCAGAACGAAAACAATGTGAGGGCTGTCTCAATGGTAGCCCCCCCCCATTTCCAATTCAATCACAAATTGTCACAATCGTTTCTATATCGTTTGTACAGAAATGTGCAGGCTAAATTATTGTTTGTACATAACTAAGGGCGCCGCCAGAACGAAAACAAAGTGGGGGGCTGTTTAAGTGATAGCCCCCCACCATGTCCAATTCAATCACAAATTGTCGCAATCGTTTCTACATCGTTTGTACAGAAATGTGCATGCAAAATTTTCGTTTGTACATAATTAGGGGCGCCGCCAGGGCGAAAACAAAGTGGGGGGCTTTCTAAGTGATAGCCCAATCACCATGTTCAATTCAATCACAAATTGTCGCAATCGTTTGTACATCGTTTGTACAGAAATATGCAGGCGAAATTTTCGTTTGTACACAATTAGAGGCGACCTCAGAACGAAAACAGTGGGGGGCTGTCTAAATGGTAGCCCTCCCACCATGTGCAATTGAATCACAAATTGTCGCAATCGTTTGAATATAGTTATAAAGAAATGTGCAGGCGAGATTTTCGTTTGTACACAATTAGGGTCGCCGACAGAACGAAAACAAAGTGGGGGGCTGTCTAAATTTTAGCCGTCCCACCATGTTCAATTCAACCACAACTGTCGCACTTGTTTGTACGCCTTTGTACATAAATGTGCAGCTGAAATTTTCGTTTGCACATAAATGTCCCCCCCCCCAAAACGATAACAAACTATGGGCTCTCTAATTGATAGGCCTCCCACCATGTCGAATTCAACCACAAACTGTCGCACTTGTTTGTTACGGTTTTGTACAGAAATTTGCAGGCGAAATTTTCGTTTGTACACAATTGCGGGCGCGCTAAAACGATAACAAAGTATAGGCTACCTAATTGGTAGCACCTCCCTACGTCCGATTCAAAAGAAAATTATCTCAATTGTTTGCACATCGTTTGAGCAGTAATGCGCAGGCGAAATTTTTTTTCTAAGCTATCAGATGCGTGGACAGAACGAAAAAAAAGGGGAGTTGTCTTAGTGCTAGCCCCACCATGTTCGATTGAACCACAAATTGTCGCGATCGTTTATACATAGTTTGTGCAGAAATGTGCAGGTAAAATTTTCGTTTGTATTAAATAATATACGGATGTGAGTATTTTTAATATCTGCGATCAACATTAACCGGTTTGAATAACGGTTGATGAGTTTGAAAATGGTTCCTATTGCACTAGTTGAAAAAAAAATTCTTTTTCTCTGGCACACGGAAGAAAATGCCTGATTCTAATAGAATTTTTCACGTAGAATTCGAATCTGCAATCAATTTTTCTCCATCACCCTCAGTTTTCCCGTGACAGAGGTGTTTTCGGAAAATTTTCCCTCAAATTTCTTTTCTTTTTCTTTTTTTCTTTTTTTAAAACCATTTTCATACTTGTAGCTTGGGTACCTTAGGTATATAAACGCGCAAATTATATTGTATGTTAGCCTGATTTATACTTAGTAAGACCTCTAAGTTTCATAAGAATAGCATTATTCTATCTAGAGAAATAAACATATTTATATAAAAAATATGCTATGTGTACTGTTCATTTTACAATATTCATTAGTGCAGATAAAATCACATATAACTTCCACGAAAATTACAATATAAGCATGGTTTATATCTTATTGGATTTAAAATAAAACATATTTTCAATGATGTATACACCGTGTCACCATTTTATATCTACTTAATAAATAATACAAAAGAAGTGAGTGGTATCTTCTTAATAAATGGACACTTACTTACCTCAACTAATGTGTTTTAGTTGTCGACTTTCTTCTGTGTTTGGTTTCTGGAACATCTCTTTTAAGTGTCCAACAGTAATCAGCTAGCATTTTTGAACTACACTGTCACTGGTACCTCTTCTCCATGGAGGAAATGTCCTGATGAAAATGTTCCCCATACTCATCACTAACAGCACCAAGCTTTTCAGGAAAGAAATGCAGGTGGGAGTCTAGAAAGTGAACTTTAAGGGACATGTTGCAACCCATTTCATTGAATGATTGCCGGAAATCACTCACAATTTCACGGTAATTTGGGGCTTTCTTGTTTCCTAAAAAATTCTCTGTTAAACATTTAAATGGACACCAAGCTGCTTTCCCAACCAGAGTTAAGAGATCCTCATATTTTTGGTCACGAATCAAACATCTTATTTGGGGGTCTACAAAAATCCCTAGCGTCACTAACCGGAGGAATTTTTTCCTTGAGGTAACAATATCCTGCATTACTTTTGTCCATTGCCCTAACAAAGTTTTTGAAGAGCCCCAACTTTATGTGAAGAGGAGGTAGAATTATCTAATCAGGGCTTACCAGTGAGGAATAAACAGCATTCTTCTGTCCAGGAGTTAATACATGCCTTGGCCATTCCTTCTTGATGTAATGTTCCGCTTTGTTCCTGCTGTCCCATTCGCGGAGGAAACAACAATATTTCGTATAACCAAGCTGCAAACCCATTAACAAAGAAATTACTTGTAAATCACAGCAAACGGTCCACTTGTATTTCTCATACTAAATTTTTTCTAACACTATTTCGATGTTTTCATAGGTTTCCTTCATATTAGTTGCATAAGCCAAAGGCACTGAAGGAAATTTGTTGCTATTGTGCAAAAGGACAGCCTTAAAACTAGTTTTGGATGAGTCAATAAGCAATCTCCACTCTGTACTTATATGTGCATGTCCAAGCCTATCCATCACAGGACAGACATTATTACAGTACACTAAATCATTTTCTTGAGAATAGTAGTTTTGAAACTCTGTATGAAGGTTTCGAAAAATACACACTTTAGTGTCACGATGGAGCAGATTCCAGCCTTAAGTTTAGAATCAAGAAGTTCTGTCTGTGTATTGGAGAGTTTTAAATCCCGTATGAGGTCATTTAGTTCACCCGGAGTTATCAGATGGGAATCCAATGTAGATGTGCTTCCTACATAAGTAGGATCATCATCTTCATTTGGAACTTCAATAGTTGCCTCAAGCACGTAATCCTCATTTTCCGTAAGATGAGGAGGAGGTACCGGTACAGGTAATTCTGCACTGTGTGGAACTGGCCTAATTGCTGATGCAAATTAGGGTACTGTACTGTGTGGTTAGATTTACTGCTTATTTCTTTTATCTGTGTCATACAAAAGTAGCAGTCTGAAGAATGATCTTTTGGTTCCCTCCAGATCATCGGTACTGCGAAGTTCATGTTTCGTCCACCATTTGCCCACCCAGTCAGACGTTTCACGCAAGTACAACAAATGTAGTGAGGAACCCAGTTCTTATCCTGGTCTCCTACACAGCAACCAAAATATAACTGATAACACTTCCTCACAAGTGGAGTAAAACATCGACGTTGTGATTTAAATATCAGCTCCCCACATACATAACAGAAATTGTCCGGTTTATTTACACACTTCCTCGACATCTTGTATCCTGTAAGGTATCACACACATACATACACACACACACAGACACACACACACACACACACAGGAATCTACACTCTATCAAATTCCCACAAAATCCCTCTAGACATTCCCTCATACAAAAATGGTGACATGGTGTACACATCATTGAAAATGTTTTATTGGAAGTCCAATGAGGTATAAACCGTGGTATATTGTAATTTTCGTGGAAATTATATGTGTTGAAGACCGACCCGACCCCACCCGTGACCCAAATTGACTGACCCGACCCGACAACCCGACCCGAGCTGACCCGATTGGCCCGACCCAAAGTGACCCGAGTGAACCAACCCGAGGTGACTTAACCCGACAACCGACCCGAGTGACTTGACCTTACAATCTAACCAGTTTGAGAGAGCTAGAACTTTACAAAACTGCCACCAGAAAAAAAATGCTGACCAATTCTTATGCATAAACCATTGTTTCGGCTTTTTTTACTTGTAGTATAATCATCCTTGCTCTCGTCTCTTGCATTTTTTCAGCATTTCCTAATTCGTTTTCCTCTCTACCCTGCTAACCTTCTTTATTTTACTCCACATCCAAATTTCCAAGGCTAAAATTTAGGCAATCAAGTTCGAAAGTCAAAATAAAATTTGACTGAGTTCTGAAGACAAGTTCTGAAGGCTAAAAGAATAAAAGTTCTGAAGACAACATTATTTTCTAGTAAGGAATGTATATAGAACTTCTTTTAATATTTTTTGCTGTGTAACAAACAACAATTTCATCACGTTAACATTCCAATTTTTCTATTTAAAAACAACGTTGCTGTCTGATAGAATCATAAGGAACTAATTGCACTGAAATATCATTCTGTAGGGAATTACCTGTTATTTTTTCTTGATTAATTTATCTAGAAGATATTTGCAACGTTATATAAAATTAGCAATTATTGCGGAGAAAGTCAAATCACTACCCCAGCAATAATAATAATAATAATAATAATAATAATAATAATAATAATAATAATAATAATAATAATAATAATAATAATAATAGTATTAATAATAATAATAATAATAATAATAATAATAATAATAATAATAATAATATTTGAAGGTGACCAAGAAAGTTCTGTCTCTTTGTGGAGGTCTGTGTTCAATTTGCCTTCACACCGTGAGTTGAATGCGAATGGATATAAGGTGAAGGTCAGTTGTTGGACGAGACGAGACGAGACAGAATTTTCATGAAAGGGTACGAGATGAGACAGAGCTCTTTCAATAGAAACATATGCACTTTTCCAGACGAGACTACCTTCACGACACATTTTCGAAACGAGAATGCCCCAAACCAGGTCTCGTGAGCAACACTAGTAAGTATATCCAACATACTACTTGGTTGTGGCTGTTCAGATACACCGTGAACGTGCGTAAGGACTGAGTGAACATGGGGCCTTCACAGAGCGTCATAAGGGCTTGTTTGCTGTACGAGTTCAAATTGCTGCTCCGCGGGACGGAAGATATGACAGACCTTTGGTGAGGGTGTCGTGACTACGCGGAGAGTGCAGTGGTATGACGGTTTAAGGACGGTGACAAAACACTCGAAGACGCACCACGTGCCGGAAGACAAACAGATGTTCAAAATAAAGATCTTCAGGCAGCAATTGAGGCGAAGACAGACATGTGAGGAACTGGTACTACATTTCAGTGTAAGTGGAGAAACCATTCGGCACCACCACCATCAACTTGGGAAGCACTGCAAGTTGGGTTTATAGGTCCTACATGATTTGACTTGGAGCCAGAAAGCAACGCGAGCAGACACCTGTGTTTCTTTGGTGTCTCGTCTGAGGAAGGAGCAATTTCTGGACAGGGTGTTGACATGTGATGGGAAGTGGGTCCTTTACGAAGCTCCACGGCGCCGTCATTGTTGGTTAGCATCCCATGAACCGGTTCAAAAACAGCCCAAGCCAGCACTACGCCAGAATAAGGTTCTCCTGTGCATTTTGTGGACTGCTCGAGGCATCGTCCATCGGGAACTGCTACCAGCTGGTCAGATCATCAATGCAACTGTGTACTGTCACTGTGTACTGTCTGGATCCAGCAGTTCTGAATCGCAAAGGGGTCCTCTTGTTACAAGGCAACGCTAAGCCGCACGTGGCTAAAATGACCCAGTACATCATTCTACGCCTTGGATGGAAAACACTATTGGATCCGCCATACTCCACGGACATTGTACCGTCCGATTATCACCTGTTCCATTCCTTGGGCAATCTCATTAGAGAACGCCTATTCAAATCGCTAGTAGAGGTTCAATATGCACTTGATACCTTCTTCACTTCACTTCCCACCAAGTTCGACTGCGATGGAATCCATGGCCTTCCAGAACGTTTTCAGAAGGTCGTCGAGGCTGATGGAGACGATTTTTGATATTCCAGGTGCGTCTTAGGTTACATACCAATGTTCGAAGGTGTTGGTGAAAAGGCGGCGGAACTTCCTTGGGCACTCTTAAAGTTATAATAATAATAATAATAATAATAATAATAATAATAATAATAATAATAATAATAATAATAATAATAATAATAATAATAATAATAATAATAATGTGTCCTGCCCAAAGGCAGATGTTTGACCCGAAGGTCCATGGGTATTGATTCCAGCTCGTACCAAGTAAGTTTTCTGGTGAACAAACCCCATGTGCATGGGTTTTCTCGGTGTTCTCCCATTTCCTCCCACTTTCTTCATTCAACCACTTCAATTATTTCTCATCATCACTGTCTCTCTTAGCGTTGGTGCATAACGTGGGACGTTAACTAGATATTTCCTTTCAATTTCACTTAATGTGACATTTAACTTGACATAGAAACGCAGAAAGGAAAAAAGTCAGTAGTAATATTAATTACAATACCAATTAGTTAATATAGGGTAAAATTAAAATTTTATTACTATTTCACCTTCAATTAGTCACATTTATCATTCATACACCAACTTCGAATTGAATTCTACAACAAAGCTCTTTATAGTATTCCGTATAGAAAATAAGTGAAGAATGTGACGACCCGACCCGAGTGACCCGACACGAGCTAACCCGACTGACCCGACCCGACAACCCGACCCGTAACCCGACCCGTTTGAGAGCACTATCAGAGGGGTACTATTTACAGTACAATTTATTTTGTATGGTTTAGCATACTTTAAGGCTACCATACTTTTTGAAAACAGAAAAAACGGGACGTCTTACAAATTAGTAGTAAATATTGCATTTTGTATTAATTTTATCTTTCGAATTTTACTACAGTATCGCACTAGTTATACAACTTAAAATAATGTATTAATATAGTCCATACTCAGTGTCGTATTTAGAGGGAGGGCTTCCGGGCTCAAGCCCCCCACCGAAATCTTACTTACTATAGTAAAGTATATGAAATATCTTGCAGAATTTTCATATTTTCAGGCAAAGCACCCCCGGAAGTTAGCAAAGCCCCTCCCGAAACAAAATCGTAAATACGCCACTGTCCATACTTAATCAACAGTGCTAAACATTATTATAGAAGCTAGAAGCTGTTATACAATATAAACGCAATCAGTGAACATACAATATTTAGGCAAAAATTATATTTTCAATATTATTACGCATACCACCTTTATATGCTCTACATGTCTATAAAGAAAAATATCCAGATTTATGAAGTTGTTTCAAAATTTCAATAGGCTGATTTATTTTTGTTAACCTAAAATGCGAACTAAAAGAAAGCAATTTGCATAATTGTTTTTCTGAAGCAGAAAAAAAATGTGTTTTCGGGGCTGGTCTGCAACGTCACAAGAATTTGTTGCCACCTCGGGATATACATTCTTACTTTTAGTGATAAGAGTGCTACTTAGGAGGATTTAAACATTGCATGTTATATCCGGGGAAGCAGCGATTGCAATAATAATAAAGATTAGAATGAAATTGTTCCTATAGTATTGTCGGAATTAAAAGCAAAAGGAATATGTCGATTTTATTATATTTTCAGAAATTTTGATATGTAATTAATAATAATAATAAAGAAGAAAACAGGACAAGAAGGAAAATTTCTGCACACCGGGACAAATTTTAAGAAACCGGGGCGTATGGTAGCCTTACATACTTATTTGCATGCGGAGTGTCAGTACGGAGAAACTACGTAGCAGAGTTGAAACAAAACCTCGTAAATAGGTTGCCAAGTCAGGAAAACAAAATTACCGGCACACCCTCAAAATTCTCTGTACAAATGAGAAACTGAAGACTGTATTGATCGTTATTGTATTTACCAGCAATTGCCACTTGTTTAAAATTATCGAAACAGATGAATAATACTGGATATTAATCTTTATGTAACAATAGTTGATTCATAAAATGAAATTTACTCTTCACTTCAAACAAAGGAAATTGCTTTAAAAAGTCATTTTCTACTCTCAATAAATGAATAAAATTCTTTTACAATAAAATATAAGTGTTATCAAATTTGTTATATTAAATAAATAAAAAAACTGCCATACATTAAAAAAATATCGATAATGTATAATACAACGAAAATTTGTGTTTGTAAAGGCACTGTTGAAAAATTTCGATGTTCAATGTTATATTCTGGATTGCAGATTCCAAAATACCGGTCAGAAGGGGTCTAATAAGAAGTTTGTACCGGTCACGGCCTTAATCAAAATCACAGCAAATACCGGCCAGTTAGCAACTCTACTCGTAAATCAGAATGCTGAATGCACCAAAATACTTCACCATGCATTCTATAGTTTCTGCAAAATGAATTTAATGAAGATGATCAAATAAAACAAAATACTGTGTTATAATTTTCCCTTTAACAGTCTACTTTGTGAATTTGTTATATCTTCCACTTATCAATTTCCTGTACGAGATGAGAATAACGGTTTCTGCGCAAGATAGAAAGAAAAAAATAAATTTTTCTCATAAGGATTCAGTTCACGTAAGAAATAATGAATAAGTTTAATAATAAGAGCCGAGGAGTGATAAACTAACACAGCAATAATGATTGTAAGTATAAATATAAATATAAAAAAACAAAAAAACATTTAATTCCATCATCGTTAGGATGGATGCCATTAATTGTGTACAAACAAAAATTACGCATGCATATTTCTGTACAAACGATGTACAAACGATTACGAAAATTTGTGATTCAATTGGACATGTTGGTGGGAAGCTACCACTTAGAGAGCCCCCAGTTTGTTTTCGTTCTGACGGCGCCCCTAATTGTGTACAAACGAAAATTTTGCCTGAACATTTCTGTAAAAACGACGTACAAACGATTGCGACAATTTGTGATTGAATTGGACATGGTCGGGGGCTACCATTTAGACAGCCCCCACTTTGTTTTCGTTCTGGCGGCGCCCCTAATTGTGAACAAACAAACATTTCGCCTGTCCGTTTCTGTACAAACAAAGTACAAACGATTGCGATAATTTGTGATTGAATTGGACATGGTGGGGGGCTACCACTTAGCTCCCTTTCTTCTGTTCTGGCGGCACCCCTAATTGTGTACAAACGAAACTTTTGCCTGCACATTTCTGTACACACGAAGTAGAAACGATTGCGATAATTTGTGATTGAATAGAACATGTTGGTGGGGGGCTATTAGTTAGAGAGTCCCCCACTTTGTTTTCGTTCTAGCGGCGCCCCTAATTGTGTACGAACATACATTTTGCCTGCACATTTCTGTACAAATGAAGTACAAACGATTGTGACAATTTGTGATTCAATTGGACATGATGGGGTGGGCTACCACTTAGACAGCCCCTCACTTTGTTTTCGCCCTGGCGGCGCCCCTAAGTTTCTTCAAACAAACATTTCGCCTGCACATTTCTGTACAAACGATGCACAAACGAATGCGACAACTTGTGATTGAATTGGACATGGTGGGGGGCTACCACTTAGACAGCCCCCATTTTTTTTCTGTTCTGGCGGCGCCCTTAATAATGTACAAACGAAAATTTCGGGTGCACATTTCTGTACAAATGAAGTACAAACGATTGCGACAATTTGTGATTGAATAGGAGATGGTCGGGGACTACCACTTAGACAGCCCCCAATTTTTTTGTTCTGGCGGCGCCCCTAATTGCGTGCGAACATACATTTCGCCTGCACATTTCTGTACAAATGAAGTACAAACAATTGGGACAATTTGTGATTCAATTGGACATGGTGGGAGGGGGGCTACCACTTAGACAGCTCCCAATTTTTTCTGTTCTGGCGGCGCCCCTAATTATGTACAAACAAAAATTTCGCTTCACGTTTCTGTACAAACGAAGTACAAACGATTGCTATAATTTGTGATTGAATAGAACATGTTGGTGGGGGGCTACCATTGAGACAGCCCCACTTTGTTTTCGTTCTGGCGCCGCCCCTAATAGTGTACAAACGAAAATTTGGCCTGCACATTTCTGTACAAACAATGTACAAACGATTGCGATACTTTGTGATTCAATTGGACATCGTGGGGGGAGCTACCATTCAGACAGTTCCCCATTTTGTTTTCGTTCTGGCGGCGCCCCTAAGTTTGTTCAAACAAACATTTCGCCTGCAAATTTCTGTACAAACGATGCACAAACGAATGCGACAACTTGTGATTGAATTGGACATGGTGGGGGCTACCACTTAGACAGCCCCCATTTTTTTCTGTTCTGGCGGCGCCCTTAATTATGTACAAACGAAAATTTCAGGTGCACATTTCTGTACAAACGAAGTACAAACGATTGCGACAATTTGTGATTGAATAGGACATGGTCGGGGGCTACCACTTAGACAGCCCCCAATTTTTTTCGTTCTGGCGGCGCCCCTAATTGCGTGCGAACATACATTTCGCCTGCACATTTCTGTACAAACGAAGTACAAACAATTGCGACAATTTGTGATTCAATTGGACATGGTGGGGGGCTACCACTTAGACAGCCCCCATTTTTTTCTGTTCTGGCGGCGCCCCTAATTGTGTACAAACGAAAATTTCGCCTGCACATTTCTGCACAAACGAAGTACAAACGATTGCGATAATTAGTGATTGAATAGAACATGTTGGGGGGGGGGGCTACCAGTTAAACAGCCCCAATTTGTTTTCGTTCTGGCGGCGCCGCTAATAGTGTACAAACGAAGGTTTGGCCTGTACATTTCTGTACAAACAATGTACAAACGATTGCGGCAATTTGTGATTCAATTGGACATGGTAGGGGCTACCATTTAGAGGAACTCCCTCGAGAGGAATCACTCTACTTATTTATTGCAAAAAGCAGAATTTAAAAATTCGCATTCGTCCAAAGTTATCGTGTGAAGTAGCAGCCGTTTGTATGTACGTACTAATATTGATAAGTTCCACTACGCGATCCCAATTAATTGTTCATATACCCGCGCCACACACACACACTAGCATTTGTACACACGAAAGTATACCTGGTAATATCCACACGCTTACGCCGGAACTAGAAACAAACAAACACACACACACATACACACACACAGGGAGAGAGAAAGAGGGAGAGAGAATATCTTGTTGTACCTTTATACTGAATGCACCATTACTCACAAAATCAGCTAAAAAAGAAAAAAGAAAAAAAGTTGTAAATGAAACTTTCAAAGATTGGTACCACTGCTGCGTGTCACACATGAGATTGTTCCATAATGATTGATTCGTAATATGATGTATATGGGTTTCTTAATGGTAGTATAACAAAATGCCTTCAAATTGACCACTAAATAAAAAGTGAAATTTATTTCTCAAAGTTTGTAAAATCGAAGTCGGTGGGCATTATGGGAACAGTCTACAATAACAATATATGCAAATAAATATTAATATACTTCACGTTTTCCAGTGGGTGCAAGAAAGCTTCGAATAGTATTTGTTGCCACAAGCATTAGCTGATGTAAATATATATATATATATATATATATATATATATATATATATATATATATATATATATAGATAGATAGATAGATAGATAGATAGATAGATATGTGTGTGTGTGTGAGTGTGCGTAGAGGGTATGGATGTTTGTATTATGATTTTTATTTGACAAAAGTGACTTACACTTTATTAAGAAGTGCTGAGGAAATGCTTAGTTATGAAATATAAAAATAATTATGTAGGTAGTCTTTTGTTGATTTTTGAAAAAGAACTTTCTTCCACCGTAAGTTACCTATTTCTTCTTTGTCGTACAAAACATGTATGAAATTGTTACAAGAGGTCTGGAGCAATCAGACTTGAATAACGTTTATCCACAAGCAATGTAATCCTATTTTTGGAGATAGAAACAAAATTTTAAAAGAAGTTTTGCAGAAGATTTTAAAGAAAAAAATGATCATAAAGTTAAGAAATTTAAGTTAAATGGTATGCCTCTAGTCGAGTAGAAATACTTCAAGAGGAAAGAGATGACCGATAAATAGTTTTACAGATATCAATTTTTTTCTTTTCTTTTTTTTCTTTTTTTCCTTTTTTCTTTTTCTTTTTCTTTTTTTTAGCAAGTCGAGGCAATTGAAGTTTAAGTCCATTGAAATCTCTAATTCATTTTCTACGGTTAATAAACTCTCTTCTCTCGTAACTCCTTCATCATTAAATTCCTTCTTAAATCATGATATTTTTTTCTGTTATTCATACTCAGGTACACAAATATAGTGTAATAAATATTTTCTATGCAATAAAACGATTTTTTTTTTTTACAATTTGCAAAGTAGCTACTTTTTTTTCCTTTTTTCTTTTTCTTTTTCTTTTTTTTAGCAAGTCGAGGCAATTGAAGTTTAAGTCCATTGAAATCTCTAATTCATTTTCTACGGTTAATAAACTCTCTTCTCTCGTAACTCCTTCATCATTAAATTCCTTCTTAAATCATGATATTTTTTTCTGTTATTCATACTCAGGTACACAAATATAGTGTAATAAATATTTTCTATGCAATAAAACGATTTTTTTTTTTTTTACAATTTGCAAAGTAGCTAGCAAGCATTCAACAGTAAAGCAGAATAATTTATATGTATCCGGTGAACCATTTATAATGTTCAACCTTGATCACGAAGGGACCAAAGGAGGGAGAGAAGCGAAACTTTACACGATGCAATATAGGCAAGGGGACACCTACCCATATATTGGGTCATATCACCAGACAAACGATTAGTACACACACAACGAATGAAGTAGTAACTATTTGTGTACATTAAATTAAATACTGGGAAGAACTCTTTATGATGACTTCAAGTTTAGAAGGGTCAGTTATACAGTGTTGCCACAACAGAAGATAGAAAAGTTGATTTCGGAAAAGGACAAACAACTTTGAAAAGATCACTAGTACAGTATGGCTTAAAATTTATAAAGCAAATCATTATGCCATAAGAAGCATAGTCACATTTAGTTGAAATTCATAAGTTAATTACTTACCGAGATATTTGGTATCTTGTAAAAGCTGAGAATTTTGCGTTGTATAAGGTGGCAACACTGTCTCAAAATTCCCTGTTTTCATTTAGCGTTGGAGAACTATTAAGGTAGTAATATGTAATAGATATATTCTGTGACATGTAATAGATATATTCTAAAGCAAACCATTTAAAATAAGGAAACTCAATATTCTTTGTTTCATGAATTTTTTAATGTATGCTATGAATATTTTTTTCCTGAAAATCATAAACAAATATTTCTTGAATTTCTTTCTCCTGAATATAAGGTAGAGAACGCAATAAAACATAGATATTAACAGTTGTCAAAATTTAATTGGAAGTACATAGGCTAAGTTCTGTTATTGGTGGCAAAATTTAAATCATCCAATATTTATAAGTACTGTCCTATTTTAGGGGTGCACATACAATTTTCTTTCGCACTTAATTAACCAAGAAATTAACTGCAACTCACAAATTGTCTTTTTAAGAAGCAATTTGCATTCTCGAATTGATTGGTGCAAATTTCCTTATGAAGATTAAAACGTTATTAGTATAAATAGATCGTTCAGACATATTCCATGAAATAACATCAAATAACCTCTGTTAGATGACCTAGTAATGTATCTCATCGGTCATTGAATGGGTATCCTGGTGGGTCCATGAAGGAGTGCATCCGTAGTGAGCTGCAGCGTAAACGAGCACAGTGTAAAACAAACACGATCAAACACTGTAAAACAAACACAATTGCCCATAAAAAGCAAAACGTATTTAACTAACTCATGACAGGACGAAGCTAGTGGCACCTCCTGAGGTGTCTGTACGGAAAGCGGACGTTAGCAAAGTTGGGTATGCTCGTAAAAAATATAGTGCATATATAGCCTACTGTATGAAAGAATATTCCGTAGTTCTGTATATTATATGCGGCATCTATTCCTTAGTGCAACTTAACTCTCAATACAACGTACCAAGATTGCCATTTGGGCTAAGGGAGACGAATGATTAAGGTAAGTGGCTGATGCTGGAAGAATTGGTGGGATGATAATGTGAAAGGAAGGGAGAGTACCCGAAAACCCCACGGACACGATGTTGTTCATCACAAAGTTATATGATCGGGAATCGTACCAGGGACCTCATTCACCAGTGGTAAGCGCTCTGCCAGTGAGTCACTCTGCCATGGCAGTTTAATTTTGGGAAAGAATAACAACCCAATTTTGCTATTATAATTTAATCTAACCCACCAAAAAATTGTTTTACATCTTCTGGTTTTTGCATCTCCGGTACTTGTACAATCCGCGGCAAAAAACCTGCAACATGAGCATATAAGTTTATTTTGAAATGACGAAGTCTTTTGCTCCAAAATAAGTGTGTACGGGAGGAGGCCGAGGTTTATTCTGGCGTGATTCGTTCCACTTAGACGTTATGTTCATTCCCTGTGCTTTTAAGAGTAGTTTCACAATAAACTTACATCCTCATGTTGCAGGTTCTTTTGCCGCGGATTGTACATTTAAACCAATGTCACACAATGATTTAAAATAATATACAATGCTTTCCTTATGGAAGATTGTATTTCGCACCCCTTCGTTTATATTACCTTTTGAGTTTTAATTACCATGCTGGTACGGCGCTGCATAAGTATCATGTTCATGAAATGCTGTATGGTTTTGATACAAAGCTACAACACTTCTCTCCAGTAATTATAGCAAGTACACGAGGCTGTATTGTACATCGTTGCCTAGTTGTTCAATGCAACAATTACTGTAACACTTGAAAATTTTAATATCCTCTTTTAAAAAGAGAGAAATTATATTTTGAATATATCATTCCGATATTCAGCGAGACCGTTAAACCTTAGGTCAGGTTGCAGAAGGATTAAAACATGTTAAGATAGGAAATTTGAGGGTCCTCCTTATTGTTAGGTAGAACATATAATTAATCTGAAAAATGAAACTGAGCTCTCCAAGTAGTATTTATTGATTCGTTGTTTATATAGCGAGTATTTTACATAAACCTCAATGCTTATAAAAGACGAAACAAAATCGAGGTAGCAATATGTCATATCGAATGGAATGTTATTCTTACCCAAAATGACTCAGGACAGAACTTTAATGTATTTCATCTTATACATAATTAAAAATAGGTTTTGTGAAGATATGTATTTCGTTCTTGGCACCTTTAATTTTTTGGGGGGAGGGGGGTAACCACCGAGAGCCCAATGGGACACATAGAAGGCTCTGTCACTTTAGTTTACAGAATCATTACTGGAAAGTTAAATAATATAAAAATCGCAGCCATATGTGTTCCGCATGATCTGAGTGAAGACCAGGAAGCATCTTACAAAAGATCGCAGAAAAATTGCTTCAACGTTACTAAACAGAAGAAGATCAGTTTCTACAAAAGATTGTTGGAATTGACGAAAAATGGATATGAGATTTCGAACCAGAACTGAAGTCTCAGTCATCAGAAGGTAAAAGTTCCGATTTTCCACGCCCGAGGAAATTCCGCCGCCAACAGTCAAAGGTTAAACCTATTATGATGTTTGCGTATCATATGGAGTGATAGTAACAAATAAAAAGCCACAGGGGACGTCTGTAACAGGCGTATAATATAAGTTGTTAGTGCAAAACGTTTTGCGTTCGAAAATTTGTCAACAAAGGCCTGACATGCTTGCACTTGGTGTCCTCATTTTGCAAGATAATGCAAGACTGCATACTGCCCTGACTCTCGAGGAGAACATTCGAGAAATATTTCCCCACCAATTATATAGCCCTGACTTTATTCCACCAGACATTGATTTGTTTTTGAAATTGAAGGAACCATACCGTGGAAAACGTTTGGTTACAATCGACGAAGCTTCCAATGCGCTGACCCGAGAGATCAGGCAGCTCAAAGATCAATTGCCCTATCAGGAATACACAATTTACCAAAACGTTGGGAAACTGTCATAAGCAAGAATGGAGATTATATTGAAGGCCTATAAAGGTATTTTATGCAATAAATTATTTACTTCCATATCATTCGGTGTGCAGAACTTTTGAAATGAGCCCCGAACAATATATTGCTAAAAGATTCCGACAACTGAGCTCTCGGACACAACCTTGTACTAACAAGCAACGTACAGAAGAAGGCATGATTAGATCCGCAAAAAGTCGCAATATCAGAGGAAGGCAGCGTTCTGCACTGACTTTATAAGTTCCATGAGTTGTTGAAATTTCCCAGGAGAAGGCTAGTTTACCTCACAATGAAACTAGTCGAATTGTGTGTACTAGTTTCGCTGATATTGTGACTGTTTGGGACCGTCGCGCAACAGTGTATCTAACCTCGCAAAGGAAAAGAAACATTCGTAAAAAAATGTAAGCTACAACATGGCTAGGCTTTCTCAAGCTAGAACTTGGTGTTGTTTAAACAAACGTGAGCCGAAATGTTCCTTGTTCACAAGAAACAGCAAGACAGTTGAACAAGAAACGTACAAAACGTCGTCCAGGATGGGTTTCAATCCCAGTTGGGGCGTGCTTTTGCTCACCAATCCAAGATCATATCTCATACACTCCGGAGCAAGCTGCCGAATTACTGTTCCATAAAAAATAGTCCTTTGTAGTTTATGTAGTCTCCAAACGAGTGCTCGTATCACAGGTTGCAACTGTGGTTTTCACTATCCCAAACGGAATCCCAATATCTTCGAAAGGCATAATGTGTCAAGGCGGATGCGCGTCGATGCACAGACAGTGTTGCAGTTACTTGTAGCGTACCATTTTCGTGGGGCCTTGCCCTATTATTCTGTGATTCGAATACACGTTTGTTTTGCCCGAGTCTTCTACACTTCGTCCCGTTCATACCATTACACATTGCTTTTCGCGGTTACATCATTGGTTTTCTTTTTGCACCCCGCTTCTCATTTCAATACCTTACGCTATATCAAAGATCGCTGCTTTCAAGATGACCGCCAAGTCAGTGTTATAGTATATCAAATATCTTGATGTCATCTTTAAGCTGCCATCTTTTACGTTCTTGACATAAACGGGTATCCTGCGACGATTGCCTTATTACATATTGTCACGTACTGCGTTATATTGCGGAGCATATCTCCGGTGTTTGTGGACGGGGGCAGCTCTTATTTGGCATTTTTTTCTTCTTTTCTATTATGTGTCCTCTGGGCGAAGTTTGAGTCGGTTTCGATCTAGCCTTGTTCTGCACGTTGCTTGTAAGTGTACATTTAAACACTAAAAGCAAATATTAGAAACTATTGGTACTATAACAAATAATAGTCGATAGTCGATTAAATAACAGTATGTTCCTAATTTCATAATAATCTCAGCATTTGAGGATCGCAAATAATGCAATAAATAATTATTATATCATACTAACACGGGAGGGTCCCACAAGTCGTCGCTAAAATCTGATTGCCGCATAGCACATCTGATAGAGCATCGTAACAAATGAACATGATAAAAATTTATAATGCTATGGACCAAAAGGATAGGAGCTAGGGAGCTTCAAAATTTGAATATCCGTTAGAGCTATTAAAACGAAAGTTGCATTTTGTAATGAGAACAAATCATCCTATTCAAAACCGTAAACATTGTTGCCATATATAAAGCAGAGTTGCCAACTCAGCATAAAATATTTTATTTGAAATAGCATTATATACAAGTGTGCACAGATTTAAAATGCACTAGTATCACCAAACATTACAAGTAAGTGTAGTGGTACAGTGTTACACACTATTGAAGCTACGTATGCTGAAAGTGTACAATGGAGAGATCTGATATATGGCAACGGATGGTAATAAAGAAATCATTGAGTATGAGGCAACGGATGGGTCTCACACCATGAATTTAGTTCAAATGCATAACACAGATAGTATAACATAGCAAAATGTTAGCAGTGTCACAAAATATTGATGCGTTTGAAAAACCAAATTGAATGATGCCATTTTTAGGCCCTGTGTCAGCTTCGAAGCTATATAGAAGTATAAAGTGGTATTCGAATCAATATGAAGGAGAAACATAACAATGACATTTAACAAAAACATGTTGCATTCGAACCCGCGGTATGCCGGTTGTCTAGCCTTCTAGACCACACCGCTATCCGGCCCGACTAAAAACGAAATGAGGTAGTAACAAAATAATTAGATTTCCAATATGAAGATGGTAATATTACGGTGTACGAACATTATCATATGGTATGTAGGAGACGAAGTAAAACAATATGTTACTTAACACGAAAGGTGAAACCAAGAAAGTAGTTTTCCAAATACTGATAAGATAACCTTGAGAAACAGTTTACGGAATTAGAAAAAAAATGCTTCTTTCCTCGCTGTATCATTTAGTTTTCGCGAGTTGTCTGCTTATTCATCGGGACTACAGAAGTATATTGCGAAATCTTCACATTTTTCTAATGCATTCTTTCATTACCCTTTGTTCTCACATATCAGACTTCTCCATTGGTACATTTTCATCACATGTAACTCCCATAGCGCGCAACACTGTACAACTACACTTCGCTGTTATGTTTAGTGATAATAGTGCACTTTAAATATGTGCACACTTGCATATGGTGCTATTTATAATAATTTTTTTTTTATGCCGCGTTGGTTTACGAATAATAATTGCTGTACGAATTGTTTTTATTCCACTACTAGATAACGCATTAATAATTAACTGGTGACCCGGGTTTGATTGTCGCCAGAGATGGATTTTTTCTTACAGTTCTCACTTATTCCGATATACTTCAATAATTCATAAACTCTTTTGATAAGGCCTCCCTTTTGGAAAGGTGTGATGATGTGTAATATGTCCTTAGTCCATTCATGCAAATCAGGGCGCCTGGCGTCGTGAAAAACCCGGCGACCGTTATTCAAATAAGGGACTTTCGGGAAATATAGTGAAAGAATTCACTATGAGAGATGACTGGGACTTTATGTAAATTGTGAGTTCACGAGGAACTACTGACAAGGGAACCTTCCGAAAATGATAGTTGCAGTGAAAGATGTGGCCTATGCCAATTGAAAGAGCTGTAACAGAGATGTTCATTAACAAAAAATTAGCTGCCCATAGCAATAGGTTCAAGAAATATAAGGGATAGAAGTTAGGGAAACAGCAAGGTTGGACAAAGGGGAAAAGTGCAAATTCCGCAAAAAAAAAGGGGGGGAACATGGCAAAATACAATGCTGACAATTGATGTATAGAAAGAGGCTTGCCACAATAGAGAACAAATGAAGGCCACCAATGGAGTTAACAGTGTTGCCAACTGCAATGAATAGTACATGTTTTGCAAAGAGCACTACATGAAGTGAGTGCAATATTCAGTGTCAACCTGTCATGTAGAATATAAGATATGACGTGTATAATCAGTGGTACAATCTAACAAAAAAGAATAGAAAAAACAGAAGTACGAAAAATACGGAAAAGACGAAGTTGGCCATAATGCGCCACATCTGATCACGAGCTGTGGATATTAGGATGAACAAAACAAGAAGTACCTACTATGCGGGAAACCGACGTACCTAAAGTCCAAAAGAAAAACGAGTTTCAAAGTTGGCAACACTGGCCATGGAAATCCAGACTAGTCTAATATAATTAGGCCATTTGCTTCACGAAAAGAAAATTCCGGCAACAGGCATCACTCGGAATGCATCAGTGCTAGAGCGATTGAGGCAATGTCAATTCGGGGAACATGAAATGGTTGGGTTGAGCCAACAACCGATAATAGAAGTAGTGAACATTATGTCATGGTTGGGTCGTATGTAGGAATATACAGGGTGTCCCGCCAAACTTTGTAACCTGAAAGATTTGCGAAACGAACAAAAATGTGACGGATCAAGTTGTGCAGGAATGTACCAATGTCAGGGGGTGATAAAAGTCTGTGAGAAGCAAGTCCCCCCAGGATCCCCATCATAGGGCCCCAAGAGCCAACTTCAAATGTTTACCGAGTGGTACCTCTCTCGGTAGACCATGGAATGTGCAACAACATCTATAGGAAACATTTGCTATATGAAGCACGTTTTTCAAAATGGCCGCCAAAAAATATACGTTGTTTCTTAACATGGCATCGAACATTGTGATCTCAAATTGCTGCGAAACGAGAAGAGATGTTGCAAATCCAATTGCACAGGAATGTACTCATGTCGAGGGCCAAGAAAACTTTGTAAGAAGCAAGTCCCCCAGGGACCCCATCGTAAGGCTCGAGGAGTCAACCGCAAATTGGAACAGGGGGCGGATGATATTTCTTTGGATAGATACAACACCGCCTATAAGAAATATTTGCTATATGAAGCACCGGTTTCAAAATGGCCGCCAAAAGTTTACGTTGTTTTTGTCACCGAGCAGATATTTTGGCAGCCATTTTGAAATCCCGTATAGTAAATATTTCTGATGTGCGTTGTTGCATATTCCAAGATTTAACGAAAGAAACATAACTCGACCGATGGTGTTATTTGAAATTTTGAATTTGGCCCCTGGGACCCTATGATGGGGGACTTAAGAGCACTTGCGTCTCACAGAAGTTTGTCGTCCGCTGACATGGGTACATTCCTGCACAACTGTATGTGACACATTTTTTTCGCTTTGAAACTATTTCAGTCGCAGAGTTAGGTGGGGTACTCTGGATATATCATATAGGCGGTGATAGTACTGCAGACAGCAACACACAGCAGAACAAGCCTTTGATTATGTTTGCTTTCTGCAGGTGTGGATATGTGATAGAAAGACCACCAAAGGTTCCGACACCTCTAGAGTACTGTTTCGAGACATTCACAGGCGATCATTGTACCATGTGTGACGGATTGGCAGTATTCCGCTGTGCTCACTGCAAATGTGTCTTCTGTTTGGACCATTGTCTCATCGAACAATTGCACGTACAATGTGGACGAGCATGCACAAATGATGCGAAGACTAATGCCTGTTGCCGGAATTTTCTTTTTGTGAAGCGAGTGGCCTAACTATATTAGAATTGTCTGGATTTCCATGGCCAGTGTTGCCAACTTTGAAACTCGTTTTTCTTTTGGACTCTAGGTACGTCGGTTTCCTGCATAGTAGGTGCTTCATGTTTTGTTCATTCTAATATGCACAGCCCGTAATCAAATGTGGCGCATTATTGCCAACTCCGTTATTTCCGTATTTTTCGTACTTTTGTTTTTTCTATTCTCTTTTGTTAGATTGTACCACTGATTATACACGTCATATCTTATGTTCTACATGACAGGTTGACATTCAATATTGCACTCACTTCATATAGTGCTCTTTGCAAAACATGTACTATTCATTGCAGTTGGCAACACTGTTAACCCCACTGGTTGCCTTCATTTGTTCCCTATTGTGGCAAGTCTCTTTCTATACATCACTTGTCAGCATTGTATTTTGCCGTGTGCCCCTATTTTTTTTTGCGGAATTTGCACTTTTTCCCCCTTGTCCAACCTTGCTGTTTCCGAACTTCCACCCCTTATATTTCTTGAACCTATTGCTATGGGCAGCTAATTTTTTGGGAATGAACATCTCTGTTACAGCTCTTTCAATTGGCATAGGCCACATCTTTCACTGCAACTATCATTTTCGGAAGGTTCCCTTGTGAGCTTCGAAATCTTCCACCAGCCTACCAGTACAGGCCACTAGTTATCAGCCATGTTACAGTCTCATTTGTCCCATAAGCCTAGATCTAAATTCCAGGATCCATACGGGGTATGTCATTAATATATTTGCAGTCATATTGCTTACTTACGTTGCGATGATTTTTCCAACGTGAATTGAACTGTAGTGATAATATATTCCATCAAAGATATTTGTCCACAACATTATTATTACTTTTCAATTGCTGTATTTGGATTATGATTTATTTACTAATTTTAAATTCCACAAACTAATTTATGATATAACTTCAGATTTTAAAAGATCGTTATAAGATTTTCAATTTTCTTTACGTAAATTTATAACCCAGAACAACATTCTAACTTTTCTAAATCTGATTCCTTATTTTATTTCATATTAAAATGTGAGAAAATTGACTTATTTAATCGGGGTTATTTTTTTTTTTCAATTGACTATCGATTACAACTGTACAGAAACACTGCTATATTTTACTATAATTTCAGGTTAACATGTTATACGATACTATATTGCAAACTTAAATGTAACTTGTGTGAAATCAAGAATTTAATATTCGAATTTCGAATTAACAATGGTATAGTGATAGTGCGTACAACCTGTATTACTTTTACAAGATCAAATTGAAGGTATTCAATGTGAATGCAAAATGCTAGGACAGTCTTAGTGTAGTTAGCGAGTCTGGCTTGCATTATAGCCGGTTATGGCTCCATATTCTACGTCCTTAGGTTTACGCCTTGTAGCTAGTGGTGTGCAGTGCGAATATTCCGTGTGGGAAGGAATTTAAAAAATGGAAATATTCCCTGGTTTTCTCCCTGGCCTATAAATTCCGGGGGAGGAATTTATTTCCATTTCTTTACTTTATCTTGCAAATTATAAGAACTAAATAACTAATTACTTTCTTTTTTATATATTATGACATACTTTAGGTTTTAAAGAATTTGGAGGTTAAAAAATTTAAAATTCTTTGACAGTACCTTATATACCTAATAATATGTTTTTTTAAGTTCCATTTCAATTTGCACTATAAAAAGAGTAATTGTTTTTTATTGGGGCTCAAAACTAGCAAATAGTATGATGATTTACGGAAGAAATGAGTTGATAGTAGTGTCCAAGTAGTCAAGAAAGTATCGAATACATTTTGTTGGGCAGTAGGGGATTTGTACAAACCGTAAACGTATGTAGAAGTGATTTATGGGAGAAAAAAAAGAAAATTGTTGGTAACAAAAATAGAAAACAACGTGCCCTGCGTGGCTCTACCTCGCCTTCACTTGCTGACGCTCGCTCTGCAATGCTGTCTATATTTAATGTTGGTAACGTGATTTAACGTATGTAAGCATAAAACTACAAGATCGGAATAGAATATCGCAAAAAAGTATGTGCAAATTCTGACTCGTCAAAGCTAAACAATCGCCAAAAGTAGCAAAGTACTGACTTACAAATGATGGGAAGAAACCATTTTGTAAAGCAATGTAGAATTATGTATAAATAGAAATAAAGTACTTTTAATATATCCTGAATAACTGTTAGTAATAGCCGTTAGTCAGTCTCCTCTCTCTGACCCGAATTTCTGAAGAGGTACGCGAGCTTCTTTTAAATGTGAACTAACACATGGAATTTCAAGAAATGGGCAGGAAGAAAGGTCGTGCGTGGCAATGTTACATGCAAAATTATAAAGACTGGAAAGTATCTTCCAAATATTGTGAAAAACTACTTTCGTTGTGTGATTGTAATTTAACTACCCACACATTCACCACTTCCGGCGAGTGGAGTATCTGTTAAGGGGTCATGATATATTAGTATAGAAATCAACTTGATAAAAGTGCAGTAATTTTCGAGTTAAACAGCAAATAAAGTAACAGTTTGACATCCGACATTTTTGAATACATATCCATCATTGATCACAAAAATGCCAGATGCAGAAACAATACATCTTTGGGTGAGTCTACGGAGGGGAGAGAAACCCGAAATTTTAGCAATTTCTATTATTGAAGATAACTCCGTAACCATTGGAGCTACAGCGTCCAAAACTTTTGCAAGTAAATAATCCTGATGATTAAGTCTCACTAGAATCTACTTAAAAATATCCATTTTTAATATAAATTGAGTTTCTATTCGGAAAAAAACCCTTGTCAAAACACAAAATTTCTCTGAAGAATGAAAAGAGAGCATTGCCTAATACACAGTATGAGAAACCCTGCAAATCTTTTCTTATATATACGTGCTTCTGATACCCTCTAAGACATGAACGAAGATGCTGCTTTCTATCCATTTTTATGAAACTATCTTTTTTCGACAAGAGTTGTTTTGCTTCAAATCAATCGAATTATGTCCTACAATGATCCGAGTAAAGTAAATGGAGGAACCAGATTTCAAAGTTGCCTTAAAGAGAGAATCTTAAACAATTAATTTTCCATTTACGCTTATGATATATATATATATATATATATATATATATATATATATATATATATATATATATACAGGTTGTTAATGAACTATACCGACAAACTGTAAGAGGGAATTCCTCGCATCCAAAATAAGAGAAAAATTCATATCTACCTATGGGGAGAAGTGCATAGTTTCACAGCTATTGCTGTCCAAAATCGCGAGAAAGCAAAATTTAAAGAGGCTCTAGTTCGAATACCAAAAGTTATGGATAGCTTTCCTTATCAGTGTAAAGGAAATCACACATACACAATCCACAAGTGTATATTTCATCAATTTTCAATAGCTGTACAGGATATACCCAACAGGGTGTAATTCTCAGATATGCTCTCAATAGTGTTTTAAGATATACCCTGATTTCAAGAAGTGTTCATAGTAATAATAAGGTAAACCTTGACAACAATGGACATCCAATGCTTCGGAGGGAGGCAAAGGTGTTAGAAACCGGCAGTCCATGTTTCGTTGTGGTCGGAATAACGTGCGATGTGATGTGTTTCCTCAAGGTATATTCCACGTTTTCTTCACTTATAAGCTTGAATGAAAACATCGCCGCAAACGTTTTCCCGAGTGCGACAGACCGTGCTGCTGACGATCCAAAACACTTCCGATATTGCGCCGAATGATTCCGTGTTCACTTCATCAACGCTTAACGTTTGCTACTTTGAAGCAATCATAATGTCAGACCATACCTCATAATTCAGTTCATGGCATGTCTAGGAATTTCATTCTGCAGTAAATAATATGTACACCCACTGAACATTAATGAAATATGGATTTTTGGTCTGTGTGTGCGTGACTTCCTTTACGCTGATAAAGACCACAATCCACAGTTTCTCGAATTCGAAATACAGCCACTTGAAATTTTGCTTTTCTGTGGTTTTGGACAGGCCTAGCTGTGAAATTATGCACTTTTCCCCGTAGGTCCATATGAACGTTTTTCCTTATTTTGATGTGAGGAAGGGCCTCTTAAAGTTTGTCGGTATAGTTCATTAACATCCTATATATATATATATTATCATCTATCCCTATCTATGCTTTCTATAACGTTAAGAAAAAAAAAACAAAAATACGAGATGCGTAACACTTTTTATTAATGATCAGTTTTTAAACTGTGTTACTGTGTTAAATCTTATTTACAGAAGAAGCACTTTCCTATTATTAAGATTGTGTAGAGTTGCTATAATACAATAAATCTATAGTAAGAAACGTAATAGAAGGAAACTATATGCTTAAGACATCTTTACAAAAACGAACAAACTATTTGGTTTCTAGAATTAGTTTTCAACAATGTTTTGCCACTCGTATATCAAAAAGAAAAAGAAATGTGAAATGTCTTTAATGCATAATTCAGTCTTCTTCATCACTTTGGTCATCAACTCATACTAAATTGTTACCCTTTCGCGGACAACTGTACTTTGGGCTGTGCAGGAAACAGCGATCTTTACATTTGTATTTCAAACTTACACACCTAAATTTCTGACAGCTACACATGGTAATATCTAAAGGAGTTTCGGAATACCTTAGAGTTTTTTTTTTCAAAACTGGCTTAAGAATTTGGTTCTCCAAGTACCATCCGGAGTCTTCCGGCCTTGGTAGATCAATCTCACTCTTATCAGTATTTCCCAAATTGGTGTCTGGTAATGGGATCTCTTTATATGTTATTTCACAGCATCATTAGTTGGCGGTAATCTCTCCAGACTGCATTTACCTAAATATAGGAGCCTAGCTACATCACGGATCTTTACATTAACTTCGAGAAATTTTGTGAAAGACAGTACTGCAGATTCAATAGCGTTTGCTGATAAAGGAATCTGTCCAAGGGAAAGTAAAAAGTCACAGTCCGTGAGTAAGAATAACATAAGAAGGTAACGCATTGCTGGAATCATCACCTTCCCCCATCAGTAAGTCGCGGTCGGTAAGAGAGATTGCAGCCGACTTGGGTGGTTGTTCAAAGTTACCGACCTTTTGCTGAGGTGCCAAGCGGTCGAAAATCGTAAAACAAGTGCCCTTTGTCGATTATTGCCGACCGTAAGAGTGGGCAAAAAAGTCAGAAAAGGTTTTTCCGACTTTCGGCCAACCTCTTGTCGACGGCGACGCTAGCGCATTACCGGCTGTTAACTGACGGCTCAGCAAGGCAACTTTCCGACGGCGGTCCAGGTGCATTTAATGCCCATTTCCGGCTGTTTGCTGCCGCCAAAATGTCGCTCCCAAGTTGGTCAGACATTTGTTTTTATTACGACCACAAATCCATACGCAGGCAGCCGGATCAATAAGTGCCTGAGTACTAAGGACCGAATTTCAGTGGAACCAAGCTAAAGTACCGCTAAATATTACCGGTTTTCCGCAATCAAACTAAAAAATAAGTAGAACAATTGCTTTGTAGGAACAGTAGAGTGCATGAGACAGTTATCACGAGTCGGTTAACTGCTTCCGTTAATGCGAATCCCAGAAATGTCTGCTTAGCGAAAGCAATTAGCCGACTCCTGATAACTCTATCTCATGCAGACTACCGTTCCTACAAATCACTAAAAATTTTTTGATTATTTTTCAGTTTGGTTACAGAAAAATGATAAAATTAGCAGCACTTTAATTTGGTTTATGAGTCCCCTTAACACACAGCAACACATATGTTACGGTATCTATACTCATTGGTAAGAAACAAGTAAAGGGGCAAAATATAAAGAATTAAATCAATCTCTGTAGCTCTGAGACCGTAAGAAAATCTTAACAACAATTGACGAAGTACAAGGGGCCTTAAATATATAAAATAATAACTGGGTTACCTCACTGAACATTAGATTGAAAGAAGGAAATAAAATCAAATAAATTTGATGAACTTTATCTAAATAACCAAATAAGGAAATACACAACTGTTTGACTCTTTACATATCCCTCTCGTGCATTTAGATTCAAACCGGGCCTACTACTCACCGCGCTGACGTTTTCCCCTTGGAGTACGGATGTCTGCTTGGAAAAAGCGTTCTTTTGATTGTATTAGTGTGCAGCCTGTATACAATCTCGCTTTATTAACTATTTTTGCCATAATAGAACGTTGCGGGTCATTTTTTCACTCTATTATGTAACAACTCTTCACGAAAAGACAAAATCAAGTTATCAACTCTAGCAGTAAGCCAGAGCCCTTAATCTAAAAATTATCCAACCTAACCTAACCTAAATTTAAGGAATTACTGCTGTCCCACAGAACCAATTTGAAAATCGAAAAAAAAAAGGTTCACCAAAACCTACTCCAATCGGTTATATTTGGTTGGATTAAGTTACATTCCATTACTTTACATTTGGTTAGGGCCATATGAACTACAGTGCAAAAAACACAAAGTAACCTGTGCTAGTTGTGCAGTAAATAGCACGAATTCTATATAACTGCGTCAGGGCAGGACGACGGTTGTGGGCTCACGCGGAATCGCTGGAATGTGTCCGAAGGGAGCAGGTGCGTAAGCGACGGTGGGTATACGCGTAGGCGAGGGTAGTGTAAACATGTGGCCTCTGGTAATCATACATATTACAATATCACTTGTTTGGGTTTTATACTACTAATGCTTTTGTTTTACACATAAAATACAGCTTTCGTACACTGTGCAGAAATACATTGCCGTTGAGTTGGAAGCCACTTATCTTAAAAACTAACGCTTGAAAACTTTTGCAGTTTCAAGGAGTAAATAGTGTACTACAGTTTCTTAACTGCCACTAGTCATTTTTAGTAGTTCGATATAACTCACACATGATATGCCATTCCCTTGACATACATGCAGCATTTACACACTGCCACTATATTGCAACAAGTGTACCTCTCCGCGAAATAGTCTATCCCCTCGACTTGCAGTGAAGCTTACATCGAAAACAACCACTTTCTTAACTTTCACTATTTCATTACCTGACTATCACTCATTCTTCCCCATAAACTTAAACAAATTTTCCAACTGACCCGGTAAAGTTCCTAAAATTGGTCCTGCGATACAGAAATAAACCCAAATGTAGTACCTGGAGTCGTTGTCTTACTCACTTATTTTTATTGCGTGTCCCTTTCGAGCGTGGCTGAGAGCGATTATGAAATAGTAAAACAATTTGCGCGGAAACATACTATAACCGGATCATTTTAATACGCAGAAGAAATTAACTATGTGCAAACAATTAGCTTCAATATTTACTCTACCATTAAAGAAGATACAGTCTCCATTCATTTCCCAAAATTCGACTCATTGCCGCTGGTACGCGATATTGAAACTTTCACCCACGTCGTGCCGACGTCGTTTTTCTTTAAATTGCCGCAGTGTCTTTTTGCAGCCGTCGTCCGATGGTCTGCCGACTGTTTCGAGAAAGCTTTATACGAGGGAAATATAAACCCTAATTCGTATTATAAAACAAAAAATTACATTCTGACTCACTTTGTTTCCTTTTGGTGAAAGACTATGTTTTTGCTCATCGCGGTCGAAAATCGGCAATCCGAGGGCGACATCTTGTCGGCATGGACAACTTTGTCCGACTGTAGGCGGCAGGATCCTGATGGGGTTAGAACTCGTTGTTATTGTTTCCGGTAGTTTTAAAGATCAGAAAGATCGTGAATGGAGGTAAAGAAAAGCAGATTCTAGAATGAAACTTCATGTTGTGAATCACAATACAAAAAGAATTGTTGTGATGAGTTTTCTGAGAATGGAAAGTGAGGTAATAGCTTATCACGCCCAACTTGGATGCGGCGTAACATCATATCCAGTTGGAACATTAAAAATCACGAACTGTCTACTTCCTCATATCAGAAAACTGTGGTTGGAGACATTCTCATACTGTGTACTAGAGAAACCTCTCCTTTCATCATAGAAATTTTGTTTTTTGGCAAGTGATATTTTCCGGAATGCCACTCATTCCATATTAAAATTGGGTATTTTTAATTAGATTATTGAGAGGCTTAATCATCAGGATTATTTACTTGCAGGCAGACAAAATCCTACACCTTAATCATAATTAGCTGCTAATATCTACCGTTTGTTTGAAAGTAAATCTTGGGCACCATCGTGATCAATTTCGCACACGACAGAATGAAGACGGTTTAACTCAAGTACTATACTAATATAAGTATGCATTTTTTGAAAGAGCATAAAATGATGAAAAACTTTTAAAGGAAACATTTTTCCGAAGTCGATATTATAAAGAATATGTGTCTAAAAAACCGTTATGTTTAGCTCTAAAAATGCTCTAGAATCAACTTGTGGAAGACAATTAGGAAAACATTAAAAAAGTTCAGATGCTCTTGCTCAATCATTACGGAGTTATAGTGAATAATAGAAAGGGCTAAAATTTCGGCTTTCCCCTCCCATTCTCCCCCGTGATGTATTTTTTCTTGCCTCTGACACTTTTGTGTTCAGTGATGGGTAATTACCAGGGAAGCAAGAACGTTCGTGCGCTTTTGTACCGTGAAAGAAAGCTGTCAATTAAAGGGTTTTAACGGATTACTTATTATGGCCTCCATTTGCTTTTACAACTTTCTCCCAGCGCTCAACAAGCTTTTAAACGCCAGTTTTGTAGAATATTTGTTCCTGAGACTCGAAAAACTCAAAACAGCATTTTTGACGTCTTGTTCAGTCTTGAATTGCCTGCCACGCATAAAGTTGTCCATGGCCAAGAATAAATGGTAATCCGAAGGGGCAAAATCTGGGGAGTAGGGAGGATGAGGTAGAAGCTCCGAACCAAGTTCTGAAATTACTTCCAGCGTTTGCTTTTTCGGTGTGCGGGCGCGCGTTGTCCTGGTGATAGAGCACACCTCTTCTTTTCACTAATGCTGGCTGTTTCTGGGTCAGTTTGATGGCTACCGTTCTCAGTTGTGATGAGTACACATCTTTAGTAATTGTGTTACCACGTTCCAAGAATTCGTAGTGCACGATACTGTTTGTAGTCCACCAAACATAGAGCAAAACCTTGCTTTGATGGATGTTCGATTCTGCAGTTAAGGGCTTCGGGTCATTCGGTGATAGCCAATGGTATGACCGTTTTTTATTGCCATACATGACCCACTTCACGTCACAAGTTAATATACAGTCAAAAATTGGACATATTTTGTGCCTCGTCAACGAAGATGAAAAGATATTCAGTCTTAGAACTTGGCTCGTAGGGGTCAGCTGGTCAGGGACCCACTGAACCAATTTCCAGGTCTTCGCCAACTGATGATGACTTACTCGAACGGTTTCCCTGCTTACCTCGAATCGCTGAGCAAGTTCCTCACATGTTTGACTGGAATCATCTTCAATATGGCGTTCAGGAGGTCTATATCCACTGATTTAGGCCTCCCAAAGCGAGGCTTATCTAGCGAGTTCCCGTCACCAGTTGAAAAGGTCTGGAACCATTTTTTGTGTTGTACGTTTACTTATTACACCCTCTCTAAACGCAACACATATTTTTGTAGCTGCTTCTGCATCATTTGTCCCCAATTTAAACTCATAAAGCAAAGAAGCTCTAAGAACGTCATTTGACACTGACATGATCACGAGCGATTTTTACACACCACACTAACAAATGCGCTGTTATATTCACCGTGGCTGATGCTTCAATCAATACGCTTTCCCAAATAGTCAAAACTTTTATGCTACGGCTACAGATATCACCCCAGCAGCAAAATGGACGCGGGAGTGGTTAAAAAGCGCACGAATTTTCTTCTTGCTTCTTTGGTACTTAAAAATATCGGGTGCCAAATTGTTACGTTTTTTGTCTTAGAACTAAATGTTTAAGCCCCGATGCCTACAGTATATGATAAAATTCCTGACTTTTTTCCCTACGGTCGAAAATCAATAAGGAATATATCTATCCCAGACCTTGTTAGATTTGTTTTACAATTGTCCTACTTTCGTGCTTTAACGTTATAATTTTGTTTCTTATATATATATATATATATATATATATATATATATATATATATATATATATATATATATATATATATATATAGAGAGAGAGAGAGAGAGAGAGAGAGAGAGAGAGAGAGAGAGGGAGAGAGGTTAGCTCATTTTAATCTTTCCACGGAATATCACGAAAACACTTGAACATACATGATATTAATAAAACCTCAAATAGTAAATACCATGGGATAAATCCAATGCTGATGTCGCGTTGATGCCAGGGCCGCTCTTCAAGGGTGTCCGGGGCTCAACTTTAAAATTTTAAATGACACCTCGTTCGATAGATCTTTAAAAACTAAAAAGCGATGTGGCAAATGATTTTTTATGTCGGTCACCGTAATCAAAATGGTCACCAAGATGTGTTACCTATATCAAATAAACGTCCAGTACCACTAATATGAAAACAGTTGAACATAAATAAACAAAACAAACACTCAAATATGAAATTTCATGGGTCAAATCGAATGATGTTTTAGCGGTGTCCCCCATGGCCGACGTTGATGGGGACCCAGGCCCAACTCTGAAATTTGAAAAGAAAATATGGGTCAAGTGATACTTCATTTGATAGATCTTCATACTCTTGATTCAATCTGCTCCTTAGCTTTCCTATTTGAGTTTTGGTTTGGTTTACTTATTTTCAACCGTTTTCATGTTAGTGGTACTGGACGTTTATCTAATACAGGTAACATCTTGGCGGCCATTTTGAATACGGGGACCGATATGAAGAATCTTTTGCCACATCGCTTTTTAGTTTTTAAAAATCTATCGAACGAGGTGTCATTCGCAGCATGTTTCCTTTTAAAATTTTAAAGTTGGGGCCCAGGCTCGCTTGAAGAGCGGCTGTGGGGGCACCGCGCCATCACCATTTCATTTGTCCCATGGTATTTCCTATTTGAGTTTTTGTGTCTTTCATTTATGTTCAAGCGTTTTCGAGATATCTTCGTGGAAAGATTAAAATGAGCCACCCTGTATATATAGTTCCTTTTATCAATTAGATAATTATAAACGTAACGAAAAAAAAACTTCTTTCAGTACTCGTGGAGGTCTGCATTTTATTGGCTTTCACACCGCGATTGAAATGTGGCAGGACCTTCATAAACTTGGGAAGTACTAAAGTTGGGTCGTAGTTTTCCAAATGATTTGAATCCTGGCATGAAGGCAACGTGAGCAGACATTTGTGTTTCTTTGCTATCTCGTCTGGGAAAAGAACCACTGCAGGACATTGTGTTGACATGTGATGGAAATGTTATCCTGTACGAACCTCCACTACACCGTCGTCATTGCAAAGCTTCAAAAGGACTGGTTCTTAAACAGCCGAAGACATCACTGGACCAGATGAAGGTCTTCCTGTACGTTTCGGGACTTTTCACGGCATTGAGCGTCGGGAACTGCTACCAGCTGATAAGAGCATGAATGAAACTGTGTAGATTCTGCAGTTAAGTCGTGTTGAAGAAAAACACAAAACTCTAGAGTCAGAACAACTCAAACGTAAAGGTGTCCAACTGTTACCGGATTTTGCTAAGCCCCACATTGCTACGATGACACGGGCACCATTCAACACCTTGAATAAGAAACAGTATTACATCTGCCATATGCCCCGGTCATAGCACCGTTCGTTTATCACCTGTTCCATTTCTTGGAAAATTACTTGAAGGGTAATTCCTCATGATTGAAGGGTAATTCCTCATGATTACTAACTCGTTAACTCAGGCATTCTTGGTATCTTCTTCTATCATTTTCTATCATTTTCCCACTTTCTTTACATTCTAACTTCACAGATGGAGAGAGAAGTATTCGCAAGTTCTGATGATATTTCCAGCCAATGAACTATATTATAGAAAAGTCGCTACTACATTTTATTAGTTATTTCTTAATGTATTTGTTGGGAAATAAGTGCTGTAATAAGTATACACATGTCAAAATGAAACTGTTTTAAAGAAGATAAAAATGAGAGTGTATTATGTGGATTTTTTAGATTCAGATTGTATAGTTTTTGCTATGATGTATTAAGTATTTGTGTATGGTTCTATATTTTATAAATATGGTTTAGTGTATATAATCTTTTACATGGAATTGTAGATTGTGTAAAAGCATACATGCGTATTTACAATTTGGTAATGATTGGTTTTAACGGGCTGTAATATATGTGGGAAAATTCATATGTCGTTGGGCCTAACTTGTAAGCCTAACATTATAAGAGAACTTTGTCGCTAAAGTGTAGAAAGCAGCACTCACCACAAACCATTTTTACAGGTGTAACAAATGGCACAGTCTTGGAAAAGATCGACGACTCCCAGACAAGATCATGCGAGGATAGGTGCATAAAGAAAAGTTTAGTTCGACTGAATATAGCCAAAGGTGATATCTGAAGAATTGTACATCCTATGCAGATGTCGGAGCTGTGTGCTCGTTTGGAGCTTTGTGCTCATATTAAAGTGAGCTGTGTGCTCAGTGAAAGTTTAACAGGAGCTTTTAGAGGAGCTGTGTGCTGGGTGCTCAGGAGCTTTTATAGGAGCTAAGTGGTCAGTTGTTGCTCAAAAGGAGCTTTAGAAAGCTAAGTGCTCAGTAGGAGTCGTGTGCTCGGTTGTGGCTCAGAGTGAGCTTTTAGAGGATCTGTGTGCTCAATTGAGGCTCGGAAGGAGGTATTAGAGGATCTAAGTACTCAGTAGGAGCTGTGTGCTGATTTGGGGCTTTGTGCTCTGATTGAATTGAGCTTTGTGCTCAGGAAAAGCTGTGTGCTCAAAAGGAGCTTAATGCTCACGCATTTGGATGTTGAGGTGCTTCAGAATATGAAAAGGACGTTCATGAAGATGTTGCCAGTCACAAAGATTGGATGAAAAGTACTGAAAGGTTATTTGCGACGACCCGAGGAAAGTTTTGGAGTTAACTACATTTGCGGAGACCCAGGGAAGATGTTTTGAAATAAGTGCTGCAATAAGTACACACATGTCAAAGTGAAAATGTTTTAAAGAAGATAAAAAGGAGACTGTATTCTGTGAATTGTTTAGAATCAGATTATATGGTTTTTGCTATGATGTATTAAGCTTTTGTTTGTGGTTCTATATTTTATAAATATGGTTTTGTTTATATCATCTTTTACATTGAAATATAGATTTTATAAAAGTATATATGCGTATTTACAATTTGGTAATGATTGGCTTTAATAGGATGTTATATATGTGGGAAAATTTATATGTCGTTGGGAACAACTTGTAAGCATAACATTATAAAAGAACTTTACGACTAAAGTGTAGAAAGCAGCACTCACCACAAACCATTTTTACAGGTGTAACAGTGTTCTGTCTGTATTACGGCAAATGACAGAGTGGCCATTTGTTGTTGGGGTAGTTACGTATTGATTTCTCCTTAATTAGTTCTCTTCCATTGCGTTTTCCTTTGGCTTTGTTGTTGCTGATCTGGATCAGATAGCTATACCAGCGAAATAGACACCATACGGCAAGATTGACTACGTCCCCTGGACATCCGATGCTATTGCTGTTTGTCTTGTGCTTACCAAAGATGTTGACTATATGCTATATAGTTCGCTGAAGTTTCACCATTCTCCTAATGTCTTATCGTTCCATAATTCTACAATGTAGCTTCCACACTTCTTTCGGAATTTATTTTCTCAGTTCTTTTTCTGGTACTAGCAGTAATCTTATTAATTGGCTTGACTCAGTTTTCTCACTCGCTTAGTTTCTCTTTTTCAGCTATCGGATAAAACAGAGTTTTGCCACTATGCTGTTACAAGATTTAAAAAAAATGTTTATATGGGGTTTTATTCGTATGAATTATCTGCATTGTACGTTGTACACCTTTATCACGTAACATCCGTGAGACGATTCGTGACATGTAAAGAAGACAAAACGTTATCTCGCATATTGTCGGTTTCCGCATCGTGTACAATTCACAGGTATGCTAACTTGGAATCGAATCTCGAATCTTGAAATTAGAAAATAATTAAAAGATGTTCAAACTACACGATGGCTGTGCAGCAAAATGTCTGGATCGGGACAATTTTTTGAGAAACTGTAAACGCAGTAGATCAGAAATCAATTGGAATCAATATTGGTGGTTGGGGATATATTATGAAGTGATTAAGATTGCCGTCCGCTTTCTTGGTGGCTATCGTATTGGAATCAGCTTGCAATAGAAATATGACCGTACGGCATATTACACAGTATCCCAGTTCGAAGGGAAATCCAGTGGTAAAGTTATTTCTTTCAAAATCTGCAAAGCTTTGAAGTTATAAATGGATTAACATTTGTTATGTTATTTTTTAGATTCAAATTGTGTTGTATGGAACATTAAGAATGGAAATTATCATAGGTCATCAGCTATCTGGGGCAAACGAACTCACAGAAATTCATTTGTCTATAAAGATCATCCTCTGAGAGATTGTTTTTAAACTGTATTTTGAAAAAAAATGTAACTTTTTGCTTTTCAAGATCCATTATGCACTTTTGACACTAAATTTATGGTCACTTGATCGATTTCTAATATTGGTCGTAAGACTTTTCACCAGTATACCCAACACAGCAGCTGATGTTTCGGGATCAGTATCACTTCGTGTTCGTCCTTATCAAAGTAAATCATCAAAATTTGCAGTTCCTTGAATTTGCTGTTTAGTTTTCGTACAACACTGTCTTTCACCGGTCCGCGATTAGTATATCGTGCATTCAACAAGGCTGCTATTATTTCTGGAATCCTTCAACAGCCAAAATTATAATTCCGACTCTTTCCTCCCGTTTATCACCCCGCCCTACCTGCAAGAAAATAAAATAAAGATACAGTCAGTTTACGTCCATACAATGTTCCACAAGTAACAAGATTAAAGTCGAGAAGATAATATACCCCAAATCCATTCATAATTTAAAATTGTTCCAGATATTCTCTTTCATTTTAAAGTTTTACATTACAAGAGCTTTTTAAATCTCAAAAATTTAAAATTATATAAAAAGCAACAATTAAAATTGTATATCAATAATAATTTGATATTATGAACATATACACCAATTACTGTCTGATGAAGATGGCATTACGTCATTGAAAATGTTAGGACTTATTTTAATTTTAATAATACCTTTATGTCATAATGTTTCCCCTCCCATCAACACATTGATCGCAATTGCCTCCTTTCGACTGAAATAGCCCGGTCCATACTTTTGGCATACCTTATATATATATATATATATATATATATATATATATATATATATATGTGTGTGTGTGTGTGTGTGTGTAATACTTTTCCTCAGTGAGATGTGTTAAGTTTGACAAGACCTGATAACATAGTTATAGTTTTTAAATAGTTTCGGAAAGGGTCGGTGAAATGGTTTAATCATTCGTTTTACGAAATAAATTTACTTTAAATTAGCATAATCTTAGACCTCGATTTTATTATAGTTTGGAGGTTTGAAGAACTCAGATTTATCACATATTTTCCTATATGCTGAGTGAGAGTGTAGGGAAAGTTGTAAACTTAGACCTGCTAAAGAGAATATTTAAAGCACGATTCTATGCTAAATGTTTGAATAAAGAAAATTATATAATGAAAGTCAAGATTATAATGCCAAATATAATCTATTTAATGGAAATATACACTTTGTACTACGTATTAATTTAATCTATTACATCTCCCCTATCTCCAGCTTATGATCCAAGATAAGTAAAATAAAATAAAATATCAAATACTTGTGACAAATATTTTCGATAAAAAACGGAATGCGGATAAAAATTAAAAGGATAGGATTCTTATTTCCTCTTTTGCTTTTTTATAACTAAAGTAGAACATTTATAATGAACTATTAATTTCTATGTATAATACTTGTGACATGACTTAACAACAACCAAGTCCATTTGTATGTTTAGTCTTATAGTTTGTTATGTGAGAAGCACTTTATGCACGGAAACTGACTTCCTTCTTATGCTTTTTAGATTATGTTTCATTTTATCTAATTCTTACGACATAAAGTAAAGTAGATAGAGAAAAGTAGTACACACGCTGAGTTGTTACAGGTGCATATTTATAATTGTATATCATCGTACACTATTAATCAAACTACATCATGCTAACAAATAATAGTATATAGAACTCTTTGGATACCAAAACATGTAACTCCAATTGGAAGACAATTAATCTAACTTCAAAATTTACTTTGTTTCAGAGGAAAAATATAAACTTCAACATCCCACAAAAAAGTTTAAAAAAAATGCTTTTCTCATTGCAACCAAAACCATTAATATGAAGTTCATTTTCTAATGCTGATGAGGAAAAAAATATCTTCATTGTTTATATGAGATGTTGAAATTCACAGATTCTCTTTTTTAAATTTTCAATTTTGGAATTACATTAGACATCTATGGGGAAAAATGTACACACAAATAAGTTTATATTTGAAAGTTTATCTGCAGACTACCATAATTTTGTCCTTTCAACAGAATCAATTCTATTTGTTTAAATTTTTCGTCTCTCATATCCTAATTTAATAAATTTTCTTCTTACTATTCAGCTTCGTGGTTCAACCCATGCTACAGAGATGAACCTGATTTCAAAGAATGCGTAAAGGACAGGCTTGGTGTGCTGATACAACATATTATGGATGGTATGTATTTCTTAATTCGAGACAAAATTGCTTACAAATAATGCACTCATTAGTGCTAATAATGCACTAATACGAAATCAAACACTCTGTGCATATTAGAAATAAAATTTCAGGGATTATCCTTTGGAATGAAAGTTAGGATAACATAAACATAAAGTAATAATTCATATTGTCCACATAAGATTCTATATAGTGTTACATTTACAACTCACATTATGTAGAATAATTTGATTTTTGTCTCATTTTCTCCATGATACTGTGCTCCTAGGTTGCGTTCCCATTGATGAAACATTTTTTTCTAACTTGTAAGTGTATTTAATTTACGATTGCGACTTTTAGTAAAATATGATTAGGATTATCTTAAAAACTTATTTATTGTTTGTTTCTAGCTTACATTGCACTTAATTGCATGAAGGAAACAGAGGAATTTAAGTGCAAACATTATTTCTCATTACGCAAAGTTATAGAAATAATTATACTGGAAGTTAGTTGGTTTACATCTGAATGAGCTGGCAACGCTGCTGACCGTTACTTTTTTTAAATTAGGTTTTATTCATAATAAAAAACTTATTATCAATTTGGACATCAGTTTCCAGGTACCTGCTTATCGTTTTATAATATAGTGAATGCCGCAAATATAAGCCGTCAAAGGGAAGGTTATATCCTGCATCTATTAGAAACACAACTTCCTTGCTTCCAAATAATCAGTGACGAAAATGATTTAGTCATCGAAGGGACCACAACTGAAATATCAAGATCAAGGAATCATAAATAAAGATCGTACTGAAAATTTGTAAAAAAAAAAAAAGAGACATAGTTAAAGTGTTCAGTGAAAGAGATTCTTGAGATGCTTACGGTGTTGGTCGAATGTTAGCCAAAATTTTTCAAGTAATTCCGATTAAGTATCTAAAGTGCTAACAAGTTAAATAACATTATATATAATGAATCGTATGTCATAACGTACAGTATTTAATTAATATGTACATTAATTTCAACACTATCTCATAAATTACACATACGTATAGGAAAGTGTATTTTCTGTTATGAGTACACCTACATAAGTCTATGCTAAATATAACATATTTAACTAATGTTTGCAAAACGATTACTAAAGCTATCGTTCTACGGTAATATCTGATTATCGTTCACCCAGTTGTAGGTGAACATATAATCGTATTGTAGTAGATTGGCCTTACTTCACGGAGTTGATCGATACTAATGTTATTCTAGTGACATAAGTATCTGTGTTTGTTATTCATACTGATTCTTTGCAATGTTCGTCTTGCTAAGCCTAGTATCTGAAAATTAAAATAAGATACATTAGTATCATGATCATAGGAATCCTGCCATTATTGGAAGGTTATATTCCTTAACTGAGAAGCTTTCATGCTCCATGGTTTTCCAATATCCTCTTTGCCTTCACGTACGATTTTTCGGTTTCATATAATCCATTAATTATGCACTTCTCCTTTCCTCCCTCTGTTTTCTGCAGTCATACCATCTACCACGTCACTTATAATATAATTCCGTGTTAGCCAAAGTCCCAACCAGCTTCTCTTCCTTTTCTTAATACTATATAAAACTTTTCTATCCACCCATACAATTATTAAGAGAACCTAATTGGTTTCCTGCTCAACTTATCCAATTCTCTTAAATCTTCTCCATACCTACATTTCGAAAACTTAAGTCGTTTTCCGTCACTATTGAGTGATGTCCATGTTTCTAATCAATATATTACAATTCTCGACATGAAGCATTTTGTGAGACTTTTTCTCAACCTTTTAGTCAAAGTCCTACAAAGTATCATTTTCTTACTAAACGCTTCTTTCGTCATTCCTATCCTTGCATTTATTTCCACTCACACTTCATATTCTCACTGCTAGTTGCTCCCAAGTATAGAAAACTTGTCAATTGTTCTTTTCACTTCTTTCCCTCTTCTACATTTAACACCAACTCATCCGTTCCAAGCACCTCGAATTTTTATCTTTCAAGGCTTATTGCTATCCCATATTCTTCACAACCCTTCTTGAAGTTTTCTTTTCTTTCCTGAAGTTTTCAAACATGTTAGAACTTGTAACAGCAATTCAAAACTCAATTGGCGTATTTCTAAATCAATAAATACAACATACATGTCTTTCCATTTACTATAAACATTTCACCGATCAACCTTAATAATACGATTATATCTATTTTTCCCTTCCCACAACGGAACAAGAATTTTTCGCAAGGATAGATATCTTAACGAAATGTGCAATATTTTCAATTCGTTCTCTGTTACTGTATTGTAACAATTTGTGGACAGGAAAATGGATGAGCTTGTTACCTGGCAAGTGAATTGCCAATGGACGTTTTTGATTGTGACTGAGATGGTATTTTCTTTCATATATATATTTGCATTTTTATGTATTTTACATGCCACCTGTCAGTGTTTACAGTAAGCAGGTGTTCACTGACTTGAGGATGTAGATCAAACGAAAACAGAACAGTCTCCTGCATGAGTTGACAGTCCGAACAAGAGTAAACATGATTGAATATCATTGATATAGCAAGCAGCAGGAGCAAGGAGTACTTACGGATTGTTTTGCCAAGTGTGCATTTAGACTTTTCTCGCCTTCTGCTGATAGCGGCTCTCTTCATCAGTGCTGCTGTGGGTGTGATAAGACGGTCTTGCGACTAGAGAGAAGAATCGAGCTTGACAGCTTTGACTTGACTAACCATTCATCCTACTTTATTTTACTTCACAACAACAAATTTACAGTAGATTTTATGAACAAAACACCTCCTAGAGTATTATATCATTACTTAATACTTTAACCCCCTTCTGTTCAAAAACACAAAACGCGCATTATTGTTTGTTATGATATACTAAAGAACGAACTATTTGCAAAATTTCTGAGTTTATTATACAGGCCCATTGGAGATACTGGACAATGAAACATACTAAATTGGCATAATTCCCCAACTTTACGATTTCTCAGGCCTTTGGGAGCAGCTAAAGTTCGTTAAATTTTTGTGTATTAACTTATGACTTCGTACTACATGCACAAACAAATTTAGATATTTACGTCAGTTGTTTCCTCTTCCGAAGCATGCTTTCAATGTCAAAATGCCGCTACTTTAGACTCTGATTTCACCCCTTTTAAGTGGTTTTACTCAAAAATGTTAAAGATCAAAGTTTTAGCTCTGTACAAGTTGGAGAAATCCAGCATTTTTTACTTTCGAAGGACAAATACATGCTGAGGTATTCAAACAATGTAAACGCCTAAAATAAAAAAAAAATGCAAAATTCTGGCAGATAATTAATTGTGGTTTTGAAGTACCCTGATATAGGATAAACATTCAAAAAATATTTTTTGAAAAGGTCGAGCGACAATTTTGTATTCTTTTCGATCACTTTGCAAGGATTGACCCACATGGCTTCAAAATTCCAAATGGCATAATAAAGTATTTTAATCAATGCTACTTTTTCCTAAGCTTAATAATATTTCGGCGGCAGATCTCTTTATACTGAAATAAGAAAATATACATCTGCACAAGTTTTTCCGATTGCAAAGAATAGGTTAGAGGTTTGAACTTATCATCTTTGGTTTACTCTTTTCCGAAGATACCGGAAGATGAAATTAGAAGATATTTGACTCAAAACAGTTATAATTAATGCTGTCAAACTTTTTGGAAAGCTCTAAGTTCTAAGCTACACCCACGTATGAAATAAATGGAACAAGTATAGATTTTATTTGTAATTTTAAGATATTTATTTAGAGCATTGCATGATAATTTATTGAGCGCGTTTTGATAGGGAAGATATTTTAAAAATTGAAAATGAAATATTTAATTCTAATACCTTTGTGGATCGTGAATAAGGACAATTAATGCGTTTGACTGGTGTTGATGAAAACTGTGAGAATGACAGTGTGAGAAAGTGAAAGAACAGAGAGAGGAACATTTGGGAACGTACTTTACCAGGAATCAAACAAGAAATCACACGTAGCAGTGAAAGCGCTCTACAGTTGAGCTAATATACCTAAAAGAGAATTTTCTAATTTAAGAGTTTCGATTTTTCTTTGAAGTGGAGCACCTTTAACAATTTATTGCCTCTGTGCTATAGCAAAAAAAGTAGTAACGTTAATGTCAGCAATGTGCTTGTGAAATAATATATTTGCAATGCTAATATGTTTACTAGGAAAGTGCATATTTTTCCAACACGAAATTTGAAAATTGTCATTTCAATAAAGCAATTGATGCTGTTTGCTGACTTGCATAAATGTTTTATATTCGGCTTGATCAAACGTTGTCCAAGTCGTCTGTCAGATACAGCATTCATTCGATTATAGTATCTTGTTTTCTTACAAGGATGAATCCCTGCTCACCCATATAAGTGCGGGTTACTGGCTAAGAAACCTGATATCCGTTGCAGACAATTAGGGATACTCTTTCTTAACACTGTACATAACTCTTCTGAAAACGTTTTCGAAAAGTGCATTGTAGTGTAGAGTCACATATGATATTAATATGTCTGTCATACTGCTGCATTGTCATTTTGTTGAAAGTACAGAAGTGATATTCATTCAGGAACACTCTTTCATGTTTGTTCGGAACATACTGCGAGTAGTTGCTTCGGAACATACTGCTCGACAGACTTACGCGGAACTTGAAGATGCTGGATTACCTCATCATATAAGTCACCTGCATCGGGGGCAGGATCCAATTCTTCACATAATTCTTGAAGTACATTAAGAAAGCTCTCGCTGAACTGTTGCGAACATGCACAGAAAAGGCCCTTTTGATTAAATGTGGAGAAATATAATTGTTATAGTTTTTACAACTATAGATTCCATAATCACTGCCTCAATTATGAAATAAAACAAAGTAATGGTGGTTTATACCAGGAGAACAATATAAGGTTAATCATGTGTCATAGTCTCAGAAGCTGATCTTCATCTTGGAAGACATTGTAGTTTAAAAGTACATTAAAAACATTAACTAACTCTTCATCGGGGAGCAGTTTTGAATTAGTACAGAGCCATTAGTTCCGGAATTTGAAGATATGAGCTTAGAGAACAGAATTGCTCTTTGTCTAAATTGTGTTTCCATGGTATCCCTTAATGAACATGAAGAAATAGCTGAATGTGAAGGTCGTCCATTTTCACTTCAATAATGAGAGTAAAAGAAATTGAAGGTTTTCGTTTCACTTCTTATGTTTACGCTTTAATTGCAAATAAAATTGACTGACAATGAAATTATTGATTAAATGCAAATGTGGTAGTAAGCTGAACAAGTTTGTGAACATTCGTAAACATAATTTGGCCCAGGGCAAATTAGCATTGTCAAGGATTAAACCTTGAATACCTCTTAAACCTCTAGTATTGAGTCACCATACTGTTAATGCTTCATTCTAATTTAAACTTTTCTCTTAACAATAAGTACATGTGATATGAGATCTGGTGTTTATATTGTGACTTGAAGAACTATTTGGCTTTGAATGTGACAATAACCTATATTTTCCTTGTTCTTTCAAATTATGCATTGTATTGGGGCCGATGGCCCAGTGGCCTGCTGACCGGTAGTATAATGACAAGCTAATACGGCATATGTAACCCTGGTTCGTTTCGCGGGAAGAGACACTGTAACTTGTACTGTTTTTGAAGATCCTATGTTCGTATCTGTTGTTAATGAATAAGAAAAAACGTAAATTGAAGTAAAATAGCATTTTGCAAATTAAGTAACTGAGAAATGTTAGGTAAATGAGTTCACTTTTTAGTGAAGTAAAAAAGATACTGGTATAAAGCTCATATTTGGTGGATTGTTCCCTGGCTCGATCGTAGTTCGCACTACAAGACATTTAGATGAACAAATATTATGTGCGTGTTTTTCCGGATTATCCTGTTCCCTTGCCTCCTGTTTCTACTATTTCATTCATTCATGTCAATACGTCTTCTTTACCTAACATTTCACAATGTTTGGGCATTAATTTTCAAGGTTTTTAGTGTATATTATGTAGGTTTCTAATGAGTCGTTAATGTCTTTCATAGGATGAGGCTTACTTTAACGGGTAGTGAACTCCAAATATGAGATTTTTTTATTTTGTTGACGCATGTTCAACACTAAAGCATCTCAAGAAACACATTAATTTAAAATAATACAAATATCATATTGTCAGTTGATGACGCCGAATATTTTGAAAGAGTATGGCTCTTCTTAAACATATCTACACTAATAGTAAATTACAAGAACAAACCGATATGTCGCATTTGTTCATGAAGGACAATTTTCGCTTGTTTCAAAGTGAGTGAAGCACTTGGCAACTAATAGATCACTATTGCAGAAATAAGAACTATGTTTATGTTCCAACACAATTTCGATCCTTTGTTGTGCCCTATGTTTGTTTCTGTGACAATCCTCACTTGATATCCGATAAAGGCAGATTGACGATGAACTACATAAAAAGAACGTTAAAGTTGTTGTTTAGTTTTTCAAGATTGCTCAAGCACTCGTATCCAGATTCTTAGAATGAAATTTATATTATACTGCGGATGAGTGTCATGCTATCTCGAAGTACTAAACTTACGTTACTATAAGGGTGTAATCTCGGAAAGGAAGAAATGCTCAGAGTTAAATGTTTCTCAGTTCTTATCATCGAAAAATTTCTTGCAACTGTCTATATATTGGTCATACATTGTGGGCCAGAATTGTAAACTAGCGATGATTACTATTGAAACACTATATATTTTAAATTTCGAACCTCATTTTCACGATTTCACTACTGAGGCAAACTATTTCAAAAATGTTTAGAGCTTTTTGAGTTTTGGTTCAGTGTTCCATGTCCTCGTTGTCTAAAATGTTGTTCGAATACTGAAACCTACATATCATGCATTAGTAGCTTTTGGATACAATTGCAAAATTTGGTGTGTTGGATAACAATAAAATGGATCTAGGTATTGAAAGCGGTAATACGTAGTGTATCAGCGCCATAATTTATTTGCAAACCTTCCGACAGCAGAAAATGTGTCTTCTTCATCTAAGAAAAGCAATATTGATTTGAGAAATTGAGAAAGACAATAATTTACGCTAGAATATGCGAATAAGATAAATTGCCTACTGTATATTTTATATGCACCCTGGAAATAGATAGCAGCATTTTCAAAATTAAAAAAAATATATATATGAACGATGTAATCGGTGATTTGGATTTTTCCTATTGCTCGCGGTATATTGGTCTATATAAGGAAAATATCGATATTTTCTCCAAATACAATTCTATTTTTTAATATAAATTGGTAACTTCAAATGATATTTCCCAGTCCCATTAAAGATACCCTAATACTACGAGTATAGATTTTCGATTAGGTGCTACACATTTTACAAGTATCACTAATTCTTTGGACTAAGGTGTATGGATACAACCATTTTATTAAATAAAAGATTTGCACCTTATTTTTATGTATAGTTGGGAAAAAGATTAAAAGTTTTGTACCCATTCTTCTTAAACTATAATTAATACTTAAAAATATCTTATGAACATTTGCAAATATATTTGTGTAACTTGTAAATATATAATTTCTATTTCTTTACGTAAAATTACAGGCGACGATGAACTTGGGATTGGTCCACTGGATCCACTGTTTGTGTCTGATGCTAAAATTATTCATACAGAATATCCTGTGCAAGTCGAACTCAATGCAAAGTCACTTATTTTCCATGGAGGTAGACATGTGAAGGCCGAAGATTTTCAGTAAGTCAATGTTTTCTATTCTAATTACATTAATTGCTAGGAAGATGTTTATTATTGCTCCATTTTATCCATGATATTTACAATGAGACACTCTTATAACTGAATATGCAAATATAAGTACTAAACAATAAAAATGTGCGGAAGCAAGTCTTAAAATTTACAGTATTTTTAAAACCTATATTAAATTATTTTAATTTGTTTTCTTGCCATTTTTCGTTTCATGCACTAACATAAGTTGCATAGTTTCTTCTGTACTTGTATCCAGCACAGAAAATATTCCAACTGGATTACCGAGGAGTTTTGCACACGAAGATCTAATTTTTCATGTTTAGTTTTTTGCTTTGAATGTGTTTTTTCTCTTTTAACCTAATGCAAACGACACAAGTAAATGAGGCACAATTTCAATTATTATTTCAGAAAAAAATCCATTAAAATCTCTTAAATATTTTAATGTGAATAAAAATAGAAAGGAAAGAGAGATAAAGAGTATGCATATTCGGACTATAATAAAATTCCTTCAACTGGGAAACATAGCCCAAAGTGAAGGTAGAAAATGAATAAATTGTTTTTCTTTACAGACAACTTGTTTCGAAAGAAAGTAATGCGTCATTATGGTGAAAAGATGTATACGAGAGGGTATAGAGTAAAGTGGATCGAAGAGAAACCCTTTCTTTCCGAAAAATTAAGGGGCGTATTGAAGGAAAAAGACCATTTGTCACCGAAAACACGCCTGATGTTTTTAAGATATTTGGAGATCGTTTAAGCGGACCCATTCTACCTTGAAGTGTTGATACTGATTTGGGTATGCAATACGGACAACAGTATTAAAATAATGTCAGTTTGCTAATTCAAGTATTTTCTTCTAAAGTGGGTCTTTTATTGGTTTGGTTATGAAATATATGTTTAATTTCGGCCTCACGTGTAATTTTTGTATTCCCTCTACTTACGACTTTGGTCAAAACATAAATTTTAGGCTAAATATGCACTATTTCTAATGGTGCTTTCTAGTTGGTTTTGACTGATTTTTATTCGATAGTTTTTCATTAAAAAGACTAAATGAAATATTTGGTTTCTAATTACTAACAGTTGTTGAATTACTTTTCATTCATTCGCTTTGTTTCATAGCTTATTATACTTTGAAAATAGCCCAGCGAACCCAACAAGGCGAGGGCTACATTCAAGAGTCCATTCACCCCGCCTTATGTTGGGAAATATGACTTTACTAAGCAGTGGGCCAAGATTTCCTACAGTTTTTCTTGTTGAACTTCATAGTTAGTTTTGTTCGCAATGTTGAAATATGACCCGTGGACTGCAATTAAGTTTTAGTGTAGATATCACGTGCATTCAAGCCAGAAACGAAAAGAGTGGTGTCTATAATGACTTTAATAGGTCGTTCCACTCCATAGACGTGGCTGGGAATATCTTGAATTTTCACTGTTATGTTTCAAAAGAATTCATCTGCTTCTTCATTTGTAATATTATTTGTCAACAGGTGTTCGTGGAGGGAGCATGAAGCGGAATCATTTATACCATAGTTCTGTTCTCATTAAAATTGATAGCTGGTAAAACAAAAGCGCGAAGTGTTTTAAGTTTTTTTTCAATCCTATTTTGTCCTTACTTGCTCGTAAACTAAAGTTTCTTATGTCTATGTTTTGGTCAGTTATTAAAGCCAGCAGAAGATTTCCGAGATGGATAAGAAATTCGTTTTGTTCGATGGCCCTATCAATCAGATCACTTAAATGATGTGGGTTACATTAGGACAAGCTGAACATATTTCAAAAGTATCATGCTCCCTCAATGGTTCCTTCATGATCTCAAAGCACACCGGTGCGTACATCTTCATTATGTGCTTTGCAAAATGCAGCAGCTGTTTTAAGGTTTGGGGTGTTATATGCAGAGACAGGGCTCTGAATGCCATACATAACCACCGTCATGGGACAAGTGCTCAAGCAAAACAACTTGGCAGATCTGATTCAGACGTTTTTTTTTTAAAAGAACGTAATTCCTTACCCTTCCCGATATTCTCCTGCTGTCTTTAATTACCAACTAAAACTCAGACGTAAGTAATTTGCGAGAAATGAAGAAAAATAGTTAAATGAAGGCAACGGTCTTTGCACTTTGATTTTACCTACTATCAATTTTTATGCAGAAAAATATTAAGACTTGAATGGTTTGGCTTCACGCTTCCTCTACGTACCTCCATTGACCAATAATATTACAAACGAAGTAGATGACTTTATTGAAGCATAATAGTGAAAATTCAATATATTCCCTGCGGAGTGGAAGGATTTACAAATATCATCATAGACTCTGCTCTTTACGTTTCTGGCGTCAGTGCACGTGATATCTACATCAAAAAGTAACTGGAATCTACTAGTCATATTCCGACATCAAAAACAAAATGTTGGTATAAATTCCAAGAATAAACTCGAGCGAAATCTTGGCCTACTCCTTAGAAAAGTCATATTTCTTAACATAAGTTGGGGTGAATGTACCTCGGTGTCCAGCCACCTATTTTTTGTGAGCTCTGAGATATTTTCAAAGCAAACAAGCTATGAAGATAAGTGAAGAGCTAGACAGTAATTAAAGAACTGTTAGGAATTAGAAAGGCAAATATTTTATTTACGTTTTTGTATTGGAAAACTTTGGAATAAACTTCTGAGTTAAAATCAATTAGCAAATATCAATAGAAAAAAGGCAACTGTATACATGAAGACTCTGGAACTCACTAATAGCATAATTAACACTTCTGACCAGAGTATAACACTTATCACTAAAAACTAAAATGCAGTGCAACGGTTTCGAAAACTTAATGTGATCTTCACCAGACACAAACAGAAAGAGATATCTCCAGAGCATAGACATTTATACAAAAATTGAAAAAAGTGAACAAAAAGATGTGAATTGTGTATCAGTGAAGTATAAGAAGCTGATTAGAAAGTTACAACAAGAAGAGTTGGTGTACGACGTGATAAGAAAAAGGACTGAGGAAAGTAAAGGAAGGGTGAAAGTGACCAAGAGAATGTGGCCCGAGATACTGGACAAATTATCAGTGTTCGTAAGAGAAAGGGTAGAATTGAAGTTGCAAGAATGGAAAAATAATTTTAGGGTAAAGGAGAGACTAAGGTTGAGGAAGAAAGGAGAAAGACTAGGATAGGAGAAAGAAGATAAGGCAGTTGGTGAGAGAACAGAGTTGTGGTTATCGGAAATGTGGAGCTTACGGAGGAAGAAAGGAGAAAAAATAGGATGGGAGAAAGACGATAAGGCAGTTGGTGAAGAAAACAGAGTTGTGGTTATCGGAAATGTAGAACTTATGGACGAAGAAAGAAAATTCCTAACCCTGGGATACGAATTTCAAGTGAAAGAAGAAAATGTGGATATAAGAGAAGTAGTGTTTTCAGTAGAAGAAGCAATTATGGATGTGAAAGACAAAGAATAGATAGAGAGAATTAGAAGACGAGGGGTAGCAATAGTGAAACAGAATGCTTACGATAGAAAGAAGAACCTTAGAAAAGAAGAAAGAGAAGGATTAATGTGACTTAGGAAGAGGAAAGACATGGTTAACGAACAAGCGGTCAAAGGAGATGCAGTGGTAGTGATGCAGAAAGAATTGTATGAATGAAAATCGGATGCTCTTTGTGATGAAACATACGAAGTCATAGGAGAAAAGAAGATGAAAGATGAGGTACTCAAGGAAGTGGTTAAAAGCGGAAGAAGAAAAGGATTTGAAAAGTGGGTGAAAGAAGAAGACAGGATTCCAAAGATGAAAGGGTTCCCGAAGATTCACAAGGAAGACTTTAAGCTAAGGGCAGTATTGGACTCTAGAGGAAACTGTCCGGAAGAATTAGAAGAAGAATTAACAAAAATAGCAGAAGAGATACGGATAGGTCAAGAGAGTCACCGGGTAAGGAATAGGGAGGAAGTATGAAGAATATTAGGGCATATAAATAATAATAATAAGAAACAAATATGTTTAGTATTGACGTTAAGGCAATGTTTCCGAGTATAAAGAAGGATTACGTAGTGAAAGTCATAGAAGAAGAGGTGAAAGGGAGAAATGAAAGACTGGAAGAAAGAGAGGTAGTAAAAGCCTTGAGAGTAATATTGACAATAGTTTTTTGTATAATAGGGAAGAATCTAGTCAAAATAAGGAAGGACTGAGTATATGTTCAAGATTAAGCCCAGTGTTGTCAGAACTTGTGATGAAGAGATGGGAGCAGAAAGTGATACAAGAAGGTGGATACAACCTAATATTGTTTTGCAGATACATGCATGACGGTTTCGGAGTATAGAAAGGAACAAGGAGACAATTAGAAAAAATCGTAAACAAGATTGAAGATGAACAGAACGGAATAAGAGTGGAAATGAAATTGCAGATGAACAATATTATAATCTTCCTGGGCAAGACTATAGAGAGAAAAGAAGGACGATTGACAACAAGTTGGTAAAGGAAACAAGTTGGTGCGACAGGGGTTTACTGTCTCGAAAGTAATGATGCGGATCGAAGCACCAAAAGGAATTTTATATGGAATATGCAGAGGAGAATATAAGAAATAGATACCAAAGAAGAGGAAAAGAGGGAGGACATAGAGAAGTTCCACAACCTACTGGAGCTGAAAGGGTACAACGAAGAGGAGATAGGGAAGAACAGAATAGAAGAGCAAAGAAGGAAAGGGAGTAGAAATGTGAGGAAGGAAGAGGAGGAGAAGAAATGGGACGGGATAGGAAGCATTGATGAGAAGACAGAAGTACTTAAGAACTTACTAAGAAGAAGGGGTTTAAAGACGTATAGAAAAGGAGGACGAAGAATTCTGGAAGTGGTATAAGAAACTGTAAAGAAGATCGAAATAAATATGTGATAAAGATGAAGGAGTAGTGTAGAAAGTCAAGTGTAAGGATTGTGATATGATACACATAGTGGAAACAAGGAATAAAACTTAAATAGATAATAAAACAACACAGGCATGATGTGAGTCTTAAGAGAGAAAATAATGCCATACATAAACATGTTAAGGAAAATGGCATGATATAGATTGGGAAGGTGTATAGGAGTTAGAAAATGAGAATAGACCAATAATAATAAAATGGAAGGAAGCTTAATGGATTAAGAAAAAAACAAGTGACAAACTAATGAACTGGACAAGTGAACTGTTAATACATGAGCTATGGGATAATTATTAAAACAAACTGAAGAAAAACAGCAAGAATAGACAGATTTACATATAATTTATATCCATGTATTTAATATTATATATAGTTTCATATTATAAACTATATAGTTATATATAGTTTTATATATTGTTGTATTTTATTTTTATGTCTATATATATTTTTATAATATTACATTTATAATTACTTACAGTATATTTAGTACAGTCTGTGTGTAATAGACATCAAGAAATGTTAAAAAAATATAAGGCAGGTGGTCAGATATAAACAACATGTGTGCTACAGATGTTCTAAAAAGATAAATACAGGTGGAAGGGTAATTATGTTAGAGCAGGTGCTCAACAGGTGACGCCCGGGGAAGTACGACTCAGGTTTCTTCCCATGCAAACAATCAACTTTAGCACTTTCAATTTTAGTATAGATGTCTATGCTCTGGAGATATCTCTTTCTGTTAGTGTTTGATGAAGATAACGTTAAGTTGTCGAAACTGTTAAACTGCTAGTTTATAATGAAATGTGTATATTCTCTTGCTGGAAGTGTTAATTATTCTATACAAAAGGCACTCCAAACCTAAAATTCATAACGTGTGACCAGAAACATAAGTAAACATCATAGAAAAGTAGCTATGAGGCACGAATGTAACATATTTTTCATAAACAAAACATTAAACAATCTTAATGCAGAAGAAAATACGTAAAATAAACAAATAATGCAAATAATATGAAATTGCTGTGTGTGTGATATACCAAATCACTATCTAAACTTCAAAGTCGGTTGACGACATCTATACTACTTTCAAAAACTTAGAAAAAGGAACATGTGTATTTTTGGTCAAAAACGGCTACTTTTCCGCACTATCCATCTTAACATTTCAAAAAAAAAAAAGTTGTATGTCTCGATAAATTCTACAGTAGAGGTAATTTGTTATAAGAGAGGTCAATAGAGACTTAGAATGGTCTAAGAAGATATATTAGAGTCTGCTCGGGAGAAAGAAAATTGTGATTATGATTGTTGTAAAAGTTGCATGAACATTTGCAAAGAAAAAATGTATTTTATTATAATTCAAATCAACGTTTCATGGTTTAATGCAAATATGTTAGAATTATTCTTTACTGCAAAACTTTTATTAGTTGGAGATCATATAACCACAATTTCCACAATAGCTTAACGTATCAGAGAGTCTAATGACCAAGAGATCGTTATGACAGTATATTTGTTAGTTTTGAGAAGCGTACTTGTAATATACTGCAGAAGCTTATGTTTTAAGATGATACGCAGGCGAGAGTAATCAAACATTTCCGCAAAGATCGTTTACAGTGATGCTAACTAGCTTTGTTAAAAACTTTACGTTTCCGGATGGTACAAAATTCCGCTTCAGATAGATTCTCACTTCGCTAAATGTTAGTTTTCTACGAGGTTCTTGCAATGGTGCCTACAAAGACCACTTTAAGGTAATAAATAGCAGTTCAAATATAATTTAAAGGAAAACCTGCTATTATGCTGCAAATCGTATACATGATTCTTTTTCGATTTTACTTTTTTCTTCAATACAAGAATCCTCTGCATGCTTACCTTTAAAGTAAGTTTATTAGTGCACAGATAAATATACAACTGTTCAATGTTACACTTTTGGAAACAAGACCAAGTCTCGCAAATTTAAATTGTGTGTGTCTGTTTTCAGTATATTTTCAAGTAATTTCAAATTTCTATCAAATTTCTCATTCTAATTTTGGGTACAGAATTGCCCACTCAGTGACATTTTCTGAAAATTTAAATTTACTGATTACTGAGCAGTGATGAAGTTTCTTCGAGAACCCAGTAAACGCACTGCCAAAAAAAAAAAAATGCGTACGGATTTTTTTCCATCCATACACATGTGACGAATTGTACTAAAATATTTGACTGAAAAGCATATAAGGATGCACAAAGTTTAATCTTTCATATACAATGACTAAAGAGAGAAACTCCAATGCCAATTACGTTACGACTGATTGGAGAATCACTATACGCAAAAGCATAGAGGAAATTAGATTGTCATATGATAAGTACAGTCATTATTAAACAATGTATTACACATGAAAGACATATCAGTATTGTGGTGCAAGGAGTACTCTCTATGATTCTTCTTAGACAGTTGTTCAAAAGCTTAATATGAAATACAGAAAGGTTTTACAGACAGTTTGTTATTATGGATAAGACTTGCTTTAGCAATTCCATCCTGAGACAAAGCAGCAGTGTATGATGAGGATATTTCATAGTCCCCATGAGCAGTATATGAACCTATGTGCAACTTTCCTTTTGGCCACATTTGTATATAAAAATTTATCAATTTAAAAATTATAAATCCATAACCCATGTCCATCAGAACATAACAATATACGCATACATAATATTTTATATGTAGGAGAAGGCACTCATTCGCGAATTTTATTAATATATAACAAAATTTATGTTTTGAAATATTAGTATATACAAGGTGATTCCATAACAAAGTACCAGGCCTATATGGCAGCTAATACTGCGCATAGAGCCTAAAATAAAAATGCATTACCAAATCGTGTGTGTAGAATGCAATAAAAGTCATAGCGAGACTAGTCGCGCCTCGTGAATACCTCCAACTGGGTGCAACATCCAAGTTTGAAATGGAAAGTGGTACAACTGTTGGAATCGTTCGAAAGGACATTAAATGTCATTCAACTCTAAGAGACCAAACTTTGTCATATCCTCTCCCATTTAGCTGCTAGAAACGTTGTTGCAGCTCTTGTGTCTCACTACCCGTAGCAGGCCTTTATCTCAGCTAATTACGCAAAAAGAGCCGTTAAACAAACAATTGAACTACCAAATCGTATGTAGAGAATGCAATACAAATAGTAGCGACAGCAGTAGAGTTTCGTGAATATCTCAAAGGGGGTCATCTGCAAAATTTGACATGGAAATAGGGGTTGGTTGTGCCTCTATTGAAACAAATGCACAATGGGAGAAACGTCGAGAGAAAACACATTGTCATATTTATTCCTCTTTCGCAGATACACGGTCGCATTACTAGGTGAAAGTCAGATGGTGCGAGGGTGTCCTCAGTCACACCAGGCGAATGCCTGGAGGGCACGTGCAAAGCATGCCTTGGCAAACTACCGCCGACGCCTTTGCAGAATTAACTCCGGGCCTAATCCAAGGACACCTCAGACCGACAATAACGTGGACGCGCGATGTATATTTTGTGCGTATGTACAATATTAAACATCTCCAAAATCCGGGAGCATGTGTTGTGGGCTTTTTTTTTGTCGTATCGAACAGCATACTCATTTATCGTTGCCAGAGATTGTGTGGTGGTACGCTTGTATATCCAGTAGCTAACACGTACATGACCTTGCTCAAGGCATAGTCTATGCAGCCTCGAACAGGCGATTGCTGCTATGTCAGACAGAGGGCAGAAGGAGCGATTCTGTAGCCAAAACAAGTAACACAAGCGCGTAGAGTCCGAGAGTGATGAACCTATGCAGTTAGCTAAAGTGGTCTGTGTACTGGACAAGGTGTCGTGTATTGTGTTCTACTACTCCTGTGCATTAGAAGCTCGTGACGGGTCGACTACGAAACTTTCACAAGCAGTGAAACATCTTTGATTGTGTTAATGTTTGAGTGATTGTAGTAGGAAGTGTCGGCAGTAAATAACATTCATGCGGTATACGAATTTGGAGGCATTCCAGATGCTCACGATTTTAGGGGAATGCCGGGAAGATTATAGGGTATCAGCTCGATTATACGCTGATCGCTATCCACAGCGACAAGCTATTTCCCACAATCTGCTTCGGAGATTAGCAGCACTATTGCGGCAGCCGCACAACATGCGTGGACACTATGTTGTCCGGACAAGAGTCGTACAAAATGAGGACGTTGTCATTTATGTATTTACCGCTATTGCAGTAAATCCTCATGTATCTTCGCGGCAGATCGAACGAGATGGTGGTATCAGTCAAGGTAGTGTCCTGTGTATTCCGTGGAAATCACGTTTCACCCCTACCACCTCTCTCTGCATCAGTGGTGAACACCCCCCTCATGTCCATGACGCACCCCCCACTCAATTGCCTATCCGTAGGTGTTCTTCCATGAAAAAAAAAATCTTTTCGATTAATTTTTACACCTTCTCAAACATGTTTATATAGGTTTTTAACCGCCCCCCAAATATTTCAATGACACAGTTTGCGTCATAGCCTCCCCTTGTGGGCACCCCTGCTCTGCATCAAGAATTAAGTCATGCGGACTGTAATTTGCGGCTTCTCTTTTGCAACTGGGTGGTCAATCGCGTGAGAGAGCATCAGAATTTCATTCACTTCATTTTATGGAATGATGAAGTGACATTCTGCAGTAATGGCTACGTGAATTTCCACAATGCACATTACTGGGCAGCGGAGAACCCTTACTGGATGAGAGAAGTTAATCGGCAACACCGAAGGCACATTCATGTGTGGAGTGGCATTGTAGGGACTCAGTTCATTGAACCATGGTTGTTTGCTGGTAATTTAACAGGTTCACTGGATCGGGAGAACCAATCCACAGTTTCCTCCGCGGTCGCCCGACCTTACTTGAATTGACTATTTCTTCTGGAGTCGAATGGATCATTGGTATGTCAACCGACCAATTACAATTCGCAACATGCAAGGACGAATCACAACCTCATTCTGGACCATCAACGTGGCCGATTTGGAAGCTTTTGCTCACAATTACGTACAACGAATAAATCGCTGTATTGCTGTTCGCGGATATCACTTTGAACATTTGTGAAAGCCAGGGGGCGTCGACTACACTCCGCAGAAAGTAAGCTGATTCTTTAGCTTTCATCTTTCTCCAATGGTTTGATTGGAACGCCTAAGCTTTCTGTCCATGTTTTGTTCCATGCTCTGGCAACAGCACATTCGGTTCGTTTGTTTTTCCGTTTTGTTATAGCAACATACATTGTCCCTCATCATACTTCTCCGCATCCACTGCGCTTCTGTCGCAGTCATACGGAAACTACTGTCTTCAGATATTGCGTATGTCATTGGTTCTCTATTTAGAGCTTCATTGAACAGGATCAAATGTTCCGAATTTCACAGAAGGAAATCGCCACTTTAAGCCGGTTTGCATATCCAGGTTCCTAACTATGAAAACATATACGATCACTCCAACCCCAATAATTTCAGAGATTCTACCTGTTGTATATAAGTTATTACGACTTAAAATTGAATGTAGTTTATACTAAAAAAGACTTATGCATTGCAAGACCTGTAACGCCCGAATATTCACCACAAACGTATAGTGTATCGACCTAAACAAAAGAAGGTCTGGAGCTGGAAACCACTTTACACAAAAGTCTAAAGAATCTCAGTAAAGGAGTACTTTTGGGTAAATAGTCCATCAATCATAAGACCAGTATACCCAGTTTATGTGTTCAAACTCTGTAGAAAGTATTCGTTCTGTTTTTCTTTCTTAAAAATGTGTTCCTATTTCCATCAGAGGAGAGAACATCTATATGAATAAATGTTTGGCAACTACTTTTTCCTCAAATTCGATTAGAAGGGAACATTCTAATCGAAAACAAAATACTGAATATGTTTAATATTTCTTTATTATTGTTTGATTTGTAATGAAAAACTAATTATAAGCATTGATGATTACAGAAGATTCCCCCGGGTAATGGTCAATATATGAACGAGAGAAAGCTAATAAAACATTATTAGTCCACTTTGAGCTTGATCAAAGAATGGCCCCGAAGCAGGAAATTTACGTCGACAGGGTCTCGAATTCTCCCACAGCTCATGCCCTGAAATAATCAAAGTTTGAAAGGTTTCCTTAACAAATACGTAGGTAGAATAATATTCCACTTATTTCTCGTTCTACGTTTTGAAATGAAAAAGTCATAATTTAAAGAGAATTATAATACGATAAGAACAAAGATTTATAGTAATAATGATGTAAATATTATTTTGTAAGTTATCGATTTCTAATCGGATTAAAACTAGAATATCCGTTTGCTTCGCACTTTAAAGTATATCCTCTCTGTATATAATTCGTACTGGAAGGCATGTTTAACTCCAATTACTTAATCAATATTTTTAATAAATTATGTTTATTGTAATATTTTCACTATTGAATGCCGTATACACTTCATTTCCCAAAGCAAAACGTCGCATATGTATAGTGGACTAGTGAATATTATCAAATAAATTATCATTTATTTTACGTAAATACTGCATCGCCTGATTGGACACTTTGTACTTATAATATACTACTACTACTACTACTACTACTAATACTACTACTACTACTACTACTACTACTACTACTAATAATAATAATAATAATAAAATCATAGCCATATCTTATAAGAATTTCAGGCTTATTCAATAACTGAATTGAACGTGGTCTCTATTTGAAGTTCTATTTGTTCGAATCGAGTAGAAATACAAAGCGAAACTTCGAGAATAGGTAAAAGAAAAATGTTACTTTGGTGGTACTGGAACCAACCTTTAAGACTTCTTTACAATTTACTGACAAATGCTTTAGACACTTTGTTTCTTTTCTTTAAGTTCACTGATTCATTGTACGTATCTGAGTAACTTGTCTCTATTTTGTACTCGGTTATACGCGTTTTACAATCATTTCCTTTAAGCTTGAACGACAGGAACACGAATACAAAAACATCTAGGACAATAAAATTCCCCCACGGGGAATCGAACCCAGGACCACGTTCACCAAACGCACACGTGCTAGCCAGTATACCAGCGGTAAGAGCGAATGAAAGGTATTTTGAAGTGTCTGAACTTTATGCCTATTTCACCCTGGTGTAATATGTCTATTCATGTTTTTATGTTTACCGTATTCGTTACTTTGAGGAATGATATATGTTATTCATATAGTTTCTATTACCTATTCGTCCATAAATATTAGGGGAAGGCGTTGTACCTTTGAAACAATGTATCTTTGAACACCTGTGCTTTTCTCGAATTCAGAGCTATCTAAGTGCAGTGACTAAAATTCATTTGAAACATTAAATGAAAAAAAGCACTAAAAACGCATTTGGCTGTTGTTTACTGAGTGTTGTGTCGAGTAATATTCCTTTTAATTTTATCACCCTCAAAATGAAGATATTTTCTAGTTAAATTTTGGGTTTTGTGCTCTTCGGTTTTCGAAACTTGTGATATTTATTTGTCCAAACTTGGGGTAGTATCATTGGTGAATACAGTAATATTTTTAGTTTTAACTTCTGTTCTATATTTAAGCTAGTGGAGAACTTTTTTTTCTTATGGTGACCCTCTTGTACCTATGAACATTAATGCATCATGTAACTTTGAACGATATATAATACTGTTTAAAACTACACAATGTAAGTAGTTAAAACAATTGATATAATTTATATAGGTTAGGTTAGGATATAAAGTTATTAATTACAATTTAAGTAGTTTTTATATATTCGCTTATTATATAAAATAATGTTAAGAGTTGTATATGCTCAACTTTATTATTCACAAGTTTTTGTTAGAATTTCTCTTCAATTTTTAATTTAATTGATAAAATTTTTATTCTGGGAAGTTTTTATAGCTAAACCTTTTATTGCAATTTATAACTGTTAATATTTGTGGTTTCTTTTTATACTATTGCCGCAGAAACATTGTAATTCTTACTGTTCAAAGGTACAAGAGGGTCTGTTCAAAGATACACGACCATAATGTACCTGTGAACAAAACGGATTTGTTCTTATTTTTTCTTATAAAAGCTATTGTAATTATGTAACACGTTTAAAAATCATCCTATCTGATAGCAAAGAGGTGACACTTCAAATGTACGAAAAAAAATTGGGGAAACGTGCTGAATATTAGCACCAAAATTTCGAAGCCTCTAAAAGTGCTCACAGGTACAACACTTTCCCCTATATAAGTTATCAGAATTTTTCATGATCTTTCATGGAAATTCACTGGTGCATGCGCAGTAGAAGCAGAAGGATGCACTTTACTGATATTAGTCCGAATGCGAATTTCTAACAGGCTGTCAGAATTCCCTAATGGAAGCTGTGGTTCCGAACCTGAGGACGCACAGCTTCCTCCTAGTAAAGCATTAAGAGGGAGTAAGGGGGCAAAAGCTACTGGCAGGAATGAATTGTGAAATAAATAAATAAAGCATCATTTATAATGACTCTTTAAAATTTAGTTTGACTATTTTATAATCACCGTTAAAAAATTATACTGCACTAGAAGTGTGTGCTGAAGTCTTGCTGGAAATGAATATAAATAACTATGATGATGATGATGACGACTATTATTATTATTATTATTATTATTATTATTATTATTATTATTATTATTATTATTGGTCTTCCACTTCTTAGCCGAGATGTGAAATCTTCTTCACCTTCTTCATACCACTAAATCAATTTCTTCACTGTTTTGTTGTCACAGCCCATTCAACTAGCTATCTAAATGGCAGTTTGTACATTAGTTACTCGACCTATGATTTCCAATCGCATAGTAACAGTTTTTTACAGCCTTTAGAGCAACGCATTTTGACAGCCTGTAGACATTTGGATTGGGATTCTTATTAGCAATGACAGTAAAGTGGATCTCTCTGTTTCTACTGTGCATTATCAGATTCATTATATCAGAAGTATTCTACCATTACCAGCGGGTCACTTACCACGGCTGAGAAGCTGCAATGCTCCACGATCTTCTGTAAACCATTCCATCTTCATACACGATTTTTCTGTTTTGATATCTCCAATATCGTAATTTTGTTTATATATAGTGTAGTTCGTCCCCTCCCTTTCTTTTCTGCCACCATACCCTCTACCACATCCATCATATTATAAGTTTCTTCTTAACCAATACCCCAACCAGTTTCTCTTCTTTTCCTCAGTAATATTATTCTCCTTCCAGTTCTAACACCCTCTCATTCGTTGTCATCTCAAACCAGCTATTTCTCTCCATTCTTCTCCACGCACATATTTCGAAAGCCTTCAATTGTTTCTCATCATTTTTGCGTAATGTCCAGGTTTCTCACCTATAAATACAGTACACGAAGCATTTTATGAGTCTTTTTTTTCAATTCTGTTCAAAGTCCAACAAAATAGTATTACCTTCATCCTAAAGGCTTCTATCGCCATTTCTATCCTTGCTTTTATTTCATGTTTGCATGTCATATCATCGCAAATAATCCGCATCCGATATCGAAAACTAGCCGTTGTTGTTTTCTCCCGCTCCTACGTCTATATTTGACACCGATCGCTTTGTTTCAATAACCATGGGTTTTGTCTTTCTAACTTTTATTTTCATCCCGATTCTTCAGAAGCCCTTCACAAGCTTTCTACATCTTATTAATTTTCTTTTTGGATTCTGCAACGACAACCATATATACCCCAAACCGTATAAATATCATCATTTTATCTCCCACCGAAATTCCATCTTTATTAGGTAGACTCGTTTTCGCTATCTCTTCTACAAAGCTATTAAATAATGTCGGCGAAATACATAAGCTCTGTTGAACTCACCTTCCAATTACACTGCCTGTCTACTGTGCATGCACCATTGAATTTCCATGAAAAGTAATTAATAATTCTGATAATTTATATAATATTTATGGACGAATACGTAGTACAAACAATATGAATAACATATATTATTCCTCAAAGTAATGAATACGGTAAACATAAAAACATCAAGAGACACATTACATCAGGGTGAAATAGGCACAAAGTTAAGACACTTCAAAATACACTTCATTTGCTCTTACCGCTGGTATACTGGCTAGCACGTGTGCGTTTGGTGAACGGGGTCCGGGGCTCTATTCCCTTTGTTTCAATTTTCCGAGATGTATTTGTATTCGTGTTATTGTCGTTCAAGCTTAAAGTTAATTTTTGTAAAACTTGTAAAACCGAGTAGAAAATAGAGACAAGTTACTCAGATACGTACAATGAATCATTGAACTTAGAAGAAACAAAGTGTCTAAGACATTTGTTAGTAAATTGTAAAGAAGTCTTAAAGGTTGGTTCCAGTTCCAACAAAGTAACATTTTTCTTTTACCTGTTCTCGAAGTGTCTCTTTATATTTCTATCGGATTCGAATAAATAGAACTTCAAATAGAGACCAAGTTGAATTCTTTTATTGACTAAGAATCTGAAATTCTTCTAAGATATGGCTATGATTTTATTATTATTATTATTATTATTATTATTATTATTATTATTAGTTAAAGTATGAAGTTTCAAATCAGGCGATGCAGTATTTACTTAAACTAAATAATAATTGATTTGATAATATTCAGTAGCCCACTATACATTTGCGAAGTTTTGGTTTGGGAAATGAAGTGTGTACGACATTCAATAGTAAATATATAACAATAAAAATATATTATTAAAAGAAATTGATTAAGTAATTGGAGTTAAACATGCTTTCCAGTACGAATTTTATACAGAGAGGATTTACTTTAAAGTTGGATGCAAACGAATATTCTAGTTTTAATCCGATTAGAAATCGATAACTTACAAAATGATATTTACTTCATTAGTTCTATACATCTTTATGCTTATCGTATTATAATTCTCTTTAAAATTATGATTTTGTCATTTCAAAACGTAGAACGAGAAAAAAGTGTAATATTCTGCGTAGGTATTTGTTAAGGAAACCTTTCAAACAGAGATGATTTCACAGAATTTCAGACCCTGTCGACATAAATTTCCCTCTTCGTGGAAATATTTTCGATATTGCTCAAAGTGGGCTAATAATTTTTTTTAAGCTTTCTCTCACTCATATATTGATCATTAACTGGGGAGAATTTTCTGAAATCATCAATGCTTATAATTAGTTTTTCACTACAAATCAACGTATAATAACGAAATATTTGATATACTTAATATTTTATTTTCAGCTGTGGAGTTTAGATTTGCAATTCATATAATGTTCCTTTCTAATTGAATTTGAGAGAAAAATTGTTGCCAAATATTTATTCACAGTAATGTTCTCAGTCCTCTAATGAAAATAGAAACACATTTTTAAGAGAAAGAAAAACAAAACGAATGCTTCCTATAGGGTTTGAACACATACATTTATGATTAATAGACTATTGACCAAAACCGCTCGACCAGTTTGTACTTCTTCACTGAGCTTCTCTATACTTTTGTGTAAAGTGGTTTCCTGCTCCAAACTTTTTCTTGTTCACGTTGATGCAACTATCAGTTTGTGTTTAATATTTGGGCGTTACAGGTCCTGCAATGCATAAAAGTCTTTTTCGTACAATTTACATTCAATTTTACGTCATAATAACTTATATACAACAGGTCGAATCTGCGAAATGATTGGGATTGGTGTGGTCAGAAATGTTTTCATAGTTAGGATCCTGGATATGCAAATTCGCTTAACTTGGGGATTTACTTCTGTGGATTTGATACCTCTGCTTACTGTTACAATATGTACCCTGCCCGGTCGTGGTTTCTAGCTGACACCATTGTTGTTGCCACTTAGACGGTTTGATTCAATGTGTGTACAATTGTACGTTTCAGACTAGTATTTACTCTTCATTTTGTTTCCGCATGCAGAAACTATAGCATCATCTGACTTTGACCTAGTAATGCGATCGTGTTGCTGGAACAGATGAAGAAATATGACACCATGTTTTCTCTCGACGTTTCGCCTATTGTGCGCTTATTTCAATGGAGGCACAACCAACCCTGTTTCCATGTCAATTTTTGCAGATGACCCCCGTTGGAGGTATTCACGATACGTCACTGGTGTCGCTACTATTTTTATTGTCGTCTGCACAAACGATTTGGTAGTTCAATTGTTTGTTTGACTGCTCTTTGTGCATTATTAGCTGAGATACAAGACTGCAACAAGGCCACTAGCGGCTAAATGGGAAAGGATACGACAAAGTTTGTCTTCTAAAAGTCGCATGACATTTAATGTCCTTTCGAACGTTTCGAACAGTTATACCACTTTCCATTTGAAATTTTAAAGTTGCGTTGCAGACATTCACGAGACGCCACTGGTTTTGCTACTATTTTTATTGCATTCTACGACACAATCTGGTTATGGAATTTTTTGTTTGAAGGCTATACCTGCAGTATTAGCTGCCATATAGGCCTAGTATCTTCTTATTGAATCACGCTGTAATTACTTATTGATTACTGCCCCACCATCGAAACATTATGTGAGCACCGTACAAAATATTTTATATTTGTCTAGTTTTTTTAAATATATACAAACAGATTATATTAAACATATTCTTTCATATTGTCATCATTATCCCTTCTAATGTTCTCAATAGGAATAATTTCTAAACCAATCTTTTGAAATATTACATCATATATACACAACTGTTGTGCTTGCTCTTTCATCATTGTCTCTATTTGTTTAATGTTACATTTTAATACTTCTTGTCTTCGTAAAGAATGACTGTGCTTCTTGTAATCTTACTGTAGTGCTACAATGCTGTAAATTTATATTAAACTCAGCTGTAAAGTAAATACAAATCTAACTAAAATTTTAATACTTTGTTGTTTTAGTTTAGAAATGTATAATTCAATAATATTGCTATTTGATTTTGCTACCTAAAACTAAAAACATTATATACTCTCGCATTTGAGTTATTCATTCGTCTCATGTTAGTGGACATAAAAACGTTACTTATAAATGATTTTTTTCATCATACGAGAGTAATGTAAAAAGAAAGTAATTTTAAAAAATGTGAATATCATTATTCGGTGTCTTGTAGAATGAAAGTATTCTTTACAGCTTCGCTATAGAGCATATAGTTCTTCTAATAAAAATAAATTCTTGTTTATTATCAGTTGCACATAAATTGAAAGCAAACACGTTTTGTCCGTAACTATTGAGTGTGATGTTCTTAGATTAGTAGATTAGTATTCAAAATTATTCGGTGTAGAGCATAGCCTTATATTGGATTCGTCTTTCGCTGCAGTTGCCTCGGGCACATTCATATACGGATAAAACACTTCTCATATAATATACAATTAGTCTCAGAAAAAATCACCAAACCATGTCGTGTTGCCTACCTTGCTTTACCAATATTATAATATATACCATCAATATTTTATGGATGGTTATTTTTGCACCTCGCAGTTTGAATGTGATATCTCAAAAAATAATGTTTACAGTAATTCGCTTTTCTAAAAAGTAACTTAGATGGAAAGTGTCGAAATGTTTGATCAAAGTGTTTGAAAGTAGATAAGCTTATATAACTTACATAAAACTCTAAAACTCTAAGAATAACATTACAAAGAAACGTCTAACCACATAAAAACAAAATTTTAGATTTTAAATAACTAAATCATTTTTTCAAGTATTTTCAAAATTCAAAGTAAAGTCTGTAGATTATGAAAAATCGATTTTCCTCTTTGTTAATTGTTATATTGGTATAAGAATAAGTTTAAGGAAAGGTAAATATGTCGGTCATTTACTAATGTATTTTCAAAACTGAAAGGGATAAAATCCGATAATCAAATCTACTATTTTTACGGCGTTGGCACTGTATAATTCGAAATATAGTTATGAAGAATAAGTGCTTCAACTTTCATAATATTTTATATCATTAAATATTGAAAACTTAAATTACAACGTGATACTTACAAGGGAATATCTTCATAGTTGTATATTCCTTTAACTTCGTTTTCTGTTTCCAGTAATGATATTTTATATTCAGTGGATTGATCACAGATTCTTCCAAACACATACAATTGTATGTTGTCTTGGACGCGTTTAAGTTACAATTAAGAATAAATTTATTGAGAGTCCTATTAGCAGCTCAGTCTTCCCGTGAAAAATTTTACAAACTTTCATTTTATTACATTCATTTAAAAAAATATGTACATTTCAAAACCATTAGATAAATTTTTCAAATTTAATATTTCATAAAATCGTTCTTGTTTAAGCACTTATCCTGCACCATGATTATAAATCTGTAGAGATAAAGTTTTATAAATTTCGCCTTAATGTAACAATATTCTTTCACGATTGTTTCTTGTTTGAATATATTTTGAACAAGATATCTTATGAGATTGCCCTTTCTCTAAATCATTTAAATTAAGAGTTTTCAAGATTTGTTAGCAGTTGTCTTCTTTTGATGCGATGAAATTTATTATGTAGAAAAAATAAAAATCATTATTTATTTTATCAATAGTAAATCTTAATGTTAAATATTTATTTAAACCAGCCTATTCAAAGAACAACCTGTTTAATTATTTCTCTTAACATTTTATTTTTATGTGTTTTGTGAATTGTGTTGCAAAAACATAAGAATGTTTCTCTCAAATTGAGCAAAAATATTTTCCCCAAGCTTAGTTTTCATTATCCCTATGTCTTCAATTTTCTATCCTGATTTAGTTCCAATTCCTTCAATTCCTTCGATAACGTTTTTCTGTTCCATGCAATAAGTATTATTCAAAAACAAAATATGCACCGGAAAATATTATTTAAAAATCTTTATTTACACAACTGTCTAAATATTTCCATGATATCCAACACACACGCAACATTACAAGACTCTGCAGTAAGTTTCTGATTCTTTGGATTGTATGCAAAATTACTCTGACCAATTAAAACTGTATAACAAATTGTATAATAACCTACAACGTGCGTAAAGCCTACACCAATTTTATAATTTGCTCCTTTAATTAGAATTACGTTTTCTTCTACCACAGCTAATCGCATACATTGGTTCATTTTAATGAAATCTCCTAGATCGCTATACATTTCGGAATTTCTACATCTTATTCTCATAAACGACCAATTATTTTCATACATCGTAAGATTTTTCTCTGCACTATCTGTAATCTTTAGTTCCAATTCTATTTCCAAAATACATCATTTTCAACATTCTTAGACAAATATGGTTCACTTTATAATGATGACCTTTGCTATTAACTTTATTTTAATTTTAACTTGTGCCAGATGTAATGTCATAATTGGAACCCAAGAAATACCCCATTATTTTGAGTCAATTTAAGTATTTACTTCGGAATAAAACAATTGCTTGTTGCAGCATTCTGGATGGAATTATTTGACTCAGTTTCACAAGCTTCTTTACCGGTCAACTTACATAAAGCATCTACAATATTATTCATAAATATAAATGTAATTTTCAATCCTTTTTCATATGATCTATTTATAACCAGTTAAATATACCGGCATTAGTTTTAATGAAAATAGAATTGTAAAATTCTATCTCAAACCAAATTTACAATTTCTTTCAGACCCTACTTATATATTGATAGATTCAGGTTTACATAAATTTTGAATTATAATCATTGATAAAATATTTCTGGTAGTACAATATTATCTATCAAATCACCATGATTTAAAATTTCTATTTATAGAAGAACAATAAAAAGAATTCACCTTCTAGTTTTAGTTGTCACTTGGGAAGAATGTAAATCGTAATTGAGCACTAACGTCTTCAAACAGCAAGTAACAATGTGTTCTTTGTGGGTAACTCATATGATCCCAAGTACCAAAATCAAATTATATACCTTTGTTAGATTCATTCAAATAATTGAGTTTTAAAATGTTTGTTATAACATTTTGTAGCTCAGAGCTTTCAATCAGATCCATTTATTAAAAAAAAATTCCAAAATATTTTTGTTGTTCCTACACTAAATCAACTTAAATTGTCATCTTCATTCATTATAGTTTATCTCAAATGCATACATATATATTATCTACTGTTACAGAAAAATAAAAGATAAAGTATTTTAAATAAAATTATGTATTTGAATTCATAATCTGTGATAAATATTTACTTACTTGCCTGATGTTTTCTTTCGAGTATTTTCATTATTGTTAACAAGGAATCCACCGGCTTCCTTATAAATTCGTAGATTATGTAGAAACTTATCATCAATAATTAAACCATTCCTTTCCAAATCTTTTCCATACTTGAAACAAAAAACTGTTTCTTTATTTTTTGTTAGATGCTAACTATTTCTTTCCATTTGCACTTTATTTCACAAACAATTTGTGCTCCTGTTACTGTTATTGATTCAGATCTTAACCAACTATTAAGACTGATTAAACTACTATATATTTACATTCTAAAAACATTTTCTTTTCCACCATATTTAAACGTATTAGTTCCTTCTCTAGTGGGTGTTAAGTATGTACTATAATAGCTTTTCGAACCAACATTTAAATCATTTTTGTTATTATTAATACGTAGTGAATACTCTTTTTCAATATGTAATATTACCTGTGAATTTAAATACTATGTTCACTAATATACCATAAGGATTTTATTATTTATCTAATTAGTTTCCAAGAGAAAAAATAATATGGAATTCGAAAATTAGAACAATTTAAAGAAGAAAAAGAAAAGAATAAAACGATATTTGATCAATACGCTAATTATGACTTAACCAGTTCATCCGAATTACTACTTGGGATAATTAATTTTAATAATGTATTTACTCCTCTCTGAACTTTAATACCATATTTCGCTACAGGAAGCAGTGTAATTCTAGGTTCATTCGAAAATCTAAACATTACCAATTCTAAAGATAGTTATAACATGACTATCAATTGACTTAAAACATCTACATAAAAATTAGGTGTTACTATTACATTAAATGCAAATATGAATGGTATTTAAATGTTATCATGAAAATTAAAATAGTCTATACTTTTCTATGTAGTAAATGAGTAAACTTAAAACGTATTAACTAGAACGCAGGAGTTATTTAAATATCAGTTAAAAAGACAAATTAAGATGTTTCACTTGGAGATATGCTACATATACTACGTCTGAGTATATTAGAAAGCTGCCTTTATTTATTTATTTTACTGCAGATGGGTTGTTTAGCTATTTATTACTTTTATAGATATCAAAAATAAATTAAATAATGTAAATATCAAAAACTACTCTAGTGACTTATATAAGTAAAATTGAAATTCAAAGATGAAATAGCAATATTTTATCTACTATTCACTTTAATATTCCATATGATGGATGGAAGGATTATTCTATTGTTGAGTTTGATGACTTTATATTAGAAAAAATATTGTAGAGTATATTATAAAAGAGAAAGACATGCGCATTCAGAGACATGAGCATGAGCATCTATCTACTAAGAAATACTTAAATTGCCAGAAAACGTAATGTTTTCATTAGTATGTTGATGAAATCTTAATTTTGTTATAATTAGTTTGTTGCGGATGAGATGTTTCAAATTTAACGAGACATGATCTATTTGGTGGTAAATTTATCATAGTCTTAAACTAATTTATAAAACAAGGAAAGTAAATAACTTAATATATAGAAATAAAATAAAGTCTTTGTGAACAGCTTCATGCATCTGGTAAAATGTTATTGCTTAGAACTACCACATTTATTACCAATATTATCGTTTAACATCAACATCGAAACTTAACACTCAACTTCAAAATCAAGAATTAACATTCACCATTCTTATCAATATCAAACATGAATGTTTTACAACTTCCAAAATTAATGTTGATCATCAATATTAAAGTTTTGCGTTCAACACAAACATTAACTTTCTTAACATGTTTTTGTAATAATTGAACAAGAAAGAAATTGAGAGAACCACATGTTTCTTATTCAAAGTTTTAAGACATAGATGAGAGAAAAACAAGAATATCTGTCTAAAACTAAAATCGAATAACAACCAGTAATGTATGCTCGTAACGCTTTGCAAAAAGAAATTAATAAACTAACAGAACAAAATAAGAAATAACAATTGATTTTTCCCTGTTGCACATAGAGAAGTGAGAGTAAATTCTAATTTATTAATATACCTGAATGGTACATAAAGGTAAGCTACGATTGTCCAGTAAGTGATGGTGAAATGTCTGCGGATGTAGAATTGAATCTTATGAGGAAACAGATTTATGAATGCGGAAGAAATGAGTGGAATAGAAAAGATCGTAAATCATAAAAGTCAAAAGTAACAGCATTATAGGGCTTAGATATGCACAATTTAAATCAAAATATTATACATCTAAAGATGCAAATTCAAAATCTGCTCAAACCCAAATGAAAATAGAAGACAGAAATTCGAAATTTCCTAATAAATTTTGCATTAGATAATCTCAAAACACTGATCTAAAAATAGTTTTCAATCTCTAAAGCCAGTCCTTGTTATTTTCATGTAAAATGAAATTGTTAATTTGAATATATATCTCTCATCTTCCCTCATCGTTCACCGTTTTCGGGAAACTCCTAAGCTATTTTCATCACTTTTCGAAATTGTGAAGAATGAAGAAGAATATCTTAGCTGTAAAGAGTATTAAATTAAAAGTAGATAACAAAACAAGCAAAACAACACAGACGTAAAACATGAACTAAATGAAAATGTTAACGAGTAAATAATGTTAATAGATGTTGGTGGATAAACTAATGATAAATGATTTTATCAGATTGCGATTGAGTACCCAGTGACCTAACAAACCTAAACTATATGGTGTAGTGATGTAAAAAAGACAATAGAATACATTCGATATGAATGTTAAATATATATATATATATATATATATATATATATATATATATATATATATATATATATATATATATGATTTGTTTACAGTGATCCACCAAATCTGTTGTTATCAAAGAAACTTTTATAATGATAAGAGCATAGAAGACTTTAACTTAGCCATTTATGATCGTCTATGTGTTGAGGTTTTAGTCTTTTTGAGTAAACATTATCCCTTTAGAGACGTGATAAAGTATTTGTTTCATTGCTTTGTGGATAACGACTATAGCAGTTTTCGCGTTAAAAGCTTTTCCCATAGTAATATGATTGATTCTATTTCTCGGTATAATTATTTGTGCATTCTGTGAGTTTAAGATAGTCGAGGTTTAGTTCAAATTTGGATAACAGCACGAAATTTTGAACAAGATATTTATAACTCGATATTAGTCAAAAAAAGTCCTACACATCTCGTACGCTCTCCCCCTTGAGAAGAGGTGTGAGAAGGAATTTCCGCAAATACTCCATATTAAATTGTCCTTTCGGATGATATAACTATCCATCTGCTCTGCCGCTGCCACTGAGACCTCTAGTTGGCAGAGTGTCAAGAAGAATCATTTTATTGAAAGGAGAGAAGACTAAAAGGAGAAGAGGAAGGAAGGCCTTGGTTATTTTTCGAGGGTGGTAAAGATATTGTTGAACAGTGTTGCCAACCCAGCAGTGTAAAGCTATATCATATAAGATTTTAAGAATAATAATGTGGCAATGAATACAAAGTGGGTATACTTCACTGACAGGACGATAATCGGCGATGATTATTACGAGTGGTGTCGTGTGTGGAAGAAACGATTTTTGATGGTGCATCAGTGTGGGTATATAAGGGTTTGTAACATCTAACTCTCGCATAAAATTGCTAAAAAAGAGCCCAAGAGCAATGTTAAGGAGAACTGATAGAAGTTTGTTTTTCATGTGCATGTGCTGACCATAGTTTCTCAAGATGAAATTTCAGAGTTTAACGTGGGATCCGAACCACCTGAGTCTCTACCAGAAATCGAACCTGACACCCCTTAATTTCAAACCAACGATCTTAACAATTCATCCACCGGTGATAGTGCTATCAAAACAGGATCTAGTATATTCCTTTAGTTATCATTCTGTCACATTGTAGAGTGCAGTACTAACAACTGAACTTAATAAAATAAGTAAATTAAATAAATACATAAGTAGTAAAATGTTAAACAATAAAATCCAGAAATAACATTTTAAAAAATAAATAAATAAAACTAAAAAATACCTTAGGTTAGATCTGTTCATTTAACAAAGCCATCTGAACAATCAGTGTCTTCATCATCACCATCACTCGTACTTACACTAATCACTGTAGGATCACATACTATTCAATGATTGCATCTTTCACGAATGACACCACATGAAAGTAATTCTTCTTCCATTCTTCCACGATAACACTGTTAATAGCCTCTTCAGTGTACTTAAACAGAGTCGTCATATCTACATCTCAAGTTACATTTCCGTCACAGATTAATCATTTCACATTTGCCCAAACATACTCAATAGCATTAATGCCACAGTGGTATGTGGTAATTTGAAAGCCACGACTCTCTGCTTTTGGGCGTTATGTCAAATTTGAATATCATTGTTATGGGCGCGTTATTTTTCACCAGGTCTAACAGTTCAATTTTACACATGTCTGGAGATTGAGGGACGTTGTTTACAGAAATCCAAACCATGATCTCTTCCTTTTTGTTAGATGATGTCACGGGTAAGTATAATTGGATTGATTAATATTGCGCATTTTCGATAACAACAGAATGTTGAAGAATGTTTGGAATAAGCATTCCTTTGTCCACCTTTCGAATATTCTGGAATTCATCTACCCTTGATAATCGCCTGATGTCGAATTGGCTTTGTATATAAAATTGGCAATCTGAATGTAACCCATTTCTCTCCCTGCATCTAAAATAATTATGCGCTGCAAGGAATTTCGGGTTTTCTACAACTCTATGTTCTTCATAACATCGCCAGCATTTGCTGAAGATTAGATTGCTGTCTATCCACGATTCACCCAAAAATACGATCAGTCTCTTTTCGTTCATGTAACGTCATGTTATTCTAAAATATTACATTCTACCTAAAACTATTTCACTTCGCTTCATTATAAACTTTCTCTGGTTCTGACACTTTCTGAAACTATAATCTACTTCGACTAAACCTTTCCTTAAAATTTCACGTTGCCAACGAAAATCTATACGTGTTTGCAACATAGGAAGTAGTTGGAACTTTTTATCGTCTGCATAAAATTCTTGTATATCTCTCCTTAACACGTTTGTATAAAAACTATCAAAGCTATGTTTTCGATAGTGGTCTTTTTTGTCGCCTTTTTGGAGATTGAAATTTCAGCAAATCTTCAACTTACACTTTTTTAGAAATTCTTTTCACAGTTGACTTTGATACTTTCGCAATAACACTTGCATGTTTGGTAACCTGAGAATAGGGAATTGGAATACGGTCTTCGAGCGCTTCTTTGTCACAAAATGTTACCACATTACGGATTAGTCTTTTCTCGGCACACAAGCACCTGTTGACGGTATTAACTCCATCATATTAAAATATACGCAAAACGAAACACACACACACACACACACACACACACACACATACATACATACATAAATACATACACACACACACACACTCACACACGCAACACAAGCATAAAGACGAAAATCTAAGAGAAGAAACTAGAAAATGAAATAATCTGCACAAGCACAAACATATGTCTCCTGTAGAGAAGCCAAGAACTTATGTCCTGGCAGAGTTTTTTGAGCGATCAATGGAATATCGAAGCCATTAGAAACACAAAGCTAGATTGCTATAAAATTGAGCATGCTCTGCTTACTGCATGACATCATCACCTGACTAGAATGTGCTGCTCACCTGGATCAAATATAAGTAGTTGTGTAACTATGTTTAAACTGCTTCCTCTCGCCTCAACAGTCGCTCCCAGAGGAGAAAACGAACACTTCTTGTCTGTACGTACCCAAACCTACTTTTGTAGTGGGCTCTTCTACTTCTGACATGCGCAGAGGTGTCGAGAGACATAATGTCCGAGGGTAAACAGTAGATATGAAATAAGGATGATTATGACCTTAATTTTCGTGAAGAAACTAACCAACATCTCATATACATAATATCACTTTGAATGCCCAAAGAAGGGAGGGGGAAAAATTTGGAATTTTCAAAATATCTTCTTCCCCCACTATAAGGGAAAGGGAAAAGTTCGCAAAGAAGTTTACAAGCCATGCGCTCACATTCTAGATAATCAGAGAAATAAAGGATATTGCAAATATCTTAGCCATTGTGCGAACTACCAGGCATACAAGGGCAAAGTCCGTCTATAGAACTCAATGTCTCTCACGAGTTGTGATTTTTTAAATGGTAATCATATGATCTCTAAAATGTCCTTTAATATGCGCATTCTATATCGCATAAAGGGAACAGGAGGTGCAGCAGATGTTCTTCAATTTCCATCTGCACTTCTGAATAGAATGTTTGTTTAAAACGCTGTGAGTCACACAATAAACAATTTGAAGGAATGTACTCACAAGATTGATATGCAAGCGAATAGGATGGCAGACACAGAGACATCACAAACTGTTTGAAAGAAGTTCCAGAAACATGTAAATGGTTTTGTTAATTTCTTTGAACATCACACCAAATTCTTTCCGAGAAAATGTGATGTTTATAGCTGTGAATAAAATCAGATGTTCAGAAAAAGCTGAGAAGTCAATTCGGGATCCCATGGGAAAAGAGTAGCATAGGTACCTAACCGTGAGCGCACTTTTCTTCTCCACCCCTAACTGCCAAAAAGTTACGAAGCCACCACTGACCATAGTACTTTAACAAAGAAGAATACCACAAAGTAGATTGGGTATTGTACAATGTACATTGACTTTTACCACATTTAAAATCATAAAAACTTACATCTAAAAACTTATAGTACTCTCTTTGATTGAAAAAATACTTTTGGTTTGATCGAAATCGGTCTACTAATAGCTGAGTAATGCGAACATAAAGTTTAGTATGTTGCATACGGCTGTTACATGTATATATATTAGTGTGGACCGAAAAAAAAACTTTTTTCGAAATGTTGAGGTGGGTAGTGCTAAAAAGTGGCCATTTGTGACCAAACAGACGCCATTTTTTTTCGATTTTTTGGAGGTCGTTTAGGTGGCGCGCATCGACTTTGAAGTTTTGGTTATGCAACCACGCACAACAGTTTCTCAAAATTCTTAATAATTGATTATTTTATGTAATTATTTGTAGGTTAAAGTAATTTCTCATTTGTTCCTGGCAAATATATTAAATTTGTACGCAAGGAGGATCCTATGTTATTTACGTATTATTTTTGGCTAGAAAAGTGATTTTCGGCTAAAATTCCTTTCTTTCTATGGATTTTTTTCTAATTTCTTTTCAGTTTGATTTTTTTCGATAGTTTCTCGATATAAAACAATAGAACACGGTTTTTCAGCGTCCAAATTTATTACCGTTTCTCAGTCTCTGTCCAGTTCTTAGCTTATTTTCATTGCTAACTGTGCTATGAAAATAACCCAGAGCTCACCATGAGGAGGTAGCTGGACTGCGAGCTCCACTCACCCACCCACTCCAAATTATCATAGTAAACAGAAGTATACTAAGATGCTAGCCAGGATTTTCTTTTAGTTTTCTCCTTTAACTTTATAGTCACTTTTTGTTTGAAATGTCGACATATGTCCTCTAGATTTAAAATTTGCTTTGATGTAACCCTCACGTGCGCTGGCTCCGAAAACTGAAGAAGGAGCCTCTGTAACAATTTTCACAATTCGCTCTACACCTTGGGTGTGACAGGGGAAGTCTTGAAATTGTATTATTTTTTTGTTTTTAATGTATTCATCTACTTCTTCATATGTCATCTTCTTGGTCAGCGAAGGCTCGTGGAGGGAGCCTGAAGCCCAATCAATCATCTCATAGTATTGCTCTGCATTAAATTTGATGACTGGTAAAACCAAAATTCGTATTCGCTTGGCTTTTGTCAACCCTCTTGCTTTTTTAATTCTTCTCCAGTCAAGACTTCTGATGTCTGAATTTTGATCCGTTACTAAAGCCAGCAGAAGATTTTCAGGGTGAGCAAAAAAAAAAAAAAATGCATTTTGTTGAATGACCCTATAAGTCAGATTTCTCAAGTAGTTGGAAGAAATCGGGACAAGTGGATCATATTCCAGAAGTGTCGGGCTCCGTCAGTTGTCAATGGTTTCTTCTTGATCTCAAACCACACCGGTGCGTACACGTTCATTATATACCTTGCAAGAATTTGCAGCTGTACAGACGGGTGGGGTGTGCTTAGATACAGCCGAAGAACACGGCATGCTGTGGATAACCATCCTGACTGGACAAGTGACCCAGGCTTTTTCCTCGCTAAACTGCGAGGACAAACGCCGCTCGAAACAGCTGAAGAGATGTCCGACATATATTGTTGATCCGTGCTTAAATCTGTTATACCTGACATTTCTTTCACCCAGGGGATTGTAATAGGTTCAAATTTAGAAATTAGAAGATCTTCACAGGTTTGTATGGCTGTTCCAATTTGTCCTGAAAGTTTTGACGGACCTTTCGTGGCGCCATCTAATGTTGTAAATAAGTGGCGAAACGGCAATTCGTTCAAATAAAGAAGACAAACTGCGTGTTGGAGTGCTTTGCCGACTTTTTCTTCAAACAAACGGATGACTCCATCTTTCCATCCTGTATTTACCGGTTCGCCGTCACATCCGATCACTTGTACATCACACAAATCAATGTTGTACTCTACAATGAAATGAAAAATACTATTTTTAATCTCCTCGGCAGTTCCAGATGAAGGCCCTAAATAAACACACCCTGGTTCTTCTACAAAACACACATATTCTTCAAAGACATCTTTTCGGTAAAAACGATCTCCTTTTTTCTCCTTTGCTAACGTTTTATCTTTACGCCCATCAAAGTAAAGTCTACTGATAGGTTTTTGATCTGGTTTTGATGTAGACTCCATTTCAGCTCGAAGTTTTTATCATTTCTCGCGCCACTTTGTTCTTATCAACAACATTATCATTGTTGTCATGTGAAAATATTCCCACATCTTCCAAAGTAGCAGATACTATAAGAGCAACTTGTCTCCTGGAAGCCCCTATTCTATAAGCAGCTGAAGCAACGGCTTTTAGATCTAGACGTTTCTGTGCTTTTCCTGACTTTGAGACTGATGGCACTGGCTCAAACTCCGAATCACTTGCTCCAGAAATATCAGTTGCACTTGAAGGGTCTTTTTTTACCGGAGATTCGGTCCTCCTCCTCTTCATACTAGTATCGGAAATACTTGTTTCTGATGCAGACCTCTTTTTCCTTCTTTCAACCTTTTTTGAATTATTTTTGTCATATCAGGATCCACTTTTCCAATTATCATTTTTCTATTCGTTCATTGGTCCATAAAAAAATGTTTTTTCAGCTTATGGCACTTTTTACACTCTTTCACAGTTAAACAACTTTTCTGGGTCGGTACACTTGCACGAACAAATATCAAAGACTTTGTGTCCACTATCCGTAAAAGGTTGTAGTTTTTCTTGAGTCGAAGCACGTTTTGCAGATTTACGCAAATTCACTGAAGATTTGTTATAATTCAAAATCATGTCCACCACTCGTTTTTTAGAAACTGTAGGAATCGAAGCCTTTGTCCAGATTTGTATCGTCTTATTCGTGGTAGCGTTCGTCAAATCTGTGAGGGAAGGATTTTCACCAAATACATCGTTTCTGTGGTTTCTTTCCCAGAGGAAATGTTTCATAACATCACGATAACTTGGAAGTCTATTGTCGGGAAGCTCTTCTGGCCAACCAAATAGCAAGTCTTATATACAGTAGCGTACACAGGAATTTATTTCGGGAGGTGTCCTAACTCAATATGAGGGTATTTTATATTACAATTCCTAAAATTGCCCCTAAAATTAGGCTAAATTTACACAAAAGTCGAAATTTCGGGAGGCGTCCGGAACCCCAGGACCCACCCCCTGCGTACGTGCCTGCCGTCTGACGCAACACTTTCTTCTTACTCATTGGAGAAACACTTTATAAGAATTACAAAATGGTTGTAAGTGCGCAGTGAACACTGAACAACTACAAAAAGTAACGCAATTCAATTATCGACACACGCGGAACACTAGCAGTCGACAGCCGCAAAGCTGAAGTCAGACTAAGCGTCTCTTATTGAAAACACACCAACTCCTCTGCCCACCCACTTGTAACCCCTACGAAAGTACCAAAATTTGCTTCTCACTACCAACCTATTCTCCTACTCTCTCTCTGCCCAACAATGATAACACAATCCCTTCCCGACTAAACGTGTTACTATTTTTTTTACATTAAAGTCGCTTTTTCTTATTTTCTTTTCTTCACGCTTCACCGATATAAAAAACATAGACCACTTTCCCTGAGGCACAAATTTAATATATTTGCCATAAACAAAAGAAACACGATTTTAAAGTAGAAATAAATATATAAAAAAGGCAAAATGATAATTTTGTGAAATTGTCGTGCGTGGTTGCATAACCAAAACTTCAAATCGATGCGCGCCACCTAAACGATCACCAAAAATCTGACAAAATCTGGCGTCTTTTTGGTAACAAATGGCCACTTTTCCACAGTACTCACCTTAACATTTCCAGAAAAAGTTTTTTTTTCGGTACACCCTAATATATATATACTCTAGCACTCATTGCAGACACGCACACACATGCATTCAAGTTTACAAGACAGTTTCAGTTGAGAGGAAAGCAATAGCATACAAATACATGAGATTTATAGTCTCTCTCTTTTTCTTTCTTAGAACGTGACTTGCAATCAAATTCTCTTTTCCTTTTCCTCACATCAACATGTAAGAATAACTGTTTATACAAACCCCAGCCAGATGGCAGATAAAGTCAATCATTTTATTCTCTCTTTCTTCTGAGTATGTAATAATAACAACACCAAAACTGTCCTGTCCTACCTGTCACGGCTTCTTGCCTGCCTCGCTTTTTTCGATTCAAAGTCATCATTTTGAAGAAAAGTCTTTGATAAAACTCTGTCCGGAAATCTCTAGCTTTTATAACTCTGAAACACACCACGTACAGCGCTCACATCTCTAGAGCTGAAACATGGTTGGAAACTAATTATTTTAACACGTTTTTCCCGAATTGTTAAAATTACGAGTTAAGCTTTGAAACTGTTACCAATGAATTACTACCAAATAAGGTAAACATGATAATATTTTTAACACGATAACCAACCCTGTCATTCAGTAATATTTGAGGGGTAATATTTTTAAATCGCTATATCATCCCTATTTATTAACCGATTTTCAAAATACAAAAAGGGAGTCAACATAGAAAAAAGGGTGTTATTTTTCTTATGTCTAACTGGTTGCCTACCTTTAAGTATGCGATTTTAATGTTTAATAACTTTCCTAATTTTTGTCACTATTGAAAAATAAAAAATACAAGCATAATCTACATAAAATTTTAAGACTTTTTAAAGAATAACATTTTCCCGAAAACTCAAACATAAACCCGTAAAAAATTCCCGAAGTATTGAATTTGTTATAACTTTACCAAATATTCATCGATTTTCAAAATTCAAACGACAATCAAAAGAGAAATAAATTTCCTATCTTTTGAGTGTCTTGTAGGTTGCATAACTGTAAGCATATTATTACAAAAACTCAAATAACCCCCTATTTATATATGGATCTTTAAAATTCAAATGGCATTGCGTTCTGTATGTCTAAAGGTCTTAGTTTTATAGACTTATCACCATAAAACTTAAAATCAATTAACTATAAATTAAAACATACTTAAAATTACAAGTTTGGATACTAATAATGGAATCTTCTGTTAACTTCGTTTTCTATCGGAAACAATGATTTCTTAAACTCTGTCCACTGATCATAATTCAAGCTGAATAGACAACCGTTAATATCAAAAACTACTTCCCTTTCGGTTTGCACATTTTTCACAATTACATTAAAATTATTAGTAAGAATAAATTTCTTTTGGAGATCCATACTAACCACTCCATTTTTGCTATAGAATATTTTTTTAATCATTTTTGTTACTTCTTAGAATCACTTTTAAAGAACAGCTGGCGTATTTTATAACCATTAGAAAGCTCTTTCATTCCATCATACCTCATAAACAGTTTCTAGCTTTTCATCTCTTTTAAAACTTGATCAGTATCTTCATTATATCTCGGTGGCAATAAGGTTTTTATTTCTCATTTAGATGTACTAATACCCTTTTCCCAATGTATTTTGTTTGTATCAATTTCCATGAGGTTATTTCGTATGATTTTTATTTTTCCAGATCTTGCGATTTAACAAGCTTTAAAATGTTAATATTGTTTTTCTTAATTAATTGTGAGGCCATTTCTCATTTATTGTAGAAAACTTTTAAAAATTTGTTCATTTTTGTAGTGATTTGATCTCGTTATATATATAGTTAATTCTATCAACAATATTTTTTATATGTTCGTCTGTTAATTTTCCATTCATTACTTTAATAACATTGAGCTCATCCTTAGACATTGCAATTTGAGTAACCGTATTTTTATAATACTCTTTCTTCGAAGCTATATTAAATCTTCTTCTGCCGAAACTACTCTACCATGAGGACATTATAAAATAGAAGAGATGTAGTTTTGGATGTAAGTTAGGTATAACTTTATGGATATAACTATAAAGTTTTCGCAGGCTATATAAAAATAAATTTAAATATAAAAATATATATATTTCTACAAATATGAGCAAGACGCTTTGTGAACTATGTAACAAATACATAGTAGATATAGAAAACATAATAAGACTAAAACACAAAAAGAAAGTAGTAAAACTAAAATATGTACGGAATGTAAGAAAGAAAAATATAAAGCTCAGTTTAGATATATAGAAAAAGATTCTCTTTGTCGTGAATGTCCGTACGAAACATTACCATCCTTACATGTATAACGTGTCAAAAAGAATTTAAAATAAACCCAAGATGTGCAAATGCTAAAAAAATGTATATAATGTAGGAAAAATAAACCAGACTTTAAATATACTATAATTAAAGGTACTCATTTAGAAGAGCTACAAGATATTTTTGATCATTTAATTATTAACGGAGAAATTTATGCTGTTTTATCATCACAAGAAGAAGAAGAAACAACTTTACTAAAACTACCATCCAGATACGAAAAGCACTATGATCATCTTAAAAAATATTAAAAATGGAAAATTACATATATACCAGAATGAATATAATCGAAATTGTTATAGAATTATATTTATTAACTCCAAATCTTTATATGGTAATGAGGATTGTTTAACTTGTAAATGAATTTTCTAATCATTAAAACTTTATGATTATAATATCATAAAGTCCTGTGCACAAAAAAACTACTTTTTTAATCAAATACATTATTATAAGTTTATAGATGTAAGTTTTTGTGATTTTAAATGTGGTAAAAGCCAATGCACATTGCACAGTACTCAATCTACTTTGTGCTATTCTTCTTTGTTAAAGTACTATGGTCAGTGGTGGCTTCGTAATGGCAGTTAGGGGTGGAGGGGAAAAGTGCGCTTACGGTTAGGTACCTATGCTACTGAAAAGGTACCGCTTCTTATGACATATGACAAAGGAAATACTTACTGAAGGGAGTCATTTGTGTATTATTTAATATCATGATGCGTTTTAGCATTGTTTAAAGTGAAAAGTGAAAGAAGCAAGTCAGCAAAAGCGCTTCAAGTGAATAGCTACGAAAACATGCAAACGCATTTTGCACAGTGTATGTAGCTACTCAATGACAGGATAGTTGTTTTGTTATACTATTTGTCCTGAAAAATCAGTTCTACCCACCATCAATTAGTGACTTCAGAGAGTTTCGTAAACCGTGCAATAAATCTGACATTTTAAATTGCATCAAGCCTGGATTCGTTCAAAGTAATCGTGATTGCCCGTCACAGTGTACAGATTGTATTGTTTATTGTAAAGAAGTTGTCCATTAGTTGTTATATCGATGACATTTGAAGAATTCTTAGACAAGGTTTTTCTTCGATCAGTAAAAGATGGACTTCAGAATTTTTGAAGACTAATGAAGACTTGACATTAGTTTCAATCGATACTTAGATCGGATACCACACAAGAAAGATGTAGTTAGTAAAAATACTGGTGAAGCCTACAGTACCTTTCCTACAACAAATTTCCCCTCGATGATGACTACAAAACGCAATTTTTTCAACTTCCTGCGAAAGCAATTTCCAGATTTGTAATAAGATAAAAAATACTAGTAGCTGTTTTGAGACGAATACGCTCGAAGTCCAACTTTGAGTATCTTGGGAAAGAGTAAACTAAAACTGCTGGTACGAACCTAAAAGCCAAAATTAAAAATCTAAAGAAAATGTACAGATATGTTTTCTTTCCGATAATATAGTAAGATATGTTTGAAATGGTATTAAGTATTGAAAAACGTACCATTATTGGAAATACTTAATGATACAATATTTCGAAATTCTGTATTCATACTCTCGTTTATTCATTGTGAATTCCATATGTAAAGAACATTTACGTACGAACTGAGTTATCAGTTTAACTAGAAGTAGCTTCCTAAGAGGTTTCATGTTATTTCAGTGGTAAACCGAAATCGTCAAATCGTGAAGTTGTGTATTCAATACCTTTTGGGTCTCAAATTTTTATGACATTCTTGCTTCCTCAATGGAGGAAAACTATATATATAGGGTAATGGCAGTAAATATCGAACGCCCCCTAAATATCGAACACCTTGGTCATTTCGTTAAGAAATAAGAAAACCTAAAACGTTCCGTACTATCTGAAATTTGTAAACACACCGTTCCAAAGCTTGGCCTTATAAAAATCAATACTTCGATACGTTTCGATATTAGCGAATGCGGGAAAGTTTCCTAGTCTGTTGTTTTAGTGGGAGATTGGAGAAATCGCTATATTTTTTGTAAGATGCAGCACCGCAGTAATAATCCTTTTTACCTTGTATGATGGTGTCATTATAAGGTATACTTTTAATAATACAATGTATTAATATCAATATATGTATATTTATTTGTTATAATGTTTCTTTTCAGCTATCATTTTATTTGAAGGGAAAAGCAAATAATGTTTAATATTCGAGACCCATTTCGTAATATCGAAATGCCGTTCGATAAAAGAGGTTCCTTTAAGGAAAAGAGTTCTTTTGTATCGAATATTATTGTAATTGGAAGGGCTATTGGTGATTTAAATATTAATTTAACTAAGTTGTTGATTTCTTTTGCACTGAATACCGAGTTTAACACTGAACTGTAAGCCATCCAACTTGTATCTGATAGTTCATGGGTTCAAACCGTCAAAAAAAATATTTAGATTTACAATTTTTAGTAATGTTTCGTCATAGAGAGCCTATCTAATCGAGGTCTTATGTCGTGCTGATCACATTATTTTACACTTCTGACCCGGGCTTTTCTCCTCAATATATAGACTAGTAACCCAGTTGAAGTTAATCATAAATAATTGTTTACATTTTGTTGAGTATTCTTAACTAATGCTCAGGATTTGACATTGTGTAAAGTTAAGAAACCCAACAAGGAAGGTGTCCCCAAAATCAGAATCAAACCTGTCAGAAAATGAAACGATTCCATTATTCGTTACCTGCCTTGACAAACTGTTCAGCAGGTGAGGTCCGGTATGATGTCCCAAAGCCAGGCATCGAGAACCTTCCAGGTTCCTGTCACAACTTTAATCGATAAATTATCTCGGCGTAACAAGACTGAGATTGCTCTTGGCCGAAAGCCGTTCCTGAGCCCAAAAGAAGAAGAGGGAATTTCTGAATGGGTAATTAACATGGCAAAGAGAGGATTTCCGTTTAAGAAAAGTAATTTACTGGAAAATGTTCAGGAAATTGTACAGTCTTTAAGAAGAAGCACATCGTTCAAGCATGGAAGACCAGGGAAAATTTGATTGGGAAAAGAAAAAGAGGGCATAATAGTACTTGACAATTTCTGTGCTGACGAGCTTTGCGCCCAAACCATGATTATCTTCAGCAACATACGACTTAAGAAAATTATGAAGAAGAATGTAAATGAGCTATTGATCTATGAGAAAAAGAAACTGGCTGAATGAATGCTACAATTTTTTTTACTTATCTCCAACAGTTTAGTCTGTGGCTAGACACTGAGAAAATCACACTTCATGTTATTCTCTTTCTTGATGGGCACAGGAATCATCTATCACTTCAAGTCAGTGGATATTGTACTGGTGTATTGGCTTTTCCCCAATTCCACTCATCTTCTGTAACCAGCATATGTAGGCATATTTTCATTCTTGAAACGAGCATTGAAGAATGCTCTTTAGTACGAGAAAATCAAAACTCTCGGTAACGAAGATAAATTTTGCACCCCAATTGAAACAAGTTTGTAATGATGCCTTCAAACCAGTAATTGTGAAAAGCGCATTTCATAAGTGTGGTCTTTATCCATTGTGTCCTGCTACTGTGGGCTATACCAAGTGTGTTGACGATATTCGGAAGATCCAGGTGGGAAAACCACAGCAAGAGAGTGACTAGAGTACCCCTTCATTTTCTCAACAAAAGGTCCCTACTCCTCATCAAAACCTGAAGTTCGTGCTTAATGATCTGCAAGAATGTATGCCTCTTCGTGTTATTAATATGTTCCGTGACAAACTAAGACGTGACGAAGAGGAACAGAGTGATGGTTATTCAGATTTGGATTCTTATTGGAAAAGTGTTAAAACCCGGTACAGTGTGACACATGAAACTAAATTGGCTCATAAAAACTAAACAACAAATGATTGAAGCTCAGAAGAAGAAAACGAAGAGTAAGAAAGTGATAATGGTGAACTCACATGGCATAATGAACGCTTAAATATGTACACACCTTCATCTAAGAAGAATCTTCTAGGTGCCATCATTTCGAAAACTGGGGTAAAAATTCACAAGTCAAAATATTGAGTAGGAGATACATGTAGGTTTTAGGACACTTTTCCCCCTTCCACCCCCTAACTACCAAAAATTAGCCGCCACTGACTTTAACATAGAAGGATAGCGCAAAGTGAGATCGCATAGGCTTTTATGACATTGAAAATCATAAAAATTTACATCTAAAAACTTCTAACTAACTTACATCTAAAACTTATAAGTAAAACTACAACTACTCCTCTTTTATCCCATAATGACCCCAAGCTAATGTATTTATACCATCTCGCGTTATATATCTTTTATCATCTGAGAAATCTAATGCTAGCTTATGAACGGTTATGCTATATGTATCGTGCTTATAACTCCTAATGAGGTTTATGTCTTTATATGTTTTTATATTTTTAAATAAACTTTCCTTATAATCATTAAACTGCAACTCCTTGGCAACTACACATTTAGTTACTACTTTAGCATTTTTCTCTTCTTTACTTTCTACTCTATAAGCATACATCTTTGATCTCAATCCAATAAAATCTATCTTTATCTTACCTTTATTCTCATCTTTCATCTTACCTATTACTTTTTTGTTTATTAGTGGTAGTTCATATATGTTATTTCCCTTGAATTCACTCGTGTCAAATTGATCAATTAAATCTGCTATATCTTTGTAAAAGCCATCAGTCTCAATCTCATATATAAAGCTATCAGTATCCATATAACATAAATCTATATTGTTTCAATATTTCGGCTTCATAGTGTTATAATGAAAATCGTACATTAACAGTTTTGATAGTTCTAATACACTCATACCAACATATATTGGTTTATTAAATGTCAATCGCTCTTTTTTCATATGCATAGCACATAAATTCTCTGTAAATATTGTTCTGTAATCCAAATTAGGTTTTGCAATTAATTTTTCTACTCTTTCAGGATCACATTCTAATTGTATGGGTTGCCTCTTTCGAATATTTTCCATTGTTTTTCCGAATACCGAGTTATTCATAAGCTTATAAAAATCTTCTTCAAACTTTTTTTAGCTTGCGTTCTCATATTTAAATTTAAATCAAGGTATTTCTTTAACCAGTCTGATTGTTTGAAGTTTAATACTCTATGCACTTTCTTTAATTCCATTCCAAGCGACATATATAATTTTAAGTTCCTATAGTGAATTACATATCTTTCCTTATTATAAAGTGTCGTTAATAATTTTGATTGTTTAGATTCTGGTGGATTTATTTTCTGGAGCTAATGGTAAATCAGAATGTTTGTTGTGTAAATACTTTGGATATTCTAAATCTACTTCTAATATGTAGCCAGTTTCTGAATAATCTGAAATTTTCATTATATCTATGTAGGTTTAATCCATTTAAAGTCTTTATAAGGCATGTATTGACTCATAGCCCATCCATATAAATTGTTTGCGTCTAGATATGCTAGGTATGTTGAACAATCATCTTTATTATAATCTTGCACATATTTGTTATTTGCTTTTACATATCTTTTACTACATTGTGAGATTCCTCCTCGTATACCCTTTTCTAGCATTAGTATTTTATCATAATCAGTTAACATTTCTAAGTTAATTTTAGTCATCTTTAACATTGCATCCCACGATAGACCCGGTGCTGTATAATACCAAGCAGGATCTAATCCATGTGCCTTTAAACACACATCTCTAAAGTTTTCAAATATATCTGTTAATTGAAGGACATGTGTTTTGTAATAATGTTCAGTTAAGTCCCTCACTAACTTCAGATCGAGTTCTTTACAAACTCGTACATGAAGCTTATGACGTCCAGGACTCATTTTTTCTCCTGTTAATCTGTTTGTAAATTTGTCTATAGATAATGGAACAGATTCTTCTAATTTTTCAAATGAATCAACATAATCAAATGGATAATCACCTTTAGTATTAACTAGATCAAGTTTATCAATTGGGAAAACTTTAATGTTTCTCGAAATTGTTCTGGTTTTAAATTACTAGTTAACTCTGCTAAACTCTTTGGCGTAAATCTAAATGAATCAACAAATCTTAATTTTTTTCCATCTTTTTTTGGTCCTCCTTTTACATATTTTTCATTTGTTATGTACCTTTCTTCATTATTTGCGATCAGTTTAATTTTCTGCGTGTCATAAGCTAACTCCTTAATAAACAAATGCGTATCATAACCAGTTAAATTGGGAAGAAATACTGGAACAAAGTTGGGATTTTTATAGTTTAAATTGCAATAACTGTGAGCTGCATCTATAAACTTTCCAGCTAAATGATCATGATCTCTTACTTTTGCTTTATTTTTATTTATCTTATACAAACATTTATCTTAATTCGTATTTCCATTCTTTTACTTTTTCACTCATATCATCTTTATCCTTGTAGAACTGTATTTTCTTCTTTAATATATCTATTTTTTTCTCAACAGCTGGTGGTAAGTCATTCAAGTTTTTTTCACATATATGACAAGTATCCGAACTGTTATAAGTTTCTATTTCTTCCTCAATAAGCGGAATCATATTAACTACTCTTTTATATATTTCTAATATTTCTATTGGTTCTTTTTGCAACATTTTAATAAATACTTTTGCAGCATCTGGACCTATAATACTAACAGGGGCTTTATAGTTCCCATTTGAATATTTGACATAGTAACAAAAACTCATTGGCTCATGCTTTTGATATTTTACTGTTTTACTACAATTATGCTCTATTTTTAACTTACATAAGATACATTCGAAGTCAGCAATTATCGTAAATGGAACTCTTAATGATCGATTATAGTTTTGAAACTTTATTTGATTGTCATATGGTTTAGGAAGTTCAATTGTGTCTCATGCTCTTTACAATATAGCTCATGGTTCTGTAATTGTTTCTCATTTCGAAAGTGTCTTGTTAAACATTTATCACAGAAATATAGTTTTTCCTTGTGTTTTGTTATCTGACTTCTTATTAATCGTGATAGGTTTTTTATCCAAAAAATGACTATCATTTTGATCATCTTATATATATAATAAATTAACATGTTTTTCTTGCTTTGTTTTTGTGATTTGAAGTGGATATACATGATAGTTCTTGTCATAGCTGTAAACATTGATGGAAATATTACTTCCTCTTTCAAATTTCGGAATATCTTTTAATTGTACAGGAAATTCAATGTTATCACAATATTTCTTTCTAATTTACCAACAAGCTGTTTATAGTGTGAAGGTCTTTCAGGATGTATTTCAACAGGTTTTAAGTAACTTGCAATAGAATACAAGAAACATTTATTGTCTTTATTTTTAACATTAATCACTGCCTTTTTAACTTTAATTGGTTTAGGAAGCTCAATATAGGAAGAAGCTCTTAATGGTACATACTTGTTTAATCTGATTTGTAAATATATAATTTGATGTAAAGTCCATCCTGATCCTCTGCCTTCAAACTCTTCCATTTCCCCACGAAGGTTTTGTTTTGCATAAGATATATATTCATTTAAGTCAGTTGATTCTAATATTCTCTCGTTTGATGTTTTGAAATTGCGCTCTTGTATTTCTTTATCTTTATTATAGTTACAAATGAAAACGAGATTTACTTTAACAGGGTGGAATTTTAATTCTTCTTTGATTTTGTTAATAGCAACTCTTCCACTTGTATCTAAAAATTTTATTGGGTCTTTATATCCTCCTGTGTTTTCAAATTTAATGGTTTGTAAACGCTTCTTTAATGCTGTTTCTTCTAATTCTATTTTTATAGGTATACGTGTTGGTTTCGGTTCTTCAATTACTTCTTGTTTAAATAGGAATATATTTCTAATCTGTCTTCTGCTTTGTTCATCATCATATTGTTTAAGAAGGTCTATCAGTTCTGCTTTTCTTAATCGGGAATATCTTTTGATTATCTTTTCTTTACATTGTCGTCTTAACTCTATTACAGTAAATTTACTGTAATTACTCATCTTATTTACTATATAGAAAATATTACTACTCAATTTTTATCTTCGCAGGATTATTTCTCTTCATTTTTGTACTATTTTTACTTCCATATATCATAATACAACTCTTAACATTGTACACTCCTGCCATTGTCTACATATTACGCGTTGTTTTAGAACACGACTTTGATGAGAATAACCCATCAAAGTCACATATACACATATTAAAATTAAATCATTTTTGTAAACTTACTCATCATCATCATCATAATCATCACTACCATATTTATATTCATCATCACTACTCAAATCAGATGTTTTTAGTTGCATTATTAATAATTCTTTTTCCTTTAACAGTATTTGCTTCTCTAGTAGTGCTGCTAAGAGTTTAAGATCATGATGAATTAGTTTAAGTCTATCATGTAATAAATCAAATTCTTTCTCCATATTTATTATGTAGAAAACCAACAAAAATGAGATAAATTTAAAAAATCTAAGAATAAAAACGAACATGACTAGTGCTAAGGAAATATTATCTTACAAACCTATATTTGATTGTGTATGTAAACATTTAGATATTGGAGGTTATAATGATGAAGACAAAATAAATTGTAGCACCTCCATAGGTATGTTAGATCATTTGTCCAAGAAAGCCAATAAAGAAAACAACTCATTTCTTATACAAAACATTCTCTATGCAAACGTTATGAACTTGTCTGATGAGATATTAGATTCACTGACTGATGATCAATGGTTATCTATAGGTTATGATGATTATGAGGAGGAATATAACTATGATCACATTACAGAAGACATCATACGTAAATATCATGAGAAAGTTAATTTGAGTGAAATATGTTCATGGAAAAAGTTATCGGAAGAGTTTATAAGAGAATTAGCTGATAAAGTTGATTGGGAGATTATTTCGGAAAGCCAAGATTTACCAGAAGATTTTATAAGAGATTTTGCAGATAGAGTTGATTGGAAAGAAGTATCGTATAATCAAAACATATCTGAAGAATTTATGAATGAGCTTATAGACAAAGTTGATTTTGATGCTATATCTTATGGAAGCAAACTCTTTGAAGCCTTTATACGAGAACATGCAGATAAAGTTTCTTGGGGGCGTTTATCTGGAACTCAACAATTTACAGAAAACCTTATAAGAGATTACGCTGACAAAGTAGATTGAGAAATAATTTCTTTGTTTCAAAATTTAACAGAAGGATTTATTGCAGAGTTCAAAGACAAAGTTCATTGGCATAACATTTCAATTTATCAACACCTCTCTGTACAGTTTATATATTTATTTACACATTACGTAGATTGGAGAGTTATAATAAGAAAATACCGTAATAATCCCGATTTAGATAGTATATTGAATTTAGCATTCGATGTTAAAGCAGATGGTTTGTTTAATGTTTAACTAATTACCTTTTATGACTATTACATCATAAAAGTTGTAACTTTAATTACCTAATATTAACCTTAATTATCTTTTATGATTATTATATCATAAAAGTTGTAACTTTAATTATCAGATATTAATTTTAATTATCAGATAATAATCGATCATATAAACAATCAATTTCTTTAATCAATTCTTCTTCTGATAGGGGTGTCCAAAACTAATTACCCTTACCTTTACGAAATATTTAGTTCTTGCTGCATTAGGTTAAATAGCTTAATACTGTTAGGATCTCTAAACGTTTCGTATATTATTACATGATTCGGATATTTTTTGTGTGCTTCATTAAGAGGTTTATATAGGCTTCTCTTTTGGCATCTGATAGCATAATAAGGGAAAGGATCATTAGGTTTGTTCTTCTTGTATATGATTAGACAATTATCTTTTGAATTATCGTTTGTATATCTTGCTGCGATTTCTTTTAAACCCTCGTTTTGAATCTTTAATGTTTGCATTGACTGTTCAGTCTCTTCTATTCTTGCCTGTAGCTCTTCATTGTCTTGTTGATACCCTCTAAATTCTTGAGTGAAGTAACTAATAATAATTTCATTACATTTAATATAAAAATCTGGTGAAACCCATCTTGCTATATCAAGTATTAACTCTTTCGGAACATATGTTCCTCGTATAATATCTGATATCTTTGATAATCTTAAAGTCATCCCCACGAATTCGGTGTGATGACTTTACTTAAGAATTGACCTCTTTAGATTGTTTATTTTCTAACCATTTACAAAATTTCTTTCCTCCATTTTGACACAACTTAGTTGCATTGAAGCATCCTGTTGTCTTATCAATAATCAATTTAAAATCACTAAATAAACCGTACCAATAATTGTCTTTAATCTGTTCATAACAAATATCATTTAAACTAAGAAAATTATCAATAGTACTGATATTTATTATATAGAAAATGTTGATTTTTAACTTTATTTCGTTATGTTCCTGTTAACTTTATATTTATCTATCTTTCTCCACCTTTGATTGTGTACATAGAGCGGTTGGTAGAATCGTCCCCATCGCCTGTTCTATGTAATCTTAAACCAGCATTTTATTCCATAAAAGACAAACATTTACATTTACACTACAAGACTACTTTTATCTATCCAACTATTATGTGAATCATCAAAACCTAGCCATTTAACATATACTTTATCACCTTTCTTTCTCAACACCTTTTCCACCAAATATTCATCTTTCTGTTTCGTCTTTAATGGTTCTGGTTCATAAAATCTAACTTGTACATCCTCTTCTTCTAAATCTTTAATTCTATAGGTAGGTGGATTAGATGGAATAACTTCGCTAATAACAAATTCTTCTGTTGACCAATTAGGTGTATATCCTTTCTCAAATAACCCTTTCGATTTACTTATACGAACATAATCACCTAACTTGTATTTGGGTTTAACATGCTTATATTCTTTCATATACACTTTCTCCAATATTGTTCGCTCATTTTTCTTAATAACTTCTATATGCTTTAAAGCAATTGTTCTATATACTCTATTATTATACTCACTAACCAATGTTGGTAATATCTCTATCCATTTATAATTTCCTTGTGTTGTGAACCTTTTCCACATGTTCTGTTTAAGTGTTGTATTAAATCTCTCAACATCAGAAGCTTTCTTACCACTATAGCTTGAGTAATGATTAATCTTATTTTCCTCCATTAACTTCTTAAATTCTTTATTGTAAAACCCTTTCCCTTGATCTGTTTGTAAATTGTTAGGTTTTCTTACTTTTAACACTGATTCAAATGCTTCTGTAACATTCTTCCCACTCTTATCTTTAACAGGAACCGCAAATGCATATTTCGAGAACACATCTATAATCGTTAGCAGATACTTAAAACTTTTATTTAATTTGGAAATACCTTTTAATACTCCACTATCTATTTCAACAAGATCAGCTTGCCAATGATCATCGATACCTTTTATAACCACACTTAATCTGTCAAAGTTTTTTCTAGATGGTTTGTGAATTTCTTCTATAATGTAATCTCTAACACCTTTACCTTCTTCTAGTCAATCAGGCTTTTTAACGAATTGAGTTTTAGTAACACCACATACAGAACAAATACCTTTCTTTAGATATCTTCCATTCTTTGTTTGTTCAATTCTAATGGTATCTTTCTCCGTATCTGTCAATTTCTTACACTTAACACAATACATCATCATTATTTATTGTATAGAAAATCAACAAAAAATAAAATTTATCACTACCTAATACTATACTTTTAACATTATCATCATCATCACTTGATTCGTTTTCATCTTCTGTTTCTATATACATAATAATCAAAAATAATATACCTTCTTTCAATTTAGAAACCTTGGTTGGTCTAATTATTAACTGATCATGTATATTAAAGTGTAATGGAAAACTTACAACTAAAGCGACATTTATAAATAAGTCTATAAGATATTTATTAACACTTGATTTTATATGCAGTAACCTACCTCTATAAAGAAATTTGTAAGCAGCAGCTAAATTATATACAAAAAAGGCTGGTTTCCTAAGATCATCTTCTGTCAATCGACATGGTAATTCAACAATTTTTTTGTTGTAAGTAATTTAAACTCTTCTTTCACTGATTCAAGCTGTTCTAATGTTACAACATCTTGTTTATCAATAGCATTAGATACATTAACCAATCTTTTATTCTTAAAATCAATCCAGGATGTAAAAACGTTTCTAAATTCGTCCATTATACTTTTAACATTACCAAAAATATCCATATTAATTACATAGCAAACGTCTTTAGGAAAGCTCTCTTTCTATGTACATTACAACAAACAATAATTGACCTTCTTCCATAGCTGAATTTTTATTTGGTTTAATTTGTAATTATATCATTCTTCTTAAAACCAAAAGTATATTTTCAATCAAAGTATCACTTAAATATATCTCTAGAAAGTATTTATCCAAACTTAATTCCATGTGCATTATTTTCCCATTATAGAGAAATTTGTAAAAATTAGAAAGATTAAATATTCTAAAGATTGGTCCCTTATCATTTTTAACTCTCAATCGACATATTAGGGGTATAGTTTCTTTCTGCATAATCAATTTAGTAGTATCCATCCTAACCTTTTGAAAATCTTCTTTCTTGACGTATGTGTCTTGTAACGTTTCTAATGCATCTTCAAATTGTTTTCTATCGTTCTCTAATTGTGCTTGTATTGATTTAAGTTGACTTACACTAACAACATCATGTAAATTCTCCAACAATTTTAATTTTTCTTCACTAATATGAACATTATCTTTTCTATCTTTAAAATTACCAAATATATCCATACTCATTTATTATACAGAAAATGTCCATCCTACTTTTTCAAAATATTTCTTTAACATCTCTATTTTTTTAGATGAGTGTTTAAAATCAATATCAACATAAACATCGTGCTTTTTCAACAGATGGTACAATACACATTTTAAGTTAATAAACTATACTCTTTTCGGATACAGTTCTTTAAAGGTCTGGTGTAAGTTTTCGAACTCATTTATAAGTGTTTCTTCCATATGTCGTAAGTTTAATGGTTTTTGATCATTAAGGTGATAGTGTATTAAATAAACATCATCCTAATATTTTGTGTATTTGTTTTTCTTTAGTACTTCTAGAACATCTTTTATTGATATTAAATCTTTTGATTTATCCCTAAATTCATCATTTAACACCTTAAACACATCTTCAGGAATAATTCTATCCTGTAAAGCTTGCAAACGAGATAACTGTAACTTAAATCGATTTGTAGTATCATACCATGGTTTTCTTGCACAAGCAGCTCTCATTCCTTCATTAGTACTGTAAACAAAACCATTCGCTACAAAACAATCATCACAAATGTATGTACTCCTACCTTTTGTTAATGACTTACTACCACAATTACTGCATTTTAATGCTCTAGAACTATAATTTGACAACATGTCCTTTAAGGTAATTATTGGATATAACTTTACTAATTCTTCTTCCGTATACAAAAATTTAGGTATTAACATTTTCCATAAACCAGTAACATTATATACGTTGTTTTTATCTTTTAAGTCTATCTTACCAGTCACCACGGCATGGCGCGTCCTCAGGTTGCGGATCGAGGAGAAGGCCTCTAGATATAGAGGTTAGCTGCGAATATACTGAATAAGCAGTCGCGGACAGACGACTAGGAGTGGTCCTCCAGCTTGGGGGTTTGGGTAAGGCTAACACCCTCATCCTGTAAAAAAAGGTACTTGTTCAGAAACATTCACAAAAGCCTCGGACAAGGACTGATAACTTGGCACGACATCAGCAAAAGAAAATGGACATGAGATTTGGAACATGGAATATTAGAAGTCTTTATAGGGCAGGCGCGTTAAAATCTGTAGCGAGTGAGTTAGAGAAATACAGGATGGACTTAGTAGGAGTTCAGGAAGTTAGGTGGGAAGGAAATGGATCTGAGAATTCCGGAAATTTCACGTTCTTTTACGGGGAAGGAAATAAAAATCACCAGTTAGGAACAGGGTTTTTCGTTCACAAACGAATATTACCAGCAATTAAACGGGTTGAATTTGTTACTGACAGACTTTCTTTTATTACTCTTAAGGGACGGTGGTGTGATATTATTGTTTTAAATGTACATGCTCCAACTGAAGATAAGGGTGACGATATAAAAGATAGTTTTTACGAAGAAGTGGAACGGATATTTGACCAACTCCCGCGATACCATATGAAGATTCTATTAGGGGATTTCAATGCGAAGGTAGGACGAGAGGATATTTTCAAACCGATTATAGGGAACGAAAGTTTGCATAAGGAAAGTAATGACAACGGTGTTAGACTCGTGAACTTTGCAACATCCCAAAACCTAATCGTGAAGAGTACAAAATTCCCACATCGCGACGTTCATAAATACACTTGGACATCACCAGACGGAAAAACACATAATCAAATTGATCACGTTTTAGTAGATAGAAGAAGACAATCTAGCATAATTGACGTCCGGTCGTTTAGAGGGGCTGATTGTGACACTGATCACTACCTGGTAGCAGCGATAATACGGGAGAGATTATCGTTGAATAAAGGTAACACTCAATGTCCGAAAACGGAGAGATTTAATTTAAAGAAATTAGAAGAGAGCCAGGTAAGAGAGGAATACCAGATTGAAGTTTCGAATAGATTCTCGGTTTTAGAAGACTCGGAGTGCACTAGTGTTGAGGATACTTGGATTGAAATTAGAGATAGCATTAAAAGTTCAGCAGTAGAAAAATTGGGACACGCGGAAATACGTAGGAACAAACCATGGTACGACCAAGAATGCATTAAACTAGTAGAGAAGAGAAAACAGGCAAAATTACGGTGGCTACAAAATCCGAATGAAATAACTACACAAAATTTCGCAGATATCAGGCGGGAAACTTCCAAAACTTTTAGAACAAAGAAACGGGATTTTTTGAAAGCTAAAATTAAGGAACTTGAAGATAATAGTAAAAATAAAAATATTCGGGACATGTATAAGGGGATCAGCGAATTTAAGAAAGGCTATCAACCTCGTGCTTATATATTAAAGAAATCTGACGGAACAGTTCTCACTGATACGGATAGCGTCTTAAATAGATGGAAAGATTTCTTTGACGATTTGCTGAACACGCAGCCAAAAACTAATGTGCGTGGAGAAAAGGAGATACACACCGCAGAACCGTATATTCCAGAACCCAATCGAATAGAAGTGGAAGCCGCTATAAAGAAATTAAAGAAACACAAATCTCCGGGTGTAGATGAAATTCCGGCTGAGTTAATTTTAGCTGGAGGCGAAAAATTGTGGAACAAGATACACAAACTCATTCTCCTTATCTGGAACAAGGAAGAATTGCCACAAGAGTGGAAAGAGTCAATCATTGTTCCAATTCACAAGAAAGGCGACAAAACTGACTGTAATAATTATCGAGGCATTTCTCTTCTGTCAACATCCTATAAAATCCTTTCAAATATTCTGTTAGCAAGATTGACCCCATACGCAGATGAAATTATTGGAGATTATCAGTGCGGATTTAGACGAAATCGATCAACCATCGACCAAATATTTACCATTCGCCAAATACTCGAAAAGAAGTGGGAACACAATACCCCGGTACATCAACTATTTATTGATTTTAGAAAGGCTTACGACTCGGTTAGGAGAGAAACATTATACAACGTTCTTACAGAGCTTGGAATACCGAGAAAGCTAATTAGATTAATTAAGATATGTTTAAGTGAATCCCAAAGTAAAGTCCGGGTAGGAAAATTTTTGTCCACGAGCTTCCACGTCGAAAATGGCCTGAAACAAGGAGATGCGTTGTCGCCATTATTATTTAACTTTGTGCTGGAATACGCCATAAGGAAAATCAAAGATAGCAACCAGGGCCTAGAGTTGAACGGCATTCACCAGGTTATGGCATATGCAGATGATGTAAATTTAATAGGGGATGATAGGAGAACAGTAGAAATAAATGCAGAGATATTATTAAACGCTTGCAGGGACATGGGTTTAGAAGTAAATGCAGAGAAAACTAAATACATGGAAGTGCGTCGGGACCGTAATACGGCAAATTGTGGAGGCGTTAAAATATTAAATAATACTTTTGATAAAGTGGATACTTTCAAATATTTAGGATCAATATTAACAGACGAAAATTATATTCACGAAGAAATTAAATGTCGACTAAAAGCAGGGAATTCGTGTTACTATTCGGTTCAAAATCTCTTGTCGTCGCGAATTCTGTCGAGGAATTTGAAGCTTAAAATATATAAAACGATAATCATGCCTGTTGTTCTGTATGGTTGCGAAACATGGTCACTTACTCTGAGGGAAGAACATAGACTGAAAGTATTTGAGAACAGGATCCTGAGAAGAATATTCGGACCCAAGAGGAACGAGAATGGGGAATGGCGGAAGCTTCATAACGAGGAACTACATAGTTTATACGGTTTACCCAACATTGTTAGGGTCGTCAAGTCTAGGAGGCTTAGGTGGGCAGGTCATGTAGCTAGAATGGAAGAAAGTAGAAACGCTGTCAAAGTCTTGACTGGTAGACCCATAGGAAAACGACCATTAGGAAGACCTAGGCGCAGATGGGAGGATAATATTAAGATGGATCTCGCAGAGATAGGAATACAAAGTAGAAACTGGATCCAATTCGCTAAGGATAGAAGTCAGTGGAGAGCTTTTGTGAACGCGGCACTGAACCTCCGGGTTCCATAGGCCATAGAGTTAGTTAGTTTTAGTTAGTTTTTTTAGTTAAGTCTATCTTACCAACAACCCGAAAATACCAATTAAAATTAAATCTAACTAGTTCATCTAGTTCATCCTCATGCTTCTCAAAATAATCTAAAAACCTATTGTGTATAACTTCCATATTTATCTTAAAACAAAACTTTTATGAATATAAACCATAAAAGTACTTAAACTTAATAATATTTAATTATTTTTAATCATATACATAACATCACTAAAAGAATACCCTTGATTTAGAAGATTTAAAACCTTAACACAAAGATGACCACATATAACTGAATTAAAGTCTTGTATTCGTTCGTCATTGTAAAATAATTTTTTGGTACCAAGATATGTACTAGTTTTTTAGGAGGAACACCACCAAAAGAATCGAACACGTACTTTATGTTGTTATCTTTCCAATAGCATATCCAATGAGTACCAATGTTTTCTGATTTATCAAGGTTAACTACACCACACTCATTTATATAGGGTTTTGTGGAAGTTCGTCACTCATAAATACACCTCTAAATCGTTTTATCTTTAATTCTTTAACCAACCTCTATATATCGAAGTTGGTCAATGGTTTTAGTTTTCTGACTTCCTTGGTTTACCTGCTCCCAGCTTTTCTTCCATAGCCATATTGTGTCTTTTTGTTCTTCAAGTTCTTGTTTATTCTTCTTAGCATCCAGTACAGTTTTAGTAATCGCTGCTGCACCACCTGCTAATGAGCCAACTGCTCCTAAAGCTGCTAAAATGGCTGGAATTGTAAAAATAAAACCGCCCATATGCTCTTTCTTAATCTTTTTCATTTGTGTAGTAGTTAAAGTTAAATCCATTCCTTTACCTTCTTTAATTTTCTCAGATTTATCACTAAGTTGTTTCTTTGTTAATTCATGATCAATATTTAAATCCTTTAGTTCGTTACAAGGAACACTAAACATACAACCTTTAATAGAACACATGTTCCTATTTATTTAAGAGAAAATCTTAGTTTGTAAAAGTACAGTTGTTGTAGCTCCACCAAAATCAATTAGGGAATCATTCTCAGCTGTTATCCGTATATCGAAATTGTCAACCTTGTCTTTTCATATAGGGAAAAATAATGGATAAGTAGGCTCGTAAATAATACTATGTTTAAACTCCGCATCTGTTTTAAATGATGCTATAATTCCTGTTTCTCTATGTGTGTATTCTGTATCTTTAACGAACATACCATCTGCTATATTACAGTGAACATTTATAGTATCAAACGGATGAAACTTTGGCAACTTACTTCCAATATGTGTTTTGTTTTATTCTAAAACTTCAAGAACATTAAACTCGAGAACAGTACCTATACCTCCAATTGTAACATCATTACTATCAGTTTCAATTTTAACTCTATTTCTGAAATGATCTTCTGATAGTGTTATGTTGATGGATTGAGATTTTAAATACTCATTAAGTGATTTTAAATTACATTGCCCTTCTGATATAAAAACTTATCTATCTCCATATGAGAAACTGTTTTTTCTGTTGTTATGTTTGAAGTTAGATATGTACTTTAAAACCCAACTAGTCCTATACTTAAATAGTTGCTACTGTTGTCTAATTTGTAATGGAGTTTCTTCTTTAAAACAGAAGTATCACTCGTTAACTTAAATACCTTAGCTATTTATTATATAATAAATGAATGAGTTTGATTTACTTAGAGATATTCCAAGAGAGAAAGTAATCAAGTTAATAGAAGATGTCATTCAAAAGTTAGAATACAGTTTATAGAAGAAAAAGAGAAAACTACGAATTGTTAAATATGCATACTACACTTTGATCACGTTGTCGGTTATACTTTCTGCAACAACTGGATTTATTAATATTTTTATACCTGTAACAATTTACTCAATATTAACAACATCTCTTGCAACTGCAAGTGCTATAATAACAGGTTTGTCTTCTAAGTTAAACATAGGTAAAAGAAAAGATGAATATAAAACCATTGTCGCTTGTATTAACTCATTTAAAGAACAGTTAGAGATGATAATAACATTAAATGGTGAAATGGATAAAGAATATACAAAAGATACGTTACTTAAGATCAGAGAACAACTTAAAGATGTAAGATCATAAAAGAGTCGATTTTCCCTATAATAAATGAGTAAGAAAACTATTAATTGGGATGTAAAAGAAATGATAAAAGAAACAACAGTTAAGAAAAGAAATGCAGAGCTTATACCTGATGATATTCGATGTCTTATAGTGGGTCCATCTGGGTGTGGTAAAAACTTTTTGTTACTTAATGTTTTTATTACAGCCAGGTTGGTTAAACAATAATTACTTCTATATATATTCTAAAAGCATGAATCAGCCAAAGTATGAACAATTAAAAGATCGATTTGAAAAAGCAGAACTAAAGTTTAAGAAGCAAATAGCAACGTTGTTAAGCAGTAATGATTGTATTGTACCTATTGATGATTGTGAAAAATACCCTGTAGTTGTGTTTGACGATTACATTTTGGAGAATCAAGATACTGTTGGAAATTACTTTACAAGAGGTAGACATAGACATTTAGACTGTTTCTATCTTGCACAAACATATTCAAAGGTACCTAAACAGCTTATAAGAGATAACGTTAACTTCCTATGCATATTCTGACAAGATGATACTAATCTTAAACATGTGTATAATGAGTTTGTTGGAGGAGATATGTCATGATAAATTTAAAGAGATATGTTCAAAATGTTGTCAAGAAGATTATGGTTTTATAGTAATTAATATGACAAGAAAGGTAAACAATGGTATATATAGGAACAAGATAAAACGCTTCTTAAACGTTTGAATTTTTTCACGTTTATTGACGTTTGTTCGTTTTCTATATAATAAATGGATGAGAAAGATATTAATGAGAATATCAAGTTAAAGGAGTTCTTAATAAATTGCTTCAAATCTTGGAAGAAAGAAAGAGAAGGTATATATGATAAATTGAAGACGCAAGAACAGCCTGTAATTGATGCTACTCAAAACTTGGGAATTGAGATCAAAGAAGTAGCAGAACAAAATAAAATCTAATAACTGAACTTCTTCCAGTTGTACATAAGACGGCTTGAATAGATCCTAGTCTACTAGAAACACCTAAAAAGATAACTTATGATAGTTCCCCAAGTAGTAGTGATACGCCTATAACAGGAGAAATAAAACAAATGAGAAAACAAATTAAAGATATAGTGGAAGGAGTAGAACCTTTAACAACAGCCCAATCATTTGGTAAGATTGCAACGAAATATTATAGTAAAATAAATGATAGTGTATTTGGAATAAGAACTGTAGAAGAGGATGGAAAAATAATAAATAAGGTAGGAAATTCTGAAGTTAAAGTGAATGGTGATGATTTGATAATTAATGGTAAAACTTATAAAGGACAAGAATGTCTATGGGAATTGTTAACGATGAATACTAATAAAACCATTGAAGATTACGACGATGATGATTTTGAACAGTACAAGGAAATAATAATAGAATCAGATGCAGCCTTCCAAAAATATAATCGAGATAAAAAAGTAGCATCAAATAGAGGCTCTAAGTACATTAATATTATCAAGCCTATTTGGGATAATTATATTTAACCAAATTTACCTCCAACTCCTAAAAAGACTGGTGAAGGAATTAAACAATATACAGAGATAAAGAATATATATGGATGGATGATGTGAGAAAGTTAATTGATCGGTTAATAGTTATAGATGGAGAAAAAGGCTGGTAGTAATAACTTTTATAATGAGAAAGTAGGTATAGTGAGTATGATTAAAAAAAACTTTCACAATTTATTCCTAATGATTCAAAAGGTATAGGTTATTTGATTAAGATCTTAAATACATTACCACCACGATTCTGGAATGATGAGAAGCTTGGAAAAGGACTAATGAAGAAGATCTTAGACATGAAGGGGATACCAGAGTTACATATACCTGGCTTCAGATTTTGTGGGCCTTTACGAAGCTTCAAGAAAGGTTAGAGAGAGGTGATGAAGGTATTAACCCATTAGATGAGGCTTGTAAAGAACACGATATATACTACAGAGACAATAAAGATACAGAATCAAGACATATTGCAGATAAGGAACTATAAACTAAAGGATGGAAAAGAGCATTTAGCAGTGATGCGTCAATTGGTGAACGATTAGCTGCTTTTGGGGTTGGTACTGCTATGAATGCTAAGGTTAAGTTAGAATGGGGATTATAAGTTTTTAAATGTTATTATGTATGATTCTTTTATGGGTACATCCCATAAAAGCGTTGTTTCAAGATTTTCTTTATAATAAATGGATAGTGTTGAGAGTTACGAGTTACAAAGTTTTAAAGCTAACACAAAAATATTTAATAATTTGAATGAAGCTAACAAAGATATTGAGTTTGATTTCGATGTAGGCGATGGGTTCATACATCCACACAAAGCAGATTGTCATATGACTTTTGAAGTTGTTGGTGCATCAGTTGGAGCAAATGAGAGAGCAAAGGAAGTGGAGTTGTTGGTGCAAATGATACTATAAAACTTGTAGATAACTTCTTACCATTCTTCTTTTCTCAAATTGAGGTTAGAAAGCATGGTGTTGTCATAGATAAGATTGAACTACCTGGAATAACATCTACAGCTATTGGAACATTAAAGATTTCCAAACCAGAAGTTGAATAACTAAAACAAGCAGGATTTAAAACAAATGATAAACTTGGTCTTAGAAAGGACTTTAGCGTTTTGTATCCATTAAGATTAATTCCAGGCTTTTTAAGTGATTATAAAGAGGTTATGTGGAAAGGTGGATTGAAAATAACATTTACAAAAGCTAACAACAATAACGATGTCTTGTACAAATGGACTGGATCAAGAGCAGGTGCAGCAGCTCCTCATGATGGAAAAATAACAATAAAAAGTATGGAGATAAGAATGCCTATTGTTGAATACGAATCTATTTACGAAAACAAGTTAAAGTTGAATATTCTTAAAGAACCTAAAATCATGTTTTCATTCCATACTTATCAATGTGTTCAAAAAACTGTTGTAGGTTCTTTCTTAGAGTTTGATGTTACTACTCAATTTAATTCTAGAGTTCCTCCGTGGCTAAGCGGTTAGCGTACGCGCCTTTGGCGTGGGAGACACGGGTTCGATTTCCGGCGGGAGCTCATGTGGTTCGGATTCCACGTTAATCAGTAGGTCCACGTCTCATATAGCCTCGCTGCTGAACGGGACGTAAAACTCAAAATCAATCAATCAATCAATCTATTTAATTCTAGACAATTTGATATGCCTGATTTCGTAGTTGTAATGTTCCAAACTGATAGAAATGGTAAACAAACAGCAGATGCAAGTAAGTTCGATCATTGTAAGATAAAGAATATCTATCTTAAGAATGTGAGGAATGCGGTATTTCCAAAAGAATCAAGAAACTTAGATATTGCTAACAAGGATTATTTTAAGATGTATGAAGATTATGCTGCATTTAAAAGAATAACATGTGGCAATACCGAAATGTACTATGATCCGAAAGAGTTTATAGATAACAGACCAATGTATGTGATTAATTGTAGTAAGATTAATAATGTATCGGTAAATGAAAGAAAAAACATAAATATTGTAGTAGACTGTGCAGAAGCTGTGTGGCTGCTGATAGTATATGTTATGCGATTTTAATTAGACAAAAGAACTTTTTATATGATCCCAAGAATGAGAAAGTAGTAGAAGAGTTTTAGATAGTTAAATGTATGTTTGTATTGTTTTATTAAAATTTTTCCATAAACGAAATTGATAAAAAATGAATAAATATTTTTGATGAAGATAAAAATTGAGGAGTGTTCATTGATTTTCTATATGATAATTACGGTGTCGAGTCATATTGAGCTTTTAAATAAACTTGGAAGTCTTGAGCAAAAAAAAAGTTATTGGATTAAGAGAATTAGAATTAAATACAAGATTGTAAAAATGGAAAAGATTAAAACTAAGTTTGGAAAGAGCATTTTAGTTGAGTGTGAGGAGTTTAAGGTCTTTCTTCCACCTAGATTTACAAAACACTTAACAGATAAAATGATTGATGAGATCGTTAAAGATGGAATAAAAATCAAATATATTGGTCTAAAAGATAATTATCCAACTGTTGAGTTCTGTATGTAAATTTTATGTAAATTTTCTATGTAAATGAGAATCGGTTTTATGAATTTCTCATAAAACGAACATTCTCCTTATAATAAATAAGCTATGGCTAATTATTTGAATAAAAAACGACATTAAAGCATTGATATTACTTTGCATAGATGAGTTAGAAAAAGGTAAAGCGTACGAGATAACATTATGGAAATTGATTCAAACATAGCGTTATGGTCAAAGAGTTTTAGTACATTTAGATGAGAAATATAACACGTTATTACCACAAAGATATAATGATGAAACTCAGCAAGTGTTGAAAGATTTGATAAAATATAAGCTGTTTGTTAAGTATGTAGGTTTGAAAGATTTAGATAATGGTTTTAAAATACATCAGTTTTACTTTAGAAATGAATCCAAAAAATAACATAAAAAATAAAACTTGTAATTTTAAGTACATTTTAAGTGAATAAGTGTTTTTATGGTTTCATTAACAATATCCAAACTTGTAATTTTCAGTTTGTTTTAAGTGTATAAGTGTTTTTATAGTATCAAGGCTTTAAAAACTAAAACCTTTGGATATACGGAACATAATGTCATTTAAATTTTAGAGATACTTGTATAAATAAAGGATTTATTTGAGTTTTTTATAACTATATCCTTAGAGTTATGTAATTTATAAGACATTCGATAGATAGGAAATTTATTTGTCTATTGATTGCCGTTTGAATTTTGAAAATCGGTTAATATTTGACGAAGTTATAGCAAATTCGAAATTTCGGGAATTTTTTACGGGTTTATTTTTGAATTTTCGGGAAAATGTTATTTTTTAAAAAAGTCTTAGAATTTTATTTAAATTATGGCAGTATTTTTTGTTTTTTCGATTTAATGAAATTTTGTAAAGATATTAAAAAAGGGAAACATATCCTGAGGGTTATGCAACTACTTATGCATTTTATAAAATTGGATATGTTATTAGTATTCATTTGTCGTTTGAATTTTTGAAATCGGTTAATTAGGGACCGAGCTATTGAATTTTAACCTTATTTGGGGGTGAGGCTGTCAGTGTTGCGAACTCACTTTTAACAATTATCATATTTATTAGTAATGGGGTGAATTCATCCTTATATGTTTTAAAGCGATATCTTGAAAAATTAAAATCCTGGAACTTTCCGAAAAAATATTGAGTTGGAGACACTGATTCTAAAAAAGAGATCTAGTGAGAACAGCATGTACAATTGGTGAGTTGTGAATTTCTTTCTTTTATTTGAGGAAATGAGGTTGAGGAAATCATGTTGAACTATATGTAATTCATTCTCTCTCTTTCTTGCTGGGGGTGGAAGGATATATGACGTATATGAATTGACATCATAGTTATTACGTAGTCCCATCCCGTGGGATTACGTCATAGTATTGCGTAGTCCCACCCCGTGGGATTACGTAATAACAGCTCCATCTGGTATCTACTGCAGCTAGAAGTTCTGTTGGCATGAGGAGGTCAATGCATATATATGTATGTTAGTGTGAGGAAAAGAAGGAAAGATAGGGGCTATAAATCTCATGTACATATATGCTCATGCTCTCTTCAACTGAATATATGTATATGTGTGTGGTGAAAGTGTATATACATGTAACAACCATATGCGATATACTAAACTTTAAGTTCGTATTACTCAGCTATTAATAAACCGATTTTGATCAAACAAAAATTATTTTTTTCAATCATAGAGAGCACTATAAGTTATAAGTTTTAGATTGTAAGTTTTTATGGTTTTAAATGTTATAAAAGCCTATGCGATCTCACTTTGGGATATCCCTCTGTGTTAAAGTCAGTGGTGGCTTCATAATTTTTTGGCAGTTAGGGGTGGAAGGGGTAAAAGTGTCCTAAAACCTACATGCATCCCCTACTATATTGCTTTAAGATGAGATTGCTTCATAATTATTATGCTCGCCTTCCTCAAGTAGTAGTGACGATTTTTCAAAGAGTTTCTCAAACTTCCTGAAGCCAAGGAGAAACCCCAACAATTTAAGCAGAAGAAAGTGTATGCAATACCTTACGAGGAATACCGGGAAGAACCGAAGAAGAAGAAAGACAACCAAAAAGATTAACGTAAGATGCTCCTCTCTGTGCTGAATAGTGACGATATGAAATAAACATTTTGTAGCTTAGAATATTTTAATATGTGTTTCTCTTTGCGTCTGCTATCCTAGTTTATATTTTAGAATTATTGCAATGTGTTTACAATGAAACTACATCCGTATTGTCCTTAAAGTGAACTTCTTTAAAAATAAAATATCCCGTTTCTGTATTTAAACCCCGCTCTTCCATATATAAAACAGCCTGTCCGATCATTAAAACCTTATTGATCAATATATAACACAACCCGTTCGATACATGAAGTAATACAATTTTGCTCTTTAAATGTTCTTAAAATTTCAAAATTATTAATTATAATTGTCATAAAGGGTTGGTTTCAAACAATAAATAACACCTTTACAGTTTTATCGCTATAACAGTACCCTGTTCCTTATTGATAGAAAATAACGATTAAATATTCATAGAAATGTCCTTAAGTGTTCGATATATAGTGCCATATCCCTATATATATATATATATATATATATATATATATATATATATATATATATATATACTTTCATGACATAAGTATTAATTATATTTAAAATACATTTGATATATTGACAGAACTTCGGGAGGATATGTGTGAATATTAAACGCAAATTAAGAAAATCGTGTAATAAAAATAAATAAGTTATGTAGAATATTTATTTGTAGCCATTGTCATACGGAGGTAACTTCTGAATATTCGCATTACAAATTCGATTTATGATCTGCAAATATGGTCAGAGGCGTAGGGCATATCGAAAATCGGATCGTGGTTCAAGACAATAAAATCTAGCCCTTAACTATCACGTAAGAAATTCTCGAACCGCAATGGTCACGTGAAGAGTTTGAAAGTAAGCCACAACCGAAGATCTTTATATAGGGTTTCACTTTAATACTCTGATATTCTTTTGTATATGGAAGTGGTAATGCCTTACACTCTCTCTCTCTCTCTCTCTCTCTCTCTCTCTCTCTCTCTTTGTCTCTCTCTTATCTGTATTTATATATAAAAGTGTATATATTATGAGCATGTATACGTTTGAACTGAACTCATATATGAATAGAGTAATTTTAACCATATTTCTTACAGTCTGAGAAATACTATTGTAACCTTACCCATGTTGAATGGGAAATGATACATGAATGATACTGCTAGAAAATGATCGTTATTAGTGCTCGGGTTCGGTTAGGTAAATAACGCCACATTCGATTTTGCATAACTCAGATTAAGCACCCATTAGTAGGGATGGGCAAGAGTGACTTTTCTTTGAAACTCGACTCGACTGGAACAGACATCTTTGAGATCTACTCTAGAACTCGGCGAGAAAAGCTCTTTCAACTCGACTCGGATTTGGGTCGAGATTCTGGTCGACTCAAACCATAAAGAGCCAAATCCCGTGTGTAGTTTCAAGCATCCTACATGGACAATCCAATTATTCTACTATCAGTGACATTACCACTATTACTACTACGTATTATATTATTATTATTATTATTATATTTATTATTAATAATAATATTATTATTATAACACTGTGTATAAAATGAAAGATAGACAGCTTGTATTGCAATACTAAAGGAAGTTCAATGCCGCTTTCGGTAGTCATGAAGTCTAGAAGGCAATGCTATCGTTCACTACCATAAGCTGTAAGCGTCGGTGGACAACAGGTGGTCAATTGTTGACCTCTCGTTAAGGATTAGCACAACGCCGATTAGCGGTGGCCCCAAATCCATTTTGCCCCTATTCCGATTATTGACCGCCCCAATTCTGATTAGCAGTGGGCCCAATTCATGCGGCAAAGACGCGGCATCCCTACCGAAACACAATATTACTCCCCCAAAAACATCTTAAATTGCCTATATGCGTGATTTGTTTAGGTGAGTTTACAAAACACTAAAAATAAAGCAAGTATTCCAAAATTGGCGAGAACGTTCAACCTTATGTTTACTCGGAGCGTACTCTTAGGTCTTCAGCACAGAAACAACGAAGAAAATATCCCTTGTAGAAAGAAAATTTATTGATCTCTCAATTCAGAAAATCACACAAGACCCTCTCTCCCGCGTTCTATGAAGTAGACCGTGATCAGTTTCAAATTTATCACCTTCAGGTGTGGTACCATATATGTGCACAATATAAGAAATATTGCAGACGCGTAACTTCGGAACGTCTCCTGTTTAGTACAACGTTAACGATAGATGTCGCGGGTCAACGAAAACTTCACCTCCAACACACTGACCCAACACACATCGTGCTCCACGACTCACCATCATCCACGATGACCCACCACTCACCCTTTGACACACCGTTATCCACTCTAATCCACTAAAAAAATCTGAACCATTGTGACCAACTACGACGTACTAATACCCGTCCTCACCGACTCTGACCCTCGATGAAAAATTACCCTCTTCACTGCCTGAAGAGATTATACTTGTAATATTTTTTCCAATAGTTAGCTACTCTAATATCTCTCAGGTTGCATCTCAAAAGAAAAGTAGTAAATACTATTGCTATTATTACAATTGCAAATATCAAAATACAAAGGTGCTTGAAGTTGTTTCTCAGTAGAAACAATTAAAAGAAAGAAAAATGAATGTGTTGGAAGTAGAACGTAGAGACGTTCACCAGTGTTTAGATGCTGTCTGCAATGAACTGAACAGAATGGGTCTGTGGGTCGCAATAGGTCGGTGTCCTAGTGGGACAATGTGAGTGACGGTGGGTGATGTTTCGTAGTAGGTTAAGTGTTGTTTGCCCCGATCTGCAGACCCACTCACAAATCTGGCTGACCAACTGACCCACACCATCTCGTATTTTAACATGTCTTGTTTCATTTAAAAGAGAAGACGTACATCTACGCAACTTTTTCTCGAAGGTGAAGGTTGGCTTGATACATATACTAATTGAGATAGACATATCTTCTTATGATAAGAAAATAATGCGATTAAAATTCCCATCTTGAAGTGGCTATAAACTACCTTCCAAAGGTATTAGAAACACTTTATCAAACCCTAAAACTATGAATTCTACAAACATTTAATTAATTTTAGACATGTTATTTGTCAGATTTCTCAGATCCTCATGCTGTGAAGATGGTTATGAATTTGGTTGAAAACGTCATTATGAAGTGTCACTAATTATCCCACCGACCCAGAAAACTATGGATAACACTCTACGATTAGTCGTTACGCATTAATTTTATACGTCACTCCTTCCTACTTCCATAATTTGTAATATTTGGCAAAAAACATTTTTGTTAGATTCAAAGGAATATGTCTTTCACATTGTACAAGATGTTCCAGACATTCCGAAGTTACACTGTAATATACAGTTGTACGTACATAATATTTGTCCTTTTGTGTGGGAGTTATGACCATTGGAGATTATGACCGATTACCAGTGTCGGGGTTTTGGCTGTGGGAGTTATGACCGTTCGTGCATTTGGGAGATTTATCCGTTTGTGTGGGCGTTTTGACATTTCGTGAGTGTGGGAGTTTTTGCTGTGGGGGTTATGAGGGTCCGTGTATTTGGGAGATTTGTCCATTCGTGTGGGGGTTATGACCGTTTGTGTGGGCGTTTTGACATTTGTTGAGTGTGGGGGTTTTGTTGTAGTTGTTTTGAACTGTTCCCGTTTCTTCTTCAATCCTTTGGTATGTCTCTCTTATTATTTCTTAATATCAGACCAGCAGACAAAATTTTCTCCACCCTATATTTAGTAAGTTATACTGGTGAAATAATTGTCCAAGATGATATTTCGGGCTGTACGAAGAACATTATGAAATAGAGATTTCACTGTAGTTAATATAATATCCTTCTCTTGTGGTTCTCTTGGTCGCTTTCCTGTTTACACTATTCCGTTAATGACATTAACCGCTACTTCTTCACACACCCAAAAGAAACGTATATATTATATTGTGCCTCGCTTTTTGGGCATATACTCAACGAAACTACAATAGCCTTTAAAATAATTAACTGTTCATCTATTCATAAATTTTCTTTTGAGGACATTAATTTTTTGAATTCTTCAAGAAAGAATTGTCAGATATAAAATATAGTCACAATTTTTTCTTCACCTATCGTAGTCTCTCGTGTTATCTTATTGTCGAGCTTGATTAAACTTGTCATTTTTTTCGAATCGATTCACAGATATTCTAGCTCTAAATGACGATTAGAAAATTAGTTGAGAATGACTTCCCTTACAAGAAAATCCCAATTTTTCCCCCAAATATGAAGCTAAATTCCGGAAAAAGCACAAGTTTTTCAAATCCTATATCATACCAATGATTCTTATTTCAAATGAAAACTCTTTTTGCTTGTAAGTCGGTGCATCTAGTAAGTTCATCTAGAATTGTGCGCGGAATGAAACTATTCCAGTGATCGATGGAAGTATCACTTATTATAAAGCTTGAAGGTCTTGTTTGAAGTATTGTGATATTGTGAGCGGATTTTTTTTACTTGAGAAGTGGAATATTACTCTATATCAAGGCACAGGGAGAAGTAAGGTAATTATCATTTGATAAGTGTTTCCCGTCTTGTATTGAACTCGATGGAATATTTCCAGGCATGGTATGGTGTCCATCATGATCACTTTGATACGGAATGTCAACTTCATCTTGATTGATATGACGGTATATATTCTTTATTTATATCTAATACCTCACCTTCCTTTGAATTAATGTGTACATCTTCGTACACTAACTTGGAGATAACGGAAGGAAAATTCGTGCTCGAAGCACACGTTCCGCCTCCTGTTCCGGATCGTTTACATTTGCTTGTACTGGAATACTTCATTTTATCAGAAGATTAGGAAATATTGTCAATTATTAAAATATAATTAAAACTCGAATGCACGACTCGCCACTCTTCACTTCAATTAGTAATTTTATAAACATTGGAAGAGACGTCTGCTGTGAAGCTTTGTAAGTACATTCAACTACGTAATTAAATACAATAAATATACAAAAACACGAGAATGCAGGGCTGTTATTTGGCGAAATAGGCAACAATACAGTCTATCAGAGCTGACGATCATATTCTTATTGTGTACATAAACATAAATTTATACCCTTATAGTTACTAATAGAGTATACAGATGTCTCAATAAACCCATTGTGTATAAAGATGTGATATGGATGGTGTGACATTGGAGCTCAAATAATAAACAATAAAAAATAAAGTAAATTCAATAGTAGATGTATTCAAAAATCTTAAACACAAGCATACCAACACACATATTAATTCATTATATTTTGCAAAATGTCCATTGGACCCACGGCATGAATCGAAAGTCTAACTTGAAAAAATTCGATTTTTTTAAAAAATATAACAAATCTAAGTTTGGACCTTAAATTAAATAAATGTTTCTTGTTAGCAAGAATATACTGTACTAGTGTAATACCATTTCTATTTTAAACAACAATGAAAATTGAAATATGCCTACAGCTTTATAATTTTTTATTGGACTTCTGTTTTGTTATTTACATAACTTTCACAATTGCCAATATAGAGTTAGTGTTAGACTTACATAATATTAGTGGTTATCACAGAATGCCTAAAAGTAGCATCTTTCCTAGCCTTTAATAAATACTTATGAAGGAAAGAGTGGTGGTGTATTTGTTGTATAGGAGTTTTGCATCCGTTTCAGCACCAGATGAAGGGATGATCCGGACCGCATGGCCTCTGTTCTGGAATCAAGTATCAATTGTATGATCGAACAACTCGCAAGCTTACATATAAAAGTACCTTACCGTAAGAAACCCGCTTCTTCACTAAAAACATGCGATAACTAACTTAGTTTTCTTTTAAAAGGTAACTGAAGATGAAGGAAAGAAAATCTACTCTTATAAGCTATATTTGATCTGTTAACTTCAATAACACTTACTTTCTGCAAGAAATGCTTATACTTTTATTGACGAAAAAAGTAGATTTTGTATAGCAGAATTATGAGAAAGATATATTTGAATCAACCATGTAGGTCGTTATTTAAAAACAGCCAACTCGTTATTGACTCAAAGAGTGATGAGAGTGTGATATTGGTGGGTTGTTCTTATAAGTTACCATTGGTGTGGAACTCCGAAAAATAAAGTTTTTGATGTGCGACCGAACAGATAATTGTCTCCTGATTTATATTGTGGCAATATTTGAAATACTGACATTCATTCACGACATTCCTTCAACTGAAGAATAAGCCATTATAGTTAATCACCTCTGCTAGGATGTGATCTAATTCTATTATAAATAACTGTAGAATCTCACATTGTTATTAAATGAGAAAATGAAAATGGTCTCCTTCTACTGTTCCAGATAAGGAAAATGTGTGTTCATGACCCAGACAGCACAATGCACGTACAGTATCCGTATAGTACATGTACAATTGCACGGATGCAACATGTGCATCATCTGTATAAATGCACGCCTGTTCATGTGATGCACATATACATGCCAGGTCCTATTCAACATCTTCACGTGCACAGAACATGTGCAACGTACACGTCCTGCACAAGTGATTTACACCTAGCGCGCAGGTGATTTACAAGTAGCGCGTATTCGATTTGCATGTAGTTCACAGGTGATTTACATGTAGGACAACGGTGATTTACACGTAGCACACAGGTGATTTACATGTAGCACACAGGTGATTTACATGTAGCACACAGGTGATTTACACGCAGTAACCAGGTGATTTACATGTAGCACACAGATGATTTACACGCAGTAACCAGGTGATTTACATGTAGGACAGAGATAATTTACACGTAACACACAGGTGATTTACACGCAGTACCCAGATGATTTACACGTAACACACAGGTGATTTACATGTAGGACAGAGGTGATTTACACGAAGTACCCAGATGATTTACATGTACGATAGAGGTGATTTGAAACAGTACCCAGATGACTTACATGTAGTGAACAGGTGATTTCCTCGTAGTACAGAGCTGATGTAAATGCATATTCGAGATGCAACGAAAAAAAGAAGTTTATATATTTGGTGTCTTACGCAGTAACACAATCTATAACTGCAAAGACATCACCTTCAAAGTATATAACAAGTAACTAATAATTGTCAGCGAGAATTTTAGTTTTGGAGTTTATTATTTGCAACGAGCAAAGCTTTAGGTAGTATCTTTGACATGTTTGCCAAGCAACAAATAACGCAACATATTCTACTGTAATCGGTCACGAAAATAATTTTGTAAACCTATGAACTGTCTGACAGTAGTTACATCAGTACAATGCTGCCACCTGTTGATATTGTATCCTAGCTCAGTGGACGTTATGGAGTTTTTACAATCATTCAGCTGTTATTCGTCGAACAGTCTCTATAACACCGCCTGGAGGAAAAACGACACCTACCAAAAATGGAGGTTACTTTCTGTTGATGAGAATGAGAGTAAAAGAATGAAAGTAAAAGTATACACTTGCACTGTATTATGGACGTCTCATACACACGTGCAGTACCCGTGCAAATACCCATGTGCACACTACGGTTTAAGCACCGGTAATTTAAATGTGCTTCATCCATGCAAATGCACATGTGCACATCCACTGCTCAAGCATGGGTTATGCACATGCGCTGCATCCACGCAAAAGCACATGTGTACATAACGTCTACAGCACGGGTTATATAAATGTGTGCTTCATCCATGCAAATGCACATGTGCACATAACGGCTTAAGCACGGGTTACGTACGTGCGCTGCATCCATGCAAATGCACATGCGTACATAACGGCTTAAGCACGGGTTATATAAATATGTGCTTCATCCATGCAAATGCACATGTGCACATAACGGCTTAAGTACGGGTTCCGTACGTGCGCTGCATCCACGCAAATGCACATGTGTACATAACGGCTTAAGCACGCGTTATATAAATATGTGCTTCATCCATGCAAATACACATGTGCACATAACGGCTTAAGTACGGGTTCCGTACGTGCGCTGCATCCAGGCAAATGCACATGTGTACATAACGGCTTAAGCACGGGTTACGTGCGTGCGCTGCATCCACACAAATGCACATGTGTATATATCGGCTACAGCACGGGTTATATAAATGTGTACTTCATCCATGCAAATGTACATGTGCACATAGCGGCTTTAAGCACGGGTTCTGTACTTGTGCTTCATCCACGAAAATGCACATGTGTATGTAACGGCTTAGGCACGGGTTATGTAAATTTGTACTTTATCCATGCAAATGCACATATGCACATGTACGACTTAATCACTGGTTATGTACGTGTGCATAACCCACGTAAATGCACATGTGCACATACACGGGTTATGTATGTGTGCTTCATTCACGCAGATTCACGTGTACGGCTTATGCACGGGTTATGTATGTGTTCATCATCCACACAAATGCACATGTGCAAATGTACGGCTTATGCATGGATAGTGCACATGTGTCGTACACGTACGTGTTGTCTGGGGAGCTTGAGGTTTCTATAGGTGTGATATTAGCAACATAACACCACTTTCATCAGCATTTGGTGAATCCGTTTTGTTCCACAAGATTGGGACTTTCCCTGTTTACAAAACCTGGTAGTCAGGTGGGAAGGAACAGGGTCATACTGAAGCGCGCGTTTGTTACGATTTATATGCCCCGATTCAGGTTGAACCCTGGGTCTCGTCTGTCTCCTGGCCAGGTCTTAGCTTGTCTACCGCAAATTTTATCAATTATGTCACTTAAATGATAGTTTTGTAGCCAGCACGTTTATCCTCAATGTCCGGTCTACATTGTAGTTGGTCCCATGATGCTGCACTTGTACCATCTCGAACTTATGGAAGTGACTCTTAATACCTACAATAGAACGGTGTTTTCACCTGTACCTAGTTTTCTACAAATGTCCAGTGCTACTCCGCTACATCACCCCTCACCCGTTTTGACCTCACGTTCCCCTCGAAAGACTGCGACTAATGGCAGCATTCCAGTGCAAAGCGCAAACGTTGATTTGGCGGCACAGTCATCGATCCAGTCACACTTTTCACGTTCAAAGTAGCTTTATCAACCACCGTTGGAATATTTCTTTTTAGAACATCAATGCAAGATGAAGAAAATGGAAATAGAAACCCAGAGACACCAGACCCCATTAAAACCTGGGGTAAGACTTCCGAAACACTTATCAAGCATACTGATACCCTTTCCCACACACAGCACCAAATACTTAAGCTGTTTTCGGAAACACCATAACTACGGACCCTCGTTTGGTATCGATGCTCAGATGGCCTACTTCCGGTCTCGCCTTAATGTTGCTACAGTGGGACATAGAGATGCAATTAGGTAACGTTATCTTTACATTTCAAATTAGTTCAAGTGGACATCCTTGAGGTTATTACGTGAAGCGCTTTGTAAACGGAGAACAGTCCAAGAATCCATGACTTTATTGTTTCTTGGATATGGTCGCATTGCTTTCACCAGTCTTCTTGTTAGTGGTCGACAATGACAACGAGGATGCCGAGACGGACGACGTGACATAGTGATAATTAGTTCAGAAATATACGTGAAATTATGTTTGCTGCAGCAACCTGCCGATTCAACTTCACGCAAATACGTATTAAACTCATACACAAATAACGCACAAATGATCCTGTTCTTCCATTCGAGCCAAGCACATATATGAAATCAGAAAATTAGGTGACTCAATGCCTACTCTGTGTCACACTGTAGCGTCAATAAGGCGAAATCGGAAATCGATTATGACAGAGTCGACATTTATTTATTTTATTTATTTAGAGAAAGAAGAAAATTCAATATATATTGGCTGGTTCCAATATATTAAGACATACACATTAAAAGTACAAAAAGAAGCTAAATTGTAAAATAACACTATACAAAATATTAATGGAGTAAAATAAAAGAATAAAAAAGTTTAATTCTACAGAAATTAACAAGTCAAATTTCCCACCTGTAAGTGCTAATTACTTCTCCAAAGGAAATGGGACTTCCTACATTCCTTTTATGAACAGAGTTCAACGTACTCTGTATTCAGAGAGAACACGACTTCAAAATTCCAGAAGCCATGTATATCTTCCGGTGCCTGGCAGATTAATTCAATGCACTTATTTCTATATTTGAAAAATGTTTGTGTTTCTTATATAAAGAATAAAGAAAATATAAAAAATGGCTCACATAAGCCAAAGCTTATGTGTAAGCCACATTCTCGTGCCTTACTTATTTATTTTTTCTAAAACATAAAAGGTATATAATTGTTATTTTAGTTAACATTTGATTCTTTTCACCACTGCAAAATTACCATTTCATATACTTTGTATTTACCTTCCTCTTTGATTAAGAGTGGGAGTTCATTATAGTTCTTCGGCGCTCGGTAATGTGTTTGATATTGAGTTCCTTTAATGTCTAAATTTTTGTTTGTCTCAATTCTGGTTATGCACATTGTCTCGTGTCATTTATTTCTATTCCTTTTAACATATATCAATCAATATGTTCTGCAAATATATTTTTAAAGTGGTAACACTGAAAATTGGTCACAGAGACTATCTAGTCTACTCACAAGTACTTTTTCAAACCATGTATATCTTCATCGAATGATATTTTGCTGAACCATCAAAACTTTTAAATGTGTAGGGTAGGCAGCTCCCCAAATTAAAATGCCATATGTAAAATGTATTTACAAGAGCATAATATAAATTACGTAATATTTTATGCTTACAATGTGTCGTGTTTGAATACATTTTTATAATAATTTTCTTCATATTGTGGTGATATGTGTAATATGAGAAGACCATTTTAGATGTTTGTCAATAAACATACCTAAGAAGTTTACTTTATTTTCACTAATAACTGGACTACAATTACATTGTTCAGTATTTTGATAATAATGCAATTTTAGTGACACGTTTTCCAGTTGTCCTGTTAAAGTTGGAGAAAAGATTATATACCTGCTTTTTCCAGTATTTAGTACTAAGTTATGATTATCAAGCCATTTCTTTACTGCTTCAGTTTTCTTGAATACCTCTTTCTAGTGTTACCAGTAAATATGAGTGACGCGTAATAAGCAAATGATTGCACTACCCGTAAGTTTTAAATTACACAAACCGTTCATAAAATTAAAAAATAATATTGCATCAAATACAGTTCCTTGCAGGAATCGTTGTTTTACATATGAATAATTTCTTTGACATTTTCCTATTTGGACGGTCTGTTTTATGACTTTCCAATAGCGAGTTATCAAACGAGGTTCCGATGTTGCGGTTGGTGCCTGTAGACTACTAAAGTAGTTGTTGCTATCCCTTGGAGATGGATTCAATGTGACCGGTAAGTGCTTCCAAGGACTTCACCAAGTCTCTGATGGGATCTGGAATCTCTGTCTGTTGCTGTCTTCTCTGTCCTGCATGAATGGTGGAAAAATAATGTTTCAACAATAGAGTATAAAACATCTATGGAAATGAAAACTGTAAATGACTCCATGACTGAGCCGTCAAAGCGACGCCAGCACTTCCCATTAACACTATCACTAGCCCGGAGATTTCTAGTGCCACGTGGCGTAAAAGGAGTAGACTTGAAATATTTGAAATAAAGGAGTAGACTTTGGATAATTGTCCGAAACTAGGTACTGGTGAAAAGAGCACACTACTGAAGATGTGCACAATCAATTACTGTTTTTTGCATTAACTGGACACGGTTCACGTGCAGCGTCGAGCATAGCAGTTACGTGGACAGGACATTCAGGAGAAACGTGTTGGCATCTGCATAATACGCACTCGATATAATTGTTTTGTGTAGTGGTAAAGAAACTAAGACTTAGTCAGGAAATAGATCAGACTGTTGGCTTTCCCAGAACCGGAAGGGTATCATATTGGGGGGCGCCATTGCAGTTATTCTCAAACCGTTAAAATCATATTGAATGTACTAAATTTCATACAGAAAAAATTTGCTTCTTCAGTCGACTCAAACAAGAACAACTAGATATACCTGTTGCTTTTTTTATATCCGAAGCAGAACCATTAATGCCTCGAATGATAATTTTCACCCCATTTATTAATGTTTAAGAATCAAGTTAGAACTTATATTTGCAAATACAGAAAACAAATCATTAACTCAACTAGAAAAATATAATTCAAGTGATATTTCAAGTTCATCACAATTCATATTTATATTATGCTGACAAACAAATCTATAATTGTGGACTTCATGACATAATTTATGTTTATATACAACTTTTAAAAAAAGAGACCAATGTGTAGAAGGTTATGAAGACAGCAGACATTTTTTCATTTCAATTTATGCCGCTTTCAGGTTCGTTATAGACGATTCTTTAGAAACACATGTGGAAGTCCAGTTAAAGGCACCAATCCTAACATTGGAAGGATATATGGTTGTTAATGGTAACATTAGTGGTATTCAACTTTCAGGAAAAGGCCGCTTCAATGCTACTGCCAGTAAGTAAATTACCAATATATTGTAAACAAATTACACAAAACACTTCACGTTGTTTCAATGTCAGAACAATTTCGTCGTTTGTGTAAAAAAGGTCATAATGAAGTAAAATAAATTTGAGTTTAAGTTGACTTTTCATCTTGGTATGTCTGGGCTTGCCCGTTTTGTCTAACATTACATAGCTTATAGCTCTCTTCTAATTTCACTTTCTTTATGTCATATTCCAACTGGTGTTAAATAGTAATTTATTTATAATTCCAATTTATTTCCTGTCATTATTAATACTCTAATTTGCGTATAATGCATTCACAGTGCATTCAGTGCATTGACAAAACACGTTCGTTACGCAAAGTGTGTTTCATATAACGCTGCTTCTTCACGCTCAATAAATAATATTGTTAAATGTATCAGTGAGTTTATATTACAGTTTAATGTAGTAACATAATATCATATTACTGATGGTCATATATTATTTGATGTTTATTCTGAAATTTAGTAGAAGTATATTGAAAAACATTTCTTTATTTTCCTTTAATTTAATTTTTCATACCAAAACCAATTTCGACATTAAAATATGTTTCCTAATATATTCTAAATTACACTTAATATTGTATTCGTTCAGTTAGCCATCTCTTTTACATTCTTCCGTGAAAACCTAAACTGTTTCTTTCTTCATCTTTCTAAATTCATACTTTGTTTCTTGCACCGGAATAAAGCATCAAGTTTCTTACTTTCTTAGTTTTTTTAAAATCTTGCTAGAGAGTTCCTTGCCTTACAAAGACTCTAGTGACAAAAATAACACTAAATCATTTTCAGTTTCTTTTTAGGTTTCAATATTATTATTCATCCTCGATTGTTCTGATAAAACATTCAAGCTTTTCCGAAGCTTTAACGGAAATTACCATGTCTAATTGAGAGGATTCCTTCTTAGAATTTTGGATATGAATTAATGCTTCCATGTATCGAATTTCTGTAGCTTTAAGAACATAAATTATATTTCTCATTATAATTTAGTAAGTGGTTACTAAATGATGTGATTTCATTACTACATTAATTTTATTTGTAATTGTGTCATTTGCATTGTTAATAATTGGGATTACTACATGCTAATAGAATTATTGATTACTCCGTCTCCTGGCGAATAGTTGCGCCTATAAATCTTGCTCTTAGCAAATGTGCATAAGCATTTGTTAAACGATATCTAAAGTTGTCTTTTAGATTCTGAGTCTATTCCATCAACAGCGACTTGATAATCTAGAAGCTCACATAAGTGATATATTTACCATCTATGGCAGTATTTAACGATTTCAGTCTATTCCTTTACTAACAATAATATCACATGGAATCTCAGGCTACAGTCGATATAAACACTGACGGGAACTGTAATCTGACGGGAACTGACCGGAACGAGTGATAATTTGGAAAAACCATCATTATAACATAAAAGAAATGAAACCAAGCAATAGTGGTAAGTAATATATAGATGTGATTAGAGTGGATTAAACCCAAGAAATGACTTTTAGTTAAAGTGTGCAAAAAAAGGTCTTTATTTTCTGAATGTTCTTAAAAGCTTGTGCAAAACGTTCTATAGAATGATATGTATTGCAAACCTACAATTAGTTACGAAATTCATAAATAAATGATTAAAAATTAGCTCACTCATATAAGACAACAAAATCATAATAGATTTTACATTCGCTGCAAGAATAGTTAGCGTAAATAACAGCTTTAACTTCCGAACGTGTTTAAGAGTAATTACAGATACCCTTTTTAAAATTGAGAAAACTTTTAAATTACAAAAAATAAACAATTATCTTCATTGAAATCTGAAAATATTAGTAGAGTTTTTAGATTCCTGAAATGTAACGCTCAAGATTTTTTTCTCAACTGAAAGAGAGAGAACAATCTAAAATTGTACCATTTCCCATTAGGCTAGAGAGGGTAGCAATTATTTGGTGATAATTTAAAATATTTCTCTAATGGAAGGAAAGAAAACATCTCCTTGTTGATAACTAGGAATATTGGTATATCCTTGTGGATTGTAGATAATTATTAAAGTAGAATATATTCTAGTTATTCAGTACGCGTTGCATGATAATAAATTACAGCCACCATCGTTCTGGCGAAAAGGAGTTTTAATAGGTCAAAGTAGGTAATATGTTGCAATTACAAAGAATGTACACTTTTGTGTCAGATCTATCGAAATGTAAGATCCATTGGAAGTTTAGAATATCATATTTCTCTCTCGTCTAACAGTCATGCCATGATATGAAGTGACATAATTTTAGATTAACTCTTCTCTACTACCAACAAAATTGTTATACAGGAATCACTATGGGGTCTTCTAGGACAACATCTAAATTATGTATCTGAAAGTGTATTGGAAATAAAATTTCTAATTATACATATTAATTACATTTTTTATTCTTTCTCATTCTTCCTGTAAAGCAATTTACAGACACTTTCCGCTGAAAGTCTAAAAATTTAAATTCAAGTTTGTACTTCATACGATATTATATTTTTACAACATTGTGTTTTCCTATTACTAGCAACTTTATTCTTTTAGCGACGCGAATATTGCAATGTTACCAAAACTTAGGCAATATAAAAGAAATAGAAATCGACTACGGCTCACAGCAGCAATACATTCAAGCCTACCAGTGCCATAATTAGCTCAAATCTCTTTCGTACTCACTTTCGAATTCTTCTTGAAACCAAAGAACATATGCACACCAACAAGAGCTATCAAGATTTCAAACTGGCTCAAGGTTTATATTTCCACCGAACAAGAGAAATCTTCTGATTAGTCCATTTTTCTATTACATGATACGTAGAGTCATTTACAAAAATAATGAAAAAAGCTTTCTCCGGACTTGCAGGGTAAGTCATTTTCTTCCCTACTTCTCTGGCTCAGGTGTAACATGAACTTTATTTCACAGTGGAATTTTTCTCGCTGTTTAGAGGTGAGTTTTCCAGACGCATCTCTCTCTTCCTAAAATTTCATTTTGCTTTTCTGAATATCTTCCTCTGATTCGACGTTTCCTTCACTGGATGTTTCCAAAATTTCCTCTGCTCTCTCGCTTTTATCCCTGAAAAATTTTCAACACAGTCAATCATGTGTTCCATTTTTTTAGAATATCGCTATCACTGAACACACACTTTCGATCCATTTTACAATGTAAAACATGATTTTTTTTGCCCGTCGTCCTGTTTAAAGGGTTGTGTAGGGTGTATTTTAATTTTGACTCATTCTTAGGGTAAGTGTTTTAATTTTGACTTATTTAGTTAAAGGGAGTATAGATGCTCTAAGAGGTTTTCATATTTAATACTTATTTATTTATTATATTAATTTATTTATGGATTAAGTGATATGATTCCAAAACAAAAAGAACACACACACACACACACATTAACAGTTTTATTTTAGGTGCTATAAGTGAGAATGTTTACATTGCCTGATTTTACATGAACACAAAGAGTTTTATAAAGGGCAAACTTGGGGACGTCAAATAATAATAATAATAATAATAATAATAATAATAATAATAATAATAATAATAATAATAATAATAATAATAATAAAGGTACAAATGTACTGAATGGATAGATAAGGTGAATGAAATTCTCTGGATGTTACATTAGAAGGTTATGCTGGTTTAGACGAATGAAGTTATCTTTTGTTCCTGGGACGATTCAGGAATTGATGACGACAGAGGAGCTACTTGTTAATAGGAACTTAGGTTGCGTATGATGGATAGTTAAAAGTTGCTGCAGGCGATATACTACAAAGATTTCATGATCCAGCATATCGTCATCTAACTATAAATGATATAGTGTCATGAAGTGCTGAAGGGGCTATCAATGTAAATGACGACGCATAGCTATCACGATCGTAGGGGAGGATTTCAAGCATCAGAGGATGAGTTGAGCAAACTGTTTCCATATAGCGAATACGTTATTGTTCAAGATGATTTAGTAATGGCGGAAGGTCGATCATTTCATAAATTATATTTTTGGATATGGCAGCCTTATACGATATGCTAGGCGTATAGCATGGCACTCAAGGATAGTGAGTTTTGGTAACATTTTAAGTTTGCAGATATCCAAGCTCTTTGTCCATATGTTAAATAACATGCAACGTACAACCTGGTGTGTAATCTAATTTTATACACAAATGTAATCAGGAGTCACTCTTTCTCATTATCTTGTAGAACAACACGAGACAATACAAGACAGGATATATGGGAATATAACTGTATGTGGAACCTAAAATATATTAAATTGTGTGTGCCACATTGTGCTTACGAGGGGGAACGTACCATGACATAATGAGAATTTGAATCCTGCCATCTGTTAGGCAATGTGCCAACTGTGCCTTTCATTTTAAATTAAGAATGGACATGATGAGTGTATGTACGTACATTAGTATTACCGTGGGATCATTTGAGATCCCATATACAAAAAATGTCCCTTACGCAGAAATATCTAGCAGACTACTGAAATTTTTAGTTGGCCTATTTAGTATACACCCGGGATAGAATACAAAAAACGATAGAATTACCATCTCACTAGTTTAAAATATAACATGATAATCACTCCTAAGGGTTCCAGAAGACCCCATGGTAGTACGCATGGGGTTAAAGAAATATTGTCGCCATTAACTGGTTAAAATTGAGAATATATTCGAAATTGAATAAAAGGGAAGTTTGTAATGGCAGTTAACTTGTACCATTATTAAATATGTTTAGAATATGAAAGCTATAACCTGAATTCATCCTCTATCTAAAAAACGTAACAAAACATTCTCCATGCAATAGTATAAACTGTAGAGTCAATATTAGGCCAGAATTCTAAATATGTTTTCGTAGGACGAAGGGAAAAGTTATAATGGTTGATTCCTAGTGTCGTTTTGAAATTATTTCATAATCTAGAAATTTAAACCATAAATTGTTTAACTTATATTGTAATCATGAAACGAAAGTGCCTAATATACCCAGACATTTGAAACAAAATTTTCAGCGTTGAAAGTACAAGTTGGAATCTTCATCTAAGTTATTTCTCGTGACGATTATACAAAATCATTTGCACTATATTGAAGATCTCAGAAAATTATATACCGTAGTTTATTTCACTCATTTGGAAGATACAATATGATTTTAGATGAAAGCTCTCGGCGTTAGGACGTAGAGTATCGACAATATTAAGTAACAAATTTTAAATATGATTGAGAAAGAACGAAAATAAAATTTCTTATTGCTAATACCTAGGAACATCGGTACTTTACTTTGATTCTAAAATAAATAGAGAATTTGACTTACTTAACTCTTCTCAAAGAACGATGAAAGGCTAAAATGAAACTCTCATACTTTATGCTAGAGAGGTCATCCAACAATAGACGAGAAGTGGAAATATACTTGAAATAAAAGGGATAGAAAGTTTTTTCTGGCCGATATCAAGAGACATTTGAAATTCCATCTTGGTTCTAACAATTAATTACTTAATATTTGATACTCATCTAGTAGGCTAACGATGACCAAGAATGACAGTTTGTAATAATTTTTCAGTTAGGGCGAATGCTGGATAAAGTGGAAATATTTTTTAATGAGAGTGATATGATTTTTTTTGTGGTAGATGTCCATGATTTTTACGTCATCATACTTAGCAGAAATAGCTCATATTTCACTCATTAGCTTTCATGCTATCAGCTCACCCAAGCAATAAACTGACGAAAGGCGACAACAAAACTCCCAAAATGTTATTGTGTCTTAAATAAATAATATAAAATACCTGCTGAGTTATACAAAGGGGAAATTTATGTTCTCTGGAATCCATATAATTGAAAAAAATCATTATTTCTCACATATAGTAGGGACAAAATGATTTAAAATGACACTTTTCTTTGTTCGAACGGAGAGTTCCGCAAATAAATGTCTAATTCGTACTGTAACTAAAATTGGTTAATGGAAGAGTCTTAGATTTTCGATACTATGGAATTGGGACTTTTTTTTTTTTTAGAAATGTGTAACTTCCAATTTATTTATCTCCTGTGAAAGAAACACAATAATCGCAAATGGCATTCTGCTGCGTTAATCCAGGATTATCACCAATAAAAGGACAAAATAAGTTATATTTGGAAGAGAACGGAACAGAAAATTTATTGGGGCGATACTTAGGAAAATAATCTTGAAAATTAAATACGATTAATTTATTACGCTTCTCTGGTAAGAAAGAGAGGAACTCAAATATTATAATTCCGTGCTATTCTGGAGGGCGGCACCAGTCTTTTCATATGCTTAGTTGATCTTTGAAAATTACATATCTTCAATTATTTAACAAATAAATATACGAATGTAGTATTTTGACATGCCCTCAAATAACACCTTTGAATTTAGGATGCAAGCGTAACAATAATAGGTGAAAACTGAGAATATGAAGTAATCACAAACCAGTGAAATTTTTTGTGGCTCATAAGAAAAACATTGACACATCATTCATTTTTTTAGAAAATTATAAGTGTTCGTTTAGTTTGCTCATATGAAAGGAATAGCTATGCAATTGAAACCCTCCACAGGTCAAAATTGAAAAGAGGTTCTAAATCAGTCCAAATTAAAATTTTAAATGGTAGCACGTAGGGACATTAATATATCTATTATTCAAGATTCTACAAAAAAATAAATAAAAAATTATTTCACTGTTCTAAGACGTCATGCTAGTATGTTAAATGACATTGTCCCTCGTTAAGTCAAACAGCGGATAATATAGCTGTTCGAAATTGGATATGTATTTCAAGTAGAAGCAACTGAATATTTCTCCTGGTTTATACCTATAGAAATTTTCATATTTCGTTTGTTTTAAATTGTAATAAACAATTATTAACAATTCATTTCACTTATCAAGTACAAATATCATAGTTTGAATTTACAAGCATCGGAGTTTAAATTAGATTAGCTGCTTTTCATGGGTTAAAATTCGAAACGTAGTTGAAATTAAATAAATGAATATGTGTGACTGGAAAATGGTCATAGACACTTGAAGGTTTTTCTACATTCTAGAATATCAAATAATCATAATCCATTTCTTTCATCTAATAGTATGATTAAACCTAAAATTTCAAATTACCTCGTTTGGCAACCACACAAAAATGCGCCAATAATTGATCAGAATTTGCCATATATTTCGAATAGAATAAATTGTAAATTCGTCGATGGTAATATATACAAATGTTATTATTCTTATATATTGCAGAAGATTCTAGAAAATAATAAATTATATTTTATTGCATTTATATGATTTACATAATCTGAAAAGTTGAATATTAATATAATGAATTATGTTTATGTATACGCTATTAATTACGGAACATAATTATAGGTTGGGTTTATTAATATCCATTATGATTCCACACAGAAATTTATTGTAGGATTTCGTTACTTTTCAAATATAACAGTAGTATATAGTTTTAGGTATTTTGGTTCTGGAAAGGGTTTCAAAGCAAACTGTGCCTGTGAAAAAGAAATTAACTGTTTGCGACTTCACTTGTGACTCTCTGTATAAAATTAAATTACTATATTAGTAAAGTTTCATAAAGTATTTCTGTAAAGAAATTCCATTAATTGAGCCAAATCAACACCAAAATTTGTAATTAACTAAAGAGTTCCTTAAAAGCGTCAGGAAAGTAATTCCCTATATTTAAATGTTTATATATCCACCAGCAAGCAAAACTACAAAATTAAATCATTTGTGTGTTTTCATTTGTGAACCTTCAAGTCCTTTAACTCGTTTTTTCTGTTTCATTGGCGTAATCAAGCAAAATTATTATTAGTTAGACGTGGGGATTAGTTAAGTATTATAAATAGGAATTTATACCTTTGTATTTTTAAGTAGTGAAACCCTTAAAAATTAATGTGAGTACATTTCATTTATGATAACCTTTGTAACACAAAAATGATAAATACTAACGACACCAACAAATTTAATACTCTTGTTCCATATTTTGTTTAATGGAATGAAGTTAATATTTATTCTTATATATTTTTAAAGTTAGTGTATGAACTGTATTTTATTTACCTTTCTCGTGTAACAATCATATCAATTTTGTATTGCTAAAATATACGTAGTCTTCCTATTGCTAGTATTACTGCATGCTTTGTGAAGACACTTACCATATATTGATTTCGCGTGTGCATTACAATAACTATATTTTCGCAACATGATACATAGCACATGGTTTTACCGAAAATTACTATTATTGATACTATAATGTCGTAACTTGGAATTAAAAGCCACCATTTTAACGTGGATTCTGCCTTTTCTGCATGGGTGGCCGGAAACTGTAATTTTGTAACACGCATAGATAATGTAATTTTGTCCAACTTCTAATAATGTTTGCTATTGCTGTTTGTTCCCTGAAGCACTGATTCAAATTCACTGTGGGATATGCAGCGTGTTTTACTTCTCAATCAGTTTCACATTTCTTTACTTGAACAGTATGGACAGTATTCACTCTGTACCCCTGTAATCACGCCATTGGAGATCAATGATAAATGTGACAAGCATTTTGTGTCTACATTTGTAATATTAAGCTGCATTTCTTAAGCAGCGTTGGAAAAATTCCTTCACGTATCTTGTTCCTACCATACAATGGATTATAAATGTGTCGGAAATGTACACAAAATAGTTGTTTCATGAAAACATATCATTACACTACAGAAAATGATAAAATGAGGCCAACAACGTTTCTAATAATAAATGATTTGATCGTAGAAAATACAAATGAAGAGATTAGTATTTTTTTTGGCAAATCAAACAAAATAATGAATTCAGGCACTCACCGCCATTTCCGTACAAAATACAACATCAGGTTCAATTAATGCTACTATGGAATCAATAATGTCAATTTCTCTAGCTTGTTCGTTATATTTAATCTCTAGCATTTGTAACTCAAGTACCACTATTTTGTCTATTGACTTAATTAATAACAGTAAATCCTGATAGTGTATTCACTTTTAAATCGACGGATTCTGAAAGAAAATTAATAAACAACAAAGATGTAGTAATGACGGTATCTAAAACGAATGATGGAAAAGAAGGTAAATATATTTTTCGTCCAAGATCATAGTTGGCTATTGGTCGGTTCACGTAAAATATTTGCGGAATGCATTCAATGTTATCGTAATTCAAAGATGTAGTATTGATACCTGAACAAACGTGTATATATATATATATATATATATATATATATATATCCATGCGCACATGTCGAGAAAGTTGTTCTATCAATTTTATTTTATAAACAATGTTGAAACATGCCGGTTTTTGTGGCTACTATACTAGCATGGCTACTTTGTATACAGGTTCAGTGTATGTCTGATGAGACTCTTGTTTAGAAGATCGAAAAGTAACATTTAAAGTATTTATTTTTGTGAATAGTAAAGTATTGTTCAGCAGTTCAGTGTTTTGTTTCTAGTTTATACACTAACAATACTAGTTTTTTTAATAGAGGCACTTATCAATGTCAATACTAAAAATCTAAAGATTAAAATACGAACTAGTGTTGCAGAAACATCATATGATAAATCATTGCATTACTCCATTTCCTTTATTTCTCATATTTTGTTTTGTTAACCTGCGGAAATATTGTCAACTTAACTGTCGTGTTTCTAAGTACTGAAATTAAGATCATACGAAATTTAATCTCTTACTACAAGGCTAGAATTGATTTTTCATGAGGCCAGTATACATGTGAGAAAGATTAATGCATCTTTCTTTCAGTATCTTGGCCGCATGGAACGTGGAACGTAAGATTAACCTATAACTCCAAGCTACAAAATTGACAACTGGGAATAGAACTATTATATAAAGTTTAAAAAATGACTTACTACCAGTAATTTAATCTGGTCATTATGTAGAAAGCATTTTGAGAATGTAATCCAAAGTACTCTGGAACCCATAATAATCATTCTATAAAAAAATGGCCTTCATTTCTGATACATACGTATGTTTTATACAGTATCTTTCATGCAATTTTAAATTAATAAGAACAACGTGATGGTACATCTACATGCTAAGGTCTACTACATGACGATTTTAGCCTATTTTTTGAATCGCAACGGGAAAAAAAGTTTATAATTTCTTTGTCGCTTATCGCAAACGAAAAATTAGCTTGCGTTGAGTTGACACAAATACCTACGATATAAAGTGAATAGTTTTACTCATTAGGAGCAAGTACAGTGTGTTTACCAGAATTTAAAAAAATAATAAATATATACATATGAAGCACGAAAGGCGGAGTACAAAACCGAATGGCTGTGAACCCTGAACATGTTTGTAAACTTCAATATATCTATTATTTATGAATCAATTGTAGAGCTTGCATTAGCTATCAAAAATAATGGAAGTTACTACTTACTAATGTTTTTATTTTAGTTTAATAACACAAAAGAAAGAATTTTAAAGATGAATTATGCTTCTCTTTATTTCTATTGTAACGACAGACACGTTTAACTTTCACACAATTATAGGGATAGATACAGGATAGTATATTAATAGTGAAAGAGAGTAGAGTTAGCAAATATCATACTCAATTACAATTTGTTACAGTCAATCCAGTGTACGTTTCGCAAACAAATATTCATTAGTTAAGAAAAAGCGAATTGTATTTTATCCTCGGTTCCTTTTACAATCACACTAAAGTCTATTTCGAGGTTCATAATTATTGGCTCATTTCCTCCAGGCGTATTTTTTGAACTTTGTTTTAATAAAGGTAGATTTAAAAGACTTATGATAAAATGGTAGTTAATAAAAATATTTTTAAATCATTATAATATATTTAAAAAGAGCTCCTCCATTTTCATCTGTTTTATTATTTTTGGATTCTCAATATATACTAATTAAGCTCTACGTTTTATTAAGACATATTTCCAATCTTAATACAGTAACGCTTTTCTCGGCTTTAGAAGTTTCGGAGTGCACTAGTGTTGAGGATACCTGGATTGAAATTAGAGATAGCATTAAAATTTCAGCAAAAGAAAAATTGGGAAACGCGGAAATACGTAGGAACAAACAATAGTTTGGCCAGGAATGCATAAAACTAGCAGAGAAGAGAAAACAGGCAAAATTACGCTTTCTACAAAACCCGAATGAAATAACTACACAAAATTTCGCAGATATCAGGCGGGAAACTTCCAAAACTTTTAGAACAAAGAAACGCGATTTTCTGAAAGCTAAAATTAAGGAACTTCAAGATAATAGTAAAAATAAAAACATCCGGGACATGAATAAGGGAATCAACGAATTTAAGAAAGGCTATCAACCTTGTGCTTATATATTAAAGAAACCTGACGGTACAGTTCTCACTGACACGGATAGCATCTTAAATAGATGGAAAATTTCTTTGATGATTTGCTTAACACGCAACCAAAAACAAGTGTGCGTGGATAAAGGGAGATACACACGGGAGAACCGTATATTCCAGAACCCAACCGAATAGAATTAGAAACCGCTATGAAGAAATTAAAAAAATACAAATGTCCGGTTTTAGATGAAATTCTGGCTGAGGTAATTTTAGCTGGAGGCAAAAAATTGTGGAACAAGATACACAAACTCATTCTCCTTATCTGGAACAAGGAAAAATTGCCACAAGAGTGGAAAGAATCAATCATTGTTCCAATTCACAAGAAAGGCGACAAAACGGACTAAAATAATTATCCAGGCTTTTCTCTTCTGTCTAAATCCTATAAAATCCTTTCAAATATTCTATTAGCAAGACTGGCCCCACACGCAGATGAAATTATTGGAGATTATCAGTGCGGATTTAGACGAAATCGATCAACTATCGACCAAATATTTACCATTCGCCAAATACTCGAAAAAAAGTTGGAATACAATACCCCGGTACATCTACTACCCGGTATTTATTGATTTTAGAAAGGCGTACAACTCGGTTAGGAGAGAAACATTATACAACGTTCTTACAGAACTTGGAATACCGAGAAAACTAATTAGATTAATTAAGATATGTTTAAATGAATCCCAAAGTAATGTCCGGGTAGGAAAATTTTTGTCCACGAGCTTTCACGTCGAAAATGGTCTGAAACAAGGAGATGCGTTGTCCCCATTTTATTTAACTTCGTTCTGGAATACGCTATAAGGAAAATCAAAGATAGCAATCAGGGTCTACAGTTGAACGGTATTCACCATGTTATGGCATACGCTGATGATGTAAATTTAATAGTGTGATAGGAGAACAATACAAAGAAATTCAGAGATGTTATTAAACGCTTGCAGAAACATGGGTTTAGAAGCAAATGCAGAGAAAACTAAATACATGGAAGTGCATCGGGACCGAAATACAGCAAATTATGGATGCGTTAAAATATTAAATAATACTTTTGATAAAGTGGATAGTTTCAAATATCTAGGATCAATATTAACAGAGGACAATCATATTCAAGAAGAAATTAAATGTCGACTAAAAGCAGGGGATTCGTGTTACTATTCGGTTCAAAATCTCTTGTCGTCTCGAATTCTGTCGAGGAATTTGAAGCTTAAAATATACAAAACAATAATCATGCCTGTTGTTCTGTATGGCTGCGAAACATGGTTACTTACTCTGAGGGAAGAACATAGACTGAAGGTATTTGAGAACAAGATCCTGAGACGAATATTCGGGCCTAAGAGGAACTGGAATGGGGAAAGGCGGAAACTTCATAACGAGGAACTACATAATTTATATGGTTCACCCAACATTGTTAGGGTCGTCAAGTCTAGGAGGCTCAGGTGGACGGGTCATGTAGTTAGAACGGAAGAAAGTAGAAAGGCTTTCAAAGTCTTGACTGGAAGACCAATCGGAAAACGACCATTAGGAAACCTAGACGCAGATGGGAGGAAAATATTAAGATGGACCCCGCAGAGATTGGAATACAAAGTAGAAACAGGGTACATTTAGTTAAGGATAGAAGTCATTGGAGAGCTTTCGTGGACGCGGCACTGAACCTCCGGGTTCCATAGGCCATAGAGTTAGTTAGTTTTTAGTTAATACAGTAACGCTCTTTTACTGGTGTGTTTTATTTGCATTAACTTCCAACAGGTTATGTCATGAAATTTCCAACAAGAAGTCTAAAGTTGCCTAATTTATTATCTTTTAAATCAATATTTGTCATTATTTCTATCATAATTTAATATTTCGTTTGGTAATCTAGGTTGAAGAAGTGCTTCCTATTCATCAGACTGAAGATAAACTATAGACATACTTTTCCGAATTTAGTTTATTTTCTTTTTATCTTTCCAAAATTATAATTTGGATTGTATTCTTAAAACTTTGTATTATATCCTTTCACATTCAAAGCCTGCTTTTGCTCAATACGTATTTTCTTATTATCAAAAAACGTAATGTGGTATGCCCGTAATTTATTTACTTTAGTTTTAAGACGTTTACTAATATTTCTGTAAATGAAAACACATTATTGGCGCTTTACAATTATACATGTTGAACACTTTTCAATATCTGCATTATTCTTCGTATGATTCGTAAAATCCTTTTTACGAATTAAACCTACGTAACAAGTTACATCTCCAACTGGAACTCCTTGAAATCTGCAATAATTTTTTATATTTGTTATTAATTACATATGTTCATACATTATTTGTTGCACTACTGTTTAACCCTCTATCTGGCACTGTTTTCTATAAATATTTGCTCTCAGCTAGCAGACCTATTGCTACGTCGTACAAACAAGAAAGAAGAATTATGAAACAATTATGTATGTTTCACTCAAACAACAACTCAAGAATAAAGAAAAAATGTCACACAGACTTCCACGCCACATCAAGATCTTTACTACTCTTCTGTTTGTTTTATTACAGCAGCAGCAGATGTCTTATTATGACCAACAATGTTCCATTTGGTATTAGTAAACTCAATGACCTATGCACATTAGAGGAATTCAGAGTCATATATTGATTTGTTTCCGATTTAAATGTGAGACGAAAAGTCTGCAAGAGAGACCTTCGTCATTGCGACAGGTCATTAGTGATTTTTCAGTCAAGACGTAATACTACGTCGTAGCCATTTCCCTTGCACGTATACATTCATGAAGTACTACATAATAACCAGTTACAGGACTAATAACATCTTTTTTCTGCTTTAATTAACACTAGAAGCACCGGACAGTTTCAACCCCGAGAATCACTACGCGGTTTTTCACATCACACATTAAAATATTTAGTTTTCACTAATGAATAAGGTTACATTTCATGTTTTTTGCTTATTATTGTATTTTATAAAATTTAACAATACTCGGTCCAATAATATGCAGTATTTATAACGACGCTTTACAGTATTTTTCTTTTAATATATTACTCTAACTACAAAATTTATTTTCTACATAATCAGAATCTGGGAATATATAAAGGTATTTATTTGGTGTGTTTTCTTCGTTACTGATCTGTATTATTTTGTTTATTTTCGAAATAAAACGGAATGTGATTATATAATTATTTGATGCACAAACTGTCATTGAAACACAAAATTTTATAACTAAAATTAGATTGCAGTCTATTTCAAGGGAATATGTTCCACTACTTTTCCTTTACACTTACAGATCTCTTTTGTTGCAGTTTTACACGTATTATTCAACTTATTCCGATTGAAAAACCACACCTGGCGTTGCACCTTTTTCTGATTGGTCATTTTTTTACAAACTATCAGAACTTACTTCACTAGAGGAATTTCTGACTTATTCAGCCAAGTTTGTGAAGAATAGCCTTTTGTTTATTTTGCTGCCACTCTGTTCGTAATACGTCATCCAGGAGTTGAGACATGCTATATCAACAACATTGTGCATGAGATAATCAATCCATCTCCTGCTTGGTGCTCTCACAGTGTATTTTCTAACCACTTGGTCAACAGCATCAACACGATGTTTCGTTTTATTATAGTATGCTATTGTCTCCCAATTCTTCTTTCTATCACCCGATAATTATATTATGTTTCATTTAAACTTTAAACTTGCATATTTTGTTCTTTCTGCGTTTGCACAATGGATATCTTGTTTGTTTCACCTCTCTGCACTCTGCCTCAAATATTGCTTTATCCTTGGATTAACACTAACTTCTGCAGTTATTTTCGTGTCTTTTTCATGTTATCCGGTAAACTACATCCTTTGCTGTGGAAAGTTTCAGCCAAACGTATTCTCGTAAAGAAATTATCACCTTACGTATATATTTGAGTTGATGTCAAGATCAACAAGTTTTAGTATAATCTTCTCACCTAAGAATACATTGCACGGACGATCATTTTTCTTGACAAGATCCATTATTCCATTCAGCATATTTGGAAATCTCATGTACCAATAATAAAAACTTCAGCCTAAATGTGGACAGCATTTAATAAATAAACTTGCCATGAACGTTCGTTGGAAGCAGTTCCTCCCAGACAGTAACATTTTATTGAGACTTCAATTTTATCTGACAATTGTCGATGAATAAAAACATGTATCAGAAACCAGAGCAAATTTTACATTTTCTAGTTTCTTAGGCATAGAAATTTCTTTCATCGAATCTTATAAATGTCATGGCAACTGAAAATCTAATCCACTAGTTCATTGATTGTAAAATGATTATAAGTATTGCTTGTTCATAAGCCTCTTATAGGAGTAACACTTGTATTTGTTATACCACAAATATTGCCCAAGTTGTGTCTAGTTCTTCATCTGTTAAAGTTCATTTATTCCACTGGGATGTATGATTTCGTTACAGTACACTTATGTATGTCACAGAAAATGAGCCAGCAGAAACAAAACACACTCATGTAATCATTACTTATATATCGTGCAGCATATAACGAAAAACGGGGTACTTCGCACAGAGTATTGTGCTTATAGATACAACTAGGAGTGTTCTGGACATTGCTCAACTTTGTAAAATTTGTGCAATCAGCGACTAAGAACTTGTTTGCTGGGACGGGAGATATAGTATTATCAGGCATATCATCGTCCGAACTTTCACTGTTGTCATAACATCCATGCGAGGAAATATCCTGATCCGAAAGTTCATTGCTTTAACATGATATTGCTCACATTCAAATCCAGATTCATGTGCTTCCAGGTAGTGAATTGTTTACATTATTGAACCATGAGATTCGATTCAGGTACAGAAAGAATGATGAAGAGTGCGGCACAAACGAGAAATCACAGAAATGTACTCTGTTATTATCGGAGGCTGGGAAAAGGGCCAAGGAGAATATATAGTCATTCAAGAGGCCATAAGAAACAGGAGGTGATTGGCCGGAGACACGAAAGTGGTAAACATTGGAGTATTTGACAGGAGTGTGGCAGAATATAGGATCTGAAAGCTCGCATATCACCGAATGTGGAGAGCGATTCTATGAAACAGAATCTTTGATGTAAGAAATGCGTACGGCATAAACGACAACTGATTGATGTATTAGGTTCGATGTAACAATCGTACAGTACATGTTACACCGGAGGAGGAATTTTTCGGTGGCTCAGAAGTGACAAATTTTCGCATAACATCTTCCTAGATTAAATAACTTCTTCTGTCATTCTCCATGATCCCTTGAAGTCTGACCCATCATTAAAGATACACCCTTTATATGTGTATGTATAATGAATTAACATATTAAGTATTAATGGCCTAGAGCACAATAAGACACATACATATCAAACTTAGAAATAAATAGTCAGAACGAGGAAAATGAAGAAAAAGCAAGAATATTAAACTGATTATCAGTACTTCCGTTCATAAGAAAAATACACGATCAAGACATAGTGGATTATAATTAAGATTTAGGACAATGTTATAAGATAATTTAAAGACAAAGTTAAGTGAAAAACCTTACAATGAAACAAAAATAATCCGAAAGTGAATGAGTGTATTTCCCAAACATGCTAAATCCAAAAATGTCCGATTTTGAATTGAATATGGAAGAGAACACTATGGGATCTCTTACGTTAATTTTTTTTATTTTTTTTTTATTTTTGTCAAAACACATTATTTTCTGTGGTAAATTATGTTTGAAATTGTACCTGCCATAGTGTTTCAATATAAGAAACCATAGATTTATGCCGTTTCCGAAGAATTCTACCTAACGGATTCTGGTAGTTTTGGAAATACAATCCTCAATTGTATGACGTAATTTAAATACGAGATGATATAGGATGGTGTTTCAATGAATCACTCATTATCCTAAACATTTACAATGGAATTTAAAGATGAGTTTAATTGGTGAAGTATCTCGTGCAGACAAAGAAAAATAATTTATTTTTGAGTTTCCTGGTACAGCAGGTATGTGCAAGTTGAAGCAGGGAGTGGACAAACGGCAGAGGACATACTTGTGTCGAGGGCCGTACGAGACAATATATATAATTTTCATAACAATTATATATCTATATTCAAAATATGGATATATAATTCGTACATTAATAGCGCAATATCATAAAACTGTTATAACGGAAACCTAATATTTACTTACTAAAGAATAGAAGAAAAATATATTTATTCATCTAGTTGCTAAAGAAAAGGAGAAACATATATTTATAGACTACTTATGTGGGACAGTTGACTACTCTGCCAATGTTCGGTATTGCACTCTATAATGGATGCTCCAGAGGATATTTTAAAGATGTACTGTATCCAATAAAAATTGTGTTAAATTTAAAAGTTTATGTAAGAAATTCATTTTCAAAAAGTAGTAATTCAGGGCAGATTAAAGTTCTCAGTGGACCAGGAGGGGCCCAAAAGCTGATTGTTGCACATGGCTGTAGAACGATATATTTGCAATGTTCATTTACCAATCAAACTTTTTTTTCTGAAAATTTAAACATTAACACTTTCGAGTGTCATCACATCACAGATATTTTTGACCTTCAGTGGGCAGATCAAGTCACCCTGATCTGATAATATTTTTGTTAATTTGAACATTGGATGGCTATCCATAGACGACTTTCGGCTTCTCATATATATTTTGTGATCCTTTTAGTCCTTGAAAAAATCCAGGTGTCAGTACATCCCGTGCAAAGCGAGTTAAAGCGATTGCAATTATAATGCATTTCTCACGTTTTTATATGCATTTTTAAATCAAAATGGAATCCGAAGAAGAAATATGAAATAAGCTTGATGAGTATGCTGTTGATTCTCGATCTGAAATTGATGATTCAAGCATGACCCGGATTATGTTGGCGGAGGTTCTGTAGCAGAGACGAGATTTTTTTTCATTGGGCTTGTAATAACTGACCAATAAAGATGACTGTAACATAAATATTTATGTGAGTGGGTGGGAAATATATCTTTGTAATATTTTCTTAGGTCAAACATTCGTATTTATTTATTTATTTATTTATTTATTGATATTCTTATACATTTTCCTGCTATGGTAACAAGACAGAAGAGCGAGTGCAAAAAGGGCGACTACAGGCGAAAATTAGAAATAATCGGTCTTTCAATGTATTTTTACTTTATACTTATACCTTATACCTTTATACTTATAGCATACTTATAATCAATCACATTGCTTGTCGGATTTTTCATAACTGAAAAATGTACATTAATAAACAATATAAAATGGTACATAAAGAGGAGAAAACAGATTGATAATGCTGTGTTCTGTAATAATAAGTTCATATTCGTAGGAAATAAATATTTCATGAGTCTAACGGTTTTAGACATTTTTATAGAAATTGAAAAGTAAAACAAAATCTGCAGACATTACTTTATCATCGCAGGAAAAGGCTCCGACTCGAACATGTTAATAAATAACATTAGTTTATGTACAATTACTACAAGTTATCGCAAAATGTTCTATTTTCAAAGAATAAAAATAAAAATAAAATGAGTATGAAATAATAGATTGTCTAAGCGATATTTTGTGAGAATCATAAAAAAGTGGTAATTGCCCCAAAAGTGTGAATATATTGGTGAACATAATATTGAAAATTTTATTGATCTCTTCTACTCCTTCAAGCAGAGAGGATTCCAATGAGTGTTTAATATATTTTTAAATAAAACTACTCACAAAGTAAAGCGTAGATAAGTTAAGCTGCCTAAGCTGTCTGTTCCTGTGGCTTACTTTATGTACGACTTTCTCTTTACGGTGTTAGACTGTCGCTGTATTGGTAAAACAGGGTATAACAGTACGAGAATTACCCACCTCTCTTTGTAGTGGAAGTTATCGTGTTTCGTCTTTTTTGTATATTTAAAAAGAAGTAAGATAAGTGTTTATAATAAATTTTAACAAGACACAATTGAATTTGGAAGAGCTGTAAACTCTTTTTATATAACAGAGAGGAGAATTTTTTATTCAAAAAATAAAAATCTCAAGAAAGTAATGAAAAACGTGAAGTGTAATTAAATAGCAACATAGGAAATCATTTGGATGAAAATTTTGAAATAAACACTTCCGTCCATTTAAGCCAATTATGCAAATAAATAAGAATAAACATTTCCTTTTAATTAGGAAAATCTTACATAATTAACCGTATCAAACAATATAAATATGAACAAAATAGATAAATATTTACTCAATCATTCAAAGTTACACATTGTTTATTTTCGAGACTATAGAACTCAGATCCTATTAACCTAGGAAAATAATTTTGTTAAATATGTGTTCTGAATCTTTCCGCCGATAGGTATTTATGCACGTGGAGGTACCACGGAGGACGAGAGAGGGTAATGACGTGCTCTTTATGTTTCTTTGCAGGATTTAGGGGATTATATTCCTTACCCCTTAGGAGTACACACATAAAATGCTTATCAGCGGAGTGCTTCATCCCTCAGCCACACATTGCAACAAAAATTGTCTTCCTACCTTAATTAAAGGTTTAGTTTTTTAAGGTCTAAAGTGTGTTACGTTGAGGGGTGACCAGAATGTGACTACTTTTTAGACCAACAGGGGGCTCAATGGTCGTAACTCAGTAACGATGCATTTCCCAACATATGATCATATGCACTTTTTTGCTTGTCTACTCATAAGGAATCCACTCTTGAAATTTTACCGTACCTTTTTGTTACATCCTGTATATTAATTTAAAAACAAAAGAATTTTAAAATCTGATAAAGCGGTGAATATTGAGGAAACAATATTTGGCTTTTATGAAATGAATATTCCAAGAGAAAGTAAGAAAACTATTGAATAGTAAACATTAAATTATGAAGATAGGTGACAGGTTTCTATATACTATAAAAAAGCCTGTTTAGAACAGGGTTTGTCAACATAGGGATTGCGACCCCTAGGTGTCGGAGGAGAGTTTCATGGTGGGCGCGAAGATAAGCGAAAGAGAGAAATATAATTATAATCTAATTAAGAAAAATATTATTGTATCGTCATTAAATGTGTTTTCTTTTGTTTAGGATCCTTTATTGTTCTTTCCAGAATTGTGCAGGTGCGTGTGTGTGCGAATAGTCTTTTTTCCAGCGAGCTAATCACAATGAAGGCTTCGAAGTGAGATTTATATATCTTTAGTTGTTTTCAACAGTTTTCGTGATACTGAACACATATACAACAGTGTACCAAATTCACAACAATAGGATGTAACTCAAAGTGGCGGCCTCTCGAAAACTAATACGATGAGTAACTTTTTCAACAACTGAGGAAGGTCTTATAACCAAAATTATAACTAAACTTATTTTCTATCTGAACCCAAAATTAAGGGAGTTAAGAAGGAAACACAATGACATATCAGATTCGATATTTGTAATATTAATCAACTTAACAAATTCGGTTTTTGATCCATTCTCTTTTAGAGAAGTTACTGAATGCACTATATTCAAAAAAATGAAATGAAATCTTTGAGTTTTACGTCCCACGGTTATGCCGGTTAGGCTAAAGGAGACGGTGATAATGAGAGATGAGTGAAATGGTGGAATGAAGAAAGTGGGAGGAAACGGGAGTACCCTAAGAAAACCCACGAGCACGGTGTTTCTCCACCACAAAGTTTACTTGGCGGGGGCTGGGATCGAACCCGGGACCCCAAGCACCAGAGGTGAACGCTCTACCACTGAGCCCCCGCGCCCCCGCACTATATTCAAGAAATGGACTCTATTATTATAGAAATAGATGGGCATCGTGAGGCATTTGCAATAGGTATATTAAAAATTCAAAACAATGTTATTAGAACCCTTAGGTGGCTTTCAAGAGGATGTGATAAAATTAAGGTCGTGATAGGAATTACGTTGAAAACCATTGGTCTAGACCGTTATATTGTATACGACACAGTTATTGTATAAAGGTTCAACGATTACACTAGTTAACAAAGGTTTTGTTACATAAAAGGAAATACCTGTTCTTAAAGGAACTTTTTGCGCTGAATTCGAATATGCACTCGGTTTTTCTCCATCACGTACGATTATCCCGTAACAGAGGGATTTTCGGGAAAATCCCTCAAAAATTTCCGTTTTCGCTTATTTTACACCCCAAGATTTTGTCCCCTTGCATATACTAACATAGAAATTATACCCTAGTATACTTTGATTCATATTTAACAAACCCTCCAAGTTTCGTAGTAATCGCTTTATTCTTTCTAAAGAAATAAATATGTTTGTATGTATACTGTGTGTACTGTTTATTGCACCTTATAGTAATGCTTTCAGATCTCCTAAGTTGAGGTAAAACGTTTTGCTTTATTACCACAAACACATATATAAAATATAATACAATATAATTTACAAGTGTGACAATTTACAATAAACAATAATACTAATGTACCAAAAGGTCATGAAAAGACAATCAAAACTATCACAATATATGAAACTTCCATTGGGCTACAAAAACGTACACTACTTCCTTCTTTTGTAAGAAATGTTGCATTCTCTAACAAGACCCCAACAATAGTCCTCCAACATTGAAGGATGCCATCGTCCTTGGTACCTTTTCTCCATTGCCATTATATCTTGGTGGAATCTTTCCCCCTGTTCGTCGCTGAGAGCACCTAGGTTAGCAGGAAAGAAGCTGAGGTGGGAGTGCAAAAAGTGGATTTTTAAAGACATCCTACAACTCAACTCTCTGTATTTCTGTATCACGTCCTGTACGATTTCTGTGTAACTCTCAGCTTTGTTATTGCCCAGAAAGTTGCGCACAACACACTTAAATGCTGTCCAGGCAGCTAGCTCAGCACTGTTTAACTTGCTGTCAAAGCTATCATCAAGCATTAATTTCCTAATTTGGGGACCAATAAACACTCCCGCTGAAATCTTAGCATCACTCAGGTTAGGGAACTTATCTCGCAAATACTTGAAACCTTCACCAGATGTGTCCATGGCTTTGACAAAGTTTTTCATAAGTCCTAACTTGATATGAAGTGGCGGTAGTAATATCTTATTAGGATTTACCAAAGGAGCGTATTTGACGTTGCATTCTCCAGGTACGAAATTCACTCTAGGTTCCCATTCCTTCACTTCATAATGTTTGTCATTAGCTCGGCTATCCCATAAACATAAAAAACATTGGTACTTCGTGTGACCGCACTGCAGTCCTAATAAAATACCAACTACCTTGAGATCAGAACATATTTGCCAACAATAGTCCTTGTAATTTATAAGATTTAGCAAAGTTGACATGGTGTCATAGGATTCCTTAATCTTCACTGAGTGCGCAAGTGGTACAGAAGGTTTTTTATTTCCATTATGTAAAAGGACAGCTTTAAGGCTGACCTTTGACGCGTCGATAAATAAAGCAAATCGTTTATACCCCAACTCAGGAGATCTGAAAGCATCACTATCAGGTGCAATAAACAGTGCGCACTATACATACAAATATATTTACTTCTCTAGAAAGCACAAAGCGATTTTTACGAAACTTTTAGGGATTATTAAATATAAATCAAGGTATACTTAGGTTTATTTTCTATGTTACTATATGTAAGGGGACAGGAGCTAGGGGAATAAAATATCTGAAAAAGGGAAATTTTTGAGGGAATTTCCAGAAAATTCCTCTGTTACGGGAAAACTGTACGTGGTGGAGAGAAACCGAGTGCATATTCGAATTCAGCGCAAAAAGTTCCTTTAAGATCAGGTGATTTTTCTCATGTAACAAACAAAAAGTTTAAATTTGTTAACTAGTGTATCATTTTTGCACAATCGTACGCTCTCTCCCTGTCCCTCTCGCCCCCATAAATACACATACACATACACACACACACACACACTCAAACACACAAGCACACACGCATGGGTGAGGAGAGCTTTCTTTCACATAACAAATAATAAAAGAGATTTGCATTATTGAAAATTTGCGCTGATAAAGAAAACTTTTGATTTGATAGAGGTATCTTATGTACCTTCATGTTGACGGCACTGATCAGGATGAGTAAGGCTCTGTCACGTGCGGACGAATAGTGGACTTAAATTGGTTCTTTCGTGCGCTAAAAAACGATGACCTACAGCATTAATACGACTCTTAATAATGATTATGTTTTCATAACATGCACATGGATGTCAATGGAACGCAGAGGGATAATAACAAATATAACTTGCATGCACTAGGTTTTTCATGCAATAATTCCATCTTTAATTTATAAAACGAATTTTGTACTAAGGCACAATTGACAATTACATTTGTATATTAGGTTTATAAATCACATGGTATGAAGGAATGTGTTTTATTAATTGGTTGAGATTGAATGGGGACGTCAGGGTCATTGCCAATTTGTCCACGTCACGATCAATAAGACTGAAGTAAATAAGTTTCAAAAGTACCATAATATACTGTTGAAAAAGAGAAGCATAAAATCTAAAAGAAGAGAAAAATTGAAATATAAGAATATTGAATACAAAGTAATAACAGTAAGTCTTACTGTTAATCTACAATAGTAGCAATAAATAGTAAATGTATAACAACATTAAATAAAAAGATAGGACAATACCAAGAAATACCAAAAGTAGATTATACCAATAAATATTAATGATGGTAACAAAAGGAAGAATAAAAATACGAAACAGTCAGAATTAAATATGAAAATGCAGGAAAACGTTGGAAAAACTCAAAGAAAGTTGTAATGTTACAAGTGTGCCGAAAGCAAGCCAATGCTAAACAAAATCAACATCATTGCCCAATACACAGACAAGTGAATCCAGTTGTCCATAACGCTCTCTGAGATATCAGTATTCTGAACATTCGACAAGACTATGAAAAATCTTTTGCGAATATACATTAATCACAGTACGGACAATTGAACAACGCAGCAAATAAATGTGCTTCATATAAGAGTGCCTGGTACTGAAGCGCATAAGGAGCACTTCTTCTCATCCATGAGAGCGAGCTGACGTTTTCCATTCTTCAGAGCTTGATTTACTGCATGAACATTACCTACAATTGCTTTGCCCAACTCTTTTTGCCAATCAGAGCGGATCAAAATATGGACATAACTACAGCGAAAGAGTCGAGGAAGACTATGATCCAATGCAACTTCGGTAAACGTAGCATGCTTAGCAGCTGCGTGAGCACTTTCGTTTCCCCGAATGAGGACATTACTCGGTACCCAACAGACGACAACGGCACTGTTCTGTTGCTGTACATGATTGGCCTCTGGCTAAAATCTCTTGAGCGAAACTATTCGAATTGAAAATCTTCAGTAAACTCATGCAGAAGATCCTTGGGTTGTTGCAAACAAGCCCTCGCCGAAACAAAAGCGTAAGGCAAAGTCCAGGTTGAAAACGCTTGCTGATACACCAGGGAACTGATCCGCTGTTTAAAATTCAAACATAATTGCAAGTCAAGTGCGGAGTACAAAGCAATTATTGGAGTGCAGCACAAAACCGAGGTGTACGAGATTGTCATAAAAGCTTTGGAAAGATCCAAATCATGCACGTGCTGGGATACAAGGGCTGTGGACAGGTTTGCCAAGAGGGCGCCCATAGAAGCCGTGAATACGTATTATATACAGTATACGTATATATTTGGTTTGTGTGGTGTACACTAATTAATATAGTAAACGGGAGATTGTTCCTCTCCACGAGATAAAGCGAAACATCTAGACCAACCTGGGTGTAGAAGTGCCTAGGAGCTATGACAACCCAAAACTTCGGAAAAATGCAAAAATAGGTATACTCGAGAACAAAATGTATGATCAAAATCGGGCAAAGGGAATGCCCCTTACTCTTTTAGTCGTAAATTCTATTAGTGTAGAATCGGATATAGTGCAGTGGCGGTGCAAAGGTGATTGCCAAAGACACTGGAGTGTTGCTTCCAGCACATTATCAAACATTGAATGATGATCATGAACAACAATTCAGTACAAGATTTCAACAATGAAAAGTAATATTACATTGTTCAAATTAGAACACTTAGAATTCGGAAGAAAGAGAGGTACACAAGTACGATTGATCAATTTTGTCTCGGTATAGAATAAATTATCGGAAGAAGAATTTAAATGAAAAGAAGTCTTTAACGTATCACAATATTCTAGGCTAATTGTAAAGGATGATAAATAAACGACGTCCTATTCAAGTTAAGAGTGTGTGAAAGTGGAACAAAGTAACTTTGATGCAAATTAGGTTTATGGTGAGTGTGCGTAAGACTGTCAGGCGGCAAAGTTCATATATGATAAACATGAGATTCTTCACATGTCAACATTGATTCCCACAAATTTTTGAATGCAACTTGGGCGTAAGTAAGCTGCATTAAAACATTTTCTACTCGTAATACGTAATTCAGTGGAAGATAATACTGTAATTCAGAGCACAGAAACAATGAAACTAAACGAAAAACAAGTTTTATGCGTGTTGCACAATGACACAAAGAATTAAAGTTTCAAACTACCGATTTATTCTGTTTCGTACAAAGCAGAATAACTGTGAAATAGTCAGAAGTAGTTTGTATAGTATTTGTGCAATGCAGTATGTGTACTACAGACAGCTGTGAAAAATAACACTTCGCAGTCCGATAATGTCGACCGTTGACCGCATTGCAAATATGACATCGGCGAAGCAGATTTTTCTGCGTGATGCAATTTCGGAGATGATTGCCGCAGCTATATTAACTCGAACAATAAACTCATCGGCTGTCGTGGGTAGTGTTTTATACAAAAGGCGTTTCATCTGGGAATGTTTCATTTAGGTAGATCTGCATATTTGTCAAAATGTGCAAGTCCACTGTCATCCTGGGTTCATATCTGTTGTCTTATGTTCAAAGGAACATATTTTAACAATTTTGGGATAACATTACGTAAAAATAAAAGACAAGTACTCCAACACAGGTAGGCCGGTAATACGTAAGACCCTACCACAAAACTATCCCCCATACCGCACCGCACGCTCATACTAAATATCTACTGCTGATCGTTCATTAGAATTGCAAGTGGATTGTTACGCTCAACATATGGCTACTGTTAGTTTCAGGACGATTTCTGATCATTCTCAGTACGCTGTGTTCAAATTCAACTGTCAACATGGTGCGATTTCCTCCGATTTCATGTAGGGAAAATTGAAGAGACCCTTTCTATGGAATGTGAATATGAAGGAGTGGAGAAATACAGGGAAAGTTACCCTCCTTTGAGGGCGACGGTCACGATATAATTATTTTTATCTCTTCCGCATATCTTCTCTACCCCCGTGGAAACGTTTCGCGTCCCCAGGTTGAGAAACCCTGGCCTAGAAAGTATATCTGTGATACGATAACGACTTCTTTTCAGGTAATTCTTCTTCCGAGAACTTACTCTGCAATTGTACAGTCCGCGGCATAAAATTTGTTTCAAAAATTCTAAGTCCAAATTAATAACAAATTCTTGCCCAGTTTTCTTATGCATTCCCGCAATACATGTATCAATCGATTAGTTGCTTCTAGTATATATTCCAACTCCTCCCCGTCCTCCACTTCCCCTTGTCTAAGGCAGTGTGTCTGACGTAGTACACTCTCTCCATTCAGCTGAAAAAGAAACAAGAATCAAGTTTACAACGTTATAGATTTAGAACAGTCTTTTCCATTCGTTTGTTCTGAAATATTTTTAAGAGCTTAAATTAAAGGAAAGTCACACAATCTTCCCAGAGCTTCATAAATATCTTTAGTTTCATTATTTTCTTTCTTTAAAGAGTGCAAGCTAGTAAGATGCTCCCTAAGAAATCTATGGAAATTGCCAAGAGCTCTAAAATATCTACGGACAGAAACGAGTTTTATTCAATGATTCATTGAATTTCTTTTAAGTAAGTGCAAGCAAATGTTTCAGGGGCGTCATTTGGGCAGGACAGGAGGGTGTAATTCCCCCTCTCTTGAGCTTCATAAATACGTATTTTTTGATTAAATATATAGTAATACACTAATAAAAAGTGAAAATCTTATGTCGCCGGAGAATCTCTCCCCCCCCCCGGTGCGTCTTCGAGTGTTTCGTCACCATCCTTAAATAGTTAAATCATTTCTGCATTGACCACATTGTTACGACATACTCACCAACCGCCAGGAATATCTTCCGCCCTGCCGTACCTTTGTTTGACCGCAGTTTGAACTCGTGGAACATACACATCTTTATGACGCTCTCTAGAGATCGCAGGTTCACTATGTATTTACGCAAGATCACGATGTAACTGAACTGCCACAACCAGGAAGTATGTTTAATTAACTCACACCAACAGCTGATATTCGCCTTATTCCCATTCGACCTCTGCTTACGGTGTGAGGGCCAATTGAACACATACATTCAAAAAGGTTACAGAACTTTATTGGATATCAATATATAAATGACGGACTTGTCTGTAACACACCCTTTACAGTTAAACTAGAAACACGAACATCAGCAATAAGAGAGCTTATCTGACGCCACTCTATAGACACGGGCGTTCTCAGCGTTGATAAACGAAACACATTTTCTCCAGCTTATGTGCTTCGAGAGATTTACAGAGCATTGAGCACGAACACGCAGAACACGAGTGATTGCAAGTACCAACTGCCCAACGACGAGCTAGAGTATGCTCACAGATTTCATGGCAGAAGGTATATCGTAATGGCAGCGAAACTCAGTAAGCTCATTGATAATACATTAGTTAGCTCGCTTCAAATTGAAGCACCGGAACGAAACTGAGAGCAAACAAGGAATTATTCGAAGAAAAAGAAACGTAATCATTGGCACGAGGAACATGACTCACTCTCAACTTCAATACGATTGACAGACCAGCACTCCACATGGAGAGATTGATACAGGAATATTTCCATGCGGAGAGGACAAATGATTCGGAATGTCAATATTAAGGATAATCAGCCCGCACCCTTTAAGAAAGTTCACTACCTGACATAAACGATCATGAGTGTACAGAACCATTGAGGCGGTGTTAGGTATTTACCTCTTCAACAAGCAAGACTGAGAGTTAAACCTGATGATAGAGCTAAAGCAGATTGGTGTTTGTAAAGGCTTTGTGTTTAGCAACGCATTAGGAACAAATGGTAAACGGGCAAGAGAAGAAAATTCGCATCTTTTCAGCTTCCATTATGGAAATTACGTGAATCGTCCAGAATGAAGATAATCGGAGGCACATGTAGCTAGACCAGCAGATGATGACCAACACTATTCTTATTACATCTATAAACAGGATACTGGGAAATAAGAGAAGCCGATAAAAATCTGAAATCAGTGTCGTCCAAAGAAGCAAGTACTGGTGAGTGTTCTGAGAGAATTGCGCCAATTTCTCAGGGTAACTACTAAAGCCATTGAACTTCGATTGAAGAAGGATCATAATTGTAAAGCTTAACAGTTGAGAGGAATCCTTCCGCGTGGGCTAAACAATAGCCCCTCAATGTCTAATAGTTCTTCTTCCGCAGTGTCAGGCTTTAAAGAACATGTAGGAGGGTACGAACATGTGTAGATTTTAGCCTTTTCGGTGAATTTTTTTTCATTGAGCCAGCGTACATACTGGCTAAGTTTCAAACCGATAAAAAGAAGTAGGTCGGGATGAGCTGGTATTCAGTAAGGAACACCATTAATAGAAATACATGGATATTTTAGTGTTTGTTAGTCGATGAAATTGGAGTCAGAAAGGTATTAATATCACTCTGTGTTGAAAGATACTGCATTTGCGTTGCCAAACATTTAGAAGAAGTAGGTCCAACATTAGAAGGTAACGAAGGGATGTTTTCTTTAATGTGAAGGTTATCATTTGTATCAGAGAACGTCTCAAGAACGCCTACATCTCCGACAAGTGTCTTGAATGCCTGACCAGTCCTGTAACCAAGTATAATGTACGCCATTGCAGTTGACAAAAAAGGGCTTGATGGTATACAAGGTTCCACACAAAGACTAACCTGGCCACAATTCACACGAAGGGCAGCGCTTTGTTAACAAAACGAGTTGGTGACTAAAGTCTTTACGGTGTAAGGAACTCATCATAAGGAATGTAGGGACGAACCGTAAGTAGAAAATAAAAACCTTCGTATTGTTTGGAAGCGTATGTAAATTGAAATTAAGAATAAGTGATAAGTTAGCAAAGCGTTCTTCTAATTTCCTACTTAAGGTGCGACTTATATTTACACATTAACCCGACAACTCATATTTAATATGCCCCTCTGTGGCATTTAGAAGGTTCTAATACGACATAACACCGCGTGATATGTTAAGTAGGCAATAGAGTTCTACCAACAATTTAGCTGGTAATTGGTAGTCATTTGAAGTAGCTTTGCTATTTCCTGCTCGTCGAATGTTTGTGCAACTAAGTGTCATTCCGTAATTAAATAATATCCTTAACCTATCTGGTGTATAAGTAATAATTTTATTAATTATGAAGAACTAGCCCTTTAGTAGCTCTCGTACAATTTGGTGCAGTATTCTCACTATCAGCATCTTAATTTTTATTAAAAGATATCAAACAAAAAGCATCACGATATTGTCTTCTTCACAATATCTGAATCTTGATAATATGTTTAATTATCTTCAGGTTTGAATTTCTCAGAGGGTGACACCGGATCCGACTTTAAAGATGGTTTAGTAGCTATATGAAGTTGCTACTAAAAATACGTTTATTAAGGAAAATCTGTGTTAACAAAGCAACATCAACATGAACCACTTGCCAGGATAACTACGATACTACCTCACTATCACATAAGTTTGACCACACCGCAGGATCAGCTTGCGACCGAGGCAATCAGGGACAATCGGAGTGGAAAAAAACATTCATGTCGACAGAAACGCATTCCCTAGACAAAAAAGAATGAGAACTAAATGGAACAATCTATCGAATAAAAAACAATAAAAAGGAGCACCAGAACAAGAGAGAAGAAAACTTCCTGAAATATCATTTCTTAATAATTTTATTACTTAGTTTACTTTTTTATTATGATTTTTTGTAATTTTTACATTTTCAAAGACTTGGACAAAGCATAATAATCACTGGACGCACAAAACACCATACTGAGATTGGTTTACTTCCACCCGGCTGGAGGAAGACGTCCACCCACCTTACACTTTTCAAGACTTTCACCAATATTTTAGGGCACCATTCGATCCTGCTGAGTGTTCATGCATTCATCCATCTCATGGCTTCGGGTCCATGCGTCTTCCAAACTGCAAATTCAAGTATGAAGAAAATATCGTACCAAAAGATCTACATCAAGAGAAAGCAGCCTTCATCCGAGGTTTATCCTTGTACTGTGCTCGATCGAAGGTTTCAAAGTCAGGTGATGGACACGCACAACCCCGAGCCTAGATGACCGGCATCTGCATACAGTTCCAAGAACTGTGCAAGGTTATGCATTTAACGTTTTAAAGAGAACAATATATATGAACTGGGGAAATTGGCAAAATTAAAAAAAAAGATTTATATATTGAGGGAAACAATGATGCTTTGAGTAAGGATACATTAATGCTAAATATTAACGAGTCCTTAATGATGAACATTAAATTTAACAACGGATATAACACAATAGGTAAAATTATCAATTTTGATTATGAAGCACAATCTGATAAAATGTATTTACAAACTTAATTATTAGTAGCGGACGATTTTAAAGGTAATAAATATTAATTTTCGAAAAGTGATGAGATTTGCAAGCGCTTACTATAAACAACTTTCTTGTATATTTATTGCTCAGAAAGCTAAGGCTTGTGACTCAAACTTTGTTTTCCAATATAGTAACAAAAACGCTTTAACCTCTACAGTATATACTAGTTATGTTGAAAAATTATTGAACTGTTGTTTAGCAAAAGTACATTTATTAATTTTGAACTCCGAAACACAAATCAACTTCTAAAGTGTCCTTGCTAAAGCACACACTTGTACCAGTATTCCCAGCATTGATATGAGCAATACTGGAACGCTGTATTTGGAATGGTGTGAAACCGTGATATTATATTTTTCGTGTTATATTCACCTGACTCTAATTGGATACAATTACTGGCATTTTCAGCTTGTGAAATAACCAAAAGTCACACTTAGCCATATCGATGACAACGGAGTCTGACGCCACACAGCAATGGTGTGTTTAGCAACAAAAGCATGACCCAAATTATGCTGACACTCTTCTCATGTACAAATTCTCCTTAAAATTGATATGCTGATCCGATTGAATAGTTTCCACTTGGGTATTGTCAAGTTGTGTGTAAAACTACATGCAAAATTGCTGAATTGTTTCTGTCATTTTACAAGGAAAAACTGAAATCCGTTGACGTTCGGTACATGTCTTCACCCGTTGGTCGATTTATGACTTTTAATGGCATGGAAAACTGTACGACTGTACTCGAGTGTCCCCTCTACACGTACACAGATGAAACTATCCCTTAAAAAATAAGGTTCCATACTTTCTGAATATACTTCGTATAACGGGTATCATTTAATATGACTTGAAACATCAAAGGCTAACATAAAACCATAGGTGGTATTTATACTGTTTTAAAACAATTAAAATATATTACAAAAATATTTTGTTTTATTCAGTGTAATAAAGATAGAATAATTTCTATAATTGTTTAATGTAATAGTAAATCGAACCTATGACGGATTCGAACAATGAAAAGAGAAAAATCTTAAGCGGCTTGAACGAAAAATAGAAGATATTATGTATTCGATTTTAAGAAGGAATTCTTAGAGTGTTGTGACACTTATTCAGATATTTTCAGAAGATTCAGTTTAGATCTCAGAAACCAAATTTAAGAAATATCAAATATTGATCCTCTCCACCCACTAACTCCACCAATTGTATGTATGGGTATTTCTGGATTTAGATATCTATAACAACAGACCTTTTTATATTAGTAAAGAAGAAAATCGAGAATATGGTTAATGCACCACTAAATTACTTTGAAAATAAACATACTGAACACATGAATGTGAAGAAACTATATGTGGTTCCGGAATTGATGGTTATAATCCTGAGACAAAGAAAGCGTCAATGTAATATTTCATGCAAACATGGTTGTAGAATATTTATAAAACTTTCATATTAGAATGTTACTGACGAAATTACGAAAAATGTGTTACAAATCTAATATTTTGAAAAAGAAAAGTAGCTAGTTATAATCTTATGGAGATTTGACAGTGTAATTCGCTAGAAGTTAAATAATACAACAAAATGATACAAGGGAGTAAGACTGTGGAGAATAAAATGTTAAAAATTAAAATTATATTGTAGATCTAATACTCCAAATCTCAGATAGATAACAATCAAATCAATATAATAATGTGTTTATCAAACTAGTATGAAGTACAATCGATTTCCTAGACGCCACTCAATAACAATTAAACGCATTTCTCTTGCAAAGACAAACCGAAAATTTCCTTTGAATGCATATACTCACTCACTCACTCTATGGCCTATGGAACCCGGAGGTTCAGTGCCGCGTTCACAAAAGCTCTCCACTTACTTCTATCCTTAGCTAATTGCATCCAGTTTCTACTTTGTATTCCTATCTCTGCGAGATCCATCTTAATATTGTCCTCCCATCTGCGCCTAGGTCTTCCTAATGGTCGTTTTCCTATGGGTCTACCAGTCAAGACTTTGAAAGCGTTTCTACTTTCTTCCATTCTAGCTACATGACCTGCCCACCTAAGCCTCCTAGACTTGACGACCCTAACAATGTTGGGTAAGCCGTATAAACTATGTAGTTCCTCGTTATGAAGCTTCCGCCATTCCCCATTCTCGTTCCTCTTGGGTCCGAATATTCTTCTCAGGATCCTGTTCTCAAATACTTTCAGTCTATGTTCTTCCCTCAGAGTAAGCGACCATGTTTCACAACCATACAGAACAACAGGCATGATTATCGTTTTATATATTTTAAGCTTCAAATTCCTCGACAGAATTCGCGACGACAAGAGATTTTGAACCGAATAGTAACACGAATTCCCTGCTTTTAGTCGACATTTAATTTCTTCGTGAATATGATTTTCGTCTGTTAATATTGATCCTAAATATTTGAAAGTATCCACTTTATCAAAAGTATTATTTAATATTTTAACGCCTCCACAATTTGCCGTATTACGGTCCCGACGCACTTCCATGTATTTAGTTTTCTCTGCATTTACTTCTAAACCCATGTCCCTGCAAGCGTTTAATAAGATCTCTGCATTTATTTCTACTGTTCTCCTATCATCCCCTATTAAATTTACATCATCAGCATATGCCATAACCTGGTGAATGCCGTTCAACTCTAGGCCCTGGTTGCTATCTTTGATTTTCCTTATGGCGTATTCCAGCACAAAGTTAAATAATAATGGCGACAACGCATCTCCTTGTTTCAGGCCATTTTCGACGTGGAAGCTCGTGGACAAAAATTTTCCTACCCGGACTTTACTTTGGGATTCACTTAAACATATCTTAATTAATCTAATTAGCTTTCTCGGTATTCCAAGTTCTGTAAGAACGTTGTATAATGTTTCTCTCCTAACCGAGTCGTAAGCCTTTCTAAAATCAATAAATAGTTGATGTACCGGGGTATTGTATTCCCACTTCTTTTCGAGTATTTGGCGAATGGTAAATATTTGGTCGATAGTTGATCGATTTCGTCTAAATCCGCACTGATAATCTCCAATAATTTCATCTGCGTATGGGGTCAATCTTGCTAACAGAATATTTGAAAGGATTTTATAGGATGTTGACAGAAGAGAAATGCCTCGATAATTATTACAGTCAGTTTTGTCGCCTTTCTTGTGAATTGGAACAATGATTGATTCTTTCCACTCTTGTGGCAATTCTTCCTTGTTCCAGATAAGGAGAATGAGTTTGTGTATCTTGTTCCACAATTTTTCGCCTCCAGCTAAAATTAACTCAGCCGGAATTTCATCTACACCCGGAGATTTGTGTTTCTTCAATTTCTTTATAGCGGCTTCCACTTCTATTCGATTGGGTTCTGGAATATACGGTTCTGCGGTGTGTATCTCCTTTTCTCCACGCACATTAGTTTTTGGCTGCGTGTTCAGCAAATCGTCAAAGAAATCTTTCCATCTATTTAAGAGGCTATCCGTATCGGTGAGAACTGTTCCGTCAGATTTCTTTAATATATAAGCACGAGGTTGATAGCCTTTCTTAAATTCGCTGATCCCCTTATACATGTCCCGAATATTTTTATTTTTACTATTATCTTCAAGTTCCTTAATTTTAGCTTTCAAAAAATCCCGTTTCTTTGTTCTAAAAGTTTTGGAAGTTTCCCGCCTGATATCTGCGAAATTTTGTGTAGTTGTTTCATTCGGATTTTGTAGCCACCGTAATTTTGCCTGTTTTCTCTTCTCTGCTAGTTTAATGCATTCTTGGTCGAACCATGGTTTGTTCCTACGTATTTCCGCGTGTCCCAATTTTTCTATTGCTGAACTTTTAATGCTATCTCTAATTTCAATCCAAGTATCCTCAACACTAGTGCACTCCGAGTCTTCTAAAACCGCGAATCTATTCGAAACTTCAATCTGGTATTCCTCTTTTACCTGGCTCTCTTCTAATTTCTTTAAATTAAATCTCTCCGTTTTCGGACATTGAATATTACCTTTATTCAACGATAATCTCTCCCGTATTATCGCTACTACCAGGTAGTGATCAGTGTCACAATCAGCCCCTCTAAACGACCGGACGTCAATTATGCTAGATTGTCTTCTTCTATCTACTAAAACGTGATCAATTTGATTATGTGTTTTTCCGTCTGGTGATGTCCAAGTATATTTATGAACGTCGCGATGTGGGAATTTTGTACTCTTCACGATTAGGTTTTTGGATGTTGCAAAGTTCACAAGTCTAACACCATTGTCATTACTTTCCTTATGCAAACTTTCGTTCCCTATAATCGGTTTGAAAATATCCTCTCGTCCTACCTTCGCATTGAAATCCCCTAATAGAATCTTCATATGGTATCGCGGGAGTTGGTCAAATATCCGTTCCACTTCTTCATAAAAACTATCTTTTATATCGTCACCCTTATCTTCAGTTGGGGCATGTACATTTAAAACAATAATATCACACCACCGTCCCTTAAGAGTAATAAAAGAAAGTCTGTCAGTAACAAATTCAACCCGTTTAATTGCTGGTAATATTCGTTTGTGAACGAAAAACCCTGTTCCTAACTGGTGATTTTTATTTCCTTCCCCGTAAAAGAACGTAAAATTTCCGGAATTCTCAGATCCATTTCCTTCCCACCTAACTTCCTGAACTCCTACTACGTCCATCCTGTATTTCTCTAACTCACTCGTTACAGATTTTAACGCGCCTGCCCTATAAAGACTTCTAATATTCCATGTTCCAAATCTCATGTCCATTTTCTTTTGCTGATGTCGTGCCAAGTTATCAGTCCTTGTCCGAGGCTTTTGTGAATGTTTCTGAACAAGTACCTTTTTTTACAGGATGAGGGTGTTAGCCTTACCCAAACCCCCAAGCTGGAGGACCACTCCTAGTCGTCTGTCCGCGACTGCTTATTCAGTATATTCGCAGCTAACCTCTATATCTAGAGGCCTTCTCCTCGATCCGCAACCTGAGGACGCGCCATGCCGTGGTGACAGGAACCCACGTTATGAATGCATATATATATATATATATATATATATATATGTATATGTATCGTCAAGTTTTTCATCGAATGGCTTTTAGCATACAGTGAACTAGTTAAATATAATATTATTTTAAAACTGATATCCCATTATGTATTGAATAAATGATAAATGAAACTCAGAACTGTGCATTTAATTATGAACAAGGTCAGAAATTATACCTATAATAAAACTTCACAGTGTTCGAGAGAAAGAGAATAACCTAATTTATCTTTCCGAGATTCAAGTCTTCAGATAAGTCATGAAATTAGAAGGAAGATTAAATTAGAACCTTGCAAGTGAGATGAATATTTGAAAGCAAAAGATCATTAAATTAAACATATTAAAGAATCATTAAACATTGATTTTAATCCGGATCAAATTTCTTCATTTGTTAAAGATTCAAACAAAATACGTTATAAATTTTAGAAGATCGTCTGAGTTACTTTTGGATGATAGATTATTGTTTACAAGTGAGCAAGTGGTTCAAAGTTCTTATAAATAAATACTCAGCCTGAGGAAAATTGAACTTTTTCTAATATCCACGTGACAACATTGATAACAGATCATTCGGTTAACACATTTAGATATGCTTCATAAATTCAGTAAAGATGAAGCGTTTTATGCTATTAATCCTGTTGTACATATTGATAGTTGAAATGAAGTGTAAAGTGTACGAAATATGTTGAATAGATCCATGAATTAAGTAAAGATAATTTTATCGTTTAGAGATATTCACTTTGACAAAGAGTTACAAGAACAATGAAATGAAATTCGTTGTTGAAAATAATGTTTATGTCCGAACTATGAACATTCAGTCTAGCCTAATGTGGAAAATTTTAAACACATTGTTTATTATATGTTTCGAATATATCACGTAATTAAAATGAAATAAGAACACAAAAATACTATGGTAGAAGTATTGTGTTTTTCAAATTCCGTGTAATGATAGACAGAATTAACTACGTCATGATTAGTAATTTCTGTGTATGAATGACTTCAGGTACATAATTATCTAGAGTAATTTAATTTTAGATGTACGTACCTTACAAATATTATAAATTTCTAACTAAGTATGCTCGTTTGTGTAGGGATTTTTGGATATAGCTTTTTTTTAAGTAGAAATTTAAATACAAAATTGTGTACAGAATAGAAAGTAGCAGATACAAGCTTTTATAACAAGGACTCTGAAAGCAGAATAAAAAGTAGTTTTTCAACATTATTTTAGGTAAATATGCTATTTAGCACGAAAGGAAGCGTTTCAGAAGTATATAGCAAACTGAAAAATGGACTATTGATAATGTTTAATGACAAGATACTTTACGTCCTAGCCTCGCAAAAATACCAAGACAAGTTATCATGTATGCCTTAATTCTTTACAAATGACGTTACTATATTATAAAATCATCGTAACTCTGACTAGCAGGAAGAATATAAGACATAATTATTATTTCAGATATAATGATTTGAATGATGTAAAATGTCCTTCATGCTGGGAAGACAGTTTATAAGTTTGTTAGTTAAATAACTAACAAAGTACTTATCAGTGCTACGTAAGCTGGAACGTCTTAATTACTATCATATCTGGAAACAAAGAAAGAGAAAGTAAGTTACTAGCATTTTCGAAATATACATTTTTCAGCTAACTAATGTTATCTGAAACTTACTAAGTCAGTCGATTTGTACGTTCAGCAATGGAGGACATCAAAATATTTTAATTTGATGAGGAGGACATTTATAAGCCGCATAAATAAACATGCAAACGACAACAACTTTATAAGTTAAACATTCAGAAAAATGTAAGTTCCGAATGTGTATGTCTTGCTATTTAACATTTTGTAGTTCCTTAGTGGTAAATCGTTCACCTCCAGTGCTTGGGGTCCCTGGTTCAATCTCAGCTCGCGCCGTGTGGACTTTGTGGTGCAAAAGCACCGTGCTCGTGAGTTTTCTCGGGGTTCTTCTGTTCCCTTACACTTTCTTCATTCCACCATTTCATTCATTTCTCAAAGTACCGTCTTTTTTAGCCTAACCGGCATATCTGTGGGAAGTAAAACTGATACATTTCATTTCATTTCAATATCTCTGAAACATATACTTAAATTTTTAAGTAAATGATTTAGTCTAAAGTTTCAATACAATTTCTACGCGAACGTTATGAAGATTGTCGGACAATCTGATAGTATGTGGAATGGGTTCGATTTAGAATGTATGTCTAAGGAAAAAAGTTTACAAACCAAAATATAAAACACAATCTAAAATAAAAAAAGAAATATGCCTTTGATCACTTCTCTTCTTCGCCAGGATATTCATCAGGATTCAGAAGCTGAGATAAATGATTGTATCTCCCAGTGGATATCGTGCGGCGGACTCGATCTACCTGATTTTGATAAGAGAAGTTTTCAAACTTCATGGGACGCTCCTCTTATAGACTCCAGATTATCTTCTATTCTTCACTCCTCCACCAATCCTGAAGATAAGGCACGCCTTCTTGCTACTTCTTCCCCTGAAGCTGGTGCCTGGTTACAAGCTATCCCATCTTCATCCCTAGGGCTGCATCTTCCCGACGAAAGTTTTCGAGTCGCTTGTGAGTTACGTTTGGGAGCAGATGTCTGTGAACAACACCAGTGCACTGCTTGCGGAAGTTTAGTGGATAAGAAAGGTATACATGGCCTATCATGTGTTCACAGTGCTGGCAGATACTCTCGACATTCCAGTGTTAAAGATCTCATTATGAGAGCCCTCATCTCCTTTGGAACGCCTTCCGTGAGAGAGCCAATAGGGTGTAGTCACTCTGATGGCAAGAGACCTGACGGAATGTCTTTGGTGCCTTGGAAACGAGGGAAGGCTTTAATATGGGATTTCACTTGTACTAATACCCTAGCCCCCTCTGATCTTCCTTCATCTTCCACAAAAGCTGGGACGGTTGCAACTCGCAGAGAATATGAAAAGAGACGAAAATATAACAACCTCTTGAACAAATACCACTTCGTCACCATAGCCATTGAAACTTGTGGGTCCTGGGGTCAGGAAGGTCTAAACTTCATTAAGGAAGTTGGACACCGCATAACTATTAACACAGAAGACACCCGAGCCTCATCCTATCTTATTCAAAGAATAAGTATGGCTGTGCAAAGAGGGAACGTAGCCGCGATACTAGGAACTCTCCCTCCGGGAAAAGCTTTGGACGAAATTTTCCTTTTGTAATCAATCTCCTCTCACCAAACTCCTTGTGGCATTCACTTCGAAGGTTTCCAATTTTGGACAGAATATTTTATGTTACAGAAATAGCTACATTCTGTAATTAGTATATTTGATTGTTAAATTTTAAATGTAAAATAACTAGGCAAAAATAGCTTTATTTGTGATTAACAATTTATAAAGTATGGATATAAGATTAATTGTCGTTTTCACGATTGTAAATTATAATACTGTTCTATGTTCTGTGTTTATTGCATCAGTTTTAGTTTCCTATTTAAAAATACTCAAAACATTTTACAATGTATGTACATAAGGATTTTTAGCATTCAAATAAAATGAATTTAAATTTTTACTAAAATTAAAACTTATATCACAGTTATTCTGCATTTGTTCCGAAGCCAATATCCATCCAACCTGTTTTACAAACCGAACTCTATTTCACTTTCAAATTTAAATAACATCGCATTTTACAAGCAACAGTTTTCGACATAAACATTTACTCTCTCTCTCCGATGCTAACCTGAGCACTTATACAATGTAACAAAGTTGTGAAAATTCATATTAACACTTGTGCATGGCAGCACCTCATACTATTGATTTTCAGATAAAAGATACAAACTGCCATCTACCGTAAATCATCCAATACTCAATGGACATGTATGATTATTAAATAGTATAAAAACATCTTTCTTAACTTTTCTTCTTTTTCTTCCTTTTTTTGAACAAAAACTGTTACCAATTTATAATATATATTTCAAAAACTAGTGTATATCTTGATATAGGCTTTGAAGAATCAGCCACGCTTAAAAAAGGGACACACTCACCATCAGTGGAATTCCAAATTTCAAATTCAGTTGACTCACTTTGCGCCCATGCGGTTTGCAGATACTTCACAGATAGAATATTACAATCTGCAAGGCAAAATCTGAATCCAGACGTTTAAAATGTAAACTTCGTGGTTTTTGTTTGTAGCAATTCGGTACCCGGAACTCATTGTCCATCTCTTTACAAGTCAACTGCGGAATCAATGTCACGACGCATAAGACAAAGACAACTTCTACAAACAGAAACTCAAGCAACAGTTCATACATTTAAAATATAACTAACAACAATAAGTCTTGTATAATAGCATATTAATTATGTGCCCTTCCTTTTTCTTGAATATAAATTACAAGATTCTATTAAATTAAATGAATGAAATATAGTCTTTAGCTAAATTGAAATTCAAATTCTATATTTCTTGATTTAAATTAATTGTAATTAACAGGAAGTTTATGGCTTATTTCTACTTGGATTATTTCTTGTTAAGTATAACATAATTTTCCGTACCTTTCAATCTTTTCATTTTCAAACTTTAAATACATCAACCAAACAATATTTGGTGTAGGACGAGAAGATGTTAGTGACTCAGATATTTTGTCGTTCTGCAGAAAACGAAATTTTGTTAGGTGCTGGTGATGTGGATAAATTGTATACTAGAGCTTTACCTCATTTACATTGTGGACCAACTGCAATTCTAACACTGCTGTGTTGGAAAATAATCTGGAAATTCTTGAAGCATACGAGTGAAAGTGTTAATCTTATAAGAAAGCGCAATACTTCCTGTATGGACATTTGCGGTACTGCGAAATATGCGGTACTTTAAGTATCGGCATTTGTGGTACTGGGACATTTGCGGTAATATTCGAAATAACTTCTTAATATGCAAGGTAACACAGACTATTTTCAAGTGTTCAGTTACAGGATAAGTACACAGTATTGACTGCTGTACAAAAATTAAATTTTATTACATTGGTTTTGCCAGCAAGTTATTCAAGGACAGAATAACACGACTTTTTCAGGGGATTCGGGGCGTTTTGAATACTTAAAATATAATAAAAATATTCTTTCAGAATATAAAATCCTTCTTAACTCACCATACATACACGGAAACCTTTCTGAGAACACTAAGGACATGCAAAATCAAATATAGGAATGACTTATACAGAAAAGTTAAAAAAAACATTTAGAATGGGAGACACATCTGAAAGATGTAAAAGAATGCTTGTTTGCGATTGGACAAAAATTAAAAAAATATAAACAAATAATTATCTGTGATTGACCAAACACCTGTCCATGATATTTAAAGGGAACGTGTAGAAATATTTGTATTTTTTGTTTCCTTTTATAGATTTCATTGATAGTTTTCAAATTACTATTTACCAGCGTTTACACAACGTTTAAATATGATATTCCTCTTTCTTCGTTTTCAACATATTAAGAGATTTCTAATTACGAGAAAGTATTACAGGACTATCCAAACAGCAACTTGCCTGCGGAGTGATTTATCAGAAGTCCCTCATTTTATACAACTGGCCATCGTTATGAGTATATTTAAGGATTTTTGCTCATATCTAGCTCGGAATATGCATAAGAGGCAAAATCATGATTAACATTCAATGAGTTAGTAATTTATTTTCATGATTTATAATAAAGTTCAATTTGTACGTTAGGGATAAGCACATAACAGTAACAAATAATGCTACAGCAGAACACATTCTGAGGCAGAACCTCACCTCTGGAATTGATTTATAGTCAGTTATAAGTCCCAATTCCTTAACCTTCCTCCACAAACACTAATTGAAATGAAAATTACATCCATTAATGAGATTTGTTGCTGGAACAGTGCTCTTCAAGATTTTATTGCTCCTTGCTCGAAATCCAATTTGATTAATTTCGGATTCCAGTCATTAACCCTTTCACGTACATGGAACATACTTGTTTCACTTACATTTTTTTCTATGCGTCTCTTATAATGTTTAAATGATCAATCCTAGTAACATTTTCGTAATTATCAAGAACGAAACTGATAAATAGGAAGATTTGTGATGACACAATTAACGTTTACACAGTTTTCCACACTATTGAAAGTCGTAATTTTCCACGGTATTCGTCTGAGCTTGTATCTCGAATTTAAGTCTGGTTTGCAGTAGATTTTTCAAGGTATGATGAGTGGATTTAGGATTATTAATACGTATTTATTGGTTGTATCTATCATTTCATCAAATTCATGAAAAATGTATAAACAATAGACAAAGAACTATGATGGGACATCCGTGTCCCTATAAACTTCAAAGTTACCTTACTACACTCGTGCTCATAAATTAAGGATAATGCGGGTACGTGGTGAAACAACGCTCTGGTGGGCGGTTTTCGGTTGGAAATCTCCTCGGGGAATGAATATGCGGTGCATTTAAACATTTGGTGCGGTGCATACGGTGCGGACGTCGCACGGTGGCGCTGGCAGCAGTCCAAATACGCAGAGGTGTGTTGGTGCATGTCAGAGTACGGTGCAGCGTGTAAGTGTTCAGATGTTGTCAGACATGCTAATGGTGACGGTGTGTTGAAAATGATTCAAAGAACACATATTGATTACGTTATGAGGGGCAGAATAATAGGGCGACTGGTGGCTGGTCATGCACAGCAGGTCGTAGCACGGACCCTACGTGCACCACAAAGTGTGATCTCAAGATTATGGCAACGATTCCAGCAGACAGGAAACGTGTCCAGGCGCTACAATACGGGACGTCCACAGTGTACAACACTATAAGAAGACTGATATCTCACCATCAGTGCCCGCAGACGGCCACGGAGTACAGCAGGTAGCCTTGATCGGGACCTTGCCACGGCTACTGGAACAGTTGTCTCCTGACACACAGACTACAGACGAATGAACAGACATAGTTTGTTCTCCCGGAGACCTGCAAGGTGCATTCCACTGACCCCTGTTCACAGGAGTGCCCGTAAAGCCTGGTGTCAAGAACACAATACATGGTCAATGGAACATTGGTCCCAGGTTATGTTCACGGACGAGTCCAGGTATAGTCTGAACAGTGTTTCTCGCTGGGATATCATCTGGCGTGAACGGAACCAGATACCAACCCCATAATGTCCTTGAAGGGGACCTGTATGGAGGTAGTGGTTTAACGGTGTGAGGTGGGATTATGATTGGTTCACGTACTCCCCTGCATGTCTTTGACAGAGGAACTGTAACAGGTCAGGTGTATCGGGACGTCATTTTCCATCAGTATGTTCGTCTTTTCAGGGGTGCAGTGGGTCCCACCTTCCTCCTGATGGATTGTAACGTACGGACCCACCGAGCTGCCATCTTGGAGGAGTATCGTGAAACAGAAGATATCAGGCGAATGGAGTGGCATGCCTGTTCTCCAGACCTAAACCCCATCGAGCATATCTGGGATGCTATCGGTCGACGTATCGCTGCACGTCTTCAACCCTCTAGAACACTTCAGGAACTCCGACAGGCACTGGTGCAAGAATGGGAGCTATACTCCAGCAGCTGCTCGACCACCTGATCCAGAATATGCCAACCCGTTGTGCGGCCTGTGTACTGTGCATGGTGATCATATCCCATATTGATCTCGGGGTACATGCGTAGGAAACAGTGACGTTGTGTAGCACATGTGTTTCTCAACTTATCACCAATAACGCGGAAACCGTGGATAACGAGGATATCACCAATACCGGGGTACCGATATGTTCCGTTTGTTCGTATGTTGTGTTCACTATGTGCCTATGCCATTAGCGCCAGTTTTGTGTAGTGCCACGTTGTGTAGTATCACAATCTGAAATTATCCTTAATTTTTGAGCATGAGTGTATAATATTTTACGCTTGTTACGTCCTTTAGTTTTGAAACGACTTAATTATTAAAAACGAAATCATTGCTCTTCTTAGAATGTTTATCTCATTCTAAATACTACTTTAAATAGGGATTCCTTCAGGAATTCAATTTTTTGTTTGAAAATTCAAAAATAGGAGTGTGTAAGTTGAGTGTTTTACGGTTCGAACTGACTTTGGCCTATCAATTTTAGAGAGGGGTTAGCGGAATCGCTGGATTTGAACATTGACATACGTTTTCCAGTGAGACAAATATATCCCAATTACACAGTTTTCAATCTCCTTTCTTGGATATCAAGATTACGTGAGTTTCTTGGAGGCCGGAGAAGTCATTCTAGTTTTACATGCTGAGAATAGTGACGATGAAGACAATCTTCGTCTGGACGAAAACCATAGATTGTTCCTGATAGAATATATTGAAGAAGGAGTGACACTTAATATTATAGAAGAACATGATATCCGTCATTCAAGTCCAAGGTCGAATGTGGAAGAGACAAATCCATCTACCCCAGCGGAGCAGCAAATTGGGAAAAGTTCAGATACCTTAGATAATGAAAGTTATGTTTTCCTTTATTTCAAATGGAAACTTCAATATCAGCCTAGGCATTTCTCCGATAACAATTTCGATTTTGGAAAAAATTTCATTTTCGATGTAGAAGAGAGTCGCTGCGTCCCCAAACTTATTGATGTGTTCTTGTTGGTCACGACTTTTAATATTTTGGTTGAACATAAAGTTCAACGCTCAACAATATGCTGTGACAATTCATACAACCAATGCTAAATCGAGTCTTTCTTGAAATAAACATTCTAATGAGTTACCATGTTTTGCCAACCATTAGAAGCTATTGGTCGAGTAAGCGTCATTTGCTTGTTCCCTATGTTCCTGAAGTAATGTCACTGCATTCATCTGAAAAAAATTGAAAAAAATTTCTAATAACCAAATTTAGCTAGAAATCATGATCCTGCTAATATGTAAATAAAAGTTTCCAAAATGCAGTGAATTCAACTAAAACTCATAAGACAGGTGAACATATGGTTAAATTTAAGGGCCATAATATTATGAAGCAATATATATATATAAAAACAAAATAGGGCTAGAAATGTGGTGTAGTTATGATTCAGAAACGTTAAACCTTTGAATGTGATTTGTAGACATAAAAGAAACACGATAGTAATCCAGAGGTACTTCTTGGTGAATGAGTTGCTCTGCAACTAACAAAATCAAGCTGGGACTTGGGTTGCGAATTGTATTTTGGTAGTTCCTTTAATTCACCTAATGTGTTAGCAGAAAGGAACTAAAAGGAAATGGGCCAATATATATGAGAAGGAAAAGTATACTCCATACGTTTTCAACTGACAAGGACATGAAAAGAAGTGATATTTACTCCGTTTCAAGCGGTGGTATGTCATACGTTAAATGGATGGATAACAAGCCTGTACACCTTATATCTCTTTTGATATCGCCAATTCCTGTAACTATTCTAAAAGGACGAGTTCAGAAATAATGAGAGAAAATAAATATTTGTTGTCCAATTATGATATCGAAGTATAGTAAGTTTATGGGAGAAGTAATGGACCAGTGAAACATAACGTATGAAGTTGACCGTAAAGCAAAAAATTGCATTATTTCAGGTTATTTTTTGATTGAATTGATATTTTATTAATAACTCCTATATTGTGTACCATACAATATTTGAAGGTTTACACAACATGGAACAAGATTCAACAAAATCAAGCATTTCTTTGAAATTCCGGCAAATAATTTTACGTGGATTGCTTAGCCAGTATTACAGTCAGAATACTGGATTACCTACAACTTTGAAAATACGTGGAAATGTGGGTACAGAAAAAGAACCAGAACTCTGACTGACCAAACCACTCAAACGGAAGCGCTTTACAAATTGTGCTTTGAAAAAAGTTAAAACCGTACCAACAATTTGTATTCAATGTCAATGTTTCTCTATGTCCTATATTGGGTCGTAATAGTTTCCAGGCGTACCACTGCCGTACGTAAAGAGCTCACTTATCTTATTTTCTTTGTGGGCTGGTAGACTTGAATTAAATGCAAAACGTTTAGTTGAATTATATAAACAAGTTCTCAGAAACCTGTACAATTTGGTACCTTTGAATTACATTGGGACATATATCCCCGACGATTTTTCACATTTAAAAATAAAATATTGTAAAACTTACTAATTAATATTTATATTTACTAATTAGTTTAAAATCTACAGTGAATACTAAACAATTCAAATTATACTATGTGGTTCACTTGTGTACGTGAGAGGGTTAATATTAACCTTCACCAACCCGAAAAGAGTCCGTGATACATCATACCAGTTCTTGTTGGAAAGAGGGCGAAGATCAAAGGGAAAACATTTGTTTCCTCAAAGTTCAGTTCCCGTTTTTGAAATGTCAGTACTGTCTCCACTGAAAACCTTGATGAAAAGTGAATGGTTTCTTCTTAGAGGTTTTGACTACTGTGATAGTTTTTATTGGGTAACTAGCGTATTTTCTTCTTATGGCATCCATAATTTACCAAACCCAGCCAATCAAAATGAATCTCGTAATATTAGGCTCTTACATCTAAATACCCACTTCCTTTATTATTATATTCATTCTAATTTACACTAACGTCGCATGAAAATGGCTACTTTTGGAGCACGTTCTACTTTATGTGCCGCAAAAGTTCCTACTCTACAAGGGAAAGTTTCGTATAGTGCCGCAAATGTCCTAGAAAAAAACTGGTTGTTCCCCAAGTGTCCAGTACCTCAAATGTCTTGGTACTATTTATATTTATACTTAATCTTTTAAATCAAGATACACGTTTCGAAAATATTTCGAATTTATAAGCTATAGGAATTTCCAACCCCTAGGAAACCCTGGAAAATTGAAAAAAGATGCAGCGACTTTAGATCATATTGACAAACCGTATACTGTCAACGAAGAAAAATATTAGAAATGTTTCCCCTTGTAGAAGAGAACAATTATCTTGCTGATAACTATTATCTATTGGAGAATCGGCTAAGAAATGCTAATAGCACGTTAAATACAGATAGCAATTTTTTTGAGTATAATAAAATTTTTGAAGAGTGGAAATTTGAGGGAATTATAGAAGGAGCACCAGAAGAAAAAGTAAGCAATGGTGGTAATAATGAACCTCATCGCACAGTCTTTAAATCAAACTCCACTACTAGTGTTAGATCGGTTTGATGATTCTTGTAAAGATAAAGAGTTTTGTTCCTAAAATAATTATGTTTAGAGACTTCCGAAAATTTTGATTATTGACAATGGGATAAATTTCGTAGGCGCAAGTAATTTGATTAAGGAGGTACACTGGTATGAAATACTGAGTACAGGCTCAGTGAAAATAATTCAATGGAAATTAAAACCACCAACAGCTGCATGGTAAGGTGAGTTTTCGGGAGACATACATGTATTGACAAAAAGCTTCTAGGGAGAGTATTGAAACGTACACCTCTACAGTCTGAAAACATAATCCCTCTTGTATGAGATGGTAAGGATACTATAGATTCTGATCTATCATTCAATTCTGATGAAAAACATAATTTCATTCCTATTACATGCACAATGTATTGAAAGAGAAAAAATTGTACCGTATTTTTTATATTTTATGGTATGTAAAAAGCGATGCTGTGTGTGTATTGGTTGAATGTACATTTATTTTTTTAAATGCATGTCAAAATTTTCAAATGCGAGAACCAAGCCATTCATCACGTATGAAAATATGTTCTTCAACCAATCCAACTATCACTATCTTCGGCTATTTTCAAAAAAGTAGCCCTGTAGTGACCAAACGGTCAGTGATTTCTGGTTGTGCCCAACGAGACCTCTCCTCAAGAACAATATACCTTCAACATATCACGGTTTAAACACTTCCAACGCAATTCAATTTCCGTAGGAACTGTGCGCGGTCCTTTGTCATTTCGAAGGGAGCATTGCCCCTGCAATCCTTTTCTCTCGAAAGCGACAAAGCAGTATTTCCTACTTTGAACTCATCTTTGCATCGCCATAGTTTCGTTTCTTTAAAGTTGCCCTTTTAAACAAAGGGTCCATTTTTTGAAAAGGGGCTCTTTTCTCCCTTAACGTATTTCCCAGAGGCAAGAAAAGAGTACGGGTCTATTTATTATTAGTCTACTATAGGTGCCAAGTTTGAAGAAAATCGGATGAAGAGAAATCCTGGTGACGCAATCTGCTTTACACTTTTACTTTTTGGACTTAACGGCTTTTTGCCCCAAAGTCTTCAATTCCTGCCGATTAAGATGGCCATACACATGATAATTTGGAAGATTAGGTTAAAATAGATGAGTGAAGTACTAATGTCTACTGTCTAAACAAAGAAGTAACAAACAGATGATTATTCCATTTATATTAACCATATTACCAACTATTGTTAATAGTACAAACTTAGTACTCTCGTTGCACCAGTGTGTGGATTACCCATGTTGTTCACATTATCTTTACATCGAGATTAAGGAAGGAACATTAAAAGGAATATATAAGTCAAATAATTCACGTTGGACAACTGCCGAAAGTTGTGCTTAATCATGCAAGACATCTATATATATTTTCTCAGCTATTGGATAATCACTTTGTTTAATTGGAAGACAAGAAGGAAAAGGGAGCTAAGTCAAAAGATAGTCAGAAATAATTTAACAGCAGAATAACATAGCCTGAAAGGCGTAGATTCCATGAAGTAAAGGTAACAGTAAGAAGAAGGTTATTAACTAATAATTCCATGCTAAAGAGTTTACATACAGGGGAAGAAATAGGTAAGTCAGTGGAAAATGGCCAAAGTTTGTTAAAGTTAATAAGAAACGGCCTTTTTCCTTTTTGACCCATAGTCTTAATTTATTAAAAACCTTTCAAGTTCGGAACAAAGTAGAGGTACTGTACTGATCAGATAAACAAAATAAAAAATATTACGAAAGCTATAGGAACACGACAAATGGTGAGTACTTCCTGGAATTTCTAGGTTACCGTTAGTGCAAAAATGAATTACCAGGATTTTATAAAGATGATCATTACTAGCAAAGGAATAGTTTGAAATAATAGTAAATTTATTTTTTTAATATGAATATTTAATTAGATATTTCCCATCTGGAGTAATACTATATAATATAGAAACATAAACATTAGGATTAAATGTAAGAAAACGATGTGGTGTAGAAAACAACAAAATAAATTGGTGTCTTGACCAGAAAACCAAGTTCCAGACATAGTAATGGACAATAAATAACATATATGGTTATTCAAAGATGAAAATAGTAGCGTTTCACTATATGTTTAAAGATCCAATAGCTTTACCTAAGGCGTGGGAATTGTGTAATATATAATGTCTAAGAGTAAAATTTAGAAGAAATACAATGAATTGGTATTATAATTTTAGTTTTAGTATGATAATCTAAAGAATAGGTGTGTGCACTTGTTAAATTCTCAATAGAACAAGACGTAACTGCGGATCTCAATACAACAGCTTTCATTGTAACTGATGAGACACCTGGTGCGTCGAATTTCTTCTATCGAACTATTGGTTTAATATTCAAAATAAAACTATTTATGATATGTTTATAATAATATCACGAAATTAAATCTTTACACTGTCTCAATGAATACCATTACTCTTTTTAATATTAGATTTATGTAAATTGTTTTATTACATTAATGTAGTAATTGTATTCTTTATATAAAATTCCATCGTATATTCAAACTCCATCATTATAATAAGTCATATGTTTGTCTATTCATTTTTTTTTACGAATAATCAATTATCTCGTACCATGTAACAATTAACGTTTCGAAGTGAGTTTTCTAGTATTTGTATTGAGTGTTTTCCGAACACCAAGACTTATATTTCACTCCTTCTTTCTCTTTCAAGAGGCCGCAAGTCCTCTCTGCAGGCAACACTGGTTCAATTGTTCACACTGTTTCTGAAGTGTTATTTCCGAAAGGTGGAAAGAATTTACGTAGTAGTATCACAAGTATGAAAAACCCATCACTTATAAAACTTGGTTCCTTAACGACTAATTATTCTGGAAATTATTATCTCCCTTCCTTGCGTCCGAACTTTATATTTTGTCACTTATGTTCTACTATGTGATCGAAATTAGAACATTTCATGTGGGTAAGTTACTCGCTGTCCAACTGTGAAGCTGAGAAACACACAGTTCTTGTTTTCAGCGCACCTAAGCTGATGTAAATTTCTCGCTATATTTTTCTTCTTTTTTCATTCGGTAAGTTTCTGATGACAAAATTGTTATTTCTGACAAATGACCCCATACTCGAGAATGCAATATATGTACTCAAACAGCTGGGACGTCTAATGCGTCCTGAGACGAACATCGTGACAAAGTTGAACTCCTTGTCTGGTAAGTCAATATATGAAGCTAAACGTATACTCAGCACATGTGATCAGTTTTGGAGACACGAATTCTGCGTACATTTCCCTTTCTATTAATTCTTAAGCAGCTAAGTCATCTCTTCTAATTCTCAAGTACTGTTAGTTGAATTGAGCAGTTATAATCCGTAGCATTTATGAGCTCCACGACTTCAATATTTGTCACATTAGAACTGTCTAATGGTAAATGTTCAAACGCTATATTAATTTGTTAAATTTTTATTTTGTTATGTGATTCCAATACATTGATAACTCTCTGTATACTTTCTTACAATTTGTGTACAAAGAAGTACTTATAAGTTTTCATTTGTTTCTTTATGCAGTTTCTACTGTACATATTTATTCTTGACACATACAATAAGTTGGATTAAGTAATTAATAAATGTCGCATAAACAACTTATTTAAGTTAGTGTATTAGAAAAATCATCGTACTACATACAAAAAAGAACACTGGAAACACAATGACAATAAATGGTAGTATATTTACTTGATTTTATGTTAGCCATATTCGTTTCTACTGCATCAGCTTTCCTATTAAATTTAGCGGAATTTGTTTCAAGTGTATTATCAAATATATGTACGTAATGAGTACAATAAGTAATGCATCATCCAATAGAGTGTGTACATTGTTTGCTTCATATGGCGTTTATAATTAAATTTTAAAAAGATTTGCATGCAGATCAGAAATTGTAAACAACATTTCATTAAAAATGTGTAAGATTTTATTACTTCCAGATGTATTAATAATATATGTTTCTATGTAGGTGATATATCTACGCCTTTGATTCTTTACCTACGTCCTGCGAGAAAGAATGGAATAACATATTTCAGAACAGAAAGCGCTGTTTTTAGACCAAATTTTGGGAATGCGTTTGTTTATTTTGATATATTACATGGACGAGACAGTGTTCGCAGTAAGTATACACATTAAAAAATTATGTAAAACACTATGTTAATAGTATATATACAACTGGTCTCAGCGCAGTTATGCCGTCATTAGCGCTTTTGTAAAACTTTTGCACATCTAACAGATTATTCCAATGTAAAAATACATTTATTAAATAATTCATGGCAAGTTATTTTAGAAATAAAATTTCATGAACCAGGACCTTATAATATTTAAAATCACAAAGATCGTACTTTTATAATTATTTCTCTTTGATTTAAAGTGATAATATTTGCCGTAGTTATGAAAGAAAGTTGAAACTGTATACCAACACATAAAGACAGAGATCCTAATACAACAACCACAAGAAGCATCAATACACTCTTTCTAGGCTCACATATTCAGAAAGCGCCTTATGACGTAACATGTGATGCGTTCTTCATTCGGAAGATTTTTGCATGGAGGTCAAAAGACATGTGAACTTTCCTGTGGTCTCAATGTATAACAAACCTCATTATCATACCCGTCATGGATTTTATTTCTTTCTTCCTCTTGCACATGGAAGATGTATGAATAATAAAGTCAGAACCGCATCTACTTCCTTTGCGTTCAAGATTTTTCTTTTTATATTCACATGTGTCAGTAGTGTTAATGTATGTTGTTTTTGTAAAATGTTAGTCAAAAGAAACTTCAGAACTAAATGGAATTTGCATTTGGTTACTGAATCTGTCTACGAGGGTTCATAGGAAACTAAGTTATAAGCTGAATGAAATTATTTATAGTACTTTAAAGATAAAGCTAATTATATATTTATATTTAATTTTTAACTCTTCTATTCTTTGTTAGAATTTCACTTCTCTTTTCCTCTTATATTCGTGTTCTAATTCTTTTATTTTTTATTATATCATCGTAGCACGCGCCGCGGATAGATAAATTAAAGTTTTCTTAGAACTGGTAAGGGAGTTTGTGCTGTAAAATATACGTCAGCAATTGTTGAAAACATTGCATAAAAAATGTTAAACAATTTAATATTGCTTCGAAACAAAATACATATTAAAATTAGGCAAATAAATAATGCGGAGTCTCACTCCGCATACGTGCCTTGATATCATAATTAACCACGCGGGCATTGAAGGCTTTTTATTTATTTAAAACTATCCTTTAATAGCCCGAAGCTAAAGTATGCATTTCATCTTTTAACATATATCTTTTATCATTGTGTGAACTTAATACTAATTTTTTTCTTCTATTCAAAATACATTATGCTTTCTACTTCGAATCGTATTGCGTACTATGTATATTTTCCTACATCTAAGACACAATCTTCATAATTCTTCAAGACATTTCTGACCTGACGCTATTTGATTTTATTTCTTTTGCTTTTCTTCTTTATCTTCTTGACTGCTACTGTCTCTTTTTCCTTAATAGCAAATATTTTTGAATGAAAATAAGTAACTTTTCTAATTCAATACTTTCAGTTCCATTTAAATTTTCCTGATATTTTCTTCTCGACCTGTTGCAGCATACATTCATTATTTACTTGGTAATCAGATGTATTTAAATGCTCATACATGTGTTTCATATCGTCATATACGTTATCTGTTTCTATGTGGACTATAAGAAGATCAATATCACTTATTAATAATTGAATATTATCTCCATACTGTTTATCACATTGTGATAGAAATCCTATAAACAGGTCTTGGATGTGTCTCAACTGACATTCCTACAAAGATAAGCTTGTTAAAATTTATTTTAAATTTATTCATACGAGTAGCTGCAAGATATTATGAAAATATTCTTATGTCTTTAACTGTGGGTTTCATAATTAATTTTTAATATTTTTGTTTCTTATTCTATTCAAGATTAAAATTTTATTAAATATTATATCTACTTCCTTTCTTATATTATCCTTCGTCTTACCAAACCGAATTATTCGCAAGCTGGTCGCCTCATTCTTTGGTCTGATCGAATTTCTGTATTTAAATATATATATTCCTTTAAGCATGTTGCTTGATTAAATGCTAATACCTTGTGAATTTTCTTAAGATCTTGTGTTACATAGAACTTTTTACTTTGATAGTGCAATATATAATTCTGTAAGTCGTAAAGTGTTAATAATTTTCGAAATGTATTATTACGTACGTAATTTTCTGGAGCTAATGCCAAATCTGAACGTTTGTTATGAAGATCTTTTGGTAATTCTAAATCAACTTCTAGTATATTCATAATATCAGAATCATCTGCTGATTATAGTATTCTATTTATCCATTTTTTATTTACACCGCAAGTAGCTTTTTCCCATTTGAACTCTACATAAAACGTATGGTGATTCATATCCAAATCATACTCGTTATTGCCATCAATATAATTGTGTAAGAGCTTTTCTCTTTCGGATTATAATTTTCTAGATATTTGTTATTTGCTATTGCATATCTATTAGAACATTGAGATATTCCATCTCTTATACCCTTTTCTACCATATAAAGAGCAATTTGTCATAACCAATTACTAATTCTAATTTTTGTTGGCCATTTTTAACATTGCATCCCAGAAAAGTCCAGGATGTGTGAAATACTATGCAGGTTCTAATTTATGTTGCTTTATCTCTGAAATTTTCAATATCTGTTATTTGAAGAAAGTGTATTTTCTTATAAAATTAATTAGATTCATTAAAGTTTTCAAATTCATTACCTTATAGATAATTATATGGTGATCACACATAATCCTTGTCAAATATTTGATCTCCTGTTAGCGTATATTTAAACATTTCTCTTGATAGCGGAACAGGTTCATCTATCCGAATTTCTCTGCCGAATCAGCATAATCATATAGATAGTTTCCTTGCTTTTAACTAGATTATATACATTATTAGGAAAAAAAACTTAAAATACTGGTTGTAAAATCTTTACCAATACTGCTAAACGATTTGATAAGAATCTAATTGAGTCAGTAAACATTAATTGAATTGTTCTTCCTTTCTTTCTTTTATCTTTATATCTTAATGTCTCTGAGAATGCAATATACTATTCATATGTATTTAGGAATTATATCTATTCTTTTCCTTTAATGTTAAACCCACTACATTCTTTATGAATAAGCATGCATCATATTCAGATAAATTATGAATGTATACTGTAACAAATCGTGGATTTGTATACCTAAAATTAGAATAACAATGAGCAGTAGACGTAAATCAACCTGTTAAGTGATCGCGATCACAATTGTTCTTTTCTCTTTACTGGATATCATAAAATCCAATCAGCTGCAATGTCGGAAATATAGGACCACTTTTTAAACATCGTTTAAAATCCTTACTTGTATTGTCATTTACTGGAATTTAATAAAATAAAATTCATATGAAATATTCAAGATTCAACTGGAAGAACACTAGTGTTTTATTTCACCATACGTTATAATCTCAGCAATTTCTAAATCATAAAAGCTGTTATTTTTCTCCATTAATTTAACTTGCGCAATGTAACCATACTCGTACTTCTTAATTAATTTAGAGCATCACGTTTTCTCTCGTGTCTATCTTGTAATACAACGTTTATAATGTTCGAAATTCAGCAATATATGTAACATATCATTTGGCATATCCTTCAGTAAAATTGTACACGCCAAATTCTTATCGGAGGGGCTTACGAAATTATGTATACTGATGTGTTCACTAACAACACACGTAATTTCGTGTAAAAGGACGATCTAAGAGTACAGGAGAATACTTTGATATTATACATCAGGCTTAACCACAGATGTATTGTTTACAAGAAACTATTAACAACGTATAAAATAACCTAACATGAAATTGCAGACATTTATCGCGTTGAAATCAAATTTAGTCCAAGCCGTCTAACTTTGTTGCCCTTATAATGTCACTTCGCCGTTAGCGTAATACTATAAGTAGTTAATTTCAAGCACATGTAATATATACAGTAGGAAGCAGACCCATTGAAGTCAATGAGGGCACTCTCAAGAGAGAAACCGGTTGACGACTCTCTCATTCCACGTGTTGTGTATGAAGATCTGCGTTAAAAGTCGTACTTAATGCCGAGAGCCCAGTTCATGTCTGAGACAACCAGGAAGAACAGAGTGACCCGCGCAATTATAATTTTGAACAAGCTGAAATACCTCGAGCAGCCAGAAATGCTCTGGTTCTTCTCAGATGAGAAAATATTCATCCAAGACCAGAAGGCTAACCGCACAAATGATCGGTGGTTGAGTAAAACACTCGAGATGGTTCTGACAGTCATGCCCGCTAAGTTCCTCGCCTCTGTGATGATTATGGGAGTCGTGAGCAGTAAGGGCGACATGAGGCCTCCACATTATTTCAGCCAAGATGCCAGAATGAACGTCGTTGCTTACACCGATGTGTTGAAGATGGTTGTGCAGCCCTGAATTACTGCTATGGCACGTGGAGGGCCATATCGATTTAAACAGGACTTTGATTCCGTCAATACGCCCTATTAAACCCAAACGTGGTTGGCCACGACCACTTTACTCCAAACATGTGACAGCCAACCTCACCCACTGGATTTTTACGCCTGGGGCGTGGTTGAGAGGGCCTCTAATAAGCATCCACACAACACCGTCGCGGCTCTCAGTTCACCCATTGTGGAAGCCATGACAAACATTCCCAGGACTCACCTCAATCATTCCTGCCGACAGTTTTGACACTGTTTAGAGGCTGTTATTGCGGCAGATGGCGGTTACATAGAATGATATCCTGTATTGGGTCTGTCTTCACGTGCACATAATGTTTAAGGGTCATCAAATTCTCTATGTACCGTCTCTGCTCCTTTTCCCACGGATGTTATTTGTTCTCAAACAGCTGCCGCTCAATATATATATATATATATATATATATATATATATATATATATATATATATATATATAATGCTTCGTGTGACAGATAAGTGTTGTCTTTTGTAGGGAAAGTACTTTTAATATAACGGAACATTATTCGAGCAATAAAGAAATTGCCACAAAGAAGTAAGAAACAACGTGAAAAATATATTATATATTTTGTTTTCTATTTTATTCAACATCCTTGTGTAAATTTCCGCGTGAGAATGCGTCTCACTGCCATTCGCACAGGCAATCATGGAACTTGAATACCGCTTTGTCTTCTCCTTCTACTTTTTCATATTCTGAAGTCCTATTGATCCATCTTCATTTACTGTTGATTATAGAGGCCTAGTCGTGAGAATACAACACATCCGCATTTCATCATTTGTGGATGTCGTGAGAACACAATCCATCACCTATTTCAGACTTTGAAATAGAAAATTTTAAGTTTAACCTGTATTTATGTTTTTTGTGGGTGTTTACTAATGTCGTAGTTATATTTAGAACTTTTGATATACTGAAATGTGATTTTCATGTTTCAAATAATACATTTCTAGGTTATGCTTATGAAAAATATTTTGTAATCAGTTTATCGGTTAATTATTATTTTTAAAATAGAATAGTTTCTTAGAAATGTTAAAATATCCTAAAAATATGTAATTCTATAGTCAGCTAAGTAAGGTAGGTTGCATGAATGTAAAGGATAGAAAAAATATTTGTAGTTTTTTTTAACGTTTTAACACTGTTTCGTGAGCAGTTGCTATTTGCTGACCGATTACATTCCAATCTTGTTCCTTAAATATACCGTTCTCTACTCTGTGATTCATAGCTCAGTGCAAATGGCATGTCGGACAAAAAATTTCAAAACCGCATTTAATGAAAATTCTTTTAGCATTTACTCTTCCTAACGTGTTATTGCATGAATGGTACACTTAACGTTCCTCACCTACGATACGCTTGTCGATTTAACGAAATAAAATTCAAACTAAAGAGTAGATCTACGCAATTTTTATTAATCTTCTAGTTTCAGTACTTATTCTGTTAATCAAATTATCTACTGCTTTTAATATTTACTAATTTTAATTTTCGTTAATTACAGCGTTAAATTTAATACGCAGCAAATCACATATTGAGCAATTTGTGACACTATTGGCATCCCAAGATCATATAAGGTCAAAACTTCCTTTTCACTACATAATATTTTTATGTCGTTTCAAGTAATTTAATGGATTATTCTCAAAAAGTTTCTACTTATAATAAAACGTACACAACTTATAATGTTAACCAATTACCACGTACGTGCTCATGCATGTTTGGTAAGGAGAATCACTTTAAAATATGCTAGTTTTCTAACTCTGTTTAGGCTTCTAATTAAACTCGTAAATTAACGAAAAAATTCTTAATATGTATAAAATATAAGCAAACATAAAAGCTCACTGAAAAAGAGTAGAAGTATGAATTAATATGCATGGAGGTTATTATCAAAACATCTCATGTCCGCCCAACATAAACTTTGGCAAATGAAAAAGAAATAATTATTTTAAAAGGTTTTTTATATTGTGAGATTTGGTATAGAAATTTTTAAACCATTATTGTCTTATTTTATAAACAAATTCCATTATTCAAGACACAAGTAATGAATAATAAAGGTATTTAGTTTGGACAAGGAACATTTTGAAATTAAAAGGTGGACAAGGGATGTTTTGAAAACAAATTTACCAGACAAGAGACAATTTGATGCAAAATAATGAAAATGTGAATATTTTATTCACTTTAATATTGCTTATATACGTATGTCGAAAAGCAATATTTTCGCAATTGTATTGTATATTTTTAACACGAAATTGTATTCTAAATGTATTCAAATTTCAAGCACCTGTTTTACTAACAAATAAGTTGATCAATACGGCTGACGTGACCTGAACAATGTAATCACCATAAAATATATAGTGATCGTACAAATCTTTCGGCAATTATCTTGGTTGAGTCGTTGGTACCAACCAACTAGTTTGGGGACTTAAACGTTTATTAAATGTTCTAGAAAGCAATAATTAATGCACTTCTGTGTCAAGTAACTGCTGACAAAAATACTTGGACAAGAGACAGTTTGAAATAACCCAGCAAGAATTGTGTTCAAATGGGAATGGACATAGGACATTTTTCTTCGAACCTTTATTGCTGTAAGGTGTCTGCCATTTTACTGTGGACAGGAGACGTTTTGAATGTAAGTACGTATTTCAAATATATTTTTCTCAGCGTTCTGGGACGTTCTGATCAGAAATAGAAGTGCAAATATCTAGACAATTATTCGATTAGACAATTATATTATCTCGATTTTCAAGAAAACGTGGACAAGAGACGTGTTGATAATAAGTTCCACATACAAAATACCATAAGGCAGAAACAGATAAAAGCATGAAATCGTAAGATATTATAATTATATCGCTCCGAGTTCTTTTCACACTACTCCTAGTGTATAAGCTCCGATTTTAGACTTCCTCCTCAATGTGGGCATTATAGATGGATCTTCGTATGGTAAACACATTCCGAGTGCTTTCCATTCCCAAAACAGAGGAGTTTCTAATGATTTATGATTGCAGTGAATTGATATTATTTTATCGACATGTCCCACATGTTACATTAGTACGATTCACCGACAGGCACATCATGCTACACGATTGGGTAATGAAATTGACCTTCCGCAAGGATTTTAATATGTAAATTTATCCTTAAACACTAGACAATAGTTTAGTACTTAGTGTAGTGAACAATTATTTCGATTCGCCTTCCCATGTCCTGACCACTAAGCTCCCTTATAATGAAACGTTTTGTCATACAACTACAATTTCATGTTGCACATTTTGACCGATCTTTACATTAGTGTGACGGCATTAAGCTTATTTGTTCTCCACAGCAATTGTTAGCAGCTTTCGAAATTTTTTGTCAACCACTATATGAGCTTTTGATATACCTATGTCTTATACCAAGAAAAGTCTTAACCTTTTTAGGTATGAATGTTCATTTCCTGGACAACCAGTCAAATTTCATTCCAAGCTTTCAAATTTCATTTACTGGTATTAAACTATTCGTGCCTTTTTACTCTTAGAATCCCGAAAGTAATACTTGCGTTATATACCACTTCTATTTAAATGAGGAATTGAATAGTTAATAACAATTTTTAAGTATTATGGTTATCACAGTGTAACTTTGATTTAGTTATGGTTCTTGTAATGTTGATATATTTCAAATCTATAATTACACATCCTGAATAAGAATATTATTTTATTATTTCCAAAAGTGCTTTTACAGCTATTTTTATTATTTCCTGTACTTAAAATTGGCTATAATATTTGAATTAAGATATTTGAAATGTTTGTTTCTTTATTTTCTTGCTAATTTTCTGTTTACAAATACATATAGATTTTAAAACAATAATTCCAATGTAATATCTACTATATTATTTTGCATAAACACATTTTAACTCTTTTATAACTTAGAATACATAAATTGGCGAACATGTTGGTGCGATATATTTAGTCAATAACGTAACGTTCAATACGAAGAGCATAACCACATGTCACACGCAACTTTTCATTGCAAACATAGTTTCTGCACTTCGTGGAAGTTTATCTGTGTCCTCTGTCCTTTCCATTGTCACATATTGTCTTTTGAGCTGGTTCATGATTACGCTTGTCTGTATTCCTGGGAGTAGTTGGAATGTCAGAAATGTTTTCATATTGTATGCCTCCTCTTTCCCACGTGCTATTAAAAATTTCCTTCTTCGCATGTTTTTTGAAGGCGGGAGTGAAGGAGAGTCCATAATATGTAAGCATTCAATGCTCTTAAATCTACGATTTCGTAGAATATGGGCATGGGCCATATTGTCCTTCTGTTGAAGCTAAAATGCTGAACCATTTGATCCATGGTATCCAGTTCTTCTTTGTTTGTGTTATAATCTTCTGTGATTTGAGGTTTGGCAGGGTGAGAATGCATTGTACCAAGAAGAGTTACAACTTTAGGTGGCTTAGGAAAAGGAGATACTATCATTACATTGTCCTGAAATCCAAACCGTGTTGCAAAATTTCTTTTCTCCTTAGAAATCTTGAAATCTGATGGCAATTCTGGATTATTCCGTCGAATTGTACCAACAAGTGCTAGGCGCCTTGAAGGCAAATCCGTAAGATCCATGACCGCTATTTTTTTATCTTGTTCAATTTTTTCTGGAATATTCTGAACTTTTGTTCCTGTTTACTTGCATCTTCCAGACATAGTTTTTTGTATTGTCATATATAGCGCAGATTTTAATATCAGACTTTCCCTGTGTTGAAGGTATTTTTTCTGCGTCTCTCGGCTGCAGTATCAAATCGTATCGAAATTTGAAATATGGTAGGACATATTATTTTGGAAAATATTGGACGCCGATGCGAGCGACTCCATAATTCACTGATAGATTTTTTTTTGACTTATACACAAATAAGTAACAACGTGCCTACAAATTTCTTCACTTCAGTTTCATCCATTTCGCTCCACCGATCACGGAAATATTCCATTCTCTATGTTTGTCCATTTACATATCAATTTCATCAGCGGAGGCCGAAAAAAAAAACAGTGCATATGCACGTGATTTTGAGTCACATTCTCTAACTGTAAAGTGTGTAGATTCAGTCTTCTCAATAACAATATTTCTGCTTGGCATCCTATTTTAAATCGGTGTCCGTAGTTGAACATGCCAAATTTAAGCTCTTGTTGGGACATAAAATCCCTCTTCACTACCTGATGTTCTTGGTTGACTCAATGTTTCCTGCTGATTATAACTTACATCTAACTTACTAATACATAGTCTCCCACTCATTGCTAATACATAAAACACTATCGAATTCACTAGGAACTCTCGGAATCGCTCTTCTGTTTTGTCGTCTATGTTGCTCTGAAAATATATTTTTATTTAAGCAACAAAAGTCAAATTGACAGCTATAAATAGAATTTGTATTTTACTTACAATTTGAAAGAAATTTCTAAAAATCATAAGCAATACATTGTGCTTTTACCAATATTGGCATTATACTTTATCGTAATTTGCACCTGAAAGATCTAAAATACATAATTTTATATCTAACAGGTGTAAAAATGCATGGCACTATGTATTGAAAACGTAGGAAACGAAAGAGAGAAAATGCAAAATAATGGGGTCCCTTGGACACTTTCGCATAAATACCGCTATATCATTCATTTTTCAGAGAAAATAATAAAGGAACAAAATGATATTTAGGGAACGAAAAGATAAACCAAAAATAGTAAATGTAAAGGCTTAACATTTAACTCGAGTGAAATCATTATGAACAGTAAACTGTCAAACATAGTCGTGGGGTCAATTGGACCCCACTGAGAGTCTTAGGGTTAAGGGCTTTTTTAAGAAAAATCACGGATTAAGGTAATTGTTCATTTCACTTTCACCGAGAAATCTTTGAAATTGTCAGCGGTAAACCATTAGCGGTTCGTATCGTTTAGTGCAACAGCCACTTCATTCTTTCCATATACCTCTTTCCGAAATGTAGATGCTCAACATAAAGATGACGATCAGGACGAGGGTAGCAGGGCCCGTGCTCCACAACCTGCTGCTGTCATTGTCCAAACCTTAGAAGATATTACTAAGCAAAAACGGACAACAGCGGAAACTCAAAACGAACTCAACATAGGAAGAACGCCAAACATCCTTTCATCCAATATCTTCGCTCATGTGGAGGTTTCTACATTGGGCAAGAATGATCTCGCCGACATTCGACATCACACCACTTTCTTACCTGTTGTATCTCCGATGTTGCCTTTCGAGAAGCCCTTTTTGTGATAAAAATTCGTCTTCCCTGCATCGCTCTGCATCGCATTCGCCTTCTCTGCAGTTTGATTGGCGTACCACCACAGCCAACGCTAATTCAGCCACAATTTTAGGACCAATATTGAACATCCGACGATGTTCTTTTGGTTTCTGTCCCTCTCCAGGAAAAACCTCCACTGTTAATCCGTTGGAAGATATACTAGACAAAGTTTGGGAAATTCATGACCAGTTTCAGATCTCCTCGAGGTGCTTGATCTGCAGCCCGAAGACATTCTTTGGCCTCCTGAGGACCTTTGATTACTCTTTTCCAACATAACTCAAAACAGAAATTTGGACGTTCTTCGAGTTGTTTGAATTCAAGAACCTTTAGTACGTTCTTTCAGATAATTGACCTTTCAGATGCAAACTTATTAATAGGGTCCCAATAGGAAGGATCATCAGGATCACGCTGTAGATAGTGAAAATGAATAGTTTAGTACTTAGTGTAGTGAACAATTAGTTCGATTCGCCTTCCCATCGGCTGGTTACTAAGCTTCCTTATAATGAAAAGTTTTGTCATACAACTATAACTTCATGTTGGACATTTGGTACGATCATGAATTATTTTGACGGCTTTAAGCTTATTGGTACTCCGCAGCAATTATTAGCAGCTTTCGAATTTTTTGTCAGCCACTACATGAGATTTTGATGTATCTATGTCCTATACCAAGAAAAGTGTTAACCTTTTTAGGCATGAATGTCACATTTCCTGGACAACCATTTAACTATTGGTGTTAAATACTTGCAAATTATGAAGCCTTGCCAGTGGCATTTACTATTCAAATCTCATGTTTTTCGTCAAGTCTTAGCTGGCTATATCTTTTGGGCACTTCGGTTAACGTAAATGTATTTTCCTATTGCGTATGCAATTCTACAAGATAAATTGTTTCTATATGTTTTTATTATTTTATATAATGTTTCATCTCAGCCAGCAACCGTCTCGGACGTTACTTCTACTTTCGTAAAATGTTATTCTAATGCAACCCATACTTCGCAATGATAGATTAAGTTTCAATATACTGTTTTGTGTTCTTTGCAATTTTTGATACGGAATATTTGACAGCAGCCATCCTTTTGTATGTAGTTTTTCAGCCCACAAAAGCACCTGATTATATTGGCAATCAATCATTGGTATATTGTCTAAATAAGATAATGTGCTCTGTATTTTACCTAATTACTATTCCAAATATGTTTTACAATTCTTGAAAATTTCAAACAATTTATGTACCATCTGAACATAATAAAGCAGATTGAGACATACAAGGACTTGACTCGATTCTCAGACTATCCGTATCCAATCAAGAGCCATGTAATGGTGTCCAAGAATACAAAATGTGGAAACCACGAAGCAAGAACACAATTCGAACTAGTTGTGGATGGCCTTAGGAAAGAGGGCCGCGCGCGTGGGGACCTCGAGTTCCAAGAAACAGCGTAACTTGAAATAATGAATCTTCCTTCAGTTCTTAACTTGCTGCATAGTTGCACCAGCGTTTCCAATTGCAGCTAGGCCTTATATTAGAGAGAATTTCATCTGTTTTTGTTCCGACAAATTTTCCTCTTCGCGATGTGTTTGCGTCGTAAGACTTACAGGCTGTCCTCTCTTTAGACACTATTCCTCATGACAAAATCAACACATTTGTTACTTTCCTAAAACTCTAACTGCAAAAGAGGGCACCATAAGTGTCCAACATGAGAAATAAGAGACATACGGTCCTACTGACTACTGAGTTTACTGTCCATTACCATTGCTACGATCTCCACATATGATAGAGTTTGATTTAACAAACGACTATGAACACATATCGCTGCAATGTATATAACTACGTCATTGTATCTAACACATACAACATATGTGTTTCCAACTACAAGTTCTTAATTAAATTGATAAGTACTTACATATTAGAGATCCATTATTTTCATTTTTCTAATCACTTTTTAAATATTATACTATCTTAATTTCAGTGAATGCTTTACTTGAAAGAGTCAACGTATTTTGGAGAACATTTTACCAAGAATTCTCAGGTTCACTGGAAGAGGAGTTCAGTCGACTTGCAAAGGAAGTCATTAACGGAATAAATATTAAATTTCCAGTAGAAGAAGTTATTCCAAAGCAACGCAACTAGCATTATCAAATTTCCAGAACATCCTTTTTCGGTTTCTTGAGTTTCAACAATTTGAACATGTAACACGTATAGAAAGCATTAACAATGAATATTTCAAAACTGCGATTAGCATATGCATCTCTTTTATTAAGTGCAAAATAAAATCATATATAAGACTTAATATTTGTTTTATATTTTAATTTTTTTTTTGTATAAATTCAAGCCATCGGGTTGATACTCCGCTAGATGTAAGAATCTGAATTTTTTTTAAAATCTTTAAATATCTCCAAGGGGATATTGGTTTCTAAGTGTATGCTAAAATTTGGTAATTCATGATACTCCGACACTGTACTACAAATCTGAATATACGGACTCAATATTAAATCTAATTTGCATCTGTTCTAACGTAATCTTTTATTCACTTGTAAGAATCTAAATACATAACTCTATGACGTGTAATAACAATTATTATCATCAAATATGTTACGTTCCGCAACTTAGAAGCTTCCATACTCTACCAACTTCAGAAAGCTCTTTCGTCTTTACGTACGATGTTTACTGGTTTGACTACCTCATTCAATTTTAGCCATTTTGGCCCCTGCTTCTATTCAATGAAAGCATAACCTGTAGCACATACGCCATGATATAAAATCTTCTTAGCCAACGTTCCAAACAGATTATATGACTCTTTTCAATCACATACAGAATTGATCTTTCATGTCCCAGAATTTATAATATCATGTGATTAGTTTCCTTTCGAACCAACAAATTTTCTGAATTATTCTCCACATCCCAATTTCGAAATCTTCTAGTCATCTTTCATTACTTTTGCGTATTCTTCATGGTTCTGTCCGGCGGTAACGTATTTCACACAAATCGTGTTATGAGTATTTCTCTTAACTGTATATTCAGTGTCCCACAAAATAAAGTTTTGTTCATTCTGAAACCTTTCTTTGTCATTTGTACTGTTGTTTTTATTTTAGTTTGAACTTCACATCATTACTACTACTAATAATAATAGTATGAACGAATTAGTAAGTTGCTCTACTTCAATCGACACAAGAAAGGACATTTTCGTTGGAACTACATGTGCTTGTTTGTATGTATGTGTAGCTATAATCGAAATTTGGAGAAGTGTTTACGATATTTCCATGTAGTTTTCACTAATGAAATAAGCTATTCTTAATGACAATTTATACATATAAAAATTGTAAAATATAAATAAAATTAATTATTTTTGTAGAAAATAAATAATTACTGTAACACTTGAATAAAGTTGTTGTAAAATATATGACAACCATAAACACAACAATGTAAAGGAGGTTGCGTGAAACTAAGGATCAAGAGGGCTTTTCAACCAGCTTTATTCGAATGGTTTACCTGGAGATGCAAGTTTAATATATTGACGATGTCATCGCTATGTGTATGTCGACATTGCTTAACTTTTGTCACAAAATCGTTCATTTTTTCTGATTGGTCCCCGACAGCTGTAAGCATCTTGGGAACAGAATTCCGAGAACGAAACAACTGTTTTACTGACTTCTATGTATGTGCTCCCTATTAGGTGTACGTAAATATCTACAGTTTACTAAAAATAAACATACGTATAATCCCGATTGTCATTAGTAGAAGCTTACATTTAATTTGAAGAGTGGAACGTTAGTCCCAAGATCATACATTTGTGCTTTCGCAGAAAGAAACTCAGAACAGAAACTCAAATATGACGACAGAGGGTTACATTTATATATGCAAAGTCAGATTTGGAGACAAATGGTGTAAAGGCATTCAGTTGTGAATTAGGGTCAATGAGTTTGTGGAATAATCCGATGAGTGCACAGTGCAGAAAGATCTAACCGACTGAAATATGTAGAATTACATACTCACTACTTTGGAAGCAAGAAACTTTCGATTATAAAGTAAAGAAGCTAAACATTCACCCACAATTGGCATATAGAGAGTAATCCTTGGAACTGAGAAACTGATAACTTCCACTGTTCGAAATTTTTCTATATGTGTGACTGAGAAGGTCTGAATTTTATGCTTCACAGAATAACAATTTTATTAAGAATATAGATGTTGTTTCTGTAATTCTAAAATTCCATATGTGAATATGTGTATCTGCCATCAAATTTGAATTTCTCTCTCTATCATTCACCAAATGTCCGCCATGGGTTTACATGAACTAGGATGAAAATCGCCCAAATTTGATACCAAATGTAAGCGTTCTATCAATGGTGCATCGTAATTGTTGCTTTAATATTAGTAAGATGTTGATGTTTGGAAACTTGGATCAGGAAACATATAAAGGTAAAGGTATATTTCCAAAGACTATAGAAGAAAAAGGAGGTAAGTCATTTTTCTATAACTTTACACAATTGCCCTGTTTTCCCACTGACTTACCTACTTCTTCCACTCTAGGCGAAATCTTTGGCATGAAATTTCTTTGTGAGTAACCTTCATCTTACTGCAGGATTTAGTCCATGCAAACTATCATGTCAGAATACTTACATCTGCTGTTACCTTATTTTCGACCATTTCTTAAGTTACCAATCTTTTTCCAATTTTTATTTAATTTTGGTGTATCCAAAGTGTTGATATTGCCGATATATGGTAAGAAAACATGGTTTCTAAAGTACTTTATTCTGTGGATAAATCATTCACGTTGTCGCTTTATAACTAAACGGGTTTTGCCTCGAAAGTTCCGATTCTTTTGAATTCTTTATCCTCCATATATTAGAATTCATCTCCCACTGTACAATCATCCAATGCTTCAATAAAAGATTTTAACCTTATTCGAGAACTAATTGCTTGATGCAGCTTGTTTTACGGACAGCATATGACTCTTATTATAATTCAGAAAGTTACTATTTACGTTGGAAAATGGACCCTCTATCTCTCTCAAAGTCGTGTGCCATATATTCACATGGTCGGATCTGATTCTTGAAACCAGATGTAAACCGGATGAATCATCGCTGTGAGAGACAAACCAAATAAAACTTCATGATATGCTTGGATAAGTTGAGCAAGGACTTCATGTAAACACTGATTAACATCGGGAATAATTTAACCATCCATCACTAGAGATGAATCATTCTGAAAAAGCTAGAAGAAAAGTGTTCTTAACCATCCTTACTTTGTTGAATTCTGGCTCCAGTATATTTAAGGAAACTTTTTTTTTTTTGCATGATGCATTTCAGAATTTGTTTGACATTTTAATCAATTGTTAATTACATTTTAATTTTTTTTACGTATAACACTTTTCTTCTGAATAGTGTATTCCATTAGGCGAAAATATATTGAAGTATGACCAATGGTTGTCAGGATAACATAACCTTTAAATGTTTATTGCAGTTTATTGCTTTATTTCGTGTTTCTCCATAACTCAAATTGCCGAATGTAATATCTGATTTCTTAATGATTATTAGGTTTCCATGGTATTAAATAACATGCATGAAATTATATATAAAGCAATTTCCTGTTATAGATATCATAATAATTGAGGTAAGAAAGAATAACGGAGGCGAAGAACTCAACATTTATAGATTCTTACGCCGAAGCGTGGGAGGTATGGTGGCTAAGTGCCTAAGCACATATCTGTGATGTGTGAGTCCGTAATTCTAACCTTTGCCAAATAAGTTTGTGGTGAGAGGAGTTTAAATTTTATATGCAAATAGAGCATCGCATGTGACTCAATACTTAAAAAGATTAAATGAAGCTTATAAGCAATTCATTAAAAGAAAGTAGACACCTTTTCAAAGTATTTCAAAATTTCGTTTATAAAGGGATCAATCCAGGCATAGTGATCGAGAAAAAAGAACAATTGCAGCTCCACCTTTTAAAAAGAATTTATTTTCTTCATGAATGTTTATCTTATTTAGGGTACTTTTAAACCATAATTATTTTCTACAACATTCCATGGCTACGAAACGGCTGCCTCCATTTTGCGTTTTTTTTATTTTGGGTATTTACGTTGATTCGAATATCTTAGCGTGTATATATCCTAACAAATTGAAAATTGTTCGTCGACTGCAAGTCGTGCTGATATAAAACTTTGATGTATTAGCATCTTTGCCTAAAGCCATTTCAACGGGGTGAAATCAGGGTCTACAGTAGGAACATTTTGGACATTGAAACATGTTTCGGAAGAGGAAACAACTGATGTAGAAGTCTGAGTTTGTAAGTGCATATAGTCCAAGATTATAGGTTAATACACCAAAATTTACAGGCCTGTAGCTCCTCCCAAAGGCCTGAAAAAGATCGTAAAGTTGGGGAATTACGCCAATTTTGCATATTTCTCTGTCAATTTTCTCCAATGGTCCTGGAATGAAAAATCTGATATTTTGGGAGTAGTTAATACTTTAGTATACCATAACACACAACAAAGCGCGTTCTGTGTTTTTGAACAGAAGGGAGTCAAAGTATTAAGTAATGCCGTCATATTCTAGGAAGTGTTTTTTTAATAAAATATATTGGAAATTCGTTGTTAAGTAAAAATAAAGTAGGATGAATGGTTAGTCCAATCAAGGCTCTTAAGCTCGCTTCTTTTCTCTATTTGTAACACTGTTTTATCAGAGCCACAGCAGCACTGGTGAAGAATGTCGTTATCAGCATAAGGCAAGGAAATCAAAATACACCCTTGATAAAAAAAGTCCGTAAATATTCCTTGCTCTTGCTGTTTGCTATATCAACGATACTCAATCATGTTTATTCTTGTTTTAATTATCAACTGATGCAGGAGACTGTTGTCCTTTATTTTGATCTACATTCTCAAGACAGTGAACACTTACTCGCTATAAACACTAACAAATTTCCAGTATATTCAAAGAACAAAACAGCTCCTAGAAGATGACGTCATTTCTTAGTACCTTGACCCCTTTCTACTCAAAAACGGAAAACGCGATTTGTAGTGTGTTATGGTGTGCTAAAGGACTAACTATTCCCAAAATTTCAATTTTTTCTATTCAGGCCCATTGGAGATATTGGACAGTGAAATATGCTAAATTCCCATAGTTTCTCAAATTTACTAGTTGCTTTTAGGCCTTTGGTACCAGCTACTTGTCTGTAAATTTTTGTGTATTAGCTTGTGACCTCGAACCACATTCACTCTCGATTTCAGGCCTCTACGGCACTTGTTTACTTTTCGCAAACATGTTTTCAAAGTATAAAGTTGTTGCTACTGCGGATACTGATTTCACCCCATTCAAGTGGTTTTAGGCAAAAATGTTAAGAGATCAACATTTTAGCTCTAAACGATTTGGAGACATCCAGCAATTGTCAATTTGTAAGGACAAATCCATGCTGAGATATTGAGAACAACATAAAGGCCTAAAATTAAAAAAAGAACGTAAAATGGCGCCAGCCTCTGTGTCACAATGGGATATTGAAAAAAATATTAATTGTGGTTTTTAAGTACCTTGATATACATAGGATAAACATTCATTAAAAAAATAGATATTTTGTAGATGCTACAACGGCACATGCTTGATCATTGACACAAATTACGTAGGTGAAAGATAAAGGAAGCCGCCTCTTCGGCTCCTTTACTACCTTCATAAGGAAGACCTATATCTTAAACAGTGGTTCTAAATGTATACTTTGTTAAACACAAGTGTTATGTTTCAATTGAAAGCAAACGGAAAGGAAAGATATATCAAGAAAAACAAAAGAAATAAAATAACATGACAAGAAATACTATATTAAAAGGGAAAAGGGAAAAAGTAATATTCTTTCACATCTGTTACCAGGTAACATTTAACTGTTAATTCATACTATCGAGTAGAAAGAGAGATCTGTCAAAATTTACTTAATACTTGCACGAGATAAAATGAAGGAAACATTTTCCGCTTACGTTGCATCTTCTTCAAGCTTAAGCATGAAGGTGAGTTTGAAATTTAAGAATAAATAAATAAATAGAAATAAGCAAGTGTCGTGTTTCATTGAAATCATTTACATTCTCTAAGTTTATTGTTTTTAATGTACTTGCAAAGTATCAAAGAAATACACTATCACTAACGTCAACGGATAAATTTCCGAAATTTAATGTTAAAATATTTCTCAAAACAGTAAATTGACTTCTATTCATGACCTACTGAATTTAGAAAAAACAGATGACTGAGGATCCTTGAAGATATTATACAGTGAAAATCTTATATTACTAAAGTAAAATACTATATATTATATTACGAGTGGTAAGGAGCAAATTATATTAAGTGGTAAATACAAGTATGCGAGATAAGTGGTAAGTACAAGATAAAGAAAGATGTATGCGTTTAAATGTAAAATTATAAATTTTACAGTTTATTATTGTAATAGCAAATAGAACTCGAGTAGATGTTTACTATTATAAGAAAACTGCATTCTATGCGAGATACGTTTTGCTGTTAGCTTAGCAAACGATTAAATTCAAAAACAGGGCAATAGTAACTTACTTTGTTTTCTTCCTTAGTAAACATTTTGCTGTGAAGGATTGTGTATACGAAAACTCAACCCTCAATTACTAAACAGTTTTTGTCTTAACGTAGTTAATAAACATTCCTAAATCTTAATACTCAATTTTACTTTCTTGTTTTCAACTTTTCTAGTCAGAAGACACAGCAAACAAACTCAATGATTGGCACAAATGACTTGATTGCAAATCTTACAAATCTTGTTGGTCATTCTCTTTTAAATTGTTGGAAAACAAAATTACGGTTTGCTTGTTATAGGGGACGAGTGAATCACAAAATTAGAGAGAGGAATGCCCACAACATACGATTTTATCATATTAAGATTACTCCAAAGTAATGATCCTTCTAAGAGACTTTCCATTTCACGCATAGTAAGTTCATCAGAAAGTTTTTTCATGAACTTCTTGCACACAAAATTATTGTTCTTTTGTGAAACTATTTATGCAGACTATATCATTATACTTTTCACAACTAATTGTAAACATTCAAAAGAACACGCACAATGGAAACTGCTGGGTCTTTCCGCTGGAATACATACACAAACAATTGAGAACGAATAATTGTAAGGTCTCTGTCCTTTCCTGGCTTTATAAATCTGGATCCCAAACATTAACATTACTGGAGATCCATGAGTACATATTGTCAACCCCCTTGTCGTGCCTTTACAGCAAATGCGTACCTCTAAGTGACAGGAAGGTCGTCCTCCTGATATTCTCTATAATGCCAGGGAAAAGTCTATTACTAATTTCAATAAAGTAAACACATAAAGAGTTAGATTTAAAATCACTGTATTTCCAATAATTAATCGTGATTTTAGAGTGTATTTTGTTGTGCGTAGGATGTACACACACAGTACCAGATCATAACCTAAGGAGTCTGACTAATTTCTCTATTTGATGACGTAAAACGAATAACAAACACATACCTTCAGGTTAGCTGTCGATGTTGTTACGCAGGAATCAGAGGTGCAGAAGAGTGAAGTCCAACTACTGGCGACAATAATGCTGCTCAAACGTTCCACTGTAGAACAATTATGGAACTTGTATTATGAACTAGTTGACCATAGCTCATGAATAGTATTAAGGTAAATTTCGTCGAATTTAAAATGTCAAAGGACTGAACTGCGAGTCTCTTCTTCGTCGAATGATAGTCTGAGACTTCTTTCCGTCGAATCGCCACGATCTTCTCTTCCTAGAGTATTTATCTCAAACCTGTTACTCTCAAAACTGCCACCTTGCTTCACATTTCTCCACGTGTTTGCTATCTCATTGCCGAAATTGACATTTCTGCAATGATCATCAATAGACAAAATCTCCAGACGTCTAACTCCGTAATCTGACAATTTTGTCACATCCTAAAATTTGTGTCGATGTTAACAATTGACTACTGACAACATAAATATTACAACTTATTCTCATAACATTCCTGATTCAGCATTACTTCTGCGTTATTCTTCGTGATCAAAATATTGCACATTACACGTCTGTATTTACAACTGACACAACCAAAACATAGACAACATAATTTTGTAATTTATTTCTTTAACCTAATTCTGCAATTACTTAACTTTTAATTGTGTATTTAAATTCTCTCACATTCATTTTCTTTATTTAATCCAATTATTAAAATTATAGAAATAAAATCTATTTAACTTCAATCCCTCCACACTTCCCCCTTTGAAACTCAAAGGTGCTTCGCGTCTGATCCAACCGAAACCTGAGATTGGAAAATACCAACATTCAAAATTACAATCATACAAATAATATATTATAACCTTATTCCTTCACCGTAAATGAAAACATAAAAATATTAAAAAAAATAAAATCCAAGCATAAAATTCTAGATTAAAAATTTACAATTCCCGCATTAATTTTTGTCATTCAAAGTATTCAATATTCGGAAAACATTCTCCTGCCACCTGTTGGCTTATTAAGATATTACAAGCACTTTGATGCTTGCTGGATATTTTACACATTGCTCTTTTCATATTTATGTATATGTATTGACAGAGTCCCACATGGAAAGATCCTTCTGTTCCTTTCCATGCATTGTCTCCAACTGATACCTTTTTATAGAATCGTCATAGTTTTTAGTTCACTTGATCATATTATAAAGTTATACTGCATCGATTATTAATTTTCAAGTCCATACACTTAAAATAACATTTAACTATATCACAGTCCTTCATCAACACTTGATTAGTTTATCTGTTTTCTACCGTCACCACATTTTATATCACCATAACTACTTATAAAATCATGATAATTCACTATCATGTCCTTGGCAACACTGTCGTTTCCTTTTAAACTTTCTGAGTTCGACTTCTACAGCTTGGCCTTGAACGAAATCAAGAGTAATTTCCGTCCACATTGTGCGTCTTTCGTCGTTACAAAATACATTCACTTGCTTGATTATTTGCAGTTTTTCATTAATTTCAAGTTTATATTACTGATAGTTCACACGGCATCATATAAACTTTACTCGATTTTGCGTCCTTGTCCATTGATTGTGTTTTTATATCATTCTCGGTGTGTGAACAACTAGAGTTATTGTGTTCGGACGTACTCGTGGAATCCGCTGCATTCTCTATACATTTAGTCATGTCCTCTAGATGTTCATTATGCTGTTTGCTATTATTTAAATCGTTTTGTGAAATAATCATTCTCTGCAAGTTGTGATCTGATTTACTATTATTAATATTTCCAAGAATAGTGTGTGTTTCTATATCCTCTTGTGTTAATTGTGTGTGTTTTTTACTACTCTTGTTTACTTTTGCATATATTGGAACAAAAATATAGTGTTTACTAGGTGGGCCTATACTAGGTATTTCATATCCACTTTCAGAATTAGTCTCACTTCTTTTACTAAAAGGGTTACAGTATTTATTATCTAAATTTGTTACTTTAACTAAAATATAGGCTGTAACCATACTAATCACGATTACTAGTATACCAAGTACGACAATCGCAATGTAAAAACACAACTCGCTGCTGTCCATTATTCCCAATAATCTGTAATAAACAGAGGAAAACTATAAACTTTATTGGCTTGATGATATTGCCAATTAATTGTAGATACTTAAAATATTATTTCCTTATTTCTGTCTATCCATTCTTCAGATTGTATAATTACAATTCCGTTTATTGTACGATAGGCATTTGTTCTTGTTCTAAATTTTTCATTGCATTTCCTTACGCATACCTCAGCGTCCTTGATACAATGTTTATCTTGTTGTTCCCCTAGTATATGTAACTTCTCATATTACTAGAATAGTATCTTGAAGTACATTTTTAATTTCCGTCGTTTTTTAACTTGTGCTTTACGCTATATTATTGTTGTTATATTTGTACAAAAGCTTTATTTAAATTCTTATTTAGGTATCTAGTATTCTAACTTAACTACTATTAATTACAACGTATTATTTGGATTATGCTAATCATTTAATTTTAATTTTTTATTCAATCCATGTTTCCGCATGCTAAATCATTGCCTCTAGCCTTCTCCGGCTCTTGCACGCAGCGAAGAGATGCGTACTTTCCAGCCTCAGCCATCTTGCTGCCCCAAAGCCGCATGACTTGGCTTGGTGCGTTCTCGTTCTCGTCCGTCTAACTTCGGAGATCTCGGAGGATTTCCTCCCAATGAAGGTCATAATAGCCTAACTTGTACCTGAAAGCTTTTTGAAGCATCCTAACTTCCTCTGTTATTTTGTTGCTATTAAACTTAAAAAATTTAACATATTAATCTAAAATATACATATTAATGTACCCTATTCTCCTATTTTCCTACTTACATTTATTACTCTTTATTTTCTTTTTCTATACATATATAATATTAAATTACTAAATACAATATTACTAGCTAGTTTTGAAAATCACCTGTTTTCTCGTGTATACACAATATTCATTAATATTTCTATAAATATTTCATTACTGAATCTATCCTATTTAGTCTGTGTTATTACTATTTTACAGTATCTATATCCTTTGCTTATTTCTGTGTATTTAAAATTATAAAAGCATAGATCTTGTAAGTGTGTCTACTCACTTTTCTCTTTTTGATGTTCTATTTTCTAGTTTTCCTATTTTCTGTTTATTCTTATCGAGTTACTACTTTATCTATTAGAGTCATACATGTCTATTATTTATTACTAACTATACTTAACTATGTTCTTCCAACTATTCTTAACTTCTAACCATCGATCGTTACTCCGCGTCCGTTCTTTTTCTTACCGGCTACGCTCCTCGCCTCATGGCTCTAGGGTCGATACCCCCTCAGTTAACTTCTTTCTAGCTGTTAGGTAAGTACCGAAACTTATTTAATTTTTAAATTTTTTCCATTCTTTTGCAGTATTACTTCAAAAATATATTTCCTCAGATGCATTTTATGTTATTAACATTATTATTATTATTATGTTATGCATCTTCTTTTTGCAATTTGTAATTTCTAATAGCTCTATAAAGTCTACAGTACAACACAATTAATGCTACTATCAGTAATATTAATACGATCACTATCCCAAAAATTATATATGTTATGTACTCAGTCGTAACAACGAGTTGTGGAACAGTGGTTTCAACTTTTAATTTTAGCAAGCTTTCTGTTAGGTTATGAAGCTCTTGCGTGTGTAAATAAAGATTCAGTTGTTTCTCCGACCAATTCCACATTAAATTTACATGTTTATTTTGTACATTAATAATTTGTTTCTTTGGTATTGCCAACTCACCAATAATTATAGGCCAAAATCCTTGTAATTAACAAAATAGGACCTATTATTACCGTGTTCTAATTTAATTGATGTTACGCCTTGATACTTTTCTAATTTTGTCCGATATCCTTGTTATACTAAAGAGTACATTACACCAGCATGTGTGTATTCAAACAACACTTCGCCTAAATATTTTTCCGAATTCTGTTGACAATTTTCTGGTGATTTATTAAATATTATATTATTTAACTTTCAAATGAACTGTGAAATTATGAAAATTATCGAATAAACTATTGATCTTACTATTTATTAATTTATTTAATTAATTTAGTTTTAATTATTTGTTTATGTATTTATTTATTTAATTATTTATTTATTTATTTATCTAGCTAAACCTGAGGAGTACTCAATATCAAATTCTCTAAAATATAAATGTATCTAACGATTTATATTGTCTAATTTAAAAAATCTGGTAATTTCTGAGACAAATACATGTTTATAGGTTCAGAATGCTAAAATATCTGCCTTTCCTCAGATATTGATGGGGTCTAGGTTGAGTAGCAGCCGCCTTACTGACTAGTCACCCATAAACACGCATTGTGCACAGTTTTTTCACTAATTTCCTTTCTTTAAAAAAATTCAAAATTCCAGTCTTCGTCATATTCTCCTTCCATTCTTAATCGTTCTTAATCATTCTTGTTTAATACGTCTAGTGTCTATTGTGTCGACTTTCTTTTCACCTTTCGATGTCTCGTACTTAACTCTATGAGTTATTATTGACTTTCTCTAATATATAAGTAACTATTACAGTATTAACTACAATAATCAAAAAGAATATTGCAAGATGCAGAACTATACAAACATTTTTTCTACAATACATAATGCATTTATAATTTATAATTACAAATAAGTTACTATCAATTTCATTTCCACGTTACTTCTATAACTGAAACTTCTTACTAGCACTCCAGCAAATTATAAATATATTTACCTAGATATGTATCAAAAATAAAAAGAAAATCTTTATCTAATATTAACAGCAAGTAAAATCTAAACTACTTCTTTAATTTTTGACACATATACTTTGAATGTCAAAGAAAAATCAATATTTGAATTACGTTGTACGAGTTCATTATGCTTTTTACTAAGCCTTATGACAGGTGAAAATTTGTGAAAATTAGAGCGCGAAATGCCATAATAAAAGGGTAATCTAATACGCAATACATCTTTTTTCACATTAAAACAAAGTGAACCCAGAAAGTCTGGATTATTAATAACACCATTAACAATTTATGCAAAAAGATATGTCGACTTATTTCTCTTCTGGCATATAACGAAGTTACAGCAAATTCTTCGAGTAGTACCTCTGATGTTATATCTCCCATCAAAACATCCTTGAATACCAGCTCGTGGCATTTCTTTGATCAAGATTTGCTGACCGATCTCAAAACTGGTTGATCATACTTCTTCTCGATCTGTTTTTCTGTGGCTTGATCTTCTTTTGTAGGTTCGTATAAGCCAACTTCCTTGCCTCTCTGATGGTTTGCATTCTCGTCTCATGGTCCAAATTTTCATATGGTATGTCCAGATCTTGTTCTAAAAATGTCCTGGGTTCCTTTCCAGTTAACAAATAATACGGTGAATACCCCGTTCCGTCATGTATCTGAGTATTCATCGTAAAGATTATACTGGGAAGTACCTCATCCCAATTCGTGAACTCTTTATTAATATAATGTTTCATTATTTGCTGGATGGTCCCTATCGCTCGTTCCGCACTTCCCACGGTGTAATGGGCATCGGTATTTGCAAAATGAAGATTCATTCCGAATCTCTCAGCCATTTCTTCCATAATTTTGCCTCGGTGACTGCTCAATCTGTCAATATTAAGAACTTCGGGAACCCCGTGCTTCGTGATTATTTCTTCAAATACGACTTGTGCAATATTTTCTGCCGTAAGCGCTGGAACAGCGCTTGCTATAACATACCGTGTTGCATTGTCTACAAACACTAAAACATAATTACTCTGATTATTCTTCGATCTTTTAAATGGACCAATTTCGTCGAGTTACAAATTGAAATGGTGCATAATTAGGGTAGGTCTGAGCATAAAATTGCGTCCTTCCAGATTTCCTCTTCTGGACTTGACAGCTAATACACTTCTTTACTTTGTCATAAAAAAACTTTTCATATTGGGAAAATAAATCGTACGCAAAGCTCTGTTGTAACATTTGCCATACCAAAAATGACCTCCCGCACACACGGAACAGTGGATATTCTTGTTCCCGAAGTGAAAACGGTATACATAACAATAATTTCATTCCACATGCCATTTTTCCCCATCCTTTATCGTATACCATCTAGACTGCTTTTCCGCTTTTACATCGGTCCTGTTCGGATCTTCAATTGCTTTCATTATTGGGCCGAAAACTGCATCCTTTTGTTGTACATCTCCTACGTTTATGTTATCTTCAAACGTCAAGTTCACCTGAAGATCATCGTCTTTAATCGGTAATGCATCTATTTTTATATCATCTTCTGTCGGTTTGATCGTTGTATTACGCGACAATACAGCACTCGGGTTTTTCTCCCCCGGGCAATGGATTGGCGTGTAATTATATTGGGCCAATTCCAGACTTAACCTTAGTAATTTTGGAGATAATTTTTGTGTTGTTTGCAAATATTTCAAGCATCGACAATCGGTCCAAAGTTCAATTTTTTTATTAAAGAGGTAGTAATTAAATGCTTTAATGAGTCCACCACCGCCAGGATTTCCAACTCTACTATAGTTTTTTTGTTTTTTCTTGTTGTCTCATCACTCTGCTATAATACGCAACAGGGGTCCACTCACCACTTTTTTGTTTTTCCATCTGTGTACACCCGTGTCTCCAGTTCTTCACGGAAAGGTGCTAAAAGTGGTGCCTCCAGCAATGCTTGTTTTAATTTTAAAAAAACCCTCCTGGTGTTCATCTTTCCATACAAATTTATGGCCTTTCTTCAAAAGTGGAGAATACACTGCAGCAATTTCTGCATATTTTTTTTAGAAAACTTCCGGACATAATTCGTCAACCCAAGAAATGGTTTTAATTCTTTGGGTGACTTCGGTGGTTTGAAAACTTTAATCACTTGAATGATCTTCGGGCTGATTTCGTATCCAGCGTCACTTACTACGTGTCCTAATGCTAAAACCTTTTCTTCTACAAACTTACATTTTTCCACTGACAGTTTTAGTCCGTATTGTCTTAGACTCTGAAAAATTGACTTCAGCACCGCGACCATTTTCTCCTGTTCGTTCGTGTATACCAGGATATTATCCATATAGTATGATACTAACTCTTGACTAACATTTGCTAATGTCATTGTCATTATTTTCGTGTAAACTGCGGGCGATTGCAAGTGTCCCATTGGGAGGACTTTATATCTATAAGCCCCAATGCCTGGGATATTAAAAGCAGTTCACTCACGTGCCTCCTTTGTAATAGGCACCGTGTAGTATACCGACTTAATGTCTAAGGTTGAGTAAAATTTATGGCCCCTCATACACGTTAATATCTGGTGTATGGGCGGTAATGCTATGCTGTGGTACCTAACATGTCGGTTCAACCATCTACAGTCCAAAACAGCTCTTATAGCTCCAGATGTCATTTTAACAAATAACGCAACGCTATTGGTGTGGGATATTGTTGGCGTCTAAAACGAACTCTTGTTTCAATCTCAATATGATGTTCCACGTTTTTAACTTTCCCAAAATCGTCTTCTCTATACGCAAAGACATCAGCAAAATCATAGCATAAATTTTGAATATTTTTCCTAATTTCAGGTTTAGTTAGACTACCACACTTTATTCGAGATTTATCAAAATTCTGTCGTGCTTCTAATATTTTGTCAATTTCTTCCAGTGATAATCCTTCTTCTCACAATTCCTGCTCACTTTTGCACTTTTCCAGTATTAACGTTACTGGTTTTTTAGCTGGGATAACAATTTCTAATTTGTTGTTTTCTTTAGATAACAAAACTCGTGGTATAAAAATATTAAACTGTTTCTCTAAATCTTGGTCGGGCTCTAACAAATATTCATTTCCATTCCACGAATTCATTAAATTTACTTCTGCAACGGTTCGGCTCCGTGGACTTAATTTTACTTTGTGAGCTAACATCCATTTTGGTTCCATACAAAATTTCACCCCAGTCACTGCGTTGTTCGAAATAGAAACTGTTTGAGCATTAATTTCTTTCTGTACTTGAGGTTTGCCGAATCTTTGAACCAATAATTTATTATTTTCATAGTCAATTTTACAATTTTGCCCTCTCAAGAAGTCATTCCCGGTCAAAATTTGATACTGGAAATTCTTAATTACCCGAAATGGTAAGTGAAAAGTCTGATTTGACACTCTAAATTTTTCATTGCTATTTTATTAATAACCAACACGTTTTGAATAACTCCCTTAATTTTAGTTTGTTGTGGTATGTAGGTGGAATCAATTTCTCGTCCATAATTGAGATTTGAGAACCGCCATCTATTAACGCCTTCACTTCTCTATTTTCAATATCTACTGGCAAATAAACCATGTTATTCTCTTGACTAATTGAGGCTATTACTTTTTTAACTTTTCAGTTTTTATACCCTGTAAATGTGCCTCTCCCATTTATAGAAGTATTTAGTTTAAATTTTGATTGCCGAAAGGTTGGTAAAATGTTGTCCCATTTACCTGAGTTGGAACAACCTGAACTATCGTGGTTGTTGTTCACCCTGTCCTGAATTATGACAACACATCTGTCGAGAGTAATTACTCTCTTGCCAATTGTTATTCGGTCTGCCCCGATTATTTCTCCATCTATTACCTCTATTTCCGCGGTAAGTATTCCGATAATTACCATTTTTTCGATAAATATTCCATCTATTTCTATTCTGATTTCTATTTTGATTATTCCAATTTCTACTGTTATTTCCGCGATACTGGTTTCTAACGCGACGAAAACTTCTGCTATTTTCATATCGGTGACTCCTATGTCCATTATTTTTGCTAGGCTGTTTTTCATCGTCCTTAACAGAAGTTCCTCGATTTTCTAACTGCGCTCGGTAGTTCTTGTTTCAATTTTGTATCTAACTTTCCTCGCATTTCTTCTAAGAATCAACTTACTTTCATCTGAATCGCTATCCTCACTATCCACGTGTTCCTTGATTTTCTTTACTAAATCCGTTATAGTAACTTTATCTGTCTGTCTTTTTAACCGTTTATCTATTTTACATTTGTTCTTTTCTATTCCCTGTAAGTCCTCTACAAACTTATCTATTGTAGAATAAGCATTCGTGCCAACTTTCTCCATATAATATGGTTGGAGTCCACCCACAATAATACCTATCTTTTTGGCATCCGACATTTTGGACTCTAATCGTTCACACATTACGGGCATGTCATATACGTAATTGATTATCGGTTCGTCCTCTTGATGCAAACGTTCTCTTAATCTCCCTTCAATGTCCAACGTGACATTTGTCTTGGTAAATTCGTTTATTATCTGTCCCTGTAACTCTTTATAGGTAATCTTCTACATTTTTGCGTTTAAGAAATAACTTATGCCATTGCCTGCCCATTCCACGAAATACACTAGGCAATAACTCTTTTCTTTTATCTTCCGTCACGCTTGCCATTTGACATGCATCATCAAATTCGTCGAAAAATCCGATGATGTCATTGTCCGATCGTAAATCAAACCTTGGTAGTTTATTAATGTCTGCGTAAACCGTCACGTTCGAAACCATTTCTGTCTTATTTTCAACCTCTGATTCTTTTTCGTTGTTATTAATATTACTAATATTATCAAATTCTACAGATTCTTCTCTTCTATTAAAACAAGTTTTCTGTCTGTTAACTAACTCTGTATCTAGTTGTAAAATAGACGGAAAGTGTTCCGTGAACGATTGTGGCACCGGACTCGAGGGAAAATTACTAACTGGACTTTCTTGAAATACTACTTTCGGACGTTCTATGCTTTGTATTATAGGTTTCTCCTGTTTCCTTCTCTCCGGACTTCTAACCTCAAATAAATTATTTTTTCTAATGGCATTCCTTTATTGGCTTTCTGTGCGCGAGTCTTAATAATTCCTGTATTCATTTATTATACCTATTTTCGTACATAACTATTAATGTCTAACACCACATAATACTAATTAAACTTAACCTCGTAAAATAAATTATCACTAATATATTTCTATGTACCATCACTACTTATCTTACACTTCTAATTCTTCCGGCAATCAAACCAAGACACGTCTTTACCATGCTAATGGTGGGTAATTTAACAATATAACCAACTGACCGTCCCGGGAATCGAACCAAAGGCTGCCTCCACAATGTCAGCCCCCCCCCCTTGTCGTGCCTTTATAGCAAATTCGTAGCTCTAAGCGACAGCAAGGTCGTCCTCCTGACATTTTCTATAATGCCAGGGTAACGTCTATTACTAATTTCAATAAAGTAAACACATAACGAGTTAGATTTAAAATCATTGTATTTAAGACAATTAATCGTGATGTTAGAGTGTATTTTTTTGTGCGTAGGATTTACAAACAGTACCAGACCATAACCTAAGGAATCTGACTAATTAGTCTATTTGATGACGTAAAACGAATAACAAACACATAGCTTCAGGATAGCTGTTGATGTTGTTACACAGGAAGCAGAGGTGCAGCAGAGTGAAGTCCAACTACTGGCGACAATAATGCTGCTCAAATATTCCACTGTAGAACAATTATGGAACTTGTATTATGAACTAGTTGACCATAGCTCATGAATAGTTTTAAGGAAATTTCTTCGAATTTAAAATGTCAAAGGACTGAGCTGCGAGTCTCTTCTTCGTCGAATGATAGTCTTCTGAGACTTCTCTCCGTTGAATCGCCACGATCTCATCTTCCTAGAGTATTTATGTCAAACCTGTTACTCTCAAAACTGCAACCTTGCTTCACATTTCTCCACGTGTTTGCTATCTCATTGCCGCGACGCGTTGCAATATTGGCAATCGACATTTATCAGCAAGTGGGCCACTGAGTGTTTCTAACATTTACGGCATGACAAGCTTATGAATTTCATTAACAACTTTTCGTTTATTAACTGACAGGATACAATTAAATCACAATACCGAGATGTATCCGTCGAATAGGCACAATAAAGCAAAAATGGAGATCTGTTTTTTCCTCTTGATCTTTCAAAAGCAAGGCAATTTCTTATCTTCTACGCTTCGTATTATTGTCTGAAAGACATATTTTGTCATTTTCTGACTTGCTTACCCAAACATAAATTTGTTATCCTTATGTGGCAAAGTTCTCATGATAATCTGAACAACAATATTTTTCATTTTAAATCTATGGCTATAATGAGAAATAGTGTATACGATACATCCACCACCTTATTATTTTGCTCGTGAAATTCTTTGGAGGAAATAAACTTCGTACACTAAAGCGGGATTCTTTATACAATAAAAGATAATCTTCAGATTTGTTTTTGAAGGTTGGGTGTAATATTAATAAATGTCCTTCTATTAGGAAGGGAGTGATTGCGTCATTCCTTATTATAACATAGTATATAATACATCTAATACTTGAACACCAAAATTTCAAATTCTTTGAAATAATAAATGTTGTAAACTTAACTATACGTTTCTCTCTCTAAATTCGAAGTTGTTTTTTTACTTCCCACACACAATGACAGAAACGAGAAATCTGCAAGTCAACACAACATTCACAGCGTCAAAAGTTTTACTTCTCTCATCAGAACAAATTTTTGAAAATTTATTAAAATGAATAATAGTATTAAATGGTTCCACTATTGCAGACGTAGCCAATATGCATTATGTTCATTATTAAGGAGCACAAAAGTGACAATGTTGAAACAAGAAAGATAAGGCATATTACAATTCGATGGCTAATCAGCTACAAATTAGGTAATGAAAATTTTTCGCATACTTTTTTTTTTAAAAAAAGTAGAAAATGAATGTTAAATACTGCTGTGCTCTCTGGCGAAATTATCCGAATCTCTTTGCGTTTGCTATTTTTTACAGTATATTTCATATTACATATTCTTTTAAATTTTCTGAAGGATTATCGCTGTGTTCGAAAGTACTAAAAAGCTATTGAAAGTAACATTTAAACTATTCATACCTGATTTGCAGGGAGCAAAGAATGTACAGTAAAGGAAACTTTAAATGTTTTTTTAATTTACAAATGTTATAAATGTTGTAACAAAGATTCATACATAATATATTTTACTAACGTAAAAAAAGTATTGAATAAGAATTATGGATTAATGATAATAATAATGTACTGTTTTGTCAAACCTTTCAAAGCAGGTCTCAGCATGGTTTCCCATCTGGACGTTCATGTCTAACTCACTTATTAGTGTTAGTTACCCATACCGCACAAGCAATTACGGTTCAGCTTGATGTTTACTTTGACATTTCAGAGGCCTTTGACGGTATAATCACTAAGTTGTTTCTATAACAAACTCTGTAATAGATATAATGGTCATGAAGATATCCTCTCTTAGCGAGTGAACAACGCCTTACTTTTCTTGGATCCCTATGTCCGTACAATTTCGTCTTATTGGGTGTCCCTCAGGAGATTGTGTTGGGTTCACTTTAGTTCGTACTGTATGTACACGATTTACCTACGATTTTTCGTCCTCTTCATCAAATATCTTTTCGCTGATGACTGTAAACTCTTTAGAGTGTTTTACTCTGTAGGCGATTCTTCGTTATTTCTTGCTGATATATATATGCTAAGTGACTGTTGAACTACCTGGAATTTAGCTTTAGATCCCAAAAAATGTCGTTTCGTTTCTACATCTTTAAAAATTTATTGTTTCACCCTTACAATGTCAGCAATATAGCTATTAATAGTGTGTCATCTCAAAAAGATATATAGATGTTGTCTTTCATGAAAAGTTATCCTTTACGAATCACATATCATCGACCACATGCAAAGCTATACAATTACTAGGTCTACTTTACGAATTTTACCAAATAAAAAGTCTATCAGCCATTACAAAGTTTTAAAAGGCATATATTTCCCCCATCATTGAATATTGTTGATATGTATGGAGTATGGCGGTACCCACTAATCTATCACGCATTGGTTTGGTTTCCAACTTTTGAATAGTCATAATTACATTTAAAATTTCCGAGTTCCGTGACAACACAAGACAAGAAATAATGTCATTTATAAAATTAAGTAACCCAGACAAACGATGCAGAACTACAGACCTACTTTACGTTCATAAGATTATCAAAGGTAAAATAGATTAGAATCTTTATTACCACAGATTAATTTTCAAGATCCTCTCCGTCGAACTCGTTTTTTATTAACTTGCTAACTTACAAGACACCATGATCCTCATTTGTAAAACACTCATTGTTTTATGGACTAGCACATGATTGCAATACATTGCTAACATTATGTAATATTTTTAATTCTGTAAAAACTTTAGAACTCAGCTAAAAGAACATTGTCAATTTAGAAATGAAAAATTTTTGTTTGTATTTATTTTTATATTTTTTTGTATTTATTTTATTTTATTTGTTACTGCTATGTTGTTCAATTTCAGTCAATTGGCCTAATGCTGTATGAAATCCTTTGAATAAACAAATGAATAAATAAATAAATAATAGAACTGTAATGTAGTTGTTTGTCTTACTGCAATCATATATACGAGTAAACATGAGGGAATATTGTATTATTATTATTATTATTATTATTATTATTATTATTATTATTATTATTATTATTATTATTATTATTATTATTATTATTATTATTATCAAGATGGCGCCGACTGAAGAAACATGTGGTCTATGCCTCAGACCATTTTTCGGTAAACAACTAATATTAGCATGTTGTTTGTGTAAAATTAGATTTCATGTAAAGAACTGTCTAAAATTTTTACGTATTGAATAAGACATGTATTTCTTCAATGGTAAATCTACGTATAAATGTCAGAATTGCATTAGGAATAGAGATGAGAATGTGACCATTACTCCGAACACAACGAAGCAGTTTGGACCTCGAAAAGAATATCAAAATCTGAATTCCGATGCTGAGATAAGTGAAGCTGAAGATATAGAAGAGAAATCAGATTCGATTTTAAGCCATAAAGAACAGAACTGCTCTACTTGTTGTGTCGAAGTGAAAAATAAGCTATATGAGGTTTTAGTTATGTTAAGTGATATTAGTGAAAAATATGATTCCTTGAAGGCTGAACTGATATCGATGAAACAAGAAAATATAAAATTAAATGAGTTGCTATCAGCTAATAATAAAGCTCATACATTTGCTGAAGTGATAAATAGTTCAATACCCTCTGATCAAAAAAAACGTGCAAGGTGATTCTATGAATGTCATGGTCAAGGACAATGAAGCACCCTCTAACAGTTTACAACAGGAAACATGTGATGGTGAATGGAAGCTGGTAACCAAACGCCTAAGGCGAAACAACCAAGAACTTCCGAGTGGAACAAAAACTACAACCATATCTGACTCTGACAACAGGAATCGTAATACTTTAATGCAAGGAAAGAATGCCACGGGCAAACTGAAAGTAAACAAAAAAGGTCCTCGTACGTCTGCACTGTTTGTGACGAGACTCGATCCTAGTGTTTCGTGTAAAGATCTCTCTGCATTTGTGAAGGAAAGTGCTAATGTTAATGTTACTAAATGTGTACAGTTAAAAACAAAACACAGTAGTTACTCTTCGTTTTATGTAGCTGTAGAAGAAAATGATTTTGATTGTGTCTATAATCCAAATATCTGGCCAGATGGTGTATTATTTACTAAATTTATGGGTCGACTAAAGGAAGAAATTGTGTGCCATGAAGTAAGAGCAGAGAAGGTGGATAGTAAAGGTAAATAAATAGCATAAACTAATATAAAATAAGTATGACGCACTTGCGATTATATTATCAAAATGCAAATGGAATTAATGCGAAAGAGAAGGTATTTATAGATGAAGTAAATTGTAATGACTTTGATATTTATTCTATCACTGAAACTTGGTTAAAAGAAAGGAATCAACACTTTGTACAATTATCAAATAATTACAATACTATACGTAAAGATAGAAGCTTGGCACTAGTAAACAAGACTAAGGGTGGGGGCTGTATAGTTATCATAAAAAAGGAATATGCATATGAAATTATAACTCCCCCAGATGATATTCTTGATATTATTATAGTTAAAGTTTTAATCCCTGACAACAAGCCATTATTATTGTGCTTGCATTATATTCCCCCTGACTTACCACTAAAGAATTTTATTAACTATTGTGAATGGTTAACCACTTTTCTAATAACAAGAAATTGTAACCTCATAGTTTTAGGTGATTTTAACGTAGGTGGAATAGATTGGGCTACTGGAACTATTACCACATATAACTACTACACTATGAAAAAAGCTGACAAAGTAATTGAACTAAGTAATATACTTAATCTAAAACAATTGAATAGGTCGTATGATCCTAATAGGAAAGATAAAGTTCTAGACCTGTTGCTAACCAACATGGATAATAGTTCCATTGTGTATGATGTCCCACCTTTAATAAAAATTGACCGCTTCCATCCACCTTTTGTTTTTGAATGGGAAATAATTAAAAGTAATAATAACAATCAAGACAATATCTCTAACCAAACAAAAGTTTTTGATTTTAAGAATGCTGACTTCTTAGGTGGGTATCAAGGCAGTTAATGAATTGAATATAGATACAATTGATATTAATATTATGACCAACAGTTTTTATGATAGGATATATAATGTTCTAGATACTTGTGTACCTAAGAAAGTAGTCATTAATAAACCTAAGTTTAAAGACCCCTGGATGAATAGGGAACTGAAAACTTTAATAAATAAGAAAACTAAATGTTTCGTCAAATCAAGACAAACAAATGACTGTATGTGGTACCAAAGGTATTCTGCATTACGTAAAATTGTGAAAAAGAAATATCTAGAAGCGAGAAAGGCCTATTATCTTAGTTTAGAAAACAGCATTGTTAGTGACAATAAGGTATTCTGGAAAGTATTTAAAAACTCAGATGACAAAAAGTTACCTAATGAAATGAAATATAATGATACAGTAGCTACTGCACAGACTGATGTGGAGCTGTTTAAAGACATGTTCAGTGAAAATTTTAATTTGGGACTAAGTCATGTAAATGGCCATAACATGTATTCTACATTACCTATTTGTAGCGAAGATATAATTAATATACCTAATATTTCTGAATCGGATGTTCTTAGTGCAATTAAACAGATTAATGGAAGTACCTCTCCTGGTCCAGATAACATACCGTACTATATAATAAAAGCATGTGGTACTGAGTTGTCATCCATTCTAGCAAATATATTCAATGAATCACTCAGATGTGGAGAGTTTCCATCGACATGGAAACAAGTATATATTGTACCTGTACATAAAACAGAAGATAAAAATAATATGAAAAATTATAGGCCAATCACATTAGTTAATGCATTTAGTAAGATATTTGAAATAATAATACACAACCATATATACTTTAATGTAAAAAATAAACTGACTGAATTTCAGCATGGGTTTTATAAAGGCAGATCAATTGTTACGAATCTTGTACACTTTACATATTTTACGTACTTAGCTCTTAAAAATAGACTACAGGTTGACACTATATATATTGATATGTCAAAGGCTTTTGACTATATAGAACATGGACTTCTAGTTCGTATATCATGTTTACTATAAACATTAAAAATTTAAGAAATATAGCTTAAATGATTTTTTGTTACTCAGAGAACTGCGGGCAAGATCATCCGTCCTCGGGTTAGATCCACCACTGTGATATACAAACCATAAATAATCTATAATGATATATCTATTTAGAAGACCACCGAGGAAGAAAAAAAGACGTCTAATTTTGCCAAAGTTTATGTTTGCTGAATGTTTCATAGTTTTCAAGTGTTTGAGTGACCCGAAATTGACTCGTTTACTAAATTCTGCTGGTTTTACTGTGTTTAATATCCAAAATGTTTAATTTATTTTTATAAAATATTGTTCTTATTTAGTATATTGTAGACGTGGTAGTAACGGTGAAAAATTCATTAAGTAAAATTGAGCGGAAAATCAGTACAGCTTCCGCAATAATTCATTTTATATTTCAAACTTTTGGCACATATTAAAATGTAATTAAATGAATACTGACATTTATATGGGCTAGAACAAAAATTTCAGAAAGTTTCTATCATAAAATCGACTATGTTTATGACATTTAGAAACAAAAGCTATTTTCCAAATATCTTGGAATCCCTTTTTTGGACTAGTACTGTTTTTCCACTCACCGATTCATTTATATGAAGGTTATTACTAATGAGATATACACATTTCCGCTACAGAAAGAAGCTTGTTTCGATGTCCATCGCGAAACTATAAATGTCCAGCAGATTCATTGGTGTGCATTGGAGAAGAATGAAAGTCGTAATATAATAATATGTATTCAATTATTCAACAAAGATAATATATGTACTTTTATTGAGTTTACAATTAAAATAATAATCAAAATAAAAAATGGGTTAATAGCATTTATTTATTACATAAAAATGAAAAGATAAGTGTTTCAATTATAAAAATATTTCAATAATAACAATCGCGCATTTTAACGAAAGGAATTTTTCATTTTTAAAATTTGATTAAGAGTTATAGTTTTCTCGTTCCTTCAATTTTCATCAATTAAAAATAAATCAATTTCTCCTTACCATACATATTTATGCAATTGTTATGTACTGTGCCGATGCTGTGCCTACAGTCGTAGCTCAGAATAATCTCTAAAATATTCATTAAAAGAATGTAACAACTGGGGTGAAACTGAAGCACAACACTTTACTTAACTCTAAGAGATATGATTGAATTTAATTAAACTTCTAATATTTTAACTTTGAGAATTACTAGTTTGGAGAAAAGGTGAGCGAGAGAGACAGACAGAGAGAGAGAGAGAGAGAGAGAGAGAGAGAGAGAGAGAGAGAGAGAGAGAAATAGCTTATTACTAAGAGATAAATGATGGGCCTAAGCCTGATTAGGCTGAAAGAACGGATTAGACTGGTGTCTTCCTGGTCATCTGGATGATGAATAGTTTTCCCTGGAGGAACATGGATGTACTGGATTCAGCCAACATGAGGTCTTAATCTTGCTTGACTGCCGGGGGCGTCGAGTTTTCTCTTGTTGATGCGTCTTCAATGATGTTAACCTACACCTTCATTCCACTAATCAGATGTTGAACTCAATTAAATGTGTGGCGATGGACCAACAAACTGATACTCCCAAGACATGGAGTAGGTTGTTCTCCAAAGGGGCCACGTGCCTCCCGCGACGATTGTACATTTTCCTAAACCTTCTGGCGTATACCCCTGTCGATTTGTCCACCATTGTTTCGCTTAATAGAAAAACGATGATTCTGACATTCAGTGAACTAGGAAATGTGAAGCTAGGCGGAAAGAAACGCGGAAAGGCAAGAAGGAAACTATTCGCGTTTATTGACAATTTCAAAAGTTAAAATTAACAAATACCTGCTTATACAAACTGTTTGACAATGTACGACATTAATAAAATTTCTGTTCCGTTGGACTTTAAATGTTCCTAGTTCTGTCGTGGATATATGGAATTTTGAAAAAGTAATTGAATTTAGCGAATTAAGTTAAGCGTTTATAACTCATGGTCATTTCACATCTAATACATAGCTGCTTCACACTCCCCCCTCGAAACTGGAAATATATGAAGATTTTAGTTTTCCGTTATACAATAAAAGAAAACAATATTAATCGAAGAAAATCCAAACAAAAATGTTCGTAGAAGATAAAGAGATCTTTATATGATGTACTATTTGCTTTGAATAAAGCTTCCATTGCAATCTGCTGAGTATGTGTTTTAAGGTCAATCATTAGTTGATTACTGGGTATCCTTGATGTAAGGTGATACAAATGTGGCAACATTTTGCGAAGGGGGAAAAGAAACGGAAAAATAAAATAAATGTTTACATAATATCATTCTAAGTTATGTGCTTTAACACTAGAAGCATCAGAGGGGTCATATTGTCCCGTCTGGATGATTATTTTGTTATAATTTCTAAAGTAATAAAAATGTGGTCACTAGATGTCAGGACATTTTATCACTCTACCAATACTCAAACTTAATCACATTTTGACACTTAAGAATATTTATATATACAGCATTTTTTTTACATTTTACCTAGAAGCCTCACAGGGGTCATTTTGACCCTCATACCTACAACGCGGATTTTTGACAATTGCAAACATTTTGATACTCACATATTTTCACATACTAATTAGTATTACTTTTGTGACTGATATAAATCACCATATAGTCGCTCACAACGTGACAAGGACAACTTTTTAGATTTTGTTCGGAATGAAGCAGGAGCTGAATTCCATAATTTACCGAAACCTACGCGTCCTATCAGTAACACTACTCCTGATGTAATCATAACCTCATCTTCCCTCTCTCAGTCCATCCATATAACTGTGCTTGACTCCATAGGTAGCGACCATGTTCCCATCAAAGTCGAACTTCACTGTTCTCCTAGCACTCAGCCTAAGTCCTCTCCTCAGAAGGTCTACTGCTACCGTAGGGCAAATTGGGAGCAATATCGTTCCGACTTAGACGCTGCAGTAACTTCATTCACTATGCCTAGCACACAACAGGAACTCGATAGGACAATAACTGATCTAACTACAGCCCTTCAGGACGCAGCACAACGTTCAATTCCAACAATTGAAATTCAGTTACATAAACCTAAGCTACCTCCGCAATACTTACCATTTATTACAGCCTCACGCAGAGCTTTCCGTGAATATCTAACTACGGGCAACCTAGAAGCACTTCGTCTGCATCGCCAATACTTAAGGATAACTCATAACTATATCGTTGCGTTTAAGAAACGTCACTGGATCGAAACTTGCAACACACTTGCTAATGAAGCACATCCTACAAAATATTGGCGCAAATTTCATCAACTAACTGGTAGAGTTTCTCGTACGCCATAGTCCATTGTTCATAACCACCAAGCAGTTCTTACGGATACGGACAAGGCCAACATATTTGCTTCCTATTTTCAAGGCATTTTTACACCACTACCTGGTTGGTATACACCCGACCGCCTACAGTCAGCTATCAACCGACGTACTGATGCAACATCTGCTTCCTTTCGCCCATCTGCTGATCATACTTTAGAACCAAATAATCCTCTAACCATGGAAATTCACCCCGACAGTATTAGTAATGCACTTACAGGCAAACGGAATACTGCACCAGGCTTTGACTCTGTTACATATGTTCTCGTCAGACAGGCGTCTCATTCTTTCCTCCTCTTTCTTAGCAGCATTTATAACTTTATTCTACGAACAGGATTTTTTCCGCTCGACTGGAAGTACTCCAAAGTTCTTCTTTTCCCTAAACCAAAGAAACCTCCATCAGAAGTCACATCGTACCGTCCTATTCACCTCACAAGTTGTCTCTCCAAGATCTTGGAACGAATCCTTGTACGTCGCATGCACGACCATCTCAATTCACATAACCTTATTCCAATTCATCAAGCTGGATTTAGGCCACATTTTAGCACTCTCGATCAATTATTCCGTCTCACCACAGCAATTTATAATCAGTTTAATACAGGATATCCTTCTTGCCTTGTAACCTTTGATTTAGAAAAAGCTTTCGACAAGGTTTGGCACCCTGGTTTACTATACAAACTTCGTAACTACCTCCTACCAACCTCTTACATCAGATTCGTACATTCCTTCTTAATAGGGCGAATAGCTTATATCTCGATCAATGGAACGTTATCTCATCCCATCTTCTTACAATCTGGGATACCGCAAGGCTCATCTTTGTCTCCTTTATTATACTTATTGTACGTCGCGGACCTAGTCGTTCCTAATACTACCACAATATTTCAGTTTGCGGACGACACTGCATTTTTCACAACTGCCCGTACTGTACGATCTCTTAATAAAACTATGCAAGTAGCTATTGACGCATTCGTGCGTTGGTGTCATATATGGAGGTTGAACATTAACTCTTCAAAAACACAAGCCATAGTTTTCTTGCCACGTAGACGCCGCTCTCGAATACATCGAAATCCGAATCTACTTCGTCTTCAGGTTGATCTTACGCCTGTACCCGTGTCAACCACTATTACGTATCTCGGTGTCATTTTTGACACTCATCTTACATGGATTCCACATCTTACCAAACTCGTAGGGCAAGCACAAAACCGACTTAATCTCCTGAAACGACTAGTTGGCACAACCTGGGGGCTTCGAGCACGTACCGTAATTAATACATATAAAACATTCATGCGGAGTACGTTAACATATGGACATACAGCTTGGATATCTGCACCGTTAAAATTCTACCAAAAACTTGCTATCCTCGAGCGTCATGCTATACGCCTAGCATATCGTATAAGACTGCCGCATCCAACGAGATTACTTTATGAGATGATAGACTTTCCGCCATTACTAAATCATCTTGAACAACTTCGTATACGTTATATCTGCAAACGATTTGCTCAGCACCATCCCCTGACGCTTGAAATCCTCCGCTACGACCGTGATAACGATGCACCGCCCAATTTCGTTGATACTCCTCTTCAGCACTTCATGACACTATATCATTTACAGTTAGATAACGATATGCTGGACCCCGAAATCTTTGCAATTTATCTCCCGCATGAATTTTCATCTCATATCTATCCATCATACGCACCGTAAGAACCTACTAACAAGGGCCTCCTCTGTCAATCATCAGTTCCTGAATCGCCCCAGGAACAGAAGATAACTTCATTCGTCTAAACTAACATAACCTAGTGTTGTGACGTCTAGAGCACTTCATTTCATCTATTTCATCAACTCCATTTGCACCTTTATTATTATTATTTTTTTTTTGAGTCCAATTTACCTTTTATTCCATGCTTTGTGTTACTGTAATACCTGACAATGCTAACATGTTCATTTGTAGCACTTAAAATATTCCTGTTCATGTACGTGTTTTTCAATTTCTGAATAACTTCACTTAATCCATGTTAATATAATGAATGAATGAATGAATAAAGAAATAATAAATATGAAACCTCTTAGACCACCTATATTTCCTTCAAATCAATAAATCAAATTGAAGCACTTACCCGAAGAAAGGGCACAACCCTTTAACCGGGATGACGGACAAAAAAAAAATAAATCACCATACGAACTGGCCACCTGGAATCCCTAACCGTAGCTGGCGGAGAAAAATAAGCAAGTCATATATGTTTCCCATCCCCAATTGTTGATTTTATTCGCGGTCTTCGTATACACGGTTGGATTACTTGCCTCTTTGAGGTTTAGGAAACAACCGTCGAATTGATTATAAGCCTCCACGGAGGTAAACAGGCGTAATTGATCATAAGTTGACGACCTTGCTGTTTCTTTGGCTTTTCGATTTATTTTATTCTCTCCTCTTCGGAGGTAGAGCTACCGAAAATCAGTTGACGACCTTGTCATCTCTACCGGCTAAAGAATATATTTTCTACTTACTCTTTCATTGCAAAGAAATAGGTCCTTTCTATGATGGCCACGGGACTCCACCCAGGTTTACCTGCTCAGGTTCTCGATCCACCCGCTAGTGAGAAACGCAAAGCTCGCAGAAGAAATTCTACTGCATCAAATTCTTCCTGCAACACCGAATCGTGTTCGGTACGCTCGCGTTCTCGATCACCACTTGTGTGCGATACTTTTGTGCAACCAGGTACACCTCCATCAAAACGCCATCACACAAATCGAGACACCGATGACGTCCATAGCGATAACAATCAGGACTTCCCAACCCTTGAGTCTACTCTGAAACCGAAGTGGTATCCATTCAAACTCACAAACTATGATACTAAATTCGAAAATCCAAAACTTCTGCTCCAGCAGATCACTAAATATCTTCGAAGGGAAGCTGTATCGGAAATTATCAAAACTCGGAATGGCATTATTATTCGATCTACTGATCCTCGATTTGCAACCATCATTCGCAATAAGTTCTCTTACGAGATTTTCGGCAAGCAAGCCAAGCTTGAAAAGCTACAACCACCAACTGCTAAACAACCTCCGCCGCCCAGGAAAGTACCTTTCTTATCTGTAGTTATCCGTGGCGTCGACCCTATCATCCAAGACGGCGAAGTCGAGGAAGAACTAAAGCTAGAAGGCTTTGACATCCATAAGTGCATGCGTATTCGCAAAAACCAAGGCCCGACTTACATGGTGAGAGTCCTAACGAATTCGCAAGATGCGATTGACACGCTACTTTCCAACGGCGCATACATCTTTAAGAAACGCCACCGTGTAGAACCTTCTCGAACTGCACAACCCTTACCGATTCGATGTGAGAGGTGTCAAACATATAACGACCATCCTACAGCTAATTGTAAAAGAGCTTCGAAGTGTGGTTATTGCTCTGGTCCCCATGCTACTAATCAGTGTACAAATCTGAAAAGGCCACCTGTTTGCTCTGCCTGTCCTGAGAGTCATCCGACATACAGCTTTAAATGTAAATCACGCCCAGCACCTGACACCACAAAACCAAGTCTAGTTGTTCCAGTTCGGCTTCATACAACACATCAAACTCAAATGCCTCCTACACAAACGCAACAAACTGTAACTGTAGCTCAGCTACTCTCCTTCATAACCATCGCTCTTCAAAACATACATCCCTTTGATAGGCCACATGTTCTTCAGCAAATCCAATATGCTGCCAGAAATGTTTTTCATATTAACCTCAATGCTACATACACCGGACAATCTGTTTATTTCCACGCTGCCCCCCTCGAAACAGCAGTCTAAGCATAAAGTGATCATGGAACTTGTGTTTATATTTCTTAATATCCGATCGCTACTAACGCACAAGCTTTTGTTCGAGCATCTTCTTCTTGAAGAAAAAGCTAACGCATTTCTATTGAATGAAACGTATCTTACATCCAAGCAAAGCTGTAAGATACCACAGTATCAACTTCTACGTCACGATAACACGGTTCCAGCACAACGCGCAAATGGCGGCGTAGCTATTGGCTATCCTGTTACTCTTGCCATCCGACAACATTTCCTCACATTTCGACTTCCGGAATACCTTATAGTCACGACCTATTTTCGCCAACTGTATGTCACTCTTGCAACCATCTATATACGTCCAGGTCACCCTATCCCACTTAACTTCTTTCATTATATCTCCAATAACTTCCGTAACTATATCATTATGGCAGATATTAACATTCATAGTCGGCCAGAGCTAGAGAAACAACAGTTCATTAACTTCATTCAAACAAACACGACAGGCATCATTCATCAACTTCCAGCGCACACACGACCCATCTCACAAACCACCCCAGACATTGTGATTACCTCTGCCTCCCTTCATAATCGCTGTAATGTTACAGTTCTGGGGAATCTGGGTAGCGATCATTTACCAATCAAGTTAACAATCACGTGTTTAAAATTTCAAACCTTATCCAGTCATACTGCTCGACTTATCCTGCGTTTCGATAAAGCAAACAGGGAAGCTTATAGAAGTGATATAGCTACTGCGTTGGCGGAAATACCTAGTCCAGAAACCGAAGAAGCACTTTATACTACACTAGATATTATCAACACAGCACTTCAAAATGCCGGGAATAAACACATCCCTACTACCAAGCTTACTTCTCCAAGCCGTCCTCCGTTACCTCCGCAATACTTACCTCTCATACGACGTTCCAGAGCCTTTAACAAAGAATATATCCATACGAGAAACGAAGAAGCTCTTCGTCATCATCGTCAACTTCAACGCACCGTCTCCAATTTCCTTCAAGCTTATAAATTACGCAATTGGATAAAAGCCTGTAATTCCTTAGCCGAAACAGCTCATTCAACACAATACTGGAAGCGCTTCCGTCAGCTCACAGGACAATCCACTCGTACTTCATATCCGTTAATAGATAAACATTCCCCACTACAAGGTGACAAGGATAAAGCCGACGCTTTTGCAACGTATCTCCAGGGAATCTTTACCCCGTTACCACCTGCATACTCTCAGCGTCTTCATCCGGTTGAGAAACTTAATTTTGACACCTTTTGTCCTCAACCTGACATCTCTCACACTTTCCCACACAAGACTGCCCTTACAAAACCAATTACAGTAACGGATATAACTCGAACTGTCCAGAACAAGAAAAATACTGCACCTGGTTTCGATGGGATTACTTATCGCCATATTAAAGAAGCGCCTTATCAGCTGCTTTACCTTGTTTCTCTCATTTATACATTCATCCTGCGGACAGGCTTTGTTCCTTGTGAGTGGAAGACTTCCAAAACACTGATATTCCTAAAACCACACAAACCACCAAATACTGTTTCTTCTTACCGGCCCATTCAACTTACTTCTGTGTATTGCAAAATTCTTGAAAGAATCCTAGTTCGACGCCTTCATTCTTATCTAACAGAACGAAATATAATCCATCTGCATCAGGCTGGTTTCCGCCCCGGTTTTAGTATCAATGATCAGTTACTTCGTCTGTCTAATATTATTACCAATCAGTTTAATACACAATTTCCATCTTGTCTAGTGCTCTTCGACCTGGAAAAGGCATTCGATAAGGTATGGCATGCAGCTCTCATATATAAACCTATCCGTCTGACACTTCCCATATCATATATCAGGTTTATCTATAATTTTCTTCACAACCGTATTGCTTATGTTGCTCTTAATGACACTCTCCCGCACCCGATATTTATTCTTTCTGGAGTACCACAAGGGTCTGCCTTATCACCTTTGCTGTATCTTCTATATGTAGCAGATATGCCACCATTGCCGCCAAACACACATATCTTTCAGTATGCAGACGACACTGCATTTCTTACATTAGGCCGGACTATTCACCGTATAAGTACTGAAATTAATGCAGCAATTCAAACTTTTCTCACCTGGTGTACGAAGTGGCGTCTGAAACTCAACCCAGATAAAACACAAGCCATAGTCTTTCTCCCGCCAAAACGCAGATCCCGGGTACATCGAAATCCTTCACTACTGAATATCCAAGTAGATAACATGCGGGTTCATCCAGCTAAACATGTAACGAATCTGGGAATTATTTTTGACCACCACCTCACTTGGCGCCCTCTTCTTCAGAATGTAATACAGAAAGCATATAACAGGATTAACCTCCTCAAACGCCTCACGGGTACTACTTGGGGACCACGAGCAAATACCATTCTTAATACCTACAAAGTTTTCTTACGACCAGTCCTGACCTACGGATTCACTGCATGGATAGCCGCATTCCAGCGTCATTATGAAAAACTGAAGATACTAGAACGACATGCCATACGAATAGCCTACAGAATAAAACTTCCTAGTCCTACTCAAGATCTTTACGACATTATGCCTTTTCCACATCTTCTGTTCCATCTTGAAGCTTTACGGACGAAGTATATTACTAACCGATTCGAGTCCCGGCATCCTTTACTCCTCACCACAATGCAAGCAGACATCCCGTTCAATCCACCTCGCAAATTACCTGATACACCTTTGTCGCTACTCTTTGCACTTTACCTCTATACTCTACCTCCTGATCATCCGGATTTAGACGCAGTTGCAGCTTTTTCATCATCCGTCGTTCCTCATTACATAGCCCCTTCATCCTCTGCACAATAACAACCTCATGTCTTACCAGGGCACCGTTGGTCTTCCTCACGTCCAAAGTTGGACAGAACATAACATTCATCTGGTACACTATCACATCATGTTCTGCTTTTCATTTACTTCTTCTACTTTTCTTTTTTACCATGATCAAATAAAATAGAACCTGAATAAAATGATGATTCCCCCGTGTAACCAAATTGCACTTAGACCATCTATTGTACTTGTATTAGCAACACTAATACGTATTGTAACCTATGCCAAAGAGAGGGCGTAACCCTCTAATGGCTGGGAGTAGGAACTTATTTTATAAGGATAAAGCAATTCGATGAATAAAAATTTCAATGTTACCCTATTCCCGTACCCCAAAAAAAATCACCTTACTTCACCAAGAAACCTAACCTCTCTTGTGCCAGTTACTGTGCCAGCGAAGACCAAGTATAGCAATACGTACTTGCGAGCATAGCACACTTACAGCACTTAGGGGATTGACGAAAGTTTTCACTTTCGGAAGTTGTCTTGCTTTTTGAACTTCATCAGTCATCTTCTTCATCTTATTCATCTTCATTTGGGCTTCGGCCCTCGGCTGTTCGATCACGATGACAGACTTCGAATCACGGTCAGGATTTAGGATTACTACCTCTTAACATTGGGCCTAACGGTCGCCAGAAAACACAGCCACGCATTGTTACGGGAACATTTCGTTCAGACCGTAACACTATTCCTTCTACCTATGCTGACTGCGTAACTAAAGGGCATCGGATTCGCTCTCGATCTCTCTCTGACGGTGAACAAACCCTAGATCCAAAGAAGCAACGAATTACTTCCAACGTGAGTCAGACTACACCTCCAGCTGGCAGTCATACTATGGATTGGACATCCACTTCTGCCGATAATCAACAGCGGCAATATCAACCTGATCCCGTGTAGAACTTCTTACTAACTGACTATGAACCGAAGTATGTCACTGTTCGTGCTGTTTTTCAGCAATTAATCAAGTATGTCCCTCGTCCTGAGATTCGGAAAATTGTTAGGACAGGCCGTGGCATCATTTTGAAATCCAGTAACAGGAATTTCGCCACGCATGTTCGCAACAAGGCAACTTATGAAATTTTTGGGACGAAAGCAAAGATTTCTACTTTGCAACCGAGTACACGCAAAACTCCTCCTCCACCACGGCGACCTCCTATGTTGTCCGTAGTTATTCGTGGTGTAGAACCTGATCTTACTGATGACGAAATTCTTGCTGAACTTCATCAGGAGGGGCTGCCTATAAAGCGTTGCATTAGGATCAAGAACACCCAGGGGTCAACTTATCTCGTTCAAGTGCTCACTGATCAACAGCAATTGATCAATCAACTTCTATCTAAGGGCGCATATATAAATCGACGCCGATATAAGGGTGAGCCATCTCGCACGCCAGCACCACTACCTGTTCGATGCGAGAAGTGTCAACAGTATAACTTACACCCAACAGCAGAATGCACAAACAACATCAAATGTGCTTATTGTTCCCGCGAACATCCTACTAAAACCTGTGCAAATCTTCAAGAACAACCACGTTGTGATCGCTGTTCTGAACGTCACCCAACCTACAGCTATAAATGTAAAGCTAAGCCTCAACCTGATCCAGCTAAGCCTGAACTTGTTGTTCCTATACGTTCGGTCGATGCACCAACTCCACCAGCAAATTCGTTACGTCATCCAGTTACTGTAGAAGATCTTCTTCCTTTTCTCACCATTTCATTACAGAACATCCATCCATTTCTTCGCAACCATATTCTAACTCAAATCATGCATGCAGACAAACTATTGTTTAATTTACAACTTCAGGCAATTTACTCCGGACTAATAGTGCATTTCCAAATCCAACCACTTGAAGTTTATGTTTAATATGGATCATTCAACCTATTCACTAATATTCTTTATCATTATGAGTTACAACATACTGTTTCTTAACATACGATCTCTGTTGACGCATCAAGTGCTCTTCATACAGCTTCTCCAGGAAGAACAGATTGCCGCATTTGCACTAAATGAAACTTACCTTGCACCATATTTAACGTGTTATATACCAAAGTATCATCTACTTCGTCACGATGCTCCAACAGGTCCACGTCTCTACGGAGGCACAGCTATTGGTATCCGGCACAATCTTCTTTATCGTGCAGTTACGGTTCCATCTACACTTCACCTTCCCGAACATAACATCACAACGATCTATTTTCAAGGCCGCACAGTTACCCTTGTCACAATTTACTATCGTCCAGGACGAGCTATCAACTATGATTTCTTCCGCCACATTGATTTTAATTTCCGGCATTATATTATCATGGCCGACCTAAATTTTCATAATCGCTCACAACGAGACAAGGACAATTTTTTAGATTTTGATCAGAATGAAGCAGGAGCTGAATTCCATAATTTACCGAAACCTACACGTCCTATCAGTGGCACTACTCCTACGTAGTCATAACCTCATCTTCTCTCTCTCAGTCCATCCACATATCTGTACTAGACTCCATAGGTAGCGACCATGTTCCCATCAAACTCGAACTTCACTGTTCTCCTAGCACTCAGCTTAGGCCTTCTCCTCAGAAGGTCTACTGCCACCAAAGGGCAAATTGGGGCCAATATCGTTCTGACTTAGACGCTGCCGTAACTTCGCTAACTATGCCTAATTCACAATACGAACTTGATAGAACAATAACTGCTCTAACTACAGCACAACGTTCCATTCCAACAATCGAAGTTCAGTTACATAAACCCAAGCTACCTCCACAATATTTACCATTTATTACAGCCTGACGCAGAGCTTTCCGTTAATACATAACTACGGGCAACTTTGAAGCGCTGCGACTTCATCGCCAATATTTACGGATCACTCATAATTATATCGTTGCGTTTAAGAAACGTCATTGGATCGAAACTTGCAACACACTTGCTAACGAAGCCCATTCTACGAAATATTGGCGCAAATTTCATCAACTAACTGGTAGAGTTTCTCGTACGCCATACTCCATTGTTCATAACCATCAAGCAGTCCTTACGGATACGGACAAGGCCAATATATTTGCTTCTTACTTTCAAGGCATTTTTACCACTACCTGGTTGGTATACACCCGACCGCCTACAGTCAGCTATCAACCGACGTACTGATGCAACATCTGCTTCCTTTCGACCATCTGCTGATCATACTTTAGAACCAAATAATCCTCTAACCATGGAAATTCACCCCGACAGTATTAGTAATGCACTTACAGGCAAACGGAATACTGCACCAGGCTTTGACTCTGTTACATATGTTCTCGTCAGACAGGCGTCTCATTCTTTCCTCCTCTTTCTTAGCAGCATTTATAACTTTATTCTACGAACTGGATTTTTTCCGCTTGACTGGAAGTACTCCAAAGTTCTTCTTTTCTCTAAACCAAAGAAACCTCCATCAGTAGTCACATCGTACCGTCCTATTCACCTCACAAGTTGTCTCTCCAAGATCTTGGAACGAATCCTTGTACGTCGCATGCACGACAATCTCAATTCACATAACCTTATTCCAATTCATCAAGCTGTATTTGGGCCACATTTTAGCACTCTCGATCAATTATTCCGTCTCACCACAGCAATTTATAATCACTTTAATACAGGATATCCTTCTTGCCTTGTAACCTTTGATCTAGAAAAAGCTTTCGACAAGGTTTGGCACCCTGGTTTACTATACAAACTTCGTAACTACCTTCTACGAACCTCCTACATCCGATTCGTACATTCCTTCTTAATAGGGCGAATAGCTTATATCTCGATCAATGGAACGTTATCTCATCCCATCTTCTTACAATCTGGGGTACCGCAAGGCTCATCTTTGTCTCCTTTATTATACTTATTGTACGTCGCGCACCTAGTCGTTCCTAATACTACCACAATATTTCAGTTTGCAGACGACACTGCATTTTTCACAACTGCCCGTACTGTACGATCTCTTAATAAAACCATGCAAGTAGCTATTGACCCATTCGTGCGTTGGTCTTATATGGAGGTTGAACATTAACTCTTCAAAGACACAAGCCATAGTTTTCTTGCCACGTAGACGCCGCTCTCGAATACATCGAAATCCGAATCTACTTCGTCTTCAGGTTGATCTTACGCCTGTTCCCGTGTCAATCACTATTACGTATCTCGGTGTCATTTTTGACACTCATCTTACATGGATTCCACATCTTACCAAACTCGTAGGCCAAGGACAAAACCGACTTAATCTCCTGAAACGACTAGTTGGCACAACCTGGGGGCTTCGAGCACGTACCGTAATCAATACATATAAAACATTAATGCGCAGTACGTTAACATATGGACATACAGCTTGGATATCTGCACCGTTAAAATTCTACCAAGAACTTGCTATCCTCGAGCGTCATGCTATACGCCTAGCATATCATATAAGACTGCCGCATCCAACGAGATTACTTTATGAGATGATCGACTTTCCGCCATTACTAAATCATCTTGAACAACTTCGTATACTTTATATCTGCAAATGATTTGCTCAGCACCATCCCCTGACGCTTGAAATCCTCCGCTACGACCGTGATAACGATGCACCGCCCAATTACGTTGATACTCCTCTTCAGCACTTTACGACACTATATCATTTACAGTTAGATAACGCTATGCTGGACCCCGAAATCTTTGCAATTTATTGCCCGCATGAATTTTCATCTCATATCTATCCATCATAAGCAGCGTAAGAACCTATAAACAAGGGCCTCCTCTGTCAATCTTCACTTCCTGAATCGCCCCAGGAACAGAAGATAACTTCATTCGTCTAAACTAACATAACCTAGTGATGTGACGTCTAGAGCACTTCATTTCATCTATTTCATCAACTCCATTTGCACCTTTATTATTATTATTATTATTATTATTATTATTATTATTATTATTATTATTATTATTATTATTATTATTGAGTCCAATTTACCTTTTATTCCATGCTTTGTGTTAATGTAATGCCTGGCAATGTTAACATGTTCATTTGTAGCACTTAAAATATTCCTGTTCATGTATGTGTGTTTCATTTTCTGAATAACTTCACTTAATCCATATTTAATATAATGAATGAATGGATAAAGAAATAATAAATATGAAACCTCTTAGACCACCTATATTTCCTTCAAATCAATACATCAAATTGAAGCACTTACCCGAAGAAAGGGCGCAACCCTTTAACCGGGATGACGGACAAAAAAAATCACTATACATACTTTCCAGAGATTTTCCTCTGAAGCGCCACCTACTGAGAACGGTGACGATTTTTGAAAACCTTCCTACTCCTGATCCTGGGCTTCTCTCCGCGTTTTTTCAGGACACTGTTCATCAGACTTATCTCAGCCAAGAGTGTACAGTGTCACTGCATTAATAGGGGAACTGCCTTACCTGGACTACTATCCAAACGGGTAGTCCATCCTTGCTATCATCATTTCACATCACATCATATACACAGCATTTGGGCATCTGCCCACCGGATAGACTTCACTATGGCGAATCATGGCACGAAACTTGGTAAACGAACTAGCGGACGACATACGAATCTACCTACTGTTGTCGATGGACCATCTGTTTGTCCCACGAAGGTGGGGCCACGGAAGGGATCATCAAAGACACAAACGAATGTTTCTGGCTCTCGCCAACGGAAAAGATTCTTAGACCTCTTGCGCATCTGTCGAAACTTCTACATCAGTCCGATCCAGGTCGACTCAATCAAAGGCTAGCTATGGTGCCCGAGTCAAAACTCACCGCCGAAGAAAAAGCATCATACTGAATATACGACCAATGACGCCATGGATTAAGGACCACCAGCAGATTCTACTCCTCCATCTGTTCAGTCATCTTTTTCCAACCTTCTCCGCAATTACGACACGAAGTTCTCAAATGAGAAATTTGTTGCACTCCAGCTCAGGAAGTATCTTCCACGTGCTGTCATCAGGGAAATTGTGCACACAAGAAATGGTTATATCTTTAAAACGTCTGACCCTGATCTATACACGACATTTCGAAACAAAGTGCCTATCGATACTTTCGGAGCACAAGCCGAAATTAAAAATCTCACTAATTCGACACGCAAGCAACCCCCACCACCACGGAGACCCTCGCTTCTTTCTGTAGTCATCCGAGGTGTCGACCCCTCTTACACAGACGAGGAAGTTCATGATGAACTAAAACTCGAAGGCTACACCATTTCTAAAGTATTCAGAATTTGCAGCGATCGTGGGCCCACATTCATGGTTCGCGTCCTCATACCCCATCAAGAGACAATCGACGATTTGCTTACACATGGAGCTTTCATATACAATTGCAAACAAACAAAGAATATAATACGCATAATACAGCTGATTGTAAGAAATACTTCAAATGCGGTTACTGTGCAGGTCCACACTCAACTCGTTTATGCACTAATTTGCACCAACCAGCGAAATGTTCTACATGACCGGACAGCCACCCTACTTATAGCTATAAATGTAAAGCAAAACCGGACCCAACGCCGCAACATCCGGAACTGGTTGTACCCTTGCGTACCACATCTCTTGTTACCACCCCTCCGCCCACAGTAGATACCCCAGTCACAATAAATCAACTCCTTACTTTTCTTACTCTTTCACTGCAAAATATCCATCATTTCATCCGGCCACACATTTTACAGCAAATCACCCTTGCAGCCAAAGCAACATTTCATATTCACTTCACAGCAACATACTCTGGAAACTCAGTGCATTTTCATGCCTCCCCAACAACTCAAACCGGTTGAATTTAATTTCATCATGGCTCTAAACTTTCTTTATTTGAACATCCGATCCTTTACTAAAAACAAACTTTTGTTTCAAACTCTGCTACTCGAGGAACATAATGAACAAACTCCATGGCTCTGGATAAGTAGCTTAACAAATAAAACACAGTTCTGACCAGAGCAGAATGAAATATATTAAAAATTATACATACAATGTGTTACAGTTTCAAGGACCTAACGTCCTCTTCATCAGACACCAGCACTCCGACACCAAGAGTGTTGGTGTCTGATGAAGAGGACGTTAGGTCCTTGAAACTGTAACACATTGTAAGTATAATTTTTAATATATTTCATTCTGCTCTGGTCAGAACTGTGTTTTATTTGTCGAGGAACATATAACAGTTTTCCTCTTAAATGAAACTTTCTTAACCAATGCAACTCCATGTCGCCTACCAGGATATAACATTTTACGTTCAGACAATCTACAGCCCGCACAGCGCGCTAATGGGGGCGTAGCGGTTGGTTTCTCCCCTTACTTGCCTTACCGTCAGTTCTATTGTACTCATACACCATTACCCGAATATATAATTACCACTGTATATTTCAAATCCATTATCATTACCATAGCAACAATCTACATCCGGCCTGACAATCCTCTCCCAATACAATTTTTATACAACATATATCAAACACCTATAGCCACTATATCATCATGGCAGATTTTAATATGCACAGTCGCTCAGATCACGATCGTACCAATTTCGCAGCTTTTATCACCACAAACACCACTGGAACCACTCATCAGCTACCAAAACCCACTCGGCCAATCTCTGCCACATCGTTATTACGTCTAGCAATCTAATAACTTATAGCACTATTTCCGTATTGATACCCTGGGAAGTGACCATGCTCCTGTTAAACTCTCAATAAATCTTCACTCTTCTGCTTCCCCTCGTCCTCAATTGCCTTCACGCATTTGTTTCCGCTTTGATAAAGCTAACTGGAACTCCTATCGCTCTTATCTTACTAAACGCACTCAACATTTTTCATCGTCCACTTCCGAAGACGACCTCTACAACAGTGTCGATACACTCACTTCTACTATACACGAAGCTAGCACTCTATACATTCCTACCACCAAAAATATTCCATATCAACCTCGACTGCCACCACATTCCCTGACTATGATCACACGTTCTCGCCAACTTTATCGAGATTACATTCTCACTCGAAATCCTGATGCCTTACACCATTATCAACAATTGCAAAGAACTGTGCACAACTACATCAGGGCCTATAAACTTCGGTGTTGGTGAAAACCTGTAATAATTTGTCTACCACCAATCATCCTACCAAATTTGGGAAAAAGTTCAACGGTTTATGCGGCAAGTTCACAAAAACTCCCTACCCCATTCTGATCGGCCACTCCGCAGCTCACACAGATAAAGAGCAAGCAAATGCCTTTGCAGATCATCTGCAGAACATTTTCACACCACCACCACCTGGAATTACACCCCATGTAGCACACAAAGCTGATACTTCTCCATTCTTACAACCCAATACCATGCATGAACTCAGTGTCGATCAACATGTTACTGCACCCATCACTGTCCAAGAGGTCACAGATACAATTAAATGTAAACGAAACACAGCGCCAGGCTTCGATAATATCACCTATCGTCAGATCAGGGAGTGTCCCCCTACACTACTCATCCTCATCGCCAATCTCTTCACCTTTATACTCCGTACAGGCTACTTTCCTATGTCTTGGAAAACATCTAAAACACTTATGTTTCCAAAACCACATAAGCCTCCTCATGAGATCTCTTCTTATAGGCCGATCCAACTCACAAGCACATTCAGTAAAATCTTCGAACGCATTCTCGTCAAACGCCTTCATATCTACCTACACAAGAAATATCATTCCTCTCACTCAGGCAGGTTTCCGTCCTTCTTTCTCTATAAACGATCAACTCTTACGACTCACAGGCCTCTCGGGCATCTCGGACTTATTCATAAACTAATTATGCTCCAGCTTCCTACAACATACATCCGGCTTATCTTTAACTTTCTTTCAGGTCGTCTTACTTATGTTGCCATCAATGAACATCTATCTCATCCCATATTCTTACTATCCGGAGTTCCACAGGGTTCTGCCCTCTCCCCACTGTTGTACATTCTGTTTGTTGCTGACATGCCATGTCTCCCAGAACAAGTCTATTCTTTCCAGTACGCAGATGATGCTGTCTTTCTCGCTCTAGGAACATCCATCCAGCACATAAATAATATCCTACAAACAGCCATCACAGATTTCAGCTTTTGATGCCGGAAGTGGAAACTCACCATCAACGCTACAAAAACACAGGCCATCATCTTTCTTCCGCCAAAGAAAACAACTAAGGTTCGCCGCAATCGCCGTTGCCTATCTCTTCACGTGGACGAGGTTCCACTACGGGCCACTAAGGCAGTCACCTACCTAGGCATCACATTCGACACACATCTCACCTGGACGCAACATCTTAAAACAGTTATGACCAAAGCGCATAATCGTCTGAACTTACTTAAACGTCTCGTAGGAACGACATGCAGTCTTACACAGTCCATCACACACAGTCTTAAACACCTATAAAGTATTTCTCCGTCCTAGTCTCACATATGGTTTCACAGCTTGGATTGCAGCATCAGACAAATTCTACAAGAAACTTCTTATTCTCGAACCTCATGCTCTCCGCATTGCCTTTCGCATAAAATTACCTAGCCCCACACAAGACTTGTATCAACGCATTACTTTTCCTACCTTGCAATACCATCTTGAATCCCTTCGACTCTCCTACATACGACGCCGATTCCAAACCCAACACCCACTACTTTTCGACACAATGCACTACATATTTTCCACACCCGCACAGTATCTTCACACGTCATTATCTCTTATATTTACGTTATACCATTACACGCTTCCTCCTGATGATCCCTCACTCTTGCTTCTGAAAGATTACATCACTCATGTTCATTTACCTCTCATTTTTCCATAATTTCATGCACAGTAATTTTCTCATACTAACTTGTGTTCATCATGTCTCTCATCACCCTAGGCAAGAAGATAACTGCATTCGTCCACTAATATGTTCCTATGTGTTGTCCTGTGCTCGCACCTCATCTCATACTTCATCCTCATTAATTATTTTACTCTACTACTGCGTTATTATAATCTAGTTTCTATTTTTCCGATTATGTTTATTGTATATGTCGCCTCAATAGTGTTTCTCATTATTGTACTGTTGATCTTTGTTCAAATTCATCTTTCATAACAGGTATGTATGTATGTTTATGTTGTCTATATGTATTTGTCTATTTTCTCCACCTAATGTTAAGGAACGCAAAGTTTTTTAAGTCCATTCCTACAATGAAAGAAATTCAATTAAGCACTTAGACCAACCAGAGATCTCACAACCCTCAATTCCTTCACCTCTCTTCCCTAAAAGAAGGCGTAACCCTCTCAAAGGTAGCTAGCCTCAGCTAGCAATGTAAAAAAAATCACTATAACCAAACGCAGTACGGCACCTGGATTCGACTCCATCACATATGCTCTCATCAAACAAACACCTCCTTCTTTCATTCTGATTCTAAGCCATATTTATACTTTTATCCTGCGCACTTGCTTCTTTCCGCTCGATTGGAAGTATTCTAAAGTTCTTTTATTTCCTAAGCCTAAGAAACCACCATCCGACGTACAGTCGTATCGCCCGATCCATTTAACAAGTTGTCTCTGCAAATTATTAGAACGTATACTCGTTCGCCGGCTCCACGACCACTTCCTCATGCACAATCTTCTGCCGATCTGTCAAGCCGGGTTCCGACCGCGCTTCAGTACACTCGATCAGCTCTTAAGACTCGCCACTGCTATTTCTAACCAATACAACAACGGATATCCTTCTTGTTTAGTTACGTTTGATTTGGAAAAGGCATTTGATATGGTCTGGCATCCTGGCTTGATATACAAATTACACAACTATATGCTGCCCATATCTTACATACGATTAATCAATACTTTCTTAACAGGACGTCTTGCATATATTTCTATTAACAACGCTTTATCACACCCCATATTTTTACATTCTGGCGTACCTCAAGGTTCTCTGTCTCCTTTGTTATATATACTGTACGTTGCTGATCTCAGACTGACTCCTCACGTCGAAGTCTACCAATTCGCCGATGACACAGCATTTCTCACAACAGCTCGCACTATCCAGCGTATTAATAGACTCATGCAGCCAGCTATCGACACATTTGTCCGTTGGTGTCAGGTCTGGAGACTCAGTATTAACTCAGCGAAAACACAATCTGTAGTTTTTCTACCACCACGTAGAAAAGAGTGTTTCGCAATCCGAATTTACTAAATATTCACGTGGACGACACGCCAGTTCCTTTCACATTATCTCTTACTTACCTTGGGGTGATATTTGACTCAAAGCTTACGTGGACTCCGCATCTTAAGAAAATAGTTACTCAAGCTAAGAACAGACTAAATTTACTTAAAAGTTTAGTTGGCACCAGCTGGGGTTTACGACCACCTATTGTCCTCCACACTTACAACGCTTTTATGAGGACTACTTTAACCTATGGCCATACAACTTGGACCGCAGCTCCCGACAAATTTTATAAACAATTGTCTATAATGGAGCGGCATACGATATTACCGAGACAATGATGCACCGCCACGATACGTCGACACTCCGCTCCAACAATATCTTACACTGTATCACTTGCGAATGGATCCTGCCCCAGATCCCAATTGATCGAGACCCAGAAGTATTTGCTATATAACTTCCACGCCATTTGTCATCTTCCATCTATCCATCATATGCACAGTAATAACAAACTAGCATGGGCCTCCTCTGTCTACATCAGTTCCTGAATAGCACCAGGAACAGAAGATAACAGCATCTCTTCACTAACAGAACCTAGTGTTGTGGCGTCCAGTACAATTCATCCTCATTTTCATCATCATTTCTAAATATTATTTCGTTAAGTTGTAATTTATGTTACTGTTTTTCTTATTTGTTATTATATTCACGCACTTAGCCTTCATGCACAGTTTGTTATTTTCTTGTTTCATATTTCTAATAGCCTCCATGCACATATTATATTTATGTTATTATTATTATTACGTTTTTGTGTCACCTGTTTCAACTTATCTCTATTGTGTATATATGTATATATGTTAATTACTTAAAATAATGAATGAATAAAGGAAACCCCCTTAGACCAACCACAATTTCTGTAGTCCCAACATTCCTAATACAACACTTCCCCAAAGAAAGGGCGCAACCCTTTAACTGGGTAGACGACCAAAAAAATCACTATACACCTTCCTGCGGCTGAAAGGGAAATATATGATATATACGTCATTGATCATCATATACCGCATCCTGTTCCATCTCAGAACTAGATCCTCACCATTAACAAGGGCTTCCCCATGTGTTCATTAGTCCCGAGTCGCCCCGGGACAGAAGATCTAACTCTGCATCTGTCTCACTAATCAAACTATGTTTGTGGCGTGTTAGCACTTCACCTCATTCATCATAATCATCATTATTTTTTATTATAATATTATATATTCTAATTCCTATTAGTACCTTAGCACCTGAATCTCATATCTGCAGTCAACTTTATATTATTTCCTCAAAAAAATGTGACTTATTACATGATTACTAATCCTTATGTTCACATTTTCTGCACATAGCCCATCTTCAATTATCTTATCATCAATAGAAATCCTTTAAATATCCTTGCCAAAGAGAGAGCGTAACCCTCCAATGGCTGGTACTAGAGGACTCTTTGCTCCTATAAAATAAAATGATTAATAAAGATTTAATAAGTTAACCCTATTCCCGTACCCTAAATCACTATAGATACCTTAACAAGAAACCTAGCCTCTTTTGTGTCTGTTATTGTGTCAGCGAGGACCAGGTATTGTTTACGTACCTGCGAGCATAACACAAATACTACACTTAGGGGATTGACGAAAGTTCTCGCTTTCGAAGGGTTCCTTGATTTTTGAACTTCATCTAATCATCTTTTCATCTTCTTTCATCTCCGTTTGGGCTTCGGCAGTAGTACTGTTCATCATTATGGCGGACTCAGGCAATGCTCCCGGACAGTCGAATCGGGTTCAGACATCTCAATTAAATAGCGGGCCAAATGGTCGGCTAAAAACGCAATCGCGTATTGTCACTGGCACTACGCGTGTAGTACAAGTTACCAACATTGTTCCAACATCTTATGCAACCTGTGTAGCTAACGGAAAAAGAATTCGTTCGAGATCTCTTTCTAATGGAGAGCAAACATTGGATCCGAAGAAAGAACGTCTTACACCAATCATAGATCTTAATGCTGCTAATAATCCTAGCATTAATATGGATTGGACACCCACTTCCGCTGAAAATCAAATTTTGTTTAATTAAGAAACCATTTATAACTGCTTATTAACTGATTATGATCCGAAATACGACACAGTGCGCGCTGTCTTTTCAGCAACTTGTAAAATACGTTCCTTGTCCAGAAGTAAGAGAAATCATCAAGACCCATCGGGGTATAATCCTGAAATAGACCAATCCAAACTTCGCCACTCACGTCCGCAACAAAGCGACTTTCGAAATTTTTGGGTTGAAAGCAAAAATGTCTACTTTAAGCTCGAGCGGACGAAAGACACCACCACCACCACGACGTCCTCCAATGTTATCCGTGGTCATTCGTGGCGTAGAACCAACTTTACCGATGAGGAAATCTACTCTGAGTTGCGTCAAGAAGGACTACGTGTCAAGCGGTGTATATGTAACAAGAACAACCAGGTCCAAAATACCTAGTTCGCGTTCTTACTGATCAACAACAGTTGATCGACCAACTTCTTCTACACGGTGCATATATATACCGGCGTCGTTCCAAAGTGGAACCATCTCGCACACCAGCACCTCTGCCGGTTAGATGCGAGAAATGCCAACTATACAATTCTCATCTGACATCTGATTGTCCGAATACCATCAAATGTGGCTATTTTTCACTGGAACATCCGACAAAAGGCTGCCCTAATCTTAAGGAATCACCACACTGTGACCGATGTTCTGAAAGACATCCCACTTATAGCTACAAGTGCAAAGCTAAGCCTAAACCCGATCCAGCTAAGCCAGAACTTGTTGTACCGTTACGCCCTGTTGACACTCCAACACCACCAGCAAATTCGCTAAGCCACCCAATAACTGTTGAAGATCTCTTGCGCTTCCTTACTATATCTTTATAAACTATTCATCCTTTTGATCGCAACCACATCCTGAGTCAGATAATGTATGCAGCTAAATTACTGTTTAACTTACTACTTCATTCTACCTATTCCGGACCTACAGTTCACTTTCAAATTCAGCCAATCGAAGTCTATGTTTAATATGGGTGCTTCTACATACACTTGTATACTACGTATCATTATGGCGTATAATTTACTTTTTCTCAAAATTCGATCAGTCTTAACCCATCACGTGCTCTTCGCACAACTTCTGCAAGAAGAAAACATAGCAGCCTTTGCACTTAACAAAACTTACCTCGCACCACATCTATCCTGCTATTTTCCGAAATATCATCTTCTCCGACATGATGCTCCATCAGGCCCAAGAGTCTACGGAGGTACAGCTATAGGTGTTAGCCAACGCCTTCTTTATTGAGCAGTTACTGTTCCATTTCAGCTCACACACCATCTTCCTGAGCATAATGTCATGACTATTTATTTTCGAGGCCGTACTGTCACCTTCGTCACCATATATTTTCGTCCAGGCAAAGCAATCAACTATGACTTCTTTCGATATATCGATTCTACCTTTAGACATTACATTATCATGGCAGATCTAAACATTCATAGCCGGTCACAGCGAGATAAAACTAATTTTCTCGACTTTCTTCAGACTGAAACAGTTGCCGATTTTCTTGTTTTACCGAAACCTACACGACCTGTCAGCAATACTACTCCTGACGTTGTCATCAGATCAACATCTCTCTCGCAGAGTATAAATATCGATGTGCTCGATTCTATAGGTAGTGATCATGTACCTATTAAAATTGCACTTCACTGCTCCCCTCGATCTCAACCTAAGCTACCTCCTCGGAAAGTATTCTGCTACAAACGAGCTAACTTGGATCAATATCGCTCTGATTTGGACAATGCTATTAATACATTACTCATTCCTACTACACAATGTGATCTTGATCACACAATCGCTGCTCTTACTGAATCTATTCAAGAAGCAGCACACCGTTCCATTCCAACAACAGAAATACAATTACATAAACCAAAATTGCCTCCGCACTCTTTACCTTTCATATCCGCTACGGGGAATCTTGAAGCTCTTCGAATTCATCGCAAATATCTTCGTATTACGCACAATTATATTGTTGCCTATAAGAAACACTATTGGATTCAAACTTGCAACACACTTGCAAGTGAATCACACCCCAGTAAATATTGGCACAAATTCCATCAACTTACTGGGACTGTATCCTGCACACCATACCCCATTGTTCACAATAATCAGGCAGTGATCACTGATATGGATAAAGCTAATACGTTTGCTTCATTTTTTCAAGATATTTTTACACCTCTCCCTGGTTGGTATACACCGCATCGCCTACAAAATGCAATAAACCGACGTAGAGATCCAACATCTGCTTCTCTGCGCCCATCTACCAACCACTCTCTAGAACCTAATATTCAACTTACCACTCCGATTCAACCAGATGATATTCGCCAAACATTGCTCCGTAAACGAAACACTGCACCATGCTTTGATTCACTTACCTATGTTCTCTTCAGACAAGCATCACCTGCTTTTCTACTTTTTCTCAGCGCCATATATACTTTCATCCTGCGAACTGGATTTTTTCCAATCGACCGGAAATACTCGAAAGTTCTTCTATTTCCCAAACCTAACAAACCTTCAACTGACGTACAGTCCTATCGCCCTATTCATCTCACCAGTTGCCTTTGCAAAATATTAGAACGCATTCTAGTCCGCCGCTTGCACGCTCATCCTACAACTCATAATCTACTTCCTATTCATCACGCCGGTTTTCGACCTCATTTTAGTACGATGGATCAGTTATTACGACTATCTACGGCTGTTTATGATCAATACAACACAGGCTTCCCATCTTGTCTGGTAGCCTTTGATCTAGAAAAAGCTTTCGTCAAAGTTTGGCACCCTAGTTTACTATACAAACTCCATAACTATTTTCTACCATCCTCGTATATCAGATTCATCCATTCTTTCTTACTAGGGGACTAGCATATATCTCTATTAACAGAACACTTTCTCATCCGATCTTCATCCAATCTGGCGTTCCTCAAGGCTCGTCACTGTCTCCTTTATTATACCTAATGTATGTTGCCGACCTTGTGGTTCTAAACAACATCAACATATTTTAGTTTGCTGACGACACCGACTTTTTTACGACAGCCCGCACAGTGCAATCCATCAGTAAAACTATGCAAACGGCAATTGATGCATTCGTTCACTGGTGTAATGTATGGCGATTAAGTATTAATTCTACCAAAACTCAGGCTATTGTTTTCCTGCCACGTAGACGCCGTTCACGTATCTACAGGAATCCAAGTCGATTAAACCTCCAAGTAGACCATACACCTGTCGTGCCGTCAAATACTCTTACTTATCTTGGTGTCATATTTGACGACAAACTTACTTGGACCCCACACCTCACCAAGATCATACGCCAAGCGCAAAATCGGCTCAACCTCCTCAAGCGCCTAGTTGGTACAACCTGGGGTTTAAAACCGTTAACAGTACTTCATACATATAAAGCATTTATGCGCAGTACATTAACATACGGTCACACAGCCTGGATATGTGCACCGCCAAAATTCTATCAGAAGTTGGCTATCCTAGAGCGCCATGCTCTACGCCTAGCACATCGCATCAGCTTACAGCATTCGACACGGTTACTTTACGAGCTGATTGATTTTCCACCTTTATTGCACCATCTCGAACAGCTTCGTACTCGTTACGTTTGAAAACGGAATTGACCAGCAGCATCCCATGTTACTTGATATCCTACGGTACGATCGGGATCACGACGCACCCTCAGCTTACGTTGATACTCCCCTACAGCACTTTATTACTCTTTATCATTTGCAACTGGATGATGCTGTAGTGGATCCCAAAATCTTTCACATCTACGAACCACGTGAGCTTTCATCATTCATATATCCATCATACGCACCGTAACTACCTATTAACATGAGCTTCCTCTGTCTTCATCAGTTCCTGAATCGCCCCTTGCGAAAAGGAACAGAAGCTAACTTGCATTCGTCTGTACTAACAAATACCTTGTGATGTGGCGTTCAGAGTACTTCATTTTATCTTCATCTACTTCTCTCCATATTGCCTCCTGTACCATATTCATTCCAGTTTTTGCATTCGTCTCAACTCAGCACTACATGGTAATAAACGTATTATTTTCTACAATATTGCTGTCTCATGCTTAAGTTATGCTTGTACTTCATTGTTATTGTCATCCTTCCATCCCCTCTCTATGTGTATATGTATTTAATAAATAAATAAATATGATATACTTGTACACCTCTTAGACCAACCACTTTAAACTGCAAACTACATTTTATATAAAGCACTTACCCGAAGAAAGTTCAAAACCCTTTGGCGGGACGACGAACAAAAAAAATAAAAAATAAAAAATAAATCACTATATCACTACAGTCCCTGGAGAAGGCGTTATCTTCTGTGGCCCGCCCAGTTTCGACTGGGAATGAAATTGCAGTTTAAAAAAATCACTACATTGGCATCCTGGGCTTATATATAAACTCCATCAATATATATATTACCTGTTTCCTATATACGCTTCATCAATTCCTTCTTAGCAGGACGACTGGGATACATATCCATAAACAGCGCTCTTTCTCATCCTATTTCCTTACACTCTGGATTTCCTCAAGGTTCGTCTATGTCGCCTCTCCTCTATCTCTTATGCGTTGCCGATCTCAGATTACCAGACAACATCCAAAGCTATCAGTTTGCTGACGACACAGCTTTTGTTTCAACAGCCCGTACTATTCAGCAGATTAATCCACCTACGCAACCTGCTATTGATAGATTTGTCGACTGGTGTAACATATGGAGATTGAGTATTAACTCTGCGAAGACACATTCACTTGTATTTTTACCACCAGGACGGCGCTCCAGAGTGTACCAAAACCCAAATTTACTTTGTCTCCATGTAGAACATACACCAGTTCCGGTTCACTCGACTCTGACTTACCTTGTCATCGTCTTTGACAGTAAACTATCTTGGATCCCACATCTCTAGAAGGTTGTCGCTCAAGCCCAGAACAGACTCAATTTGCTTAAACGGCTAGTTGGTACAAGTTGCGGCTTAAAACCATCTACGGTCCTCCATACCTACAAAGCCTTCATGAGAAGTACCTTAACTTATGGTCATGCGGCCTCGGTCTTCGTTTGTGACAAATATTATCAAAAGTTGTGTATCATGGAGAGGCATGCCTTGCGGCAAGCATATCGCATTAGTTTACCAAGTCCAATTAGGCTTCTGTACAACCTTATTGATCTTCCGTCTTTACTCCCACATTTGGAACGACTTCGAATCCGCTACATTACTACACGTTTTGAGTTACACCATGAAATGCTACAGAACATCCTACTCTACGATCGAGACAACGATGCACCCCCACGATGCTTGGACTCTCCGCTGCAACATTATATGACACTGTATCATCTCCGGTTGGATCCTGCCAACAGAGACCCTGATGTATTTGCCATTTATTATCCACGACATCTGTCATCTCATGTTTATACATCATACGCACAGTGAGTACCGACTAATTTGGGCCTCCGCTGTCTTTATCAGTTTCTGAGTGGCCCCAGGAACAGAAGATAACTTCATCTGTTTGCTGACAAATCCTAGTGATGTGGCGTCTAGTGCAATTCATTCATTATCATTTCATCATATCATTATTTTCAGTTTATATATTATGTTTTCTATTCGTTACCTGCATTCTTTCTGTTTATTAGCCTTCATGTACATTAATTATTGTTGTTCTTTTCACTTATATACTGCTTTACTGCACATATCACTTTTGTTATGTTTGTTATTGTTCATTTGTAGTTCCTTAGAAATTACTACATACCTTACCAAGAAACCTAACCTCTCTTGTGTCAGTTACTGTGCCAGCGAGTATATCATACGTACTTGCAAGCATAGCACAATTACAACACTTAGTGGTCTGACGAAACTTTTCACTTTCGGAGAATGTATTGTTTCTTGAACTTCATCTATCATCTTTTTCATCTTATTGATTGTCATTTGGGCTTCGGTCCTCGGCTCTTCCATCACGATGACACACTTTGGCGAGGATACCGATACTTCGAATCTCTGTCAGGATTTAGGATCACTACCACTTAACATCGGGCCTAACGGTCGCCAGAACACGCAGCCACGTATTGTTACGGGAACATCAAGTCAGAGCGTAACACTATTTCTTCATCTACCTACGCTGACTGGATAACTAAAGGACACCGGATTCGTTCTCGATCTCTCTCTGATTGTGAACAAACTCTCGATCCCAAAAAGCAACGAATTACTCCCAACGTTAGACAGACTACACCTCCAGCTGCTAGCCATACGATGGATTGGACATCCACTTCTGCCGATAATCAATATTAGCCATATAGATCAGATCCTGTATACAACTTCTTACTAACAGACTATGATCCGAAGTATGACACTGTTCGTGCTGTTTTCCAGCAATTAATCAAGTATGTCCCTAGTCCTGAGATTCATGAAATTGTTAAAACACGTCGTGGCATCATTTTGAAATCCAGTAACCCGAATTTCTCCACTCATGTTCATAAGAAGGCAACGTACGAAATTTTTGGGACGAAAGCAAAGATTTCTACCCGCAAAACTCCTCTTCCACCACGGCGACCTCCTATGCTGTCTGTAGTAATTTGTGGTGTGGAACCCGATCTTACTGATGACGAAATTCTTGTTGAACTTCATCAGGAAGGGCTACCTATAAAACGTTGTATTAGGATCAAGAACAACCAGGGTCCAACATATCTCATACGAGTGCTAACTGATCAACAACAGTTGATTGATCAACTTCTCTCCAAGGGCGCCTATATATATCGACGCCGATATAAGGTCGAGCCATCTCGCACGCAAGCACCTCTCCCTTTTCGATGCGAGAAGTGTCAACAGTATAATTCACACCCAACAGCAGAAAGCACAAACAACATCAAATGTGGTTATTGTTCCCGCGAACATCCTACTAAAAGCTGCCCAAACCTTCAAGAATCACCACGTTGTGATCGCTGTTCTGAGCGTCACCCAACATACAGCTATAAATGTAAAGCTAAGCCTCAGCCTGATCCAGCTAAGCCTGAACTTGTTCGTATACCTTCGGTCGATCCACCAACTGCACCAGCTAATTCATTACGTCATCCAGTTACTGTTGAAGATCTACTCCGGTTTCTCACTATTTCTCTACATAATATTCATCCATTTCTTCGCAGCCACATTCTAACTCAAATAATGCATGCAGCCACGCTCTTGTTTAATTTACAACTACATGCAAATTATTCGGGACCAACAGTGCATTTTCAAATCCAACCATTTGATGTTTATGCTTAATGTGGATAATTCAACCTATTCACTTATATTCTTTATCATTATGAACTCCAGGTCCAACCCCATATGCTTTTCGGCATGTCGACGACACAGTTTCTTGTTATTTTAGACTTACGATAGATGAAACTGTTATGCGACATATAAAGAAGTGTACGGAAGTCAAAGCTCAAAGAGTTTTGAAGGACCCACATTGGTCAGTTTCACTTCAAGAGTTGGACGCCTTCATAGGGTTGTTATATCTTCGCGGGGATTTAGGAATTAAGGGGATTAGCGTAAAGAGCCTTTGGTCAAAGAAATGGGGACCCCGAGTTTTCAGTGATACAATGTGGATAAGAAGATGTAGAGAAATTATTTGTTTCTAAGATTCGATATAAAAAGTACTAGGATGGAAAAGTAGCAATCTGATAAGTTTTGTATGATTTCTACGGTTTGGAAAGCATTTATTGAAAAGTCTCAAAAGTGCTACAATCCAGAACCTTATTGCACGTTTGATGAACAACTGTTTCCAACGAAGACGAGGTGCAAATTCATACAGTTCATGAGCATTAAACCAGATAAATATGGCGTAAAATTCTCGATGCTCGTGAAAGTGGAACACAAATACATAATAAATGGCTTCCCATATTTAGTGAAGTATGATGAACGACCAGGAGACACACAACTTGGTGAATTTGTTGTACAGAAGCTTGTGAGATCTTTCTCAGAATCCGGATTGAATGCCACATATGACAACTTTTTCACATCCCTACGCTTCGCTCGTGATCTCAAGAAAAATAATATCAGTTCGGTAGGAGTTATCCGTAACAACAGAAGAAAAGTTCCAGATTAAGTACAAAAATCGAGGGAATGGACCTATACAGTACAACTGTACTCAAGACTGAAGATGATATCACGCTCACAGCATATCATTGTAAGAAGAACAAAAATGTGCTTTTGAGTAGCCTTCACTCTTATGTTGGTATGATACCAGCCATAGGAAGAAAAAGCCTGAAGCAATTTTATTTTACAATAAGCAAAATGTTGGACTTGATGTAATCGATCAGATGGCATGAAAATACTCCGTGAAACCTGCAAGTAGAGGATGGCCAGTACAGATTTACTATAACATCCTTGATTTTTGCAGCTTTAAATCCTTTCGTCATCTAAACGCTGCTAACTAGGAGAAAAATCACTCGCCATCAATTTCTTTTGTCATTAGGAGAGGAAGTGTGTTCGGAAGTGAAGTCACTAAAGGAGGACAGTAATTGTACAAACAGTGTGTATCTGGATTGCTTCAAACAACCAAGCGGAAGAGATGTCAAGTTGCTGAGTGCAGTGGAAACAAGACACAAAATCAATATTTTCACTGTAAGAGGCACGTCTGTGGATCCTGTACAAAGATCACCAACAAGTACGTTGATTGTTCAAAATGTAATGAGTAGGTATGTAGATGTGAACAATATAAAACATACCTTCTTGTGATGACGTTCATGTTCTTATTCATTTTTATTACATTTTATTTTAATTCCTATTGTTTATGATTTTTAAAGGGAAACTAAGAAATTTTACAGTAACAATAAGTAGTGTAAGTTACTTTTGCTTTATTATGAAACTTCATTTTAAATTACTTTATAAATTACGAAACTTATAATATTAAAATTCTTCGCTAAGAACAATAACAAATGTAAAATAAAGAAAGAAAATAATGAAATTTGAATTTTAAAATAATGAAGCCCAACAATAAAACCAAAAGTGTACAAAACGTAAAGTGTAGTACAGTTTAATGAGTGTATTTTTAGTAGGGGTCAAAATGTCCCCTTTGATACTCCCAGTATAAGTAAGATTATGATACTCCTAGTGTTACAGTGCTTGTGGTTTAGTGATGTAATATTATATTATTAGTGCTCCGGAGAATGGGAAAGGAAAGGTAGAAATAAAAATAAATTAATTATTGCTAATGCAAATAATTATAAATGTTGATAGAGATTGTGATGAAAATAAAGATGATATTTAAATGAGTAAAATGTTCATAAATGTATTAAAATACAATATGTAAATATTCCTCTAATGCTGATAATAACTCCAATGTAGAATGTGACTAATACTTAAAACAGAAGATAACTTGTAATACTGTCTAGCTAACAAAAGGTAGTAAAGTTTGAAAACAGAATAAGGGTACTGATTTCAGTTTGATAAAAATGAGATTTATGTTATTTAGGCTTAAAGCATCGATAGACTAAAAAAAATCCAAGATATGGTTATAGTTCCATATACTGTCTGTAATCAAACTATGCGTAGAAAATCAGTACGATAGAACTATTCATCACACGTAACCTTCAACTCTAACTAACATATAAAATATTCTTGAATTTTTCTTTTTTCTTAAGTTGGCTCCTATTCGGCATCGAATGCTGGACATCGAAATGGATGAAGCATAATTCTTCCATACTTGGCATCGAACTTCTTGCACCTTCTTGATGTACAAACCTAAATACCAATTCATATACGTGGCGTTCATTTTCTCTATCCTTTACATATTCACATTTCAAAAGAATCAAAGGGAGAAACTTCTGTAGCCATACGTTGTACAAGCAAATATAATGTTACAAGTCTTGAATATACCAAAGTCTTCCAAATTTCGAAGTGTTCCACCGGTGGATTTGGATGCATAAATCAAAACCAAGATAACGTACCTTCTAAGCGGGGTCAGTTCCAAAACCAAGTTCAACATACAAGTAGAAGGTGTTCATACCCACAATCCGATCTTCAAGAAAAGTAATCCACATAATTGTTACGTGTGGATAGACGGACTAACAGGTTCTTCATCAATAGGAAAAATTATTGGGAGTAATTGCTGACAGATGCAAAATACAACACATTCTATATCATTTAGATGTTTCTCTAAAAATATTATTCTCGTAGCCAAAGCAATTTAGCCGGCTTGTAGCTTCGGAAATTTAAAAGCTCCATTCGAAATGTTAGTACAATCGTAGAAGGACCATTCTCAAACATTCCTATAAAAAAAAACTTATATGTCTCTCGTAAAATCTTCTTGTCTGATTACCGTGGTCCATATGCCGTAATTACATAATTAGCTATCAAACGATGACCATTAACAATTTTCGCTTCTCCTGGCTTCAATGATGATGTACTCACACATTCTTCTAAAAATTTAGTTCCAGCAGCGTCTTGAATAGATTTGTCTGCTCCTCCTAAAGGAGTTAATGGTTCATTTGTTGGATTAAATAAGGCATATGCATTTATATCCACTATGTTTTCTTTATAAATATTAATATTCTGATTCATGGCAGTGTTGGAACTGAACTTCTTTTTTGTGTTGAGGAATTATTTCCTATAGTTGCACATGTAGGTAGATTTTCGGATATCACAACATCCCTGATATGAAGAGAAAGGACGAAAACTACTTGTTTACATGGTTTCCTGGGGTTGAAAACTTCTTCAGTATGTGGTCCTTAATGGTCTTCGTGTCTCGGTTTTTCTTTTTCATATATGGTCTTCCGCGCAGACGTTGAAACGCATCTCTTCCTCACAGTCTTCAAAATGATCTTCCTCTTCCGCATTTTCCTTCTCATAAAATTTCTTCATGTAGGGACACGTATACTGTCGAACTTATAAGAACCTCGGGCGGTACATAACATAATAGGAATTTCGATTTTCCAATCGTTCAACTATGACTGGATCCATGAACTTTCCGCTACATGCTTTGTTGTGATCTTCCTTCCTTGTACTATCTAATATACAAACTTTCTTTCTCTCTTGAAAGCAGGTTTCGTGTAGTTCTTATCCACAAAATAATTTGCCTTCGTTTTATGACACTTGCAAAAATGTTCTTGCGCTCTGTTCCTGATTTTTTGTAATTGTTGTAAACGAATGGTATTATCTTCGTATTCACTCAGGGTGTTTAAAATTGACGATAAATAGGTTTAAATCCAAAAAAATCTCGAATGAAGAAATTTGACACTTTAGATTCTTGGTAACGCTAAGAGAAAAAACTATGGGTTGTAACAACTTTATCTACCGTCGTAAATCTTTGTCATATAACGCTGATTTTAATCGTTGTTCCATATTTCTAATACTAATTTCACAAACACCATTACTGCAATGCCAATGAACATTCACAAAACGCATATTAAGAACAATCATTTTATATAATTCTTTAAATAGTCCGCTAGTAAATTAACTAACTTTATCTAAGACAATTTCAGAGAAAATTCCACATTTTAAAATTACTTTCTTGTAAAGAAATGAAGCCAAAGTGCTTGCTGTAATATCAGGAATAGAATAAGCAATTTTGTCTGTATTACAACTGTCGGCTACAAACACTAGATATTTATGATTTAACATATTATTGGGAGAATAATACCCACCTACATCAATGTGCTAACGGTAGATGGGCGGAGCTGAGAGATACCATACAGAGATCCAATTATCGCCTTTGCGATTTGACACATTGTGCACTCACGACATTTGTGATATATATATATATATATATATATATATATATATATATATATATATATATATATATATATTAATGCTGTGAACATACACTGTTTTTACTAACATATCATCCGTTTTAAAATAACCAGAAAGACCTGATTCTAACGTATTTATATGCCAGGCATTAAACACTTTATATCGTAAAGAAGTAGGGACTGCAACTGAAAATATTAGGTCGTGAGATGTTTTCTGTTTTCTTTATAAAATAACATTTTAATATTAAAATATAACGCTTCCTGTTCAATATTAGGATTCCTTTCTTCATTCTATTCCAACCAAGCGAAAATTTATTTCACGAAGAAACGATCTTTAAGTTGCTCTTCTGCCAAATTTGGTTCATCTAAGATTTAAAATGACTTAGATATGTCTTCACTAAGAATAATTTTCGGGCTTTCTTTATTAATTTTCTCATCTTCCAAATCTTTAGGGAGGTTTAAAATTGTGAAATATCGACTGCTTCTATATTGCTGGAGCCACTAATATGTGCAATAGTAAAATTGTAAGATTCAATTTCACCTAAGCATCTGGAAATTTTCCTTACATTCTTTGTTACTTTCAAGTACAAAAAATTATGACAATCTTTCTTGAAATAAAAATGATGTCCCAAAAGAAAATATCTAAATGAACATAAGGATACAGCAATGCTTCTAATTTAAGCTGGTATATGTGTAATTCTCTCTCCCTGGGAGATGTCGCACGACAACAGTAACTAATGGGAACTAGATTTGTATCGTCAGGTGAATTTTGATGTTGCTTAATCAGTAGTGAAAACGCGTTTTTGCTGCCATCAAAATAGAGGTATAGAGGATAATCAGGTTTACATGTCATGATACAAGTAGCTGAAATGATGATTTGCTTGATATTATTGAATGCTGTCTTTTGTTGTTCTTTTCAGCGAAAAGGAGCATCTTCTTTCAACAATGAAAGTAACGCTTCTGCCAACTGACTGAAATTAGGCAAAGATGAACGAACAAAAGAAGCCAATCCTAAAAAACTTTTTACTTGTTTCTTTGTTTTGGGACGTAGATAGTTGTAAATCGACTTTATTATTCGTTTCGAAATATACAAACTATCTTTATTAACAATGTGGCCAAGAACATCTAATCGCAAATATCCTAATACTGTTTTTTTCTGGGAAAGCTTTAAACAAATTTCATTTATTCTTTGAAACAACATACGAGTTAACTGGACAATTTCGGCAAAATCCAAAATCATCACTTTGGCGAAAATAATCGTCTATGTAAGCATATTTCTTATCTTGTGGAAGACTTCCTAAAGAGAGTTTTACTAGTCAATTCATATCATTTGTAGATGTCTTTACATCCTGGGGCAAAAAAATAAAATGGTATGATCAACGCCTGAAATCGAAAAAGCTGTAATAGCTTTGGACTCGTCTGGGAAGGGGAATTAAAAGTGATCCAGAAACAGCACTAGAATATAAATATTTGCGTCCTGCTAAATTAGTCAACATTTCCTGGATAGGAGGTACTGGAAAACTGTCAGGAACCATTTTTGTTAATATAAAACCCATCCTCAAAAATCTGTACGGTCGATTGTTCTTTTTAACAACCATTACCGGGGAATTATAAGGACCAATACTAGGCACAATGATCTTACTTTCATTAAAATATCTACTTGTTTCTAATCTTATAGCTTAGATGATATGGGATGCCAAATTGTGGGTGATTCAATGGTATATTATCTACTAATTCAATTTTATGCTTACTTCGTTTAGCACTATAATGATCAAATTCATTCCAGCTGAAAATAGAATAAAATTTCTCTACTAAATCATACGATTGATGTTTTTGATGTAGCAACAGTTCAGGGTTAATATTTACACGGAATTAATCATAACCTTCACAGTTTGTTTTTACTGCATTCACTCGATTTGCTTTATTCATAGGCATTTTTTTAAGTTGATACTACTGGTAACATGTTCGGCAGAAATAAAAGAAACGTCTTTTTTCAAATAGAGTTTATTCTTGGTGGTATTAACTACAGAAATTACAGGATGAATTTCTTCTACAACTATTTTCGTACCCAAATTGCTGCCTGCGTATCTATTAATGCATTGGGAACAATTAAATTGTTAGCAAAGATCATTTCCTTTCTTGAACGTAACCTGAACACTTTAATTTGGAGGCAAAATTACAGCATGATCCACTAAAAATGAGGTTTATATAATTTCTCAAAATGATTAGAAAATCCTACAAGGAATACACATTGTGGTAATTCAACTTTTGTAGGGATACCAAATTTAACAAAACTGAAAGAATTCTTATTGTGATCTACCATAGAGAGAAGAGTTTTCAAAAAATCTTGGCAAATTTTATTACTACACGGAAAATCTTTATACACTCGAAAAGGATGTCTAAAATATTGCCCTAAAATTTAAATTTCACTAAAGCAATCAGATCCCTTTCTTGATAACTTCCAGTGACACCACGAATAAAGGTATTGAGTATTCTATGCATATTACTTAAAATATTGCCAGAAATTTTGCTAATAGTACTTCCTGAATCCAATAAAAATTAATGCGGCTTATTATAAACATATACTTTAACATCACGTAAATTAGATTCGAATTGTATAGGTACATAATGTCGCTAATATTTTTACATACATCACTGTCTGCTTTATTCATATTATTCCATTTAATACTCTGATTTGTATTTACTGTGTTAACTGAAGCAATAGGCTGTAAATAAGAGGAGAATGCAAAATATGAATATCTATGCTTTAAACGCGAACGCTCATAAGATTTCATACACACATATTTCTCTTCGGCTTCGTGAATAGCCTTTACGAGCGCATTTCGCTGCACGAGGCCCTCAGGTTGGACTTCGATATCCTCCAGCTGAGTAATCAAGTTCGTATTTTCTACAAGCTGAATTACAACTTCATATACGTTCTGAGTATTCAATCTAAAATGTTTTCTTTTTGCTGTGTAGCATTATTACCAGCAGGGTGTAAATTATGTTCGTCTGCTATTGCCGAGGACTCCCGTGGTAGACTACGCATGCTGACAAGAAAATTAATTATTTCTTCTAAAATTAAACTTTGCTAACTCAGTGGCAGAAGTAAAGGGTTTTCTTGTCACCGTATAATAAAAAATTAATTCAATAGCCCGTCGATTATCAAGTTTCTTTCCCTGTTAATTTCATCCTTGAATCGTATACTAAGATAAATTTCCACTTGTGAAAAATGTAATCTAAAACAGGTTCAGAATCCAACTGTTCTCTATTTCTTGTTTCTTTCTCTAAAAGTTACGAAACTGTGTTATCTTTATACGACTATACTTTTTTTCTTAATTTGAATATACATAATATTGTCATATTCTGTAGTCGATTGCAAAGCTAACAAAAAGGCACGATCACCATTTTCCAAACAATATGGCAACAAATGACGTTTGTGTACATCACCAAGTTTACAAAGAATGGGAAAAATCCTCAAATTGATTAAAAAGTAACTAATCTCATTCGTTTTATTTGCCGAAAAATCTTAAGGGTTCTAGTAAATGATCAAAGGTAGATGAAATAATTCTTGTATTTCCATTATAGCTATTATTCTAAATCACTAATCCTAATGGCACTACTAAATAAATATCTTACTCTACTACGCATATATATATATATCCAACACAAAAATATATATACTACTAGAAAAATAAATGTTACAACTTCGCAAAATCTTCTCTTTTCACCCACAAAAATCAATAAATAAAAAACAATGAAACATAAATTACTTGAACTGAGCAAATGCACTTTAACTGAGCAAAGGTAGCGAGGGTAGGCTTGTGGGGATAACTATAACTCTACTCTATTTCTCTCACAAAAATTTATAAATTACTTTGTACTGGTTAAACAAAATGTATCGTCATTATTTTCAATATGATTTATCATTAAACTTAGGGTAACATGATTCATCATTTAAAATCTATAATATGCCTGACTTAAATATGGCTTCTATGAACTGTACTTTTCTTTGAAGAAAAAATCTACGATCAAGAATCTTAATAAATATCAGCTGTGTTTTAAGGAACCTTTCCAAAGCCGTAAGTCACACAGCTACTCTATCATGTGCCGACGTTGTTCCATCAGTCGTAGCTCAGAATAATCTCAAAAATATACATTAAATAAACGTAACAATTGCGGATAAAACTTCCGCACCAGACGGTATTTAACTATACGAGTTGTGAGTGAAATTAATTAAAATTCAAATGTTTTAACTTTCAGAATGACTTGTTGGGAGAAAAGCTGTGTGTGTGTGTGAGAGGGAGAAATGGGTTAGACTAAGAGATAAAGAACCTGCACTACCCTGAAAGATCCGATTAGACTAGTGTCGTCCTGCTCATCTGGATGATGAAAAGTTTTCCCTGGATGAAACTTAGATTACTGGAGTCAGCCAAAAGCTGGACCTTAATCCTACTGGACTACCGGAGGCGTCGAGTTTTCTCGTCTTAATGAATCTCCAATTATGTTTCCCTATAACCTCATTCCGCTAATGAATGAATTGAATCTGCGGCGATGAACCAAAAGAATGCTACTCCCAAGAGATGGAGTAGACGACGAACGGAGCGACGTGCCTCTGACAATGACCCTGTACCTTCCTAAACCTTGTTTCGAATATCCCCTCTCGATGTGTCCTCCATGGTTTTCCTTAATTGAAAAACAATGAGTCTGACTTTCAGTGAACTAAGAAATGTCAAACTAGGCGGAAAGGAACGCGTTAAAGCAACAATCAAACTAGTCGCGTTTGTTGACAATTTCAAAAGTCACAATTCACAAATACATTCTTATAAATACTGACTGGCAATATACGACATTAGAAAAGTTTTGTTCCGTTGGATTTTAAATGTTCATAGTTCTGTCGTGGATAAATGTAATTTAATCAAGTAATTGAATTTAGCGAATTAAGTTAAGAGTGTATACAATCATCACATGGTCAGCTCACATCTACTGTACAGCTGCTTCACAGTATTAAAGACTTACATAGGAAACTTCGGTATATTACCATCCGAAGTATCAAACAGTATCAACATATAATAAAACAAAAAATTATAAGAGTTCCTTCTTCAGTAAATGCATGGGGCATCAGCCTTTGTAGCGAAAGGCATGGTTTAGTTTCTGGTCGGAACGCATGTTGTTTTGACCTCCATTAAAATCTAAGTCCACATTTGATATAAATTTGATGATGAAATAGGCCCTAAACGCGATCGGATATAAACAACAAAATAAGAAATATAGTAAGCTATCAGAAAATTAAAAAAATAAAAGATTAACATAGAATACTGAAAACCGCGAAAAATTAAATTATATAAGTAGTAGGAGCAGCGTTGGAACGAATGACTCACCCTCACTCTTTTATGACCGGGATTTTTGAAATTTCTTCCATTTTACGGCTAAGATGAGTGCTTTGGTACTTCGCTGTTGATTGGCTCATAGAGGCCACGTGTTGTTAGGCCCCGCCCACGCAGGAAATTCAAATTTCCGGATCACGTGGTATGACGTCATCAGTCACCCCGCGCGGAAATCCCTCATTCTCTTTTATGACCGGAATTTTTGAAATTTGTTCTCTTTTACGGGTAAGATGTGTACTTTGATACCTGATTCTGATTGGATGACAGATGTCACGTGATCTTAGACCCTGGAATATTTGAAATTCGTTCCCGCTTATGGGTAACATGAATGCTTTGGTACTATAATGCTGATTGGTTGATACAGGTCACGTGATCTTAGGCTCTTGAATTTTTTAAAAATTCGTTTTCTTTTACGGGTAAGATGAGTGCTTTGGTATCTTGATTCTGATTGGCTGATAGAGGTCACGTGATCTTAGGTCCTAGGATTTTTGAAATTAGGGCATCAGCTTTGATGTGTACTTTGGTACTACGATACTGATTGGCCGATTCAGGTCACATGATTTTAGACCCGCTACACAGTGAACAGGTTACTTGGTATAACGTTATGAGTCATCTTTATTGGGAAATCCCTCACTCATTTGTTTCATTTTTATGGGTAGGAGGAATGTTTGGAACCTCGATTTTGATTGGGAGATAGAAGTCACATGATCGTAGTCCCAACCCATGCTAGAAATTCAATTTTTTTATGTGATATGATCACATGATATGACGCCGATCCACTCTTGGCCGTGATTTTAGAATTTGTTCCCTGTTTATGGTTATCCTTTTTGGTAGTTTAAAGTTCCCATGGAGGATTCAACCCCCTCATTAAATAACACTTTTTTTGTATCATGATATTTTACTGAAGTTTACCTTAAATATTATCGTTCTCTTTGACAGATAAGATGATTACCAGCTTTCTTACCTTCATAGAGAGACAGCACGCCTTATATGTTTCCGTATGGAGATCCTGTGCTTGAATTAGCCTATGTCTCTGAAAGCATACATTTTTTTAACAATGGTGAAAGAGGGTGTCCATCCTTGTCGCTTGTAGATTTCTTATAACACATTGTTGTGTGTTTAAGCGATTTTTTAAACGCTCAGCGTTTTATTGCTCAGTAAGGGCTTCATTAATGGAAACAGTGTTGCCAGATTGTTCTTACTTAAACTGCTCCGATTCTTTTCGAAACGGTTCCGCAGAATGCAAGAAATTTTAAACAAAATTTCTCGAATTAAAAAAATTCAAAACAAAATATTTCGAACTAAAAAAATGAAACAATAATTTTTCGAACTAAAAGAATTCAAAAAAATTTTTTTTGAACTAAGAAAATTGAAACAAAATAATTTTGAACCAAAAAATTGAAACAAAAAAATTCAAATAATCCTCCACGGGAACTTTAAAATACCAAAAACGATAACCACAAAAAGGGAACAAATTCTAAAATCACGGTCAAGGGTGGATCGCCGTCATATCATGTGATCATATCACATAAAAAAATTGAATTTCTAGCATGGGCTGGGGCTAAGATCATGAGACTTCTATCCCCCAATCAAAATCGAGTTACCAAACATTCCCCCTACACATAAAATGAAACAAATGAGTGAGGGTTTTCTCAATAAAGATGACTCATAACGTTATACCATGTAACCTGTTCACTGTGTAGCGGGCTAAGATCATGTAACCTCTATCAGCCAATCGGAATCGAGGTACCAAAGTACTCATCAAAGAGGATACCCTAATTTCACAAATCCTAGGACCTAAGATCACGTGACCTCTATCAGCCAATCAGCATCAAGGTACCAAAGCAGTCATCATACCCGTAAAATGAAACCAATTTCAAAAATCTCGAGTGATGGATTTCTCCGCAAGGGTAAAACATGACGTCATACCATGTGACCTGTTCACCGTGTAGCGGGTCTAAGATCATGTAACCTCTATCAGCCAATCGGAATCGAGGTACCAAAGGACTCACCAAAGAGGATACCCTAATTTCAAAAATCCCAGGGTCTAAGATCATGTGAAATCTATCAACCAATGAAAATCAAGGAACCAAACCACTCATCTTAACCGTAAAAGGGAACGAATTTTAAAAAATCCCAGAGCCTAAGATCACGTGACCCCCATCAACCAATCAGCATCGTGGTACCAAAGCATTCATGTTACCCATAAACGGGAAGGAATTTCAAATATCCCAGGATCTAAGATCTCGTGACATCTGTCAACTAATCAGAACCAGGTACTAAAGTATATATCTCACCTGTAAAAGGGAACAAATCTCAAGAACCCCGTACAAACCTACGCACACGTTGTTTGTGCACCACAAAGTTCACTTGCCGGGGGCTGGGATCGAACCCGGGACCCCAAGCACCAGGGTTGAACGCTCTACTACTGAGCCATCACGCCCAGGAAAAAATGATTTGCATAATTCATGAAAGTGATTTGCATAATTCATCGAAAATTATACGTATATAAGCCATTAACGGAGTAAAGGAAATTCAAATTTAAGCAGGCGCCTTGCTGTTTTATTACCTGTTGCAACAACAATGATGATTTGAGAATATATTATACATTGGAAGGAAGTAAAAGAAAAGTACCAAGGGTTACACGCTAATATATTATCTTTATATAAAAAAGAAAGATAACATGTTTTGCCTTATCTCTATAGTAGATAATTAACTAAATTATAAAATTTCGATTTAAGGAGAATCAAAACATAAAAAAATATCGAAAAAAATATCATTCTGGAAATCAATGGTCTATATTTTGGGCGAATGGGTATTTTGGTTTTGGTGTAATTAGGAATATTGATTTTTGGTATAGTTTTGTATTTCGATTTTGATTTTACGGTGTATTTTCTTCTTTTCGGGATTTTCTGTGTTCTAATAGATTGCCTTTGTCGTAATACTGACATTTCAAAATTCAAAAACATCGATATCGATTTCAATATTTTGGTATTTTCTTCCTGTCCTATTATAGTTTCATAGTACTGGTTTCATTATATTTTATGTAGGACAGAATGAGCTTTCTATTGGTGATGTACGTAACTAACCATTATTCACTAATTACTCATTAAAAGTTCTCACTTAGAAAAACACTTTTTTCATATAGAAACAATCAACTTTCACATATTTTTTCCATTGTGCTAGAATAATGATAATGTGTTTTCATCAACACCAGAGTGTTTTGACCAGTATTACCTTATTTTTCTTGGACAGTGACATTAAGAGAGCTAAGGTATTGGCTGTAATCCAATATGGAATACTATATCTTTCGGTAAGCATTCATACCTCCACAACATCCGACCTCAACCAGAGTTCGTATTTGATTTCAGAATATAAAGAATAGGTTTTTGTTTCTACGACCTTCCGATGCATAGTAAACTAGTTTAGTTTTGCAAAATTAATTCCATGTTTAAATGAGACACACATCTATCTACGGAATAATTTGCATACTTCATTTACTCCATTTATTAATCCAATATTCTCGGGAATGCTGCCAGAGTGAGAATTGTTGTGCTGAGCTTTCGTTACGATACAGCGGCAACATCTTCAGAGCTATGTGTTGGAGTGTGCTGGTCTTACAATTTATATTGTAGTCTTTAGAAATTGCTGAAATTCTATTGTTTTTTTATTGGCCAATGGCGTGCTCTGATCTTGTTGGTAGAAACTGTTCTCTGATTGACTGAAGTTCTTTTCGTACTGAGAATCTGGATCCAGATGTCAGGTAGATGATAACCTTCGTCTTTGTTGATGGATGGCTTGTATGTACGGATGAATAGAGATGCATGTATTTTCCTGTCCCAGAACTGTTTGCTTTTCATTAGTACTTCAATTTGGTCCCACATGGCTGTATGATTGTATGGCTCAGCACAACAACACTCACTCAAGCAGCAATCCCGAGAACACTGGATTAATAGTAGACGCCAGCAAAGCTTCAAGATCATACTCCATTTATTGTTTTTTCGCTCTTTGGTCATACGTGTTCCTTTGCTGAATCTTTCTAAGATTTCAGATACAGCTTTGAATTGCTAAATTTCTAATAATAATAATAATAATAATAATAATAATAATAATAATAATAATAATAATAATAATAATAATAATAATAATATTGTTCTCACTAGTTTATATTTGCAGCAAGATTTCTCTATAACATTGTACTGCGCTTTAATTAATAATAATAAGAATAACAATTGTTCGTTGTTACAACATTACAAATACTTTTAAGTTAAATAATAATAATAAAAAATTCTAATTTAGTATAAATTCATGGATCGTTTTCAATTATTTATGATTTTTAAATGTCGTTATAAAATATTTGTTGGTAATTTCAAACCCGCCAACAACTCTTTTCATCATTAGAAAAATAAGTAATTGTTAAACTGTTATATAAACGAAGATTTGCGCGTAGTGCCCAGAAAGAGTAGAGCAGAATTTTCTACGCTGTTGACAATAATTAACATAGGAAGAGTCCACACAATTTTTTTTCTTTTTTCTTTCAACGGTAACTTTTTTGTGATTAAAATAATAAACATAAAACAAATTGTTTACATTTTAAAAATTCACAACTGTTGTTCGTTTTATTAAATTTTGATGCTGGTGTTTTTATTTGAGTTTATTTTGTGCATTTGTGAATGTTGTATTAGCTTTGCTTATATCCTTTGTGCCATTACATATTTGAAAACAAAATTACAACTTCTCGTTTAGACAAATATATATCCTACAAATTAGTGAAATTTGTAGCTGAAATTACATCAGGTGTGATGTAAGCCTTTGAAATAATTGTATCTAATTAGTACAGTGTGTTTTGTGTCAAGCACCTAGCAATAATGCTTTACTCCCCTTCAAATTGATTACCCATTTCTTACAGTGCAACCATCGAAACACAGTTCGAAATACCTTACAGTTCGAAGAGAGATCTACAGATAACTTCTTGTTAGGAAAATGAACTCTATGAAATGTATGATGTCTGATTCATCTGGAAGCATTCACATGCAGAAGAAGAAGGTAGTGGAAGTATGAAATGAAAATTTTCCTGTGATATATACATATAAAATATATCATACTATTGATGAGATTCTTATCCAAACTTGCACAGTAAAGGGAAGCAAAATTGTACTTTGTGAGAGACCAGAAACAATGAGAAACCTCTCTTCCAGACTTTACTGTGAAACGTTTATTTTTTTTAAACAGCATTGGATTTAAAAGATCAGTACTTGAAAATGTAAAGAAAGATATTTTATTTTTTTATCCCGCTTTGTGACAATTCTACGGTCTTATTTTTGTGTCGTCATTTTACAGTGTAATATCGGATCGTAAATGAAATAGGGGATATTACAAGATATATAGATTTCAAACACATTAGAGACATCATAGAAAAGATTCTGATATTGTCTCTGGTATTATGTCTGGTATTACATTCAGGTCTCTGGTATTATATTGCCTCTGAAAATTATTTGTCTTAAGACAGAGCTGTAGAAATATGTACAGGTAACGTCCCGAGTATGTTATGTTCTAAGTCTGGATTTATAAAGCTCTACAACATCCTTCAAGTATTGTTTCAAAATACACACAACCTATACGTATCGTTTCTCACTACTTACTTCACGGAAAACTCTTCGCTGCTAAATCTTTGCTATAGGATTTAAAGCAGGCATTATCATTGACTATTCAAGTTATTAAAATTTTATATCTAAAATATTATACTCGTTCCTTTAAGGCTTTATGTGACGATCAAAGTATTGAACATGAAACTCCAAATTTTCATACTCAAGTTAAGCCAGTTGTGGAAGTATTGCTTCTACGTAAAGGAAAATATTTACTCTATACTTATTTGTATTTTATATTTCATGTCCTCTTGACTTTTCTTTTTTGAAATATTAAACAGTCTCAATTTCAAATTAAAACTCAGAAGTAGAAATCGGGACATATATATCTTTGTCAAATTTATTACCTAATATCAAGAAACGTGTGAAGGAAATGCACCGTCAAGTGTCAATATGAGTGTTTTCTGCCATTAACCGAAATGTTCTTGAACTCCACCTTATATAATAAACCTGAGTAGTATTTGGAGCCATTTTGACAAGTGCCTCTCTATAGCCGTGGGAATGCACTGATTAACTTACGATCTATGGTAAAACTGAAAAGGATTTCGTTCATTTAGAGTTACTTGCAATGTAAACATATGGATAATATTTTTTCTGCTTTCAATATAGTTGTGCCTCCTTGTTCCTCAATTTAATTTTGTAAAACGACATTTTGTGATTAGGTATTTTTTGGTTTATTCACGTAAACATAGAGATAATTTTTCAAAGATTTAAAATAAGGACCAATTTGTTTCTCTAAACGCAGCATTTTATTTGCATTCGGTTTTAATTAAACAACCAAAAATATTTGTGCTCAAAAATTGTTTTATGTCTTAAGTTTGTAGACATTTAGAAAAACTTTCTTCTCTGTTTTCTCATGGACTAAGCAGCCACTGAGGGACAAGCTGGGTTCTGCTCCGCCAGCAACAGACACCTTACTGCCCACACGTATAAATATTGGATCTAGATATTAGTATGAGGCCAGAACGGTTTCTTTTAATCGCCGGTAAACCATAGGGTTGGGCCCTTCTGCGCTACGGATTGAGAAACGTCGACACACAGGGAAAGGTAAAGTTTAGGAAATAAAGAACATGAAGGAAGGTTGAAAACCAAACATTTCTATTTCCATTAGCACGCTAGTTCACTGTATGTTTTAGGTATGTGTATGAGACAGAAAAACAGAACAAGTCTCACTTTTGTGTCAACACATGATTACAACTATATTTTATAGAGTTGGGAATGGTAAAACTTTATAGCACTTATGAAAGTCAGAAATTTTAGCTGTAATTGAACCCAATGTTTCAGACAACAGAACGCTAAAAAATTAAGTTAAAGGCTACTTACTTGTCACATATCTGTATTCGTAGCTTGAACAGTGCAACGGCATAGCTCGCCCCAGTTTACTCATGTACATACTATTCAGCATTAATTCATAACTTTCTTCATTTACTTGGTGTCGGAACAGCAAAAAAAAAAAAAAAAAAAAAACGAATAACACTTAAATACTGAAAATGAAACTTTTCACAGTTTAGCACAAAATTAAAAAAAAAACTAATGAAAACTAATTTTGTGATTTTAGTCCTTCAGCGGCATCAACTCAAAACAAGCAAAGGTAAGCATAAAGATGTAAAAGTTAAAATATCAGTACCCAAGGCGCCTACCCCCAACCATTATGGTAGTGTTTTAGCAATTAGGTTTGAGTTTTCGGTACCCAGTGGTAGTTATTACGATATTGCTGTTATTTTTCTTGGTATTGACTAGATCGTAACCCGACGACGAAGGACCATCTTTCTCCGGGATCGAGGCCCCTCGAAAAATGGACTCGTTTCAGAATGAAAAAAAAGAGAAAATTATAAAAAAATAATCATGTACTACCATGAGCAAAATAAATGACGCGTCTCTTTATTTTGAAGATTTTTGAAAATATCTCCGTTTTCTTTATATGTTCGAAATTTCGGAAGGTTTCCCCAGCAGGACAGGTTAATAACAAACCCGTTTTTAATATTTGTGTTAGATATTAGCTTAAAATAAAGAAATTAGAAGCAAAAAACATTAAATCGACAGAAATCTCGAGAATTACCAACTCTGCTAAAGTGGGAAATTTTCAAGAACACGAGGGAATTCTGCATTTCAGCACGAAGCAGCGACATCTATGTCATTGAGAGAAATGTGGATTAAATCTACAAACTAAACTTTTAACGAATATTTCTAGTATGTCTTATTATATGCATTATCTGCAAACTACAAATATATGAATATATGCTAAGTATTAACATAAAGATAGAGCAAATAGTGGAAATTATCTATGGAAAAGGACGAATTGGTAGGATGATCGTAATGAAATATCGTCTTTACCGGAACAGGCTCAGTTCACGTAAAGAAACAAACAGCTCAGTTAGTTAAAGCAACGGGTCTGTATACTGAAGGTAGTGGGTTCGATCCCATGGAAGTGCCGTTATCATTTTTATCACTACACTACGTTTATTTTACTTATTTTTTTTATGTGGGAAAGAATCAAATTGTAACGTATGTGTAAAACTCATGACGATACCAAAAAAAGAAAAAATGCCGTTGTCGCACTTGCATTAGCGTCCCTAATTTTGTTTGCAAACAGTTTCGTAATTATTTCCCCTGTGCTCACTGCTCACCATATGCTCGCTGGCGCATAACGAATGTTTCCCAGTAAATGTTAATTCTAATTTGGAGAATTTTATAAAGTTTCATAATATTTCCCACTAGATAGTCTTCTATCTACGTGTTTGGATATTTTGATAACAGATTTCCCTATTAAATGTTTAATTTTCCCTAGATGTTTAATTACGGAAAAGTTTTACAATGTATTTGTATTGAATTGAAATTGTTTTGAATTTACTACATAAGGTAAGTAGACCGAAGGAGGAGAACTCAAGTAATTGATATTCTACGTAAAGGCAACCTATTGTAGAATGATGATGCTTCTTACCTTCAGCACATAATCTTTACGTTAGAGAGTCAGACAGAGAAAAATCCTGGTTTTTCCTCCTCTATGACCACCCATCTTAAACCTCTATATATCATTGTTCGTCTCACAATATTTCGGTGCTCCAAAAACACTCAAATAATAATAATAATAATAATAATAATAATAATAATAATAATAATAATAATAATAATAATAATAATAATAATAATAATAATAATAATAATAATAATAATCCTGAATATGCCATCCTTACATAATGTAAGGATATCTTAGTTTCCTAGTTTAAATCTTAAATATCTTAGTTTAAAATGCTTTCTTTAGTACTTATTTGAGCAACCATGTAGGAGGGGGTACGACTTTTTATTTTGCCCCTCTCATTTCAGTACCCTTCCAACAAAGTAATTTTTGATAAGCAGGACAGACAAAATGAATAAGAAATATATTTACAGCATCCTCTCCCCTTTCATGATTGGAATATCACGTAATATTTTTTATTCTACGAAAGATGGCCCTGTGCGGTTAGGGGTAGGTAACTAAAAAAATACCTAATATATAGCGCCCCTTGATTGTAATATTACCGCTTCTTTATTTGTACGAGGGAGCCCCTACACAATCAAGGGTGACAAAAAGAATAGGAAGAGTGTCTATTGATTCCAGTGGTGGATCCAGCACGAACTCCTGGGGGGGGAGGGGAAGTGAAACATTCTTTTGATGATGTGAAGCTGTCACAAATTACCACTTAACTAAACTAAACAATAGTGGGGGGAACCGGAACCCAGTCAGTTTAAATTGATGTAAAAGTTTAATTTTTGGCTTCATATTAAAGTTTTTGTTCCAAATGAGAATTTCAGTCCAAGTGGTCAATGATCAAATCTCGTGGGGCTCTTCAGTGTAGGCTAATACGGCTCCCTTATGAGAAAAGGCAAAATTATTAACATGTTATAACTTTAGAATTTTTCGTCTATTTTAAAGAAATATTTTGCTTGGTATTAAAGTGTTGGTTCCAAATGAAAAATTCAGTCCGAGTGGACAATGATCAAATCTCCGGGGGGGTCTTCAGTATAGGGGGCAACGGCTCCCTTATGGGTAAAGGCAAAAATATGAAAATGCTTATAACTTCCGAATTTTCCGTCTATTTTAAAGAAATTATTGGTTTCAAATGACAATTTCAGTCCGTGTGGACAATGATCAAATCTCGGAGGGCTTTTCGGTGTAGGGGTTTCGGCTTCTTTATGGGACAAGATTCACGTAGTTGATATTGCAAAATTGTTTTGTATATATAAGTGGAAACTTGCACCATTTGGTTAATTTTACCTCTTATGTTTTGCAGATTCATATTCCAAGCAATAGTTACTTCGCAGAGCTAAAAGAAGGCACTTACTAGTTTCATTAAAATGAAAGTCTTTTATGAGAGGAGCAGACGAAAGAACAGGCACCCAAACGTTGGTTGAGTCGTACGGTTGAAACTCGTTAAGCTCGCTTCAATTATTATTATTATTATTATTATTATTATTATTATTATTATTATTATTATTAATAATAATAATAATAATAATAATAATAATAATAATAATAATAATAATAATAATAATAATAATAAAGCATTGCATGGACCTTTGGTGCAGGGGGTCCGTGGCTCGATTCCACTTCGTGCCAAGTGAAATTTTTAGGTGACAAATACCGTGTGCATGGGTATGTGTTTTCTTGAGATTTTCCATTTTCCTCCCACTTTCTTCATTTCACCATTTCATTCATCATCATTCTCCCTTAGCGTAGGTGCATAATCGTCCAACGTTAAACTAGATATTGCAATTTCAATAATAATAATAATAAAAATTAATTCAATTGAAAGGACTGTAATTTATGTGGACAGCAATTATCATAAATATGCAACCATTATAAAAACAATGCTTTGAGTAGAAAGATAATCCTTCCCAAGTGTTAACGAATGCGCACGAGATAAGACATGTCTCGAGAAAGAGACAAGACGCGCCTCCTGACATCCAAGATAATACGAGGCAAATGTTTTGGACACGAGATAGCTTGTAAAATGTCTCGTCACAAAACTCATAATTTTGCCAAATGTTGGCAAATAGCTAAAAAGTCGCCAGAAATAGATTATTCCTTCCAGGGAGCATGGTGACTTAGTGCAAAGGCAGCCAACACTGACATAATATTCCATCTGTAAAACGATGTAAATTTCCGTCCTAATGTGTACAAATAGTTAACCTAAACATAAGAGTGTAAATCATAGAAGAGAAAGAGACGGTCACTGTCTGTGCCCGTTGTTTGACCAGGCAATAGTTTTGTAATTCAATCAAGTTTTTGAACATGTTTTTAGGTGTCAAAAGTGGTCATACAAACCATTTAGTTGAGTTGCAGTTTCGAGTTTAGTTTTCGTAATTACCACAATAATAGTATAATAATAATAATAATAATAATAATAATATACGCAATAAATGATACTAATGATTACTGGTACAGTAAATACACTAATAAAAATCAGTGATGATGCTACACAACCCCCTCAAACTCTTCATGGTTACAATGTCAACTCAGAATCTGGACGAATTAGAGTGAAAATTTGTGTATCTAACTTTATACGAATATAACATATGTTGAAAAAGACAACAGTATGTCTAATAAATGTAATGTTTTTTTTTTCACTGCACTGCAGGTAACAACGGTTAACAATATACTATTTGTGTTAAACACTGAATGAAATACACTATTGCAGTTTAGCTTTGTCAAACTGGTGCATTACAATATGCAATAAATAGACGGAGAGCCACGTACATTTCAAGTTCTTCCGTGTGTTGCCAACGCGCTTTCAAACTTCTAAACCGATACAACGGTGGTATAATATAATCTTTAAGAAGCTTGGTATGTTGTTTCCTCTCGTTTTCCAAAATAAGCCTATTGTTTGGAGCTGCAGTGTCTAAAGGGAATTTGAATAAAAAGAGGTAAAATCCACTCAATGTTGCAAATGTAAACATATACATACAAACCAATCTAGGTGTAATAGAAGCGAAGTCACGATCGGATTATTTTCTTTCATTTTAAGTGATAAATCAATAACTTTTCTAACTTTAATACTTTTAAAAGATTTATCATGTATGCTCTTCCTACCTACTAAATTAACATAGTTTACTCAAAGGTGAAAACAAACACAAAAATGCTATCTTCTCGAAAACTACTATAATGATAATGTTCATAAATGGATATTAAGTTTACAGTATTTTATTATGCGTTTCTCTGGTAAAATCACAAGAGTGGTATTGTACTCTTGCACATGAATCCTTTGGATGAAAATTTCTCAAGTATTACCTCAAATTGTTGAGACAGAGGGGAAAAGAGAAAGAGAGGGAAGAAGAGAGCAGTAAATTATGTATTCGTTGGTCACATACATTATTATGAAAGCAAAACGATGCCTCTACTTCCGTATATGTAATAAAGGAATATTTAAATCACGCAATAACATGTGGGTTAAGTTTGTTTGGCACATTTTCACCTTTTAGTATTTATACAGCATTTTCTTAATTTGTAATAAATGTTCATCTTCGAGCACTCATTTAATTGCCTTTAATTTGGCCAAGTCCCTTTCAGTCGCAATAACTCGGTTACATTTCTCTTGAAGACATTCATAGCACTTTATACCGCATAGAACTTGAACTTGATATGGACATAGTTTGTTCCTCTAATTCTTAAATTTAGTGGACACTTAACTGAAAGAACACAATGTTACAGATATCGCAATGAATTGAAGACAAATTCAATAATATCCTTTGTTAGTTATTTAAGCAATAGGCATTGTAAAGCAAAATACTTTATGTAGATTTTCTTGAAATTAAGGCAAATACCTCCAAATTAAGTTAACTTATTCATTCTTACTATATCTTTAACATTAAAAAATGTGCATTTTGTTTAATAGCCGGACTCTGGAAATAACCGTTGCATACTTCGCTATTGTTTTACGTTCTTGGTTAAAATAAAGTAACTATTTTTTTCTATACCGGGTCTTCATAAGTTGATAACACACAGGTAAACATTTAATCCAAATTGCGTGAGCTTCAGCGAGGATTGAAGACAGTTCTGCCGCGCTGAATTCTAGTGTGCTAACCATAACACTAAACAATTAGATGAACGAGTATGCTGAATTTAATACTTGTATAAGATGTTGATGAGGAAATAACGAACTTTCTACCTACCCCTAAACTAAAATTACGGCAAGGCAAAAATAAAAAAAAAAATCTCAATGATTCTAATGATTTTGTTCATACATACATTACTAATCTTATAATCTAGTATAAGATATTTTCTCCGAAAACATTTTTCAAGAGAGAGTTTTCTCTTGGATATGAATTTTTGTAGGGTTTTCTTAAACACGAGTGAGTCGAATTTGATACTACTTCACAAATAAATGATTTAGTTATAACCTTGCAACATCATGTAACTGATTTGTCTTGATTCCTCACTGATAATTAACTTTTGAATGCGATTTCTTTTTGATGTTCTTAGAAACGTTCAGGTAATAATTCATACTCTAGAAACTAAAGCTTAATTAATAACTCTACAATATAGAATCGTCTCCACAGACTTGCCTAGAGGAAGTGTTTCTACAGCGTGCTGAATGCGTACTGTATTGGAGAAATAAATAGTGTTAAGTGGCAGGTTGCGTCTATTGTTATAATAATTCTCCTAATAGTGATGCACATATTACTTGTAAATACCGTAAAACTATTGACTTGTTCATAAAATAAATCACTTAATTTAAAAGCATTCCGTGTTACGCAATATTTTATGGCAATATACTTTAAGGTCACGTCTGTCTGGGAAGAGCTGATTGTAGTCTCACTACAGAGAACGAGTATTATTTTAATAACGGTCCCAGATGTTTAATTATTATGAATGGATGTTCCTGTTAGTAGTAAATGAGTGTGACTTTGAATTTTGGTATTAGTTATCATCTGTTTTAGCGATACATATAATTTTCAACCAAGCTTTGGTACAGCTTCAAACATGTCACGTCATGACGGAACATAGAAAATGTTTATATATATTAGATATAGCTGTATCCGGGGTTGATCCTGACTCTTTACAGCCAGAAATTAAGCACATTAAATCTATTGGTACAGTCAGCCACAAAGGTAATTTACCCCTAAACGCTCTAATTCCAGTACTTGGGGTCCAGTTCTTTTGCAGTTGTGAGAACGACTAGACATATGCTACTCAACTTATACGTAACTTTTCTCGGCACTGACAGCAGTTGTTAGCACTGAGTCAAGTACTTATGCAAGTAAAATTGTGAGTAGATGCCGCACGAAACATTTCTCCATTCTGAGATCAATCTCTCTGGTTTAGAGAGTGTTGTCCAATGAACACCATATGGTAATTTCAATATTACTATGTATCTAATGTATTTTTTCATTAAATACTCTATAATGAAAGAAATAAAAAAAGACTGATCTCTTATAAAGAAGAAAATGCTTGAAAGTAGCTGAAAATATCAAACCTAGAACTACTGCAAATAACTTTGTAACTGATAGCCTCCATTGAGAGACCTTCCCAAATTCTCCTCATTACAAAAACGTTTTCTTCCTAGGTAAGAGAAGATCGTGCTTATCACACTGAGTATGCATTCAAATGGAACAGGAATACCTGAAAAAGTTTCAGCCTCTCCGAGATTCGAACGCGGGTATACCGAACAGAAGTTCAATATGCTAACCACTCATTTACCGCGCCACTTAACATCCTACCAAAACTAATAACTAGTTAAAATCGTTTCAATGAAAATATAAACAAGATACTCAAATATATCAAAAACTAACAAATATAACCAAATTAAAAAGAAAAATATAAAAAAGGAAATATAAGTAACTAGTGTGAGTGTCTTAATGACTTACTCGAGATTTCCTTGTTTAACTAAAAAAAGGTATAGACACGTTGATCAATAAAGAAAGTATCACGAAATGTTCTTCAAGTTGGGCCTACGTCATCGGCAAATCAGTAATTTGTCGGGGGCAACTGCCCCCCAGAGAAGCTCCCCGCCGTTCGAGGGCGGACATTTTCATATAAAATTTTCTTGCAAATACGATACGAACATGAAAATAGAAATGGAGCATCAAATACGGTCTCTTCTTTACATAAAACAAACAACACAATAAAGGTAAATAGAACAAAAATGAGACCCAATTGACTAATATTTATTCGTATGGCTTTGAGATTCATCAATATGTCCCCTTAATAATTTTGCCCACTATCGAATGGGACCAGGGAGTTACTATCGGAACCTCAAACTTGCCATGCGGGAGGTCCCACAGGCTCCGGTGGGCCAATAAATAATAAGACAAAGTTGGAATGAGAAGTCCCAATAGTTAGAAATAAACTTTTTCTAGGGGCCCAAATAAGGTTATTAATGCTTGCCCCCCAGAAAAGAGTTGACTTGATTTTAACGTCTCGTTCAGCAACGAGCGTATAAGAGACGTGAACCTACTGATTAACGTGGAAACCTAACCACATGAGCTCCCACCGGGAATTCGATCCGGTTCTCCCACGCCAAAGCCCCCCCCCTCCCGGAATAGAAACTAAGGTAAGGCGCTGGTCATCAGTTGCAGGGATGGTCCGGACTTACATTATAGTTCGTCTTTAATATAACTTCTAATTTCCAAAGAAAAAAAGACGAGAGAAATTATTTTTACATTTTTTAAAAAGTATCAACTCGTGTAGAAATATACAGTTCTTTGTTTATATTCCATAAACACTAGTTTATTTTCTTATATTCAGATGAGAATTTTGTGGCAAATTGAGGCCCCATGATCATGAGGCGCAATCCACTAACGGTTCGAATTCCTGTGAAGAGCAAGGTCGAAATTTTAATTGTCCTCAGTATTTCTGTGTTCGAGTCCCTGTAGTGTATGCAATATCTCGAAAGCACATGAGGTGCCAGTGGCGAACAATATTCCGGTTGGGGCGATTTATTGAAAAAAAAAATGTGAAAGTAGGAAACTCTCATTGCAACTACTTTGGTTCAAATCCCGTCGTGGTAATTGGTATTTTTTTTCTGAATGGGAAAATAATGTTTATGTAATTGGTATTGTAATTATGTTATTCATATATTAATAATAATAATAATAATAATATTAATAGTTATAATAATAACACAACAATGGAAAAAGAAAGTAACACAGTGGAAGGTATTCATAGGAACAGAAAAGATGTTTCTCAGGTTTACACATTAATCCAATAATATTATTACGTTTACGAATTTACGGACCGAATTATCCTTTTATGACAAGAAATGAAATATAAAGATTTGTTAGCTGATAGCAGTAATGTATTTTGTTTCACCCTTCTTCTCAGTAGAATGGTGAGTTGACATCTTAAATAGGATCATTCCCTTGACTAGCGATCCCTATTGTAAGTTGGATCACTATTAGCAATTTGTGCACAGCTACTAACAATTCCTTGAAACTCGTTTTTGGCCCATACTATAGCAGTAAGGACGTGTTTAGCCCTTGTGTGTTCATCAATTCTTGTATAAACTCGTTACTTGCCACACAGTTAGAAAGGTTGATACAGATGACGTAATTTTGTCTTATTGGCGTTTCACCTGTAAAGGAAGTTGACTCAACTCGTCAACTCGTGCACCCAGAGAAATTGAATATTTTTTGTTAGTATACAACAGAAGTATCAGTTTTGTAGATTATAAAAATTTACTGAATTGCCACACCCGGAGTCGAACTCGCGTCCCCAACTTTACGAAACTAACGCTTAAGCCACTACTCTAAGACATCATTGTTCTGGGAGAAGGAAAAATAGAGTTGTAGAGATTTCAGTAATTATACACTTTTGCGATTCCAGTGCAATAATGCTGAAACTTTCTGATTTCAGTCATGATAAAATGGTGAAGTAGTAGGCAGAAAGAATAGTCCAGAGAAATCAACTTTAAATTGACAACTCCTATGTACGGAGGCGCTGCTATATGCTCTCGTCTCATTCCCTGATTTTTCACGGCACGGCATTAGACAGATACTTATATTCATTGGAGTCTGATATTTCAGTGCACTGGATTATTTTAACAAACCTTCCTCAGTACCTTGTTTCCTATTTTTAGGCGTTTTACTCACTTTTACAGTTTTTCCACCAACTCTTTAAGAAGGGGGACAAAAAATACCGAAACATTAAGGGGAGTAAAAATCTGAAATACTATTCGCGCGTTGTTCCTTTGTCTGAAGTAATACAATATAATATGGTGTACATAAAATTTTAGGTCTTCCATTTTCTATGTGGTGTCAAATCCATCAAATTTAAAATCCAGTTGGAGTGGATAAGTGGGTTGTGGATCAACAGCATGTGACCCACTGCGTCGCATCAACCACCGTAACTCACCACGACGCACCCTGACCCAACGAACCTCTCTGCTCACTGCATTGTAGACAGCATCTTCTGATGAGAGAAAACGCCAATGAACCACAAAATTACTTCCCTTAAATATGTTAATCGCCTATATGTGTGATTTGATTACATTAAGGTGAGTCTAAAAATACTAAACAAAAGTTCCAGAGAAGTACCCCGGAGGAGGCTCGAGCCACCAACGTTTGGATTACTGGGTGAGTGTTCTTCCTACTTCGCCACGGATATGATGAGAAAGGAGTCGCGTGTAAAGGGGTAAATCGTTGAGACCGTTTTAATTTGGTCAATCAGAGTGCTCCTTTAAGCGTATATATGAGACGATAGCTGTTTGGGATAAGATAAAATGCATTCGCCATGTAATTTTTTTTAACAAAATGACGCGTGTTTATTTACTTTATTTCATAGTTCTCCCATACTCACATTCTAATGATCGACGACAGTTGCCATCTAAATTCATAAAATTATCGCACTGAAGATTTTTCACTACATGATGTTGAGACAGAGGTTTTCTTGAACCATGGTGCTCACTTTTGGAACAATTCGTCTGGAAAAAACATAATATATAATAATAACCGAATGCGCATGACTGGCGATAGTTCGTGTTGGTCCCTTCGCGATTCTCCGCGACGAATGGAAGGAACAAGGACCAAAACGAAGTCCCCGCAGCGACGCGGTGGTAGTTTCAACACCCCGACGAAAGATATCCCCGACACCCTGTTTCGACTCGACGAAACCCTGCCGGCAGTGGGAGACTAGCGGCAATCCTTCGACTCGTCTCTATATTGACGATCGACGTATAACCGCAAGTGGGCCACTTGGTGCTGGAGACGTTTACTTCATGGAGTAGGTTCATTTTGATATAGCCTCGGTGCAGAAAGGGACGTTGAACTCAAAATAAACTCAAGTTAACTCAGCAAAAAATACAGTGCTTTGCATATGTTCATATATGCTTGCCATGCGTTTTATAATAATTGCTAAACGTTTGTTTATTATATTGAGCGCTTAGAGGACAGGACAATCGACCCATAAAGTTGTGAGAAATATATATATATATATATATATATATATATATATATATATATATATATATATATATATATATATATATATATAAATTGTAAGGTAACCTTCTGTATATTGGTCTACGTACCTTGATTTGGGAGTTTCAAATTTCATCTTTTTTTCCATTGAGAAGTATCGGTAATTCAACAAGGAAATAATTAGACTATGATAATTTATTTGAAATTCATTGTAAAGTTGCCCATGAAAAACACTTTACCATTTAATATCGTAAAGGTCAGATCCATCATTATTGTAACAGAGCGGTGCTTGAAGGATTGACCGTAGAAATTAAAACTCCGATTAGTTAGAATTTGACAACCTGGTTTTATTACAAGTATAAACTCTTTAGTCGGTAGAATAAAGTACGTGGATCATGTGTCAGAGTTAATGATGATGTGTTTTGGTGTGTCAGTGGTTCATGGTGGATGGTGGGTCGGAGTGGGTCTTGGTGGGTAGTGGGCCAAAGTGAACCAAAGTGGGTGGTGGATCATGGGTCAGAGTGGGTCGCGGTGGGAGGCGGGTCAAGTTTTCATTAAACCGCGCCATCTCTGATCAAATCTGTAAAACCAAACTAAAGAAACAGCAATACTACTACACAAAACACTCAATATCTTAGTTATTCATGACAGACTATTGCATGATGCGAATTACTCTAGTATATCCACCCATCATCATTTGTCATATTTTACCGAAATACGTCATGACTTTTCTGACAACCTGACATTTGAAATGTTGTTGTACTCAAAGTTCATTGATCTCATCACTTATTCACTTATTCTCTTATGATCATCAGAACCTTTAGGGTACTTCCCGTAGACACAGAAAGGTGAAATGTAGTATCCAGGCTTGGTGTAGCGTACAAGTAAGCCAATGTAAAGCAACAGGAAATAATTCCCTCCTACAAACCCCCTAAAGTGGGCGTGATGATTATTCAACAAAAAACTTGAAATCCAATGAGAAAATTCACAAAATATAAAATATGTAGCCACGTCTCGACTTTGCAATAATAATAATAATAATAATAATAATAATAATAATAATAATAATAATAATAATAATAATAATAATAAGCAAATAACAAAATTACAGAATCAATTACGTAAACAATACCTTCCAATTAAGAAAAAATGGTTGCCACGACGACAGGCCGTAACTTGTGTTGGCAGCGGGGCTATTGCTCCCACCCCCAAGGAAGCTCCCCGCCGTTCAAGGGGTTCCCAATCTAAAACGAAATTTTCTTACTCCATATACGATACGAAAATGAAATTATAAGTGAAACATTAAAGAGGTTCACTACATTACATAAAGAGAACAGCACACTAAAGGTAAATAAAACAATAATGAGTCGTGGGCCCATTTCACTAAAAAATGTCTACTATTAGAGCAGTAGAAGTAATATATATTCGTATATTATTGTCGTGTATGGAACGGGCCAAGGGGCGGTACTAACGACCCCGCAGATCTTCATGTGCGGGAGAATTCAAGAATTTCAGATATCCTATTATCTTATTGGCCGATACAGATAGGACATGAAGAGTCATGACCCACTTATAGTTGAAATTTGGGCAAACTGTTGTCGGCCCTTGTTGCCGAGTGTTCTAGGACAACGTTCTAGTAATGAAAATACTTTTTGGTGTGAGTTCAAAACCTGCCCTAGGATTTTTTTAAAATTTCATAACACTTTTATCATAAAAGTAAGATTGCAGTTTTACAATACGAATCCATAGCAAAAGTAATAATATTCATAATAATAATAATAATAATAATAATAATAATAATAATAATAATAATAATAATAATAATAATAATAATAAAATAATAAGTAGAAGTAGTAGTGGTAGTACTAGTTGCATCATTGGTAATTATTATATTGTTTATGTAGGATACTTGAAGAAAGTACTTGAAACTACACACAGCATTTGGAACGCTTTCCTTCGTTTTCACTCGAATCGAATTGAAACTCGAGTCAAATTCGAGTCAAGTTGGAGAAAATTATTCGTGTTGAATTCTCGAGTCGAACACAAAGATGTCTGTTTTGCGTCGAGTCGAGTTTGAGTGAAAACTCGCTCGTGCCCATGCCTACAATACTTCTTTACCTTTTAGTTTCCAAAGAAGAAATTACGATAGAAATTGTTTCTACATCCTCTGAATTATATCAACACGTGTAGAAATAGTGTGTGCCATGATTATCTAACATAGCTACTAGTTTATTTTCTTATCTTTGTCCGTGGAATTACTGGCAAAGTGTGAAAGCAGAGAACTGCCATTACAGTTACCCGGGTTCGAAACCCGATGTGCGTTTATTACATTTTATTTATTGGAAGGTATTGTTTACGTAATTGATATTGTAATTTTGTTATTCCTTTATTATTATTATTATTATTATTATTATTATTATTATTATTATTATTATTATTATTATTATTATTATTATTATTATTATTATTATTATTGCAAAGTCGAGACCTGGCTACAGATTTTATATTTTATAAATTTCATCATTGGATTTCACGTCTTGTTGAATAAACAACACTCTCCATTGAAGGGGCCTTGGAGGAGCGAATTTCATCCTGTTGCTTTTTATTTCTTTACTTGCATGCTACACCAAGCTTGGATACTACATTTCACTTTTTTATATCTGCTGGAAGTACCCTAAAGGTTGTGATGATCATAACAGAGTAAATGAATATGTGCTGAGATCAACGAACTATGAGTATTAACAACATTTAAAGTATCAAGTTGTCAGAAAAGTCATGACGTATTTTGGTAAAATATGACAAATGATGATTTGTGGATATACTGGAGTTATTCGAATCATGCACTAGTTATGTCATGAATAACTAACATGTTAAGCGTTTTGTGTAGTACTATTGCTCTTTGTTTGGTTCGGTTTTACAAATTTGACAACACATAGAAGATGCAAGACCAAAAATTGCATATTCTCCATATTTTATTGTTTTACTTCAGCCAAGGGAACAACGTGCGAATAGTGTTTGTGATTTTTACTCTCCTTAGTGATTCTGTGTTTTTATCGCTCTTCTTTAAGAGTTAGTGAAAAGACTGTAAAAGTGAGTAAAACGCCTAAAAATAGGAAAAAGGTAGCGTTAGTTTCGTAATGTTGGGGAAGCGAGTTCGATTCCAGGTCTGGCAATTCAGTATTTTTTTTACAATCTACAAAACTGACACTGCTGATGTATACTAACATGAAAAATATTCATTTTTTCTCGGTCTGAGTTGAGACAACCTCATTTACAGGTGAAACGCCAAAAACATAAAATTACATCATTCGTATCAACTTCATTTCTAACCGTCTGGCAAGTAACGTGTTTGGACAAGAATTGATGAACACATAAGGGCTAAACACGTCCTTACTGCCGTAGTGTGAGTCAAAAATGAGTTCCAAGAAATTGTTCGTAGCTGTGCACTAATTGCAAATTGTGATCGAACTTACACGGTAGTGACGGAAATGGTCCTATTTAAGATGTCACACCACCTTTCTACCTAGAAGAGGGGCGAAACAAAATGCATTACTGTTATCAGATCTGTAAATCCATAAACGTAATAATGTTATTGCGTTCATGTGTAAACCTAAGAACCATTTGGCAACTCTATATCTTTTCTGTTCTTATGAATACCTTCGATTATGTTACTTTTTCTTTCCTTCTGCTGTAATAATAATAATAATAATAATAATAATAATAATAATAATAATAATAATAATAATAATAATAATAATAATAATAATAATAATAATAATAATAATAAAGGAATGGCATAATTACAACACCAAATACATGCGCATTCTCTTCCCATTCAGAGAAATTAATAATTGCAATGGGAGTTTCCTGCTTTCATAATTTCATTTAAGTTAATCGTCACAACCGGAGTATTGTTCGCCACTTGCCACTCATGTCCTTTCGACGTATTAAAACACTACCGGAACACGAACACAGAAATATGGAGGACAGATAAAATTCCGATCTTGCTCTTTAGACGAATTAGAACCCCCAGTGGATTGCGCCTCATGATCATCAGCCTCATGCTTATGTGGCGTCAATTTGACAGAAATTTCTAATATGAACATAAGAAAATAAACTAGTAGTACTTGAACATAAACATAGAACTGTCTATTTGCACATGGGTTGGTGCAATTTACAGATTGTGAAAATAATTTCTGTCGTCTTTTCTTTTTTGGAAATAAGAAGTTTGTAAAAGACGAAATGTAACGTAAATCGAGACAATCCCTGCAACCATGACCAGCGCCGTTACTTACATTTTTTCTCAGGGGTGGCAAGCGTTAATAAGCCTATTTGTGCTCCCTTGAAAAAGCTGTTTTTTTGATTATTGGGTCCCCTCTTTTCAACTCTCTCTTAACCTTTATGGGCCTCCTGAAGCCTGTGGGCCCTGCCGCACGGCAATGTCTCTAGTTCCGTTAGTTACTCCCTGGGTCAATTCTAAACATGACAAAATTATTAAGAGACAATATTGATAAATCTCAAAGCCATACGAATAAATATTATTTCTAGAGCCCCTAATAGTAGACATTTTTTACTGAAATGAGTCCAAGACTTATTTTTTTCTATTTACCTTTTGTGTGCAGTTTCGTTTATGTAGTCTAGCGACCCTATTTGATCCTTCATTTCTAACTTCATCTTCATATCGTATATACAGTAAGAATATTTTGTCTCAAAATGGAAACCCTCGAACGACGGGGAGCTTCTCTGGAGGAAGTTGCCTCCTCCTCTCACAAGTTATGGTTCTGCCAATGGCGTAGCCTCAACTTGAAGAAAGTTTCGTGATATTTTCCTCATTGAGGAATCTTTATATAACTTGTTTTTGATTTAAACAAGGAAATGTCTAGTAAGTCATTAAGATACCCACACAAGCTGCTTACATTTTCTTATTCATATTTCATTTATATTTTGTAAAAAATTGTTTGTTTTTGTTATATTTGAATACCTTGTTTATATTTTGGATTAAGCGATTTTAACTACGTATTAGTTTCGATGGAAGTTTAAATGGTGCGGTGGATGAGTGATTAGTGCATTGAAATTCTAATTGGTGGGCCCTTGTTCGATTTCCGGCCAGACTGAAGCTTTGTCAAATTTCAATTTCAACTCACACTCAGTGTGATAAGCAAGATCTTCTCTTCCCTAGAAAGAAAAATATGTTGGAATCAGGAAAATTGGAGAAGTTCTTTTAATGGAGGCAATCATTTACAAAATTATTTCCAGTAGTTCTAGGTTTGATATTTTCAGTTACAGTCAAGCATTTTCTGCTTCATAAGTGATCAGTGCTTTAGTTTCTTTCATTATAGGGTATTTAATGAAAAAATGCATTAGATACATAGCAATATTGAAATTATGATGTGATGTTCATTGGACAACACTCTCTAAACCAGAGAGATTGATCTCAGAATGGAGAAATGTTTCGTGCGTCATCTACTCACAATTTTTAATTGCATAAAGACTTGACTCAGTGCTATCAAATGCTGTCAGTGCCGAAAGAGTTACGTTTAAATTTTGTTGCATCTGTCTAGGCGTTCTCAAACCACATACGAAGTGGACCCCAAGTAATGGAATTAGAGCTCTCAGGGGGAATTACTTTTGTGGCTGGCTGTGCAACAATTGTGATACTTACACATAGTATGCAAGTATTAATAGTAAAATACGATTATTATTATATGGAAATATTTGGCCGATCTCGTATTTAAAAAAAAAAAAAAAACAAGGAGAATGAAACATTATTAATTGCGGTATATCACATTTTTTTTCAATAGTAGTCTCAAGATTACGTGAAGAAATAGCGAATTACCGAATACATTTTGCTTAAAATAGTTTTAAAATTACGAAGATACAACAAGCAGAATATTATCAAAAAAGCGTGAATCTGCTGCGATGGTAGGAGTCAGACGAAGAGGGATGGGGTTAGGAGTCAGACGAAGCGAGATAGTATGTTAGTGGGCAGTAGCTCTACCATTACCACACTGAGACTGAAGATAATTAACAATGGCAATTCCCAGATATGGAGAAAAACAGACGCGGACAGGATGTCCGCTACGACTATTTCACTGCGAAGTGGAAACACGTGGGACACCACCACTTTACTCTGTCCCTAGAAAACAACATGGAAAGGGAAATAAGAGAATGTAAAGGGAATGCGGATCGAAAGGTGGAACACAATGAAGCTAAGAACAGATGAGAACATGGAAAGGGCATTTGCAAATGCGACATGCAAAGAGACGTCTACGATAGTTTTAGTACGTGAATGATGACATCGGTTCAAAATAGGAGCACATGAAGAAAAGGATTACAAACAAATGCCGCCTAGAACATAGGAAGATAAACGAGAACCCAAAATAAACCCTGGATAACAGCAGAAATATTGGAAATGATGGAGCAAAGGACACAGTTCAAGATAACATACAAAGAAGAAAGTGCAAAAATCACATCAATAGAGAAGCAAAAAAAGGCCAGAGAAAGCTAATTTATGCAAAAACATTTAGGAAAATGTAGTGAAAGGCAATACATAAACGGCACATATAAAGGTTAGAAAATTGTTCGGTGAGTAAAAAATGCACAAACATTATCATAGACAAGAACGAATCAATACTAATGGAAGAGGAGCAGATAACAAGAAAGTGGAAGGAATACATTGAAGAAATCTACAAAGGACACAGAGTGAAAGAAGAAGAGATACAGAAGGAAGAAGACGTCGACGGAAATGAATTAGGACCATCATTGTTGCGAAATTGATAATACCTTGAAGGAAATGCAACATGGCAAAACACAGGGAATACATCATATACCAACGGAAGTGATTAAGAATCTCGGAATAGGCCAAAAGAAGAAACTCTTTAATCTTATTAATGAAATTTACATCTCAGGAAAATTACCAAGAGACTTTAAAAAAAGCATATTGACACCTATCCTAAAAAGGAAACGCACACGGGATTTTGAAGAACACAGAAAGTTAAGTTTGCTTTCCTATGCATAAAAAATATTGTGCAAAATTACCGCAGAATGAATGGAGGGTAAGATCGGAGAGAAACTATCGGACGAACAGTTTGGATTCAGGAGGAAAAGAGGAACAAGTAAACCAATACTGAGTCTGAGGATGATGAAGAAACAGCACGTCAGAATAAACAAACCAATTGTGATGGCATTTGTAGATATAGAGAAAACCTTTGACAATATCGTGCTGAGAGCGTTGAAGAATCTGAAAATAGATAACAGTTACAGAAAAAGAATATACCAACTTTATATTAAAAAGAGAGCTGTTATAGGAAGAGATCAGAAGGTAGCAAGAATAAGTAAAGGAGTGAAGCAGGGATGTGGACGTTCAACTCTTCTGTACTACGTCTATGAAAGAATTCTTGGATAAAAATGAGAAGGGCGGTTAGGTTTTTCTCACAATAAGGTTTGCCGATGACATAGCATTGATAGCGGAGAACGATGTGGACATGAAGTAAGCACTTTCAAACCTGAACGACCAACTGGAAAAACATGCAAAATAAACATAAATAAGAAGACAGCGAAAGTGATAAAGTGCTCAAGATCAGGACAAGAAGGGGCAAAGGTATGGCTAGATGGAGAGAAAATCGAAGACGTTAAGAATTTCCCCTATTTATGAAGTCTAATATCCTCGGACGGAAGTTCCAGAATAGCAAAGCTTTTATAAGCATTCAATACGAAAAGAAAACTACTAATATCAAGAATATGTGGCTCGACGTTCATAAACCATTTATTAAGACACTTGTATGCAGCGTGGTGCTGTACGGATCAGAGACGGGGACATAGAGAAAATCTGAATATCAAAGCTCGAAACATTTGAAATATCGTGTTGGGGCAGAATGTTGTGCATATCATGGACCGAAAGGAAAATGAATGAAGACGTACTAAAGGAAATTAATGAACCACTACAGATCATGAAGATAACAGGAAAAAAAAACATTATATTCAGCACTCATTCAAAAAATTATTCCATAAGCATTTACTTGCCTTAATAATCTACCGCCTTTATCCTAACGGCCATAGCGTGATATTTAAAGGAAAGCTTTCAAAGATAATCTCCGTTCTTTTTGTGTTAGTTTTCACGTGTGAGATTAATGTTATATCATCTCAGGTTAAGGTGTAAATAAACTATAATCATTTGAAAATTTACAATAGATGTAGAAAAAGATTTGTTTAGTGCGGGAAGATACTTGTCCTTTTGCCACATGTATTATTCATTTTTTGAGATGAGGCATAATATGTTGTCTTTATTAAAGTGGCAAAGTTATTTTAAAAGGTTAGAAAAGAAAAAAAAATACGTAAAACTGGTTTTAAAGATGATCAATTACGACCTTCAACTACAAGTCTCTATAATGCAACGGTAGTTAGATAATACATGCTTTCGAAAGTAATTGAAGTGACTGTCAAGGTAAAGAGAACATTTATTACTATCTCAAACAAAGTTTAAACTGATTTTAAGATGGATTGGATTTTTGCAATAGTGGTCCTTATTACTGTTCAGTCACCAGTTGCAGTGTCACTTCGTAAGTATTGATTTATTTTCAAGTCAAAATACGGATAATAAGCTTTTAATAAGCAAATATAAAAATTATATTAGGTACGGGACTGCAATATGTAAGTAGAAAAGTCCTTTGCTTAATCTTAATATGAAACACACAAATAACGTTAATTTCTTTCAAGGAAGTAGATTTCCATACAGCCTTGTGTAAATCAGTAGAAAATAGAACATATACCTAAAATACAGAAATCTTATTACAATGGACATCACACAATTGTCCGGCTTCGATTTCAATGATTTTTTTTACGTATAGAGGACATGTATGCATTGTTTGTGATGAAGTAAATTTTTGCAATGGTGCATGTATTCAATTATTTTATAATTTTTAAGAGTTGCGATGTCGTTATTAGAGACTACTAGAGAAGATCCTTAATACCCTTTGTAAACGGAGTGTTTATGAAAGGACACTCACAATACCACAACTCTTAGAAAATGTAATAAAATTAGAAAGCTTTAGCCATGACAACAATTGGAAAGTGACAGTTGGAATCTTAAAACATGTGGTGAAAATTAGAAGTAATATCAATGTGAACTAATGAACGTTTGGAGCACATTAGAATGAGTAGTAAATTCATACCGGTTAACTATACAAAAAATAAGCACACCATTGACTTTTGGGGAACATTTGCTTTTAAAATGAGGTGTCACATGTTATGGTTTCATTTTTCAAGACTTAACTTTAATTCAAAATGGCACATTTCAAGATGGCTTCCATCAAGTTTACCCTTATCGTACAACTTGCCTCTAGGGATAATATGTATTAAAGAACATTTTATGTAATTATTATCATTAATACGCAAGTTAGAAGCGAACACAAAGTAGTTACGAATCTGTAAGTATAAACAATCAACATGACTGTAACGGGGAGGCGCGATGGCTCAGTGGTAGAGCGTTACCTTCGGTGCTTGGGGTCCCTGGTTCGATCCCAGTTCGCGCCGTGTGGACTTTGTGGTAAACAAACAACATGCTCGTGGGCTTTCTCGGGGTTCTCCCGTTCCCTCCTACGTTCTTCATTCCACCATTTCTTTCATTTCTCATCGTCAACGTCTCCTTTAGCCTAACCGGCATAAGCTTAGGACGTAAAAGTGAAAGATTTTCATTTCATTTCATTTTCTGTCTGTAGCGTTTCCCCAAATGAGCGTATGTTAAAAATTACTTCACCATTGTCTTTCTGAGTAAATTGTAACCCGAAATTATGTATTATATTAACCTTTTCCTATTTAAAATACTCCACCTTAGTTCAAAATGATCGATTTCGAGATGACAGCCGTCAATGTAATACCTACGATACAACTTCCCTCTAGGCCTTATAAATGTCTACATGATTGTTCTTTCATTAACACTCCGTTCAGAAAGGGCAGTAAGTGACTTCTGCAGTAATCTTTAATAATCACGTCGCAATTCATAAAAATTGTAGAAAAATGCACGATATCAAAGATTTCTGTCCGCACAAATAATGCATGCATGTCCTCTATGAGCAAAAAAAAAAAATCATTGGATTCGGAGCCGGACAATTGGGTGATGTCCCTGTTTAGTATGGAACAATTATGCGCACTGCGTATATGAAAACGTATGTGCTAATATGTATACATGCTACAACGTAATCAGAAGCAACTTTAACAAAACTTTAAACTCATATTACTTATAGCCTGGAAATGAATACTGCCGGAGAATGATCTCTCTAGAACATGTAGAGGAGAGTGTGAGGAGGGTGACATATAAAAACGATCGAAAACACAAATATCAGTGCTTATCTGTAGCTTTTGCGGTCTCTGAGATCAACCATCTTACTTCACGAGCTTTTTAAATAGACACCAATTTTTACTACTTATTGGGGATAGTGACAATTAAAAATTATTAAAAATAAACAATATTAGTGCTTAGCATTTTGTGTCCCTAAGTTTATTGGTAGCAACAGAAATGCTCTTTAAACCTTTACAACGCGAGACCTTTAAAAGACAGATAACCCTTTACCTTCGAAGTTTTTTACACTGCTTCTGAACAGCATTACATAATTTGAAATATCTCAGCTTGTATTTGAGAAAAACCCATGAAACAAAAATCATTTTGATTTTCATTCTCCATGTTTTGTTAGAAGTATATTTATGTACATTGAAGACATATCTTCTATGGTTATTGATAATTTTAAACTTTAATAAGAAAATCATTATATTTCTTAAACATCATTTCCTCCTTCTTTCAATTCTTAAGAACTGCAATGATGTGGCTGCTTGTTTTCTGAGATTCGTTAATTTGTTTCATATGACACAAGTAACATTGACTAGTATCTATCAATTATGCATATAAATATACAATTAATAATACTCTTGGTTTCTTGATAAGCTTCCTATAAGAAAATTGTATTTATTGAAGTATGATGAACTTAATTTAGTTATGTTGCAGTTACATATTTTTTAATCAACGTCTGAAGACGTTTCGCACCAGACACTGTAGGATTGTATTTCTTACAAGCATGGACAGGGAAAGTGTACAGACTCTTAACTCTTAACTCTGAAATCACTAATTTTTATGAAATTAGTGATTTTTAAACGGAAAAATATGTGATTACATGAAACATGCTTAATATGCTTTCCTATTTAATAAAAAAGAACGCCTAAAAACATTGAAACAAATATTTAATATAAATGAAATCAATATTGCGGACAACTGTACTATATGTTATCGCTTCTGTTTCTAAGATAGATCAAGTCATGATCAAACAGTACTAACTAAAACTAACTAACTTTATGGTCTAATCAAAATCAACCTACTGACTTCTATCCTTAGCCAGCTACAACGAGTTTCTACTTTGTATTCCTGATTAAACAGTACTACAACATGCATTTATAAAATATGATGTAAAATGTAATAGACGATTTGCTAAATATCTGTGAAAACAAAACTTCCATTTAAGATTTACTTATTTCTTTTGTAGATTTTCCACTAAGTAAGCATATATAAGCTGTGTATTATTGTAGTTTGTTTTCCTTGTTTATTGCGTTTAGTTATAAAATATTCTACAAAGAAGAATACAGGGATTTCGTTTTGGGAGATTATGTGAAAACAATTACTTGAAATAAAATGTGGAAAATTATAGAGGAAAAGATATATCAAATTATAGTTATTTATAGAATACAAGAAATATCGGCTAAAAATTGTTAATTAAATACTTTGGCATGAAAAATTTATCTTTGCGTTATATCTTTTAGCGTAGGGGGGGACTCGTCCGAGAAATATTAGCCACAAGTATAAACTCGGGCGTGAAGTTCTATTTGTGATTTTGCATTATTGCCTTGCAATCTTACACATTCTGTTTCTTTCACGAATGACCATTTATCTTATTTAGAGGAGCCAATTTTGCATTTTTTAACATTGATGACATCTTGGGAGAAAAACAGGTCTCACGTCTTCCTTTGTTCTGGATTTCAGATAAAATTTGAATATTAATTCTAGTTTTCCCAAATTTCTAGTTTAAATGAGTTTTCCATTAACTTCTGATTCTCCATAATATATATCAAAAGCATTTGCGGACTATAAAATCCATAGCTATATGTGGGTAAGAAATAAATATGACTTTGTTGAAGAAAATATTACATTTCGACCTCATCTGAATCAGTAATATATTTAATATTTTCGTTACTACAGTCGTCTTTCCAGCTATGTGTAGAATCGACTAAGATTAAGATTAAGCCTATACCGTCTTTAAGAAACTTAACTTATATTTTGATATTATCGTCCTTCTCAAGAGATCTTGAATGTTTTGATGTGACCAAAAACATGATCACCTTCGAAATTAATGTCATCTAAACATTTTGAATCATTGTTCTATAAACTTTGCAACATTTATACCACCCTCACTAGTGGTAGTAATGATTATAATTTGCTAGTAACCAGTACTAGTGCTACTTACGCTTTGTTTCAGATAAGAAGACAACCATGCTAACCTTACTGTATTACAGCAAAATATTAAAGTCAGAATAATATACATTTTTTTGATAGTCACCTCAGTTGCCATGTATCGTGGCGGACATATGTCTTTGACCAGGAAATGGCGACTACTTTGAAACAATTGCAGAATACGAGACTTAAATCTGCCATCCATGTAGTGTGGAGAAGAAACAAAATTGTGAACCAAACATTTAAGAACAATATACTAATATAAACTTTACCAAAGATTATTCACTTATATCACCATAAAACAAACACGAAAAAGCTTTTGAAACGAAGAAAAATAACGTACAACTTTGCAAGGGAGACAAAGAAACCTAACGTAAACAGAATTAAGATGAATCACTTAAAGCATATTGATTGTGGTTCAGTGGTTAAGGCTCTTGGCCAGTAACTTGGAGGTTGTTAGATCGAATCCACGTCAGACATTTTTACTTAAGGAATTTTGATGGCGAATAATCGGCGATGATACCCGTTTTATTATATTCAGATATTTGAAAACTCGGATATGTCAATACTTGAAATATCAGCTCGTCGTGAATAATAATAGTAATAATAATTATTATTATTACCTGATTGAAGATTAAAAATTATTAGAAACTTATTATCACTCAGGTCATACCATTGCAAGCAGAGACGTGATATTGGGAAGAAATATTTCTTTTTTGTTTAATATTGCCCATGAGAAAAAGAATTTCTCATTTTGATTATAAAAAAAATCAAACGAAATAGGGATGAGACTTAACATTTTACATTCGAGACGGGACAAGGCTAACTCAAAATATCGTCTCGCTTTGGAGATGAGAATCAAGACGAGGCGGAAAGTATCGTAAACATTTCTAGTTTTATCTCGATTCTCGAAATAGTGTATGCCTCTCGTTAATAACAATATTAATCTGTAAAATGAATCTTATACGTTATTTTGTTACTTTGTGTTTCAGAGACCACTGAAATATGGTCCGTGTATATATTTTGTAGCAAAGCTTTTATAATTACGTCTGTATATTCGACAAATTATATGATTATACGAATTACTGTTCAATTACGTTCAGTTATTTTTATTAATTTTCCTTAAACATACAGTGGAATACTTTCTACATGAAACTTTAGTGGAAAGCTTCCGATTAAATTTGGGTAGTTGCATAGGTGTCACTTGAAGGTACGGAACCCCTTCCCCAAAAATATGTTCGTTTTCGTAACTGTTGCCAAATTTTAGAGCAACTTTAAAACTTTTAATACCATTATTATTATTATTATTATTATTATTATTATTATTATTATTATTATTATTATTATTATTATTATTATTACTGAAGTGTTATTAATGTAATGGTTCATCCTGTTCCACCCAGCTCCCGCCTAGTGGGCATTGTGCTGTAGGCCATGTGTGTAGCTTTTGTCCGGGTTCCGCTCCCTCGCACTTCCTTTATTCCAATATTTCTTTCTTTCTCATCATCGACGTTTTCTGCAGCTTAGCCGGCATATCCATTTCTTAAAAACAATTTTCGTACGGCTCTTGTGAGTTCAGAATCCCTACTTTCTACATGAAATTTGCCTGGAAACTTTCCGTTTTAATATTTAGCTTGCTGTACGGACGTATGCAGGGGATATGTCCTGATGGTCCTGACACTTCGCTCCAATCCAGAATATTTTGTAACATTTGCCTAACGCTAGGGACGATGCTACAGATTTTATTATAGTTTGTCCTCATACATTATTATTATTATTATTATTATTATTATTATTATTATTATTATTATTATTATTACTGAATATTTGAGACCTCAATATTACGTCCTATTCCAATGCAAATGAACATACTGAATTTAAGAGATATGAAAATAAATTTCTTGGACCCTCTATAAGGAAGACTTGACTCACAAGAGATACTTTGGAAAGAAAAGAACGGGAAAAGGTGTCAGCTACTGAACAATATGAAATTCGAACCTTCAGATGCCTTCGGATACCTCTGAAGCAAATAATCAACAGTGAACTGATGCGGTGGGCGGCAGCTAATACGACCTAACATCTTCGTCAGATTTCTCCAAATTGAGGAAGCATCGACGCACTGCATATAACGATATTCAGGATTGCGTTGAACACCAAATAAACGCGCCCGAGCAGGAATGAGCTGATGGACAACTTTTACCAGACTTCTTGCATGTAAGAGGATAACACAGAATAAAAAGTATTGTCCCAGACTTGTGGCCAAATCACCCGCGGGAAATGGTAGATTATTCTAAGGCGCGTTTGAGTATATGTTCACTCTAAAAGGGTATGCCATAATGTACGTGCATTGTGACGGGCGAGGTCCATGATCATCACAGCGTAGGTCCAGTTACGAATTAAGGTCAGAACATAGGGCGGACACTTGGCCGCAAATTGTATGAAACGAGGTTTCCGAGGATTTTCATAACTCGGATAGAAGCAACGTATCCATAGCTATGTTACAGTCTCCAACCAGAAGAACATTATAGAAATCGTACATGAACAAGGTATTGCATTTAAGGGGAAGGTGAACTAAACTTAATGCGCCACGTAAACGAGGGAGGTAAAGTGCTGTACGGGAAATGCGGAAAAAGAAGCCGCGCCAAATATGCCAAAGAAACAGGGATTCAAACTTGCGTCCATACATTTCCGGTAGTGGATCAACTCTCTCCCGGTACCACACTTTGGCAGCCACTTAAACATTAATAAATTGAATACGATGTAATATATTTAGCCTTCGAAAACGCATGGAATATAACGTACCTGTGATAACGTTGACGTACCTGTGTTAACAGTAAGATTCTTCACTGACACAAGATTCCGTATTGAAACAGTTTCAAAACAGTACCAAATCTCATTATAATGCTGAGTGAACATGACGTAGTGAGAATTCCCAGGATGGTTAAAAACGTGACATGAGGTTAGGGTGGTGTAAAGGGCGAACTTGGAGGTAAGTTAAAACCATGAAACTGTAAAACGTGTGTTTTACGTATATTGTAGTAGAGACGGGAACAACACTAAAATCGCTGTAACACTGGAAAATATTATATAATAACTGTGGGATCCACTCCGGTGATGTTCAGATCGTCAGCATACGCAAGGATATTTTGCCTGCGAAACATAGAAGGGCCAGGAAAGGATAATGTGTCCAATCGCCGAAGTAAAGGCTCTAGCAACAATGCAAAAACGTGAAAGTCAAAATACAACCCTGGCGCAAGATTCGTTTTAACGGAATAACGAGGGATACATTACCATTAATCTGAATGCGAAAGTTAGCTGTAAATGACTTGCCGGAAGGCTAAGGGGAAGCCCAAGGCTTCGAGAGTTAGCGGTAAGTAGCCATGATCGACGGTATCATACGATATTTGTTGTCATTGAAAACAAATAAACAAAAGTGAACGAAACAACCATAATACAAAAGAGGTTGTTTCCTAAAAACAAAAGTCACAAGAATGGGAATCATGTCTTCAATCAACATTTTATAGCAGGATTGAATACAGCCAAGAACATAATCAATAACTTGTAAACGAGACAAATCTTCCAATTATCCTACAATAAGTGATGGACATTGCGTCGCTCTACTTCAACACAGGCGTTACAGCGTAGCGGTAAGTTCTGACGCATCCTCTGTAACAACCCAGGATCTGTTCTTATATTATCACACTCACCGATTATTCGTACTAATAGTTCTTCTGCGTTGTCTATAGGCGTTTCTTAGACAAGTGTTTTGACAAGACCCCACAAGAAAAACATCAATTGGAGTCAAATCTGGGGAACGTGCACGCCAATTACAAGGACCGCCTCTTCCAGTCCATCTTTCACGAAACGTTTGATTCAAATACTCTCGAGCACTAGCTGAAAAGTGGGCTGGGGCGCCATCATGTTGAAACCACATCCGTTGACGAACACCGAGAGGGACATCCTCTAATATCTCTGGAATTATGTATCGAAGGAATCTCGTATACACTGAAGCAGTTAATCGTGGTGGTAGTAAATATGGACCTATTATTTGATTACTAATAATACCCGACCACATATTTATGGCGAATCGGTTTTGGTGCCCCCTTTCCACAACCTCATAAGGATTTTCGTCTGCCCATGCATGACTATTGTGACTATTTAATATGCCGTCTTTCGTAAAGCAAGTTTCGTCGGTGAAAAGCACGTAGGAAGCAAACTTCAGATCAATTACAGAGCGTTGGAGAAACAACTCAGAAAACCGAACGCGAGGTTGGAAATCAGTTGGACGTAAGGCCTGAACCCTCTGAGCATGATCGGGGTGTAACTGTTGCTCGTGTACTACTTTCCAAACAGTATCTTGTGCTACTCCCCTTTCGAGTGCTACTTTCCGGGCACTTACTGTTGGGTCTTTGGCAAAACGATCAAGCACTTGTTCTTCAAACTCTGGAGTCAATGTGGTTCTTCATCTTCCTCGGTCTTAGTATTGAGGTTGTAAATTCTCTGTGTCTCGTAAGCGTTGAAAAAGTTTGGCAAACATAGTATGGGCTGGATGTCTTCTCTGTGGATACTTCAGTCGATATAACATGTCAGCTTCTCGACTGCTGCCATTTGTTTGACCGTATACAAATATCATGTCCGCAAGTTCTGCTATCGAATACTCGATTTGATATCACATTCGAACAAGCAAAGCACAAACTGCACTAAGGAACTCGTACGCTACGAACAAACCACATGAAGAATGACCTTTCACCTTCTACAACGCCTTCTAGTAGGGTTGTCTTATACTTTCCTTACCTTAGATTGTTTTCTACGACAGAACGAAAAACAAATGCTTGTGATCAAACCTGCAAATGGTGGCATACTTCAGGTGATAACACCATCTGTGAGAACAAAATATCTTCTAAACGATAACAATATGACGACATGTTAAGCATTCTAGACAAAACCTCGGGATCAGTCCTGCAAAGCACCGGAAGCAGCGACTGAGAAAAACTTCATGATAAATTGTTTTTCATTGTTCTTTTCCAATGTTCGGGTAACGCACATTACGGCTAATGATAAGAAACGGATATTTTACTGTTGTTCTCTGGCAGGGGTCAAATTAGCATGTAATGGCTGAAAAATCCCCATCTCGTAAAAGGTATCCTCGGCTCGTATCACCAAATAAAATAAGATTTCTGCCTGGAAGAAAGCACCCATATCCCCCGGTTTTCCCCCTTAGTTTTACTTGCTTTCAATGACAAAACTACATGGAAGAAAGCCTTTAATAGTGTGATTCTTTTCCAACATTTTAGTACGTTTCATGACTATTACCTTTTATTAAAAGTGTCTGCTTAATGATAGGACAGCGTAATATCATGTATTTACCATTTGTACCAAATTAGTCACATTTTCCTTTCATGTTTCCCACTCTTATTTAGTGCGCGTTATGCAACCGCACATGGCACGTATAAAACTATTCGCCAATTTTGTGCTTGTGCAAGATATCGACTTAGCACAGACGCATTATTGCTAGCAGTTGGGACCATAGGTGTCCAAACTCGCGAGCCCGTCGCTCGTGAGCTCGGCACTCACGCTCAACCGGGCTCGGGCTCAATAATTGCGCGCGAGCCCGAGTGAGCCCGTGCCCCAATGAAATAAGTGAGCGCTAGCCCGAGCCCACTTGAGATTAGTGAGCGCGAGCCCCAGTGAGCGCGAACCCAATCGAGAGAAGTGAGTGCAAGCCCGAGTGAGCCCAAGCTCAGTTAAAAGAAGTGATCGCGAGCCCGAGTGATCGTGAGCCCAGTTAAGAGAAATGAGCGCGAGTGCGAATGAGCTCGAGCCCAGTTAAGAGAAGTGATCGCGAGCCCGAGTGAGCGCGAGCCCAGTTGGGAGAAGTGATCGCGAGCGCGAGTGAGTGCGAGCCCAGTTGGGAGAAGTGATCGCGAGCCCGAGTGAGTGCGAGCTCAGTCGAGAGAGATGAGCGCGATCCCAAGTGAGTGCGAGCCCAGATAAGATTAGTGAGTGCGAGCATGAGTTAGCGCGAGCCCAGTTGGGAGAAGTGATCGCGAGCGCTAGTGATCGCGAGTCCAGTTGAGACTGGTGAGCGCGAGCGCGAGTGAGTGCGAGCCCAATCCAGAGACATGAGCGCGAGCCCGAGTGAGTGCGAGCTCAGTTGAGTGCGAGCCCGCGCTCACTTCACACTCACGTGGACTAATTTGCTTTAGAGTCAAAAAAATAGAAAATTCATTCCATGTGCAGAATTGTAAAGGAAGAATTAAACAACTTTACAAAATGAAAAATCACATTCTTGAGGTCTGAGCTGTCATTTTATTGTCCAGAGGACTTCAAACACCTTTCGATAGAGAACCGACTTTTTCATGGCTATTATGAGAGGATGGTATTTGAGGCAGGTATTTGTTTTTGTTGTTTTAGTAACAACTTACATGACCCAAGCTTTTGTGTGTGTGTGTGTGTGTGCGAGATCATAGAATAAGGAAACTACTTGACCTTGCGAAGTAGGAAATTTATTTACTAACAACTAATGAAGCTGTGCGTTCATAGAAAATTCGAGCGAAATAATTATGTATTATTTAATTATAGCTTCTTTAAATCCCAATAAACAAGAGTAGCTCTTAAGAATGTTGATAACTTGCATCATAATGGTTATTCAGCCCATTAATTTATATGAGGAAACAAATAAATTAAGCCAGTTAATTTTACTGACTACTTCTTTTTGAGATCTTTAAATGTATTCTATGCGAAATTTAACCACTGTATTATGTAATTTTAGTATATATAAATAAAAACTAAAACAATATAACATTGAATGTTTTTAAAGAAAGGGACCCTTAAATAGGCCAGAAGAAGAAATAATTAAAATTGAATGAGTAAAATGTCGTCTATTTAAAAGAAAAATACTTCCTCATATAAGTCAATGGGCTATTAAAAAAGAAAGATAACAATTTAACATAAAAAATTAAAATAACACACACACACCTCCTTTCAATAAAGTCTTTTTTCGAAAGCTACCGTATCCTGAAACAATGGCTTGTCGTTTGTTACAACCAGAGTTAAAAGTGAAGGAAAACACGGGGGACCTCATCTCCCACTTCCAAAAATATCTATGGCGTCCCTCCACTTCCTAAAAAAATATAGTGGAGAAAGATAGGCACAAGGGATGACATGACGTCATGCGTTCCTCAACCATTTCAGATCAATTTTTACCCCTCGTTACAACTCGATTTTGATGTTGTTTGACTTTTATTAAAAACAGACTCCAAATTGAACTCAACCCGCTTGATATAGACCGAGCTCACAGAATGGGTAAGAGCAAAAATAGACCGATCATTGTTAAATTTGCATACTACAAAAGGAAAGAAGCCATACTGAAAAATGCATATCATGCCAAGGGTACACCTGTGCCTGTAAGTCAGGATTTTTCCTATAGTATTAGAGCCATTAGAAGAGAGCTCAATGAATACCGGGTTCAAGCCAAGGCACGCGGACAAAGGGGGCGAATGCAATTCGTTAAGTTGTATATTGATGGGAAATCACATACTATCGAGGACCTACGAAACACAGATGACAAAAATCTAAGTGATACAGTTGGTGTGTGTTCAGTGAGTGTGATAATGGAGACGCTTCAAACAATTCAGCAGTTGCAGGTGCTTCTTGTAGTGTGTGATCACCTGCAGAGCCTGTGGGGGTGAGTGATGAAGCGTTTCCAGCTTTGAGACAAACAATGAATGCAGCTCGAAGGGGCAGAGGTCAACCACGCCCTGGAGGAAGAAACATCCCTTGACAAACAAGGGAGAATGACCTTCAACAAGGTAAGACTTCTCAAAGTGAGTGCAGTGATGTGTTATGTAATAATGACAGCAAGTGTGTTGTAGATAACGCAAAAAATGATAATTTTCTAATGCATTATATGAATGCGAGATCATTTAGAAACAAAGCATGTGAGTTTTCCAGCAACATTTCATTGAACAATTATGATATCGTAGCAATAACAGAGACCTGGTTGTCTTGTAATTATTTTGATTCAGAGTATTTCGATAACAGATACCTAGTGTATCGTAAAGATAGGGACTATAATACAAGTGGTAAAGCAAGGGGGGAGGGTGTTGCTGGCAGTACTGAACTTGGAAGTGAGTCAAGTGACTGTCACTGACCAGAACCCAGAAATCATTCTAGTTAAAACTATGGTTAATTACAAACCGCTTTATATCTGTGTTGTGTATTTTGAACCAAACTCACATCTATCATCATACGAATATTTTTTTCATTTTATCGAAAGTAATTGTACGATAGGTAGTACTATTCACCTTGTAGCTGATATGAATTTGCCTGAAATAAACGGAACAAACTTTGATTTTCTACAGTCAACGAGTAAGTCCCAAAGTCTCTATCATTTTATGTTATATCATGACATGGAATCACTCAATAATGTTACAAATAGCTTAGGGAGAACATTAATTTTAGTAATAAGTAATCTTTCCAATGTAACAGTAATAAGAGAACCACACCCATTAATTAAAGAAGATAATTATCACCCATCTACTTGTATAAGCTTTCCGCATGTTAAATCATCTATAATAAGAAACAAAAGAAACATATTTGGTTTCAATTTTAAGAAAGGAAATTATGATAATCTCTATAATGAGTTAGCGAGAATAGATTGGCAATATCTAAACGAATATACGGATCCAAATAAAGCAGTAGAAGAATTCTATAAAGTAATTTATGACATATTTGAGAATTGCATTCCCATGAAAAGACCAACGCAGAAAAGGTACCCTTGCTGGACTCAAACTGATGTTATGACGTAAATTTCATTCATAAACATCTTTATTGAGCTTTCATTAACTTCTAATTTTCTTTGGTGTTGTTTTAACAAAATACAGGCTATAATCAACGCATACTTTCAAATTTTCCGTTTTAATACTCTTAAACTTGGCCTAAATTAAGAAATATTCATATTTAATGTATTTTAGAAGGACAATATCCTTTCAAATACATAATTAAAAGTATTGGTTGCTCCTCAGGGAAATCACAAAGTTAAAAAATTAAAGTTTTCTTCCTTCAAGGTAAGGGGAAAAAGTAATCTAATGGACTTAGAAGATGCAGGTCCAAATGGGAACACTATTGTGGGACTCCCGGTTCCAGAAAAACAAGTAAAGAAATCTAATTAAGACTATATCATCCTGGTATTCTTGAGGTGTCATACCCTCGAGAAGTCGCGCGCGGTCAAAAGGACCGCATGAACATAATGTGTTGCAAATATCGTTTTAAACATTTTTCTTGTATTAGAAACGTAATTTTGTATATTTTCTAATGAAGAGGGAATAACATTTTAATTATTATAATAAGTTTTACAGTAATAACTATTAGAGAAACCTACAATTAGACATGTCCTTTTTTATTTCTCATTTGGAATAAAATGTTTTTTTTTCGTTACATATTTCTTTAGATAGATAGCTACGCACTGGTTTTATTGAAAATTCTAAATCTGATGACGATCTTTTGTTTTTGTCAACTCTGGTTCGTCTAAAATTAGAAATGCAATAGTAAATTAGTTAAAAATATACTATATAAACATAACACTAAAACAAAGCTTCACAGCGCATTTTACATTGAATTAGAGCTCACTCGTAGCTAAGCGGTTAGTATACACGCCTTTGGCGTGGGAGTTGGCTTCGATTCTCGGTAGGACCTCGTGGTTCGGATCCTTCGTTAAGCAGTAGGTCTACGTCTAACATAGCCTTCATGCTGAAAAGGGCGCTAAATTGAAATCAAATCAAATTTACATTGAATTATTTTACGGTCCTGTTATTTTGAAACTTCACCTATACAGCACTACATTGAATTATTTTAGGTTATCTTCAAAATTGCACTGTTCTACACTTCGTCGTCGCTTATTTAATCCTCTCCTGCTCTGACTACATTCGGGGAATCGCTGGTCATTTCTGGATTTAAGGTGTTCAGATTCGCTCGCAGTCTCCTCACTTCACTTTTCGTGTTCAGTCACTTATATATATATATATATATATATATATATATATATATATATATATATATACATATTTGTTATGATGTTCCTCAGACAAAGCTTCCACGAGATCATCTCCGCTGATTTATCCAAATAGTCCATTCCTAACATTTCCCTCCGTATTTTAAGCTATTCATTTCTAATTTTCTCTTTTTTCATACTTGGTGTCAGTTTGTTAACTCTGTCGACCTCTCTTCCGTCCATTAAAATACTATTTCTGTTTATAAAACTTAAAACATCTCCAAAGCAAAGGTCACGTGCAGAGCGAAACACTGAGAAAAAAACATTACACGGTTAGTCACACGCGATAGAAAGCACCGCGGAATCACTAAACAATCACTAGTAGTTAAACTAAACAACGGATAACGGAGTGATTGAGCAGGAATGTTCGAGAAGGTGAGGGAGAAGATTAGCTAGACGGAGAAGTCTGTCGGACAAACAGAATGGACACACGATCGAAAATAATTTCCCTTCGGTGCTTTTGACCGCGGCGCGACTACTCGAGGGTTAATGGGCCTATTTTTTCATCGGAAGTTGGAAACGTAAAGAAATAAAGAAACTACTCCAGAATTAACTTTAAAAAATATTGCTTGTTTGTTAATACAAACTATTCACTCCATGAAATTCTAAATAGAGGCCAACAGGCTATACGTTCCCTTGTTTATGTTCATGGATGTACATGTATTACAATATGTTATTGTATTTCAGAAGCCAAGAGTAACAGAGCCATCTAACAGTCTGATGATCACTTGGCAGAGGTACCCGCGAGCAGAATGTATTAATTGCATATATTACTTGCAGAATTTAGTCATAGGAGCCACACTGTTTTCCACAGGGGAACATTATGCTGCTAAGACGTCATTGAATAGTAGATTACACTCTAGCGCGGGACCCAACTGGGAACAATCGGTCCAATCCGCTGAAGTCCGGCCCTGATTGTTGTATACAACAATTAATATAGTAGGGAAGTTTTCTTCTTTTAGTTTGAAGCAACAAAAAGTCTTTTAACCCGTAAGTACTATAGACCGTATCTCAGACCGCTCCGACTTTTCATATCATTATATTTTCCACATTTTCACTACTACAAGTGGATCTTTTCGTCTACCTTCCTGTCTAGCAAATGGTTACATATTGTGAAGCTCGTGTTATAATTGATCCCCTGTGTGCGGCGCGGGAGGGGTCGAGCGGTCTCAGAGACGTACTATAGTAGTTACGTGAGTATTTTGCTGATCAGTTGTCTTGCGTTATCTACTGATTATTAGCAGTTTTGTGTCTTACCGTGTGGCACGTCTTGCACCACATATCAGATAATGACCCAGAGACTGGAAAACCTGAAATAATTACATTTTATAAAATGAGTAAAGGCGGAGTGGATACCCTAAACAAAAAATGTACAGATTACGCATCAAGTCGTCGAACAAGACGATAGGCGTTGGCAATTTTCTTTATGCTGGTAGATGTTGCGTGTGGTGTCAATGCTTATGTCTTGCATCAAGTCTACGCTAAGTCCGCAGTGATGACAATATTTGATTTAGTGAAAACGTTGGCAAAAGAACTTGTTAGGTCTCACATAGAACATAGATTTTTCATCGAACATCTGCCACGAAAGCTGAGTTTTTCAATCAAGAGCTTTAAAGTGAGTTTCCAACCATCGCGAATAAGAAGTTCAAAAGGAAAACATAGCCTTCTGTCAACTGAGTTGTAAGTGCAAAGCAAAGATACTCATTCGTGTCAGCGGTGTGGGCTACAGATTTTCTTGCAGTGCAGAAAAGAAGATAGAAGTGCCTACCTCAAGAAAGTGCATGCTGTCAGAAAAGTTAGTGCGGTACTCTCTTTACCGTCAAAACGTATTTTCTTTACTTTCTCCATCATATAAAAACTAAAATAAGTTTATTCATTACCTTTACACTACAAAAAATGTAAGAGTACAACTATAACAGTACCTTCCTGTAAGTTTAAAAAAGCTAAAATTCCATGTTTTTTCTCCGTTTTTACTGTATTTTTTATTCTCACTGCATCTATAAGAACAGTATATTTTAAATTAGTGTTATTGTGACTACATAGAAACGGAGAAAAAATTGAACATTTCAACAATTACAATTTTAGAATAACAATGAAAGCATTGTTGCAAATTTTGACTATGTTCTCATTCTCATTGTTTTAAAAATATAAAGCTTTTTTATATCGTGAAATTACTATTTTTTACTTTTCTATAGGCAATTAAGATATGTAGGATATCAGTTTTAAAAATATGCAATGAAACTACTACTCAGGAAATGTGAAACAACAATGCAGTCTGACAGACCGTTCCATAGTAGTTACGTGATTATTTTCATCCATAGTACTTAAGGGTTAATTTTTATCGGTGTTACTTCTCTTACAAGCCCCCTCCGACCAGAAGTACATTTTAAAAAACGTAGAAAATATTTTTCTACTTTTCCTTTTCTCTATATATAAAAGTTATTGCTCTGGAGGTATACACTACCAACAGTTCTCAAAAATCTCTAATTTTTAGTGCTTTGATTAGCACATCCCTGTAGGATAGGCCGGAACTCCTGCAAGTATTACTGGAGCCTATGAGATCATTGACATTTCAATACCCTCTGAAGTACTATCATTTCGTTGTGTTACATTCAAACCAATATAAAGGGATCAGATAAAGTTCCCTTTTACCTTTTGGTTTGCTTTTAGCTTCCGCAGAGGTAGCTGTTTTATTATAAAATGGTTTTAACAAACACTTAGAGTCACTGATATCAGATCCTGTTACTTCCTTTACCAAACGTTTAGCAGATTTTCGGGAAACGTTTAGCTCTTGTTATTATAAGTTCTGTAATTTCACGAATGTTGAATACCTGCAAGGTCTCCCTAAATTTCTACTTCTAATTTAACTTCTAAAGTTGTCATCTCACAAAAATATAAATAAATAAAAAATTAAAACCTAAGAAACTTTGTGTTGGTTAAAAACAAGAGATATCTATGCGTAATGTGGGAGTTGGGCATAAGCTCACCGGCAAAAAGCTCACCGACTGTCTCATATTACAGTGATGGACAAAAGCTCACCGATAGCAAACATAAGCTTCCTTGAAGGACTTGTAATAAAATTCACCGAATATTGAAATTCAGGTGTTAGTTACTTCCTAAGGAGAAAATGGAGCTACTATCTTATATGACTTATCTATCAGGTATAAAAAAATAAAGACGTTGCGGAGTTGCGTTGTATTAAACGTGGGAGACCTTAAGGAACTTGTAATAAAATGCCCTGGATATTAAAATCTAGTTTTTGACTACAATTACAAATAGGCCAAATAACTCGGTACAACGTAGAGCTACTAATGTCGTATAGCAGTTATCAGATATCAGAATAACATAGGGATGTTGCAAGTTTAATGTGTGAAGCATGGGCGACAGGAAGCCTAATTTTGACCCTGGAAATTTTCGGACCAAATTTTTCTTATAAGCCTGACAATTCATCAACTGCATTAAAATAATTTCATGATAAGACATGAGTACATCCATAATAGAATTTTCTTGGTAACAGGACTGGTGATTTTTATTTTTATTTTTTTTAATTTTACGAAATCATCATACTCAGATAGGCTTTGCTTCTTAATGCTGCCGTCGTGCTTGCAGATAAACACTCAAACAAGTTTCTTTCGTATTTATTAACACTAAGCTTTTTTTCATAAGTTGTTTTGATCTTAGTAAATAAAAAAGAGATTCATTTAATGAGTATTGGTCTGCAAGTGTGATGACAGCCTTAAGACTTGAAGTCTGCAACACTCTTAACATTTTATTCTGATGTCTGATAACTCCTATATGACGTTAGTCATATAGCCTATTTTCTATTGAGGAACTAGGCCTACTAGTAGTCAAAGCCCAGATTTAAATATCTGGAGCATTTTATTTCAAGTTCCTCAAAGTCTACCCACGTTTAATACATTAAACCCTGCAACATCTCTATTATTTTATTTTTATATCTGACAACTGATATATAGCATTAATAGCTCTATTTTCTACTGAATTAGGCTTACTGCTAGTCAAAGTCTAGATTTTAATACCTCTTTATACCCATCATATACCCGCGAGCCCAATTGATTCAAGTGAGCGTGAGCCCGGGTGAGCGCAAGCCTAGTTGGGAGAAGTGATCGCAAGTCCAGTTGAGACAAGTGAGCGCGAGCCCGGGTGAGTGCAAGCCCAGTGGACAGAAGTGAGAGCGAGCCCGAGTGAGGTCGAGCCCAGTTGGGAGAAGTGATCGCGAGTGCGAGTGAGTGCGAGCCCAGTCGAGAGACATGAGCGCCAGCCATAGTGAGTGCGAGCTCAGTCGAGAGAGATGAGCGCGAGCCCAGATAAGATTAGTGAGTGAGCGCGAGTGAGCGCGAGCCCAGTTGGGAGAAGTGATCGCGAGCGCTAGTGATCGCGAGTCCAGTTGAGACTGGTGAGCGCAAGCGCGAGTGAACGCGAGCCCAGTCCAGAGAGATGAGCGCGAGCCCGAGTGAGTGCGAGCTCAGTTGAGAGAAGTGAGCGCGAGCGCGAGTGAGCGCGAGTGAGCACGAGCCCAGCTGAGACAGGTGAGCGCGAGCCCGAGCGAGCCCAGTGGAAAATAGCCACCTTTGGTTGGGACAGCTATTCATCCGTATCCTTTTGGACCCATCTTTCTTGACAGATTATCCGCGAATCCCTACGCTCATTTAGGGAATCTGTTGTGCACGAATTGCACGATCTCGACCTAAGCACTTTTGAATACAGCAGCTTCGGTTTCTTTCAAGTGACCATGTCGCATTAGCTCTATCATTCACCATAGTCGACCTATAGAACTTTGAATGTCATTTTCCCACGCTTTCGGCACATTGTAGCTCCGAAATTATGTACGTTGGACAAAAGTTTATTTGAACTTTTTTTCTTGTTTCCGTGTCGGGAATCATCCCTTACATTTTGTAACATAGTCACGCGGTCACCCTGTATATAGTGCAAACGATAGGGAATTACAACCAAATAATAATATGAGCTATTTTTGATACTTTTACAATGCTATGAGTGTTTGCGTCGCTGTACATTGGAAACATATTGCATATAAACAGAGAAATCGTATGGAAGCCAAAAAACTTTTATATTTGAACAAATAAGTAATATACATTCCACGTTGTGAGGTAAAAATGAAATTTTACAATAATGGAAATAATGGACCCATTCGTTCCTAGGGTTCCATTATTGAAACATTATGCTTTAGATCACACTGTGCAAGTTACAATTATTACTTTTTATAGCTCTCTAATATGACTTGAAACAACTACTAATCAAGATATCTGAGGCAATAAATAGAAAAAAGTGTGAAAATGAAAACATGTTCTTACTTTCTTTCCTTCAAGGCGCTTGCAAAATCATTTTGACAATGATGTCACCACCGCGAGGTGAAAAGCTAATAGGACAGCAAATAAGTACATCATCTCTTCATTACATTCCTTGTGAATGTAGTTCGCGCGTTTCCAACTAATCCGATACAATGTTGCCAGCTCAGCAGCTATTTACGTCATCCCTAAAATTGTTCGAATGTTGGACCACAGGGAGAAACGGGTTAAATCTGCTTGGAAACTACAACGTTATTAGATGTTTTACTTCCTCACAATGTGACATTAGAAGGCGTAAATATTCCTTTTCTTTCTCTGTGAAAATTATATTTTTTAACTTTCATTCCCTCCTTCCTTCAAATATTAAGAACAGCAATGGCGTTGCTATTTGTTTTCTAAATATCATTAGTTTACGTTATATGATATAAAAAACATTGACTAGAGAAATATTAATAAATTGTGCATAGAAATATACAATTGATAATACTCTTATTGTTTCCTTGAAAGACTTCCTATAATAAAATTGTATTTATTGAATTATGATGTCTATCGTACTTGTCTGTCATGTCTATGAAGTACGATCACTATTCAGCCACGATAGTTTTACGTAAAAGATGCATCATTACAAATAAAATGAAGTAAAAGCCATGATTCAACGACAAATAATAATGACAGTTTAGCTAACTACTATCTTTACTATAAACATTGACAAAAAATGTGTACGAGGGGAAGAATACAGAATTTCTTTGAAAAATCTCTATGTACCCTACGATCACAGTTTGTACCTTGTTTACTTATGAATAATGAAGGTTTCAATTGGTAACACTCGCATGTCCCTTTCATATACCTGAGGGGAGGAATGAACGAAAAACATTTTTAAAAATCTTCAGATAAGTAACCCGTTTTGTCTATTTTGGGCGGGATATTCCCGCTTCTTGTCACAATAGGAAAATTCGAATGGAACATTTGAAAACATTCCCTTATTACGATTACAATCAGGTACAGGCCATGATCCTAGTACTAATAGCAATGCGTGAGGATTTTTTAAAAATCTGAAATTTACCTTTTTCATTTTTTCTCCTTAATCCTTGTCATGTCTCCCAGTCATCACGTGCGTGACTGCAAATTGCTCACGAAACATGTGTTTGTTGCTTCGACGCTTGAATGAATGCAAAAAAATGAAGTTTCTAGAGATTCAAAAAAAAAAAATCCGAATGTCGATCGGATGGCATAGATCTGTACCCAATGTACCCAAAAGGTTAACACATGTTTGACACTATTCCCGAAATGTATGCAGCAATGATCTTCATTTAGCATCTCCTTTCTATTTTTGTTGTTGTTGTTGTTGTTGTTCTGTCCGCTCATATTAAATTTAAGTAATTTCATTTGCAAAAAGCAACTTTTTCTTGGGTTCGTAACACTGTTCATTCACTGATGTTCGTCAAAGCGCAATCAGATGTCTTGCTTTCCCTATTTGTTTAGTCCAAAATTTCAGTTTCTCCGTTATCAGTGTTGGGTATCTAAATTAATTATGTCGTTTCATGACTTCGTCGTGGAGTCGACACGGGTTTAAGTTCTCGAACGGAGCTGCTATTAAACTAAAATGTCCTTAGTGTCAAATAGAATACCTTTAGTAGGTGTAAATATGGCAACATGAAATTACCCTAAATATGGAGCACGATAATATATACCATTGTAGATTATAAAGTAAAAAACTGAATTAAGTATTATGCCTTTGGCAGGTCCTGGGACTAATCAAGATTTTCTCTTTAACTTTTAAATTTGGGCCTGGAAATGGTTCTTTCACTTTTCTAGATATTCAACTTTCTCATTTAACTCCCAATATTTTCTCCTATTTTTCAAATCATTGATAAGCTGTGTTCTTCTTCTATTATTCCTCGCTTTCCTTCCATTTATCCTTCTATGGCTTTGTGAAGAAGACACTTGTTAGCATGATGTGACCACTGAAATTGGCCTTTCTTCTAAGGGTGATGGCTAGAAGAGTCCTTTTCATTCCTATCCCTTTTAAATCATATTCGTTTTTTACTCTCTCTGTCTATTTTATCTCATCCATCTTCCTACAACACCACATTTGCAAGCTCTCTAAATATTTGTTCTCTAACTTCCGCAATGCAAAATCTCAGAACAATACAGTCCAAGAGCACGTTTGTGGCTAAGCGTTTAGCGTACGAGCCTTTTGGCGTGGAAGACCCATGTTCGATTCTAAGCGGAAGCTCATGTGGTTCGGATTTAACGTTAATCACTAGGTCCGCGTCTCATATAGCCTCGCTGCAGAACGGGATGTTAAACCCAAAATCAACTCAACTCAATACAGTCCAATGTTTTTTATATAGCACTTGACCAACTACTTCTTAAGTCCAATATTGAACCTGCTAGTTAACAGTGATATTTTCTTGTTGAATGCATCTTTAGTTGTAGTAATTCTCTTTGGTGCAGTAAGCGTCTCTCATGAAAATACTTTCCTGATATTTGAAATTATCAACACTTTTAAAATCTCTTTGTTCTACTCTGATCCCTAAGGGTGCGTTTCCACGCGAATTTCCCATGACTTTCGAGTTTTTGATGTACAATTCCCTTCCACACATTCCATCTGCACACCTGTTGTTGTTAATGATTTGTCCTCCAATCCTGAAATATCCAATTCCCATTACTGCTTCCTTCATTAAACATTCAGTGGAAATGTTGAGTAATGGGAACGACAAACTTCATCCTTGTATGACTTCTCTTCCAATCTCCACACTATTGGTTTCTCGTTCATTCAAGCGCAACTTCACTCGTTGTAATATGTTCAGGTTCTGAATGAGTCGTCGATCTCTCCAGTTGACTCCAATTTATTTAATTATTTTGAGAAGTTTCGTCCAATTGACTCGATCGAAAGTTTTTCCCCAGTCAATGAAGCATAAAGACAAGTCTTCCTTTATTCAATACTAGCAGCGTTCACCCCGCTTCGCTGCGGTCACCCCGGAACGCAATAAACGTTGTTACTTAGATAATTTTTACTTTTTCGCTTTCAAGTGATATGATAAAAACCATAGAAGATTGCATTAAATGTTAACATTATATCGCCTGTCATTTATGTTAACCCGCCCCGCTTCGCTGCGGTCACCCCGGAACGCAATAAACTTTGTTACTTAGATAATTTTTACTTTTTCGCTTTCAAGTGATTGCAGTAAATGTTAACATTATAGCGCCTGTCATTTATGTTAACCCGCCGAGTGACATGGTCATGCGGGTTGCATATAAATACGTTTATTTTTACCTATGATGATCTAACAAAGGATTTGTACGTTATGGACACTTGAATGGTCAATTATCTCAAGACACTGGTAATTAAAAATTAAAGTGATATGATAAAATCCATCTAGGGTCCAAATCCTAATAACCCCCCAAAAATAAAAGAAATTGGTTCAGCCGTATTAGCGTGATGAGGGAACAAAGGATTTGTACGTTCTCTTTTATATATATAGATTTCTTTCTGATATAATTTTCATCAATCCAATAGCATCTCTGGTGCTATTTCCTTTCCGGGATCAAAATTAATCTTATTCTAACATCTGATCTATCTTACTTTCCAGCCGTCTATTCAGAATGTATACAATGATCTTTCCAGCGTGAGAAATTAGGCTAATGTTTCTTTGATCGCTGCACATCGTTGCTTGCGTTCCCTTGGGTAATGCAATCAGTGTAACATCAAGAAAATCCTTTTACGATTCTCCACTCAGGTAGATCGTGTTAACAAGTGAAGTCAGTACTTTCATTACGTTGTCACCTAATCCCTTGAGCAAATCTACTGGTACATCGTCATCTCCTGAGGCTTTTATCCTTCGCATGTCTTTGCTTCTTGTATTACTTTACTTCACAATATACTTGGTCCTTTTTCATCACCATCCTCTTCTTCCTCTCCTTCCATCGCAATATCTTTGGGGCCGTTCTTCTAATCATACAGATCTTTTATGTATTCCTCCCAAATTCTAAGATTCCTTGATGGTCAGTGAAAACATGACCTTGTTGCTCTTTGATTACGAAAGTTCGTATTCTTTTGTTAGCTTTTCCTCGTAACTCTTGTGCATTCTATTACATCAGCTCGAATCTGCGGCGCCGTTGACGTTCCATTATTCGTTCTTATATTTGCTCTATGTACTTCTACTTTTTGGCTTTGTCCGTTTCTCTTCTCAATTCGTTATTTAGACTTCTCTAATTATGTCCTTGTATTTTGCTATTCTGCGTTCCTCCATCTTCTTCAGCATCGCTTCAGTTGTCCATTGTTTTCTCGGTGTCATTTCAATCCTGACAATGTTATTGAGGAGTGATGGAAGTAGTACCTGTTTAATTTTTCCCCAACTATTCTCTATATTTTCAACATATCTCCCATTGCAAAGAAAGATTCTTCAATCTTTTATTTCTCATCATCCTCGATATTTCCCTCAAGGTCAATCGAGTAATAATTCAGTTCCGTGCGTGTTCTGAAGCCGTGTTCGTATTGCTTCGAACAGTTTTGACGTATTTGTTTCATAAATAATAAACTTACAGCACGATCATAATGAAAATAATGCCTCGTAATATAACATATTTCTTTCGTGTAAGAAATCGAAACTCAGTTGGTCAGGGCAACAAATCAGTATGAAGGAGTTTGTTGGTTTGAGTCCTGTAAAGGTAAAGGTCTTTATTATGATTGGTTTTCTTAATTTATATGGGGAAAAATCAAATTGTGACATCGCGATATCAAATGTATTTGGTTAGGTAACTTTTGGAGATTGTTACCTTTTGATGTGCAGTTTACCTTGCGGTATATAATTTCAACTTTTGAGCCCCGGTGCTCCTATATCACACCCTTCCGCCTTTATGGCGTTCGTTGTTGATTTTGTTCCTTTCACGGCATAAAATTAGAAGATTGTTACCTTATGATGGAGTACTGGTGTGTGTATAGCTTATTTGTGTTACTTAATTTTATCCTTTGCGCCCCTGGAGTGTGAAGCCCACTGAAATTTTGCACCTCCCGGCCCTTCAAGTTTTCATATTTTTACGCTACGCCTTTATGAGGTGGTCTTACCGATGGGTTTATTTTTTTCCGCTTTTATGGGTATAAATTTGAAGAATGTTCTTAGCTTTTTTACATTATAGGGCCTATGTATAGCTTACCTTATTTTTGTTCCGTTTGATATGCCCCTGCGCACACTTTAGGATCACAACATGGGGTTGCGTGGTGTTAGGCCATGCTCTGACTTTATGGGGTAGACCTACCGAAATGGACTATTTTATTCTCTTTTATGGGTATAATCTTTTGGAGATTGATATTTGCATTTTTACCTTATAGGATGTATGAATAGTCCGTTTCCTTTGATGAGTATCAATGATTGATTTTGAAGCCTCATTACGTTTTATGATTATTTGGAAACTTACTTAAGATTATTCCAATAAATTTGATATGTACTTCGGGATCCATTTCGTTTCACCTCAGGGATGAACATGGATACTTTACATATGTTGATTACTATGTTATATACATTGCAATCCCGAGTTTGATTCTTGGTGCTAGTTTCAATAAACTCTAAGTTTAACGTCCCCGCAAAAATGATGGTGATAAGAAATGGTAGGATGAAACAGGAGAAAACATCGTAACCTTACTTGGTTTGGATTGAAGCTGAGACCTTACACATTAGAGACAAGCGTTGAGCCATCGTGCACCATTGAGAAGTTTTAGTTTGTTGATTATTACGTTATAGAAATTGCAATCGTTCGAGTTCGATTCTTGTTGCTAGTTTCAGGAAATGTTTAGTTGAACGTCCTCTCAAGGCTAAGCGAGACGACGATGATGAGAAATAATGAAATGAGAAAACATCATAAACTTACTTCGTTGCGGATTGTAGCAGAAACCTCACACATTAGAGACAAGCGATGAGCCACCGTGCCCCCCTTCGGTGCGAACATTTTTACGTAGGAAAAAACATGGAAATGTTATGTTACATTACACATTTCTGCTCCTTGTTACGGACACGAGATTGTTGTGAAATTGCAGAATCTGCTTTCACGAAGAGTGTAATGTCAGTTCGTTATTGAATATCTCTAGGAGGTGTAAAGTATGAACTATTCCGGACCTAGTTAATAACATTAATTTATATAGTTTTTTTTTCGCAGATTAAATAAAAATGTTGCAAAGTTTAAAAAAGGCTTCTTCGTGCATTGGCTTATAATCATATGTTTAGAAGCAAACCTAATCTATATTGTGTTACATGTGCTTACGTACCCGTTGTCACTATCATTGCTATTCTTTATTTATTGCATATTGAACATATACAGTATTTAATTGTCAATGGTTTACTTTGAAAGGATATATTTATTCTTTCAGAAGGATAAAAGGGATGTGATGATGCGATTTTGGACCTGCTTAATACCATTCGTTTGCTTTCGTGGATTAAATAAAAATATGATTTTTTGCCTAAATCTGATTAGTTCATTCTTCGGGCGATTTTTTTAACGCTCAGGTTTTGTTGCTCAGTAAGAGCTTCATTGATGGAACCGATAATGCGAGATTTTGAAAATCTAAACTGCTCCGATTCTGTTTCGAAACGGTTCCGCTGATTGCAAGAATTTTCAAAGCTAAGAATTTTTCCAATAAAAAAAATAAACTTTTCTAACCAAATATTTTTTTTAATTAAAATTTTCAATCCCCCAAAAAATCAAACAAGATTTGAAACGAATTTTATTTTCAAACTAAATATTTCAAAGAAAAATATTTTCAAACAAAAGTTTTAAACTTTCGAGAAAATTTAATCAAAAAAATTAAATATTGGAAAGTTAAATTAAACTTTTTCGAATTAAACTTATAAACTTAAAAATTTTCAAACTCAGGATTTCAAGCCTAATTTTGAAAATAAACTGTTCAATTTGAAAAAAAACTTCTAATCAAATTTCAAATTAAATTTTAAAATCAAAGGTTTGGAAAATTAAAATGCTTAAATTAAACTTTTTCGAATTAAACTTATAAACTTATTTTCAAATCGAAAAAATCGAAACAAATTTTTCAAACAAAGGTTACAAACTCAGAAAATTCCATATTTTGATTCAATTTCTTGTTCAACAGCAAAGATCGGACCTACTGATTAGCATGGACTTCGAAACACATGAGCTCTGTCGATATCGAATCAGGTTTTCCACGCCAAAGCCTTATCAAGTTTTCCTTTTATTATATTTGATTAATCGTAACCATTTGGCTGGACATAAACTGCAAATTCTCCAAGAATGAATAAAAAACTACTTGGTTAACGAACATTAAGATGTGAAACTTGAACCTCAGAGCAAGCATAAACAAATGATTTACCTATTGCGAACCAAACCAGGATCGTGTACGGATTAATTCACAGATGTATAGATTCTTAGATAAGTTTGAGGAAAAGATTAAGTTACTTAGGAGTTTAACATATGTTTAGCAGCCAATGGTTGGTTCTTAAGACACTAATCTAAATCAATTCATTGTATGAAATAACAAAATCTTATAAAGTAGATCATATTCTCATAAAACATAGCAAAATAACTTTTTCGATTTCTAATGTTATGTTAGAAGTTATTAAAATATAACTTCTAATTAGGATACTTCCTTATTTTCTAATTTCGTATTCGAACTTCAGAAACATATAACATTTTATGTTGCAAAAAGTGCAATGTTCCAATGGGTACAGTTCCGTAAATGACCCGTAGTGATCACTTGTGAAAAAATAACAATTGTTATTACTTATTAAGATTCTTTTTGGACCTCATTTTTTAATACACTGTCGTATCTGTAATACACAATTGTTTTTTCCGTGTTCAAACTTTGGTAACAAATTTTCGAAGTTTAAAAATTCGTATATCTTACGTTTTTTACCCTCACGTATTCATTTGGTTTTCGCATTGAAAAACACGTATAATACACACTGCACGACATATTGCGAATCAAAGTACACTAAATGATACGTAGCATTAATTTGACCTAATATCCAGTGCCATATGTTAAATTTAGATGAAACAACAAATAGCTGATTATTCGACTACCATGCTAAATTCAGACATTCTTGAAATTTTATCATTTAAAGGAGAGAAAAATAAGATTACATGTTCACTGATTATGATTAATTTGCTTTCTATAATCGTGTAACTGGATCCTTTATTTCATTTGTATTAATTTAATAATCTTGTATTGAGTAGATCTAAATGCTGATTAACGTTGAAATTTTATATTAAACATCCTTTTGAAGATTTAAGCTATGTGTTGAATACTGATTTTCGTATAAGCTTTCTATGTGTTAATGATGATTTATACTTTTCCGAAATTAAAGTTTGGCTTAACAGTAACACTCAATATTAGATTAAAAATATTTGCCAATATTTCACTTTAATCCATACATTTCGTACAAATTTGCATATTTTAGTAAATAGCTCATAACTAAAGAATTCATTATCTGTCCCAACAGGATATGTGCTTACTACTAATTTATGTGTACTTTAACATTATTGTAATTATGACATATTAAGATATGTGAATGCTATGCTTAAAAAGCCTTAATAAACGAAAGACGAAATTTTCATTAATGATTACCTATAAAACAAGAGTTATTTTCTTAAGAACTTAGCATATTTATTGATTTAATCATATTAAAGGAATTTCTTATTATACTGACAAACAAATTTTAATATTTTTTTATCAGTTATAATGATGTCATAAATAATTGTCACTTATATTATCCATATCAAAGTTCACGATTTACATTACATCATTGTGAGGAAATAAAATTAATGCGTCAGTAATATATTTGTCAATTTACGATTTTATTAGTTAAGAATGATGTCATACATTGTGCAATTAAGTTTATCGAATTAATTAAGTAAATGAGTATGCCGATGCTTTAATATAAATACTTACTTCAACAACTTCGAAGCATTAAAAGAGCATCATCATCAACAGCTACCACAATAACCATAGAGACAAGTATCAAAATGGCTTCATGTTTACAATTTTTAAAGAGCAAGAATACATTATCATTTACGAAAATTGGTTATCTGGAGACAAACATAATATATATGATTTTGTATGCTGAAAAGAAAGAAAAAAACAGAGTTTGGAGAACGTTTCTTATTACAGTCGGAAAGAAATGTTATCATCATTTTACCTAAACGATTCTTCCCGGACGCATGGACGTCAAAGCAAGAAGAGTAATTAAAGTTTTTAACGCTAGTGAAGTGTCATTATATTACGAATGCCTCGTTAATGGCACTCATAGACTAAACTTTAAACAGCATCCATCTGCTTCAAGAGTTTAGTACAAAACTGTGAAGTAAAAACTCATAATTTACAAGTGAATGAAAATTAAGGTTCTTAAAACATAGTGTAATGTATTATAATACAGAGTAGTGTGTTAGTGCTTTCTAAATCTGTGCGTTTTATGAATTTTAAGTAGATAACCTTATTTGTTTCATTTATAAAATATACTTTTAATTTATAAATAAATCACGATTTACTATAAATGTAAATGTTTATTTCTATTACGAAGTTATGAACTTGATTATCTAAATCTAATAATCTGCTATACAACAATGACCAAATGTTTAAGAGTAATCAGAAATAACTTAAAGTATATGCTGAAACTTGCAAACTAATCCTGTCAGCTGATCGACTTTGCTTGATTCATATCAATGCATTGTCTCTACGTGAATGTGTGTGTGTGTGTTTCTATGTGTGTGTGTCTACGTGATGTTAGCCTAAACAACGGTCTTTCCTTGAATAAACTTTAATTATGACTGTAGTATCTGCTTTCCAAGAACAGCTGAGGACCGTAATAATAACGTCGAAAATCCAATCTGGACTTAGCCACTGAAATCTGAAATTGAATTAAGGAAAGATTTTTGTTTTTATCGTAATGCATTTAACTTGGAAGATGCCGCTTGATTAGCACTTTGTGCTTTAAGTGAGAGAATTTAGAGGTAACGAAATACTTGCGTGCTTGACGTTACGTGAATGAAAATCTCTCCATTTTAACATTTTGTTTGTTCTGTGTTATGAGCAGTAAGCTGCTATCCGTTTCTTACAAGTTCAGTATTATAATGTCTAATATTTATTAACTCACGTCTTAATGTTCGCCAACCAAATGTATTTTTTTTCATTCCTGGAGAACTTGCAGTTATGTCCAGCCAAATAGTTACGATTAATAAACATAAAAAAGTAAACTTGCCATGTCTCTGGCGTGGAAAACCTGAGTTCGATTCCGACGTAGCTCATGTGTTTCGAATTCCATTTTAATCAATGCGCACGATCCTTCCTGTTGAACGAGAAGTTAAATCAAAATCTGAAACTTTCTGATTTCGAAAAAATTTGTTTGGAAAATCTGATTCGATTTTCTTTCAAGTTGAAAAGTTTGAAATATAAGTTTATAAGTTTAATTCGAAAACGTTTAATTTAAGCATTTTAGTTTTCCAAAAATTTTGATTTTAAAATTTTAGTTTGAAATTTGATTTAAACATTTTTCAAATTCAAAAGTCTGTTTTCAAAATTCGGCTTGAAATCTTGAGTTTGGAAATTTTTAAGTTTTTAAGTTTAATTCGAAAAAGTATAATTTAATTTTGCAAAATTAGATTTTAAATTTTGTCATTAAATTTTCTTTTCAGCTTGAAAGTTTAAAACTTTTGATTGATTTTTTTTTGTTTGAAATGGTTAGTTTCACAATTTTTTTTCGTTTCAAATCTTGTTTGAATTTTTTTAGTTTTGAAAATTCTTGCACACAGCGGAACGGTTTCGAAAAAGATTCGGAGCAGCTTAGATTTTCAAAATCTCGCGTCATCGATTCCATCAATGAAGCGCTTACTCAGCAACAAAACGTTGAGCGTTTAAAAAAATGCTGCAACAACGAACTAATAAGATTTAAGCAAAAAGTCATATTTTTACTTAATCCAGGTACGGAAACGAGAGGTACTAACTAGGTGCAAAATCACATTATTCCATCCCTTTTATCCCTCTCAAAAAATAAATATATCCTTTCAAATAAACCTTTGGCAATTAAATACTATATATGTACAATATGCAATAACAAAGATGCCAATGATACTGACAACGGACACGTAAGCACATGTAACACAATATAGCTGACGTTTGCTTCTAAACATATGATTATAAGCCAATGCACGAAGAAGCTTTTTTAAAACTTTGCAACATTTTTATTTAATTTGGGAACAAAAATTATATGAATTAATGTTATTAACCAGGTAAGGAATCGTTCTTCCTTTACATCTCTTAAAAACTGACATTATACTCTTCGTAAAAGCAATTTCACAACAAACTCGTATGTGTAACAAGGAGCAGAAATGTGTAATCTAAGATAACACGTCCATGTTCTTTTCTTACGTAAAAGTGTTCGCACGGAAGGGGGCAAGGTGGCTCGGCGCTTGACTCTAATTTGTGAGGTTTCTCCTTCAATCCGTAAGCAAGTAAGTTTATGGTGTTTCATCCTACCATTTCTAATCACCATCGTTTTTGCGGGGACGTTAAACTTAAAGTTTCCTGAAACTAGCACCAAGAATCGAACTCGGGACGATTGGAATGTCTATAACACAGTAATCAACATATGTAAGGTATCCATGCCCATCCCGAGGTAAAACGAAATAGACCCAGGAATACATATCAAATTTAAGGGAATAATCTTAAGTACGCCTCCAAATAATCATATAACGTAATAAGGCTACAAAATCAATCATTGATACTCATCACAGGAAACGGACTATACATACATCCTATAAGATAAAAATGGAAATAACAATGTCCAAAAATGTATACCCGTAATAGAGAATAAAATCGACTCCTTAGGTAGGTCTACCCCATAAAGCAAAGCATGGCTTAACACCACGCAATCCCATGACGTGATCGTAAGGTGTGCTATACATACGCCTTATAACAACAGTAAGGTAAGCTATACATACGCCTTATAAGGTAAAAAAGGGGATAACGTTTTTCAAATTGATACTCATAAAAGGAACAAAATAAACCCATAGTAATACTACCTTATAAAGCCTGAGCGTAAACATATGTGAACTAGACGGACTGGGAGGCGCAAAATTTGAGTGGGCGTCACACGCCAGGGGCGCAAACGTTAAAACCAAGTAACACAAATAAGCTATACATACATCAGTACTCCATCATAAGGTAACAATCTCCAAAATTTTATGCCGTAAACAGGAAACAAAATCAATCCGTCGGTAAAACTACTCCATAAAAGCGTGGCCTAAAACCACGCAATCCAAAAAGGCGGGCCTTCCAAAGTTTTCGAAATGAGTTGAGTTGTTTTTAAGTTTAACGTCCCGTTCAGCAGCGAAAATTAAACCTAACAAATTAACGTAAAATCCGACCCGCATGAGCTCTTCCGGGAATCAAACACTGGTCTCGCACATTAAAGGCGCGTACGCTAACTGGCACGGAGGAATTCCAAATGTTTCGATTTTGATATTAATACTAATACTAATTAATACTATTACTGGAGTTTACTAATTCATAATGTAATATATCATCACGAAATAAATCTAAGACCTGGTTTTAGTAATTTTATACCGAAAAAAAAAACGAAACAAGATATCATAACCTACAAGCTAAATATTCCAGTTCAGTGAGGTCATACAAACACATTAGGTCGAACCAAATACCTGTAATTTATTCACACTAGCAGGGGCGTGGTGGTTCAGTGGTGAAGCGTTCACTTCTGCTGTATGGGGTCCCTGGATCTAACCCCGTGAAAGTACTTTGTGCTGGGCAACATTGTGCTCGGGATACTCCAATTTTCTCCAATACTTTCATTCCACCAATTAATTCATTTCCCAACATCACCGACTGCTTTAGCGTAACTAAAGATTTCATTTGCACCAGTGTTAGTCCAATTATATACCATCTCATCAAAGACATAACAATCTCCAAATTTTGTGCCATAAAAGGAAACGAAAATAAAAAGCATTCATAAACCTTAACTAATTCGTAACGTAATAAATTTCAAGAATATGTTTTTAATAATTTTAAAGAATCATCATATCCTCTAATCCAAAAATCCCAATTCAATGACGTCATAGCCGGCACAAGGTACCTCTGACTTATTCGCATCATCGTGCCTGGCCCCTGGGTAAGCAAAAGCAAAATTTCAATAGGAGGCGAAATCCCGGCCAAAGCATCCGTAACTCCTTCGCATTAACGCTATGGTCCATGGGGGCCCAAATTGGATAATCAAGAGTTAGATCACGTCAGGCTAATACTACTTACTTTTACTGATTTCTGTGTATCCATGAATGAACTATTTCGCAAGTCGTAGACAACTGAAGCATTATAAAGAATAAGAAATTGGGGACTTTAATCTACGTCCTTTAGATTACAAGCATAATGGCTTAAATGCTTGCGTTATTTTTTGGTCTACCAACAATTCGCATAAACCTTGAAGTATCGAAAATAATCTTTTTTCTTTGTCTAGGCGAGGCATTTTGTAATGTATAATTTAGCGTAGTTTCATTTAACTCTTCGATTAAACGTGTAGTGCATCCACATATGCTTTCGTGTTTTAATTAATGTTTCTTTATTTTCTATTTTTATTTCCGTTCTTTATACAAGTGCATTTCAACTGCTTTCTTTTTAGAAAAAAGAAGAGTGTGGATGGTTCATCGCCACAGAGCAAACATTTACTGAAACGTATTCTACGTATAAGGAACTCATTTTGGAATGATTATGCTTAAATTATCATCATGATATGTTTTGTATATAATTGTTTTTTTCTGAAAAGGGTATATGTGTCCAAAGTTTGATATTTTTTCTTGTAAGTTGACAACAACTTATAGTTACATTCTAACAAGCTAATAAACATTCAATACCAACATGCACCCTTTACATATACTTTTTTTCATAAGCCAAACCAAAATCGTGAGAAATCAGTTTTTTTGTCATTCAATGAAACTTTTGTTTATTGCACATGTGTCCTGTTAAAGGAAAACAATTCGATACAGTATTTGCTTCCTTTAACCTTTTGTCAATTTTTCTGAAAGGGAAAGATGTCGTATGAGAGAAGCCCATGCCGTTAGCGTCGGTGGACCACTGATAGACAATTAGCAACATGTCGTCAAAAATTGGTGGCCCCGCAGCGACAACCGGTGGAGACCACACTTCCGTTAAGAAAATTATACCACCAGCGGCAGAGAAGCAACGGAACGCCAAAGAACCACAAAATTATTCCCCCAAAATACGGTTAATCGCCTATATGAGTAATTTGTTTGCATTAAAGTGAGTCTAAAAACATTTTTGAAAACGTAAAAAATTAGCGCACCGAGCTGAGCGCGAACTAACAACCTCATAATTACTAGTCGCGTGTTCTTTCGAATTCGCCACTGTGGCGATGTAAACAACACACCTTGTAGAGTGATAAATAATTGTAGTCTTTTTTAATATTTCTAATTAGAGTGCTCCTTTAACCGTGTATATTTGACGATAACTGTTCGGAATCAGATCAAATTCACTTGCCATGTAATTTTATAGCAAAATGGAGATTATATATTTACTCTTTTCATAGTTCTCCATATTCACTTGCTAGTGATCGGCGACAATTGCCATATAAATTAATACAATTATACGCACCCATCTCAAGATTTTTCACTTCATGATGTAAAGGCAAGAGTTACTGTTGACCCCCGGATCTCAAGTTTTGTCCTTATAATAGCAAATCGTCAGGATAAAATAATATATAATAATAGCCGCGTGCAAATTACTGGCGATAGTTCGTGTTGGTCCCTTCGCGATTCTCCACTACAAATCGCAGGAGCGCGGAAAAAAAATCAGTCCTCGCTGTTACACGGTGGTAACTTTAATACCCCCGACTCAAGATATATGCTTCAACTCGACGAATCCCTGACCCTAATGGCACACTAGCGGCAATCCTTCGACGCGTCGCTATATCGACTATTGCCATTTACCGGCAAGTGGGACACTAAGTGTTGGCGATGATTACGGGGTTATTTTTAAACAGTTTATTATAATTTATCCTAATATTGAATTTGTTTTCCCCAAATAACTTTGGACCGCTCCCGAAATAAATTCCTGCACACGTGTCTGCTAAAAAATATATTTTAAATATATTCGTTAAATAAAAAGTAAGATAACTAAATTAGGAGCAAAAAGCTTCAACATGGGCTAACGTTTGCCCACTGCCAATATTGTTAGAAGGGATATTGATAGCAAGAACTCCTAGTCAATGCTGAATCTTGGAACGTCACCCCGAACAGCATGCATATTTTCGAAATACACTTAGTCCTAGCCAGAAGGCATTATAAGCGAGTTACGTTGGCAACATCACTTGGAAACAAATGAATGCTCAATTGCATTCTAACCCATTCCTACTACTACTACTACTACTACTACTACTACTTTTGCTATGGATCTGTATAGTACAAAGGCAAAATTATTTCAATGAAAGAAATTTAATGACAATTTAAAAAAATAATCATTAAATCACTTTTTGAATATTATTTTTAATATTAATTAATCGAAAGAAGTATTATAACATTTTTTAAACATAATAAACATAACTGTCCCTAGGCAGGGTTTGAACCCACACCAAAACCAATTTTCCTTACTAGCATATTTGCTCTAGCTCACTCGGCTACGAGAGCCGACAGCATCTTGTGTTTACTTTGTGCTATATTTATGTCATGACTCGTGATGTCAGCAACAGGATCACGATATAGAAGACATTATTTTTCCTACATTGCAGAGCCCCCGAGATTTGAGCATTGTCTACTAGGTATGAAATTGTCATTTGGAACCAACACTTTAATATGAAGCCAAAAATTCCTTTAAAATAGACGAAAATTTTGAAAGTTTTTAGAATTTTAATATGTTTGCCTTTTCCCATAAGGGGGTCATAGCCTGTACGCCGTAGTACCCCCCGAAATTTGATCATTCACCACTCTGACTGAAATTCTTATTTGGAACCAAAACTTTAATATGAAGTCAAAAATTAAACTTTTACATCAATTTGAACTGGCTGCGTTCCGGTTCACCCAACTATTATTTTTAGTTTAGTTAAGTGGTAATTTGTGACAGCTTCACATCATCAAAAGAATCTTTCCCTTCATCTCCTCCCCAAGAATCCGTGCTTGATCAGCCACTAGAATCAATAAACACTTTTCCTATTATTGTGCCACCCTTGGATGTGTAGGGGCTCCCTCGAACAAATAAAGAAGAAGTAATATTACAATCAAGGGAAATGAAAAAAATGAAATCTGTAAGTTTTACGTCCCACAGATATGCCGGTTAGGCTAAAGGAGACGGTGATGATGAGAGATGAGAGAAATGGTGGAACGAAGAAAGTGGAAAAAACGGGAGAACCACGAGAAAACCCACGAGCACGGTGTTTGTCCATTACAAAGGCAACACTGCGCGAGCTGGTGTCGGACCAGGAACCCCAAGCACCACAGGTGAACGCTCTACAAATGAGCTGATTTTATTTTAATTTTCAAAATTCTCACTCTAATATTTAGTAAGATTTGTGGGTAATTTAATGATAGTTCTCCTTTTTAAAATGCACTCCTTTGGCTTTCTTTTTGAAAGCAATAAATAACCCAAAGAATGATGATTATGGATCCAATTATTTGATGCTGTGCTAGATTTTTCATGGTTGGGGAAACTAGTCCATTTGACAAAGTGCCTTATTAACACACAAAAGTATTATTTTAACACTGTATTTCAGAAACAGAAGAGAAGAGCAGGCAATTATAACAGCATTGGTGAAATTACCAATGTCTTTTCTCAATTTCAATCGAACGAGAAATATCGTCCAATGAAGATGTTTGTATTCTACTTGGGCGAATACGAAATATCTATAAAAGAACCACACAAATGTGTGAATTCGTAAATTAAAATACCAATATCAAAAACATAGAGGTGAAATGGCATTGTTTAATTTAGAGGCAAACAAAAATATCGCTAAATGAAATCCTCTTTAAGTGAGGGAATACCAAACATCCGAAAATAAGAGCAACATATTCTTCATTGCGGTAGAGTACATTAAAAGTACCATAATGCTCATTTTTACGAAGAAACTTCTTGCAATTCACTTACTGTATAATGCACTTGTTTAGAAGGTTGTGGGGTTTAATCTTCCTTATTACATCGTACCACTTGTACGCCATTTAATATTTAATATTAGGCCATTTCTAACACTTACAAAGAATGGGCCAATATTGATCCAAAAATTGGACTAATGTTACCCCACACAATTAAACGCTTGATAACTTGTTTGTAATTGAACGAATATTTAAGAGGTTAGCTTATTAATATTCACTAATAGAACATCTTTTTACATTCTACTTATTTATGCTTTCAGGATATATCACTTTAATGCAATGAACAAAAGATGTGGAACTAGAAATATAATAAAGTTTACTTGCTAACGGTTGCTAGCATTTTGCTTCCTACGTTCCCGAAATTAATCACTAGCGACAATATTTATGTGTTCTCAATGTTGTAATATTTCGATCCACAACTTTTCTTATCGGTAGATAAACAATAACCATTAAAAATCAAATCTTTTCCTTCCTTTGTGCCAGAGTTGCCTTTATAGAGCCGAGGTATACGCAGTTTACAGTATATGCATATATACTCTTTCAACGGACTATACCGGCAAACTGCAAAAGGTGATTCCTTACATCATAATAAGATAAAAAGTTCTGGTGGACCTGTGCGGAAAGTCCCATAACTTCAGAGCCAGGGCTGTCCAAAATCCTATTTCGAATTCTAGAAACTGTGGATCATGGTCCTTATCACCGTAAAGGTAGTGAATACCACGCAATAGAATAATGTATATATCATTAATGTTCAATTGATGAAGAGAGTATTCCCTGCAGTAAGATTTTCCCAGATATGATATCCACCTGAAAAACGTGATATGCTCTAACTTTATGATTTACTGACAGTAGGCAAATGATAAGCCTTGATAGCAGTGAACACGGAATTATTTGGTGGAATGTAGCAAGTGTGGAAGGATCGTAAGCAGCACGGTGTCTCGTACTCGGGAAAAGGCATGGTGCGATATTTTGCTTCACACTTATAAGTGAAGAAAATGTGAAATATACCGTGATGAAATACATCACGGTATTGTCAAGCTAATATCTACTTCATATAAAGGAAGTGACTAGAGCCGATTATTCCACAGTTTCTCGTCAGCATGCGTTTTATTCTTAACCGGCTGCAAATTCAGAGTACAAGAAGTACATTTTCTTGCTAAATAAACCAATTTTGGTTGCAACATTAACATATTTGGACCAATTTGGTGGGTACCATTGCATGAAATTTAATCTTATTGACGGGTTAATATCCAGAAAGCAACTTTAAAAAAAACATTTCAAGTTCATTTCTCACATGCGCTTTTGATATTTGATCAGCTGTTGAAAAGGTACCAATTAAACTCTAAAGGTTATACTTATTTAAACTCCATTCTACATAAGTACATTCAGCATAGACATTAAGAAAAAATATGTGAAAAGCTTACAGACTCCCACGTTTAGCAGGTTAGGGATCTGATAATTGTGGAATCCTTTCTTTCTCTATGAGGATAAAATCTATAAAACATATTGATTAACTTTAAATGGGGTACTTTAACTTAATGGATTAACTTTAAGAAATATCAATAATTTTTGCATAGAATCGGAAAACAATGATGAAAACCTTCAATCATTTCCCAGGCAGATTGCTTTATTTCGAATTATTATTTTCTGATTCCTCGATTTTATTATACATTCGGAGATTTGAAATACTAAGGTTTATCACTGACTTCCCTTTTTGCTCAGTAAGGATTTATTGAATGTTGCAAACTTTTAAACCTACTATTTCTCAAGCCATACATCACTTTAAGCTCGGTTCTATGTTAAGGATATATTTCTAGAAAAAAATTGAACGAAAGTTTAACATTTTCTATGATACACAACTTCTGAAATCTCAGTAGTGGCTGGTACAATTTTCTCCAATCATGAATATTAATGAGTGGCGATATTTTGATATCGTAAGCGTTCTTAATGATGTATTTCCTAATATGTTGTTGTTACAGTCACGGACGATCCTTTTATAGTATGACAGTTTGAATAATTGATGCTTTCTTCCTCCGCAAATTAATGATCCACTTGGTATATGCAAATGATAGAGACACACACAATAACTACTACGATAATATAAGCAGCTATCAATTACGAAGCGTACGGACGTTTAATAGGGAAAGAGTATGTGACGTATAGTAGATAATTTTCGCTTTTTGAATCTTTAAGAAATGCTAATTTGGCAAACAGAATGTAAATTGCCCTTGGAAATAATATATGCAGATCGCATACGTATAAGAAAATAAATTAATATATTTTCGTATAATTTATATGCATGACATGTCGCATCATATACTTCTCTGAATGGCTGCGGATGTTTGTTGGCTCTTAGAAGGGGAAACTACGTTGAAAGAAGATTCTGTATTTTTAAGATTACTCTAAATACCATCTTTTTTGCATGATCTGTACTGCGTATAAGAGATAAGAAGCGCAAGTGTAGTGCTGAAAGAAGAAAATCGAAACTTCCCCACAAGTAAAATACCTCGAGTCGTCGAATCGTGTTATTTTGTGGGTAAAGTTGAAAGTTGAGTGATTCTGAAATCTTGAAATAAAGAAAGTGGGAGGAAACGGGAGAACCCGAGAAAATCCATAGAGTGTTGACCATCACAAATTGTCATGGTCTGGGATTGAGCTAAGTATCCTCGTGCCAGACGGGTGCACTCTAGCAGTTTAATAAACTGGTTCAAAGAATTATCCCGTAGAGTGATAATTAAGGATGATGTTTGATTTATTTCTCGCAGATTTCGTGCCCATATTGATAAAAAAAATTTTTCTACTAAGATTACAACGGTAAAATGATGAAGTGCCCGAATAAATAAATAAATATTAAAAATTTTCTAATATTCAAAATTAAATAAAATTGGATTACTCGCGCACAAAATCTGTTCAAAGACTCAACACAGAGACGGTTCATAGCTCTCCTATAACGCAATTGGATAGTACGTTCCTTTATTATAGTTGAAGTTGAATGCTCGGTCCGACGACATTTTGAAATACGTATTAACAATCTAGAAAAAGCAACATTTCGTCTTTTGAATGTTCATGTATCGCTAATTTTGATACTAACAGATAATTCTAGGGAGGAAAGTTAGTTATGTGACTTTATGTTTCGTGAAAATTGTGTTTTCTGCACCCCATGGAATTACTATCCATCACGAATTCACATATTCCGAGATTGAACCATTTAATACCATTTTGCAAACACAGACTGGTTTACTTTTCCTGTTTTAGCTACTGATATAGAAATACGAAGTCATCATCTGAGAAAAATAGTCCTTATAATATTTGGTTACCACCACGAATTGACTCAGCTTCGGAACAGAGGTTGATTTCCTTTATCATTTTGCAAGGTGGTAGTATCCAATTTTAATTCACCTCAGCATGTTCTGATTTTCTTCATTGTATATCAAGTTTTACATGTTTTTTTTAGAAACAAGAGTGGAGACAGTGAAATCTCTTATTGAAACAAGAGTCGTATACAAGCATCTATTAGGAATATAATTTGAATATAATTCTATAAATCTGTGCTATGAAAACTGTGGTCTGTGAACCATAGGTAGTTCTCCAAATCTATTATTTTGGTCCTCTTAAACAATAGTCCGATTTAAAGAAAATAAAATTCATGTAACCTGTGTATCACATACTATATCACATTCTAAGATTCTCAAACAGATATTGGTACTACAGTCGTATTAAAAATATTCTTCATTGACTCAAAATCGTCCATCTTTAATAGAAACACTGGTTAGATCCCAACTCTCACCATATGATCTTTGAGTTATTTACATTACGCACGTTGGTATTCTCAGGATTCTCTTATTACCTACTACTTTCATCATTTGACCTGACGTAAGATTTTTATTGCTACCAGAAGAACTCGTAAAAATAAATCTAAAACTTCAATGTGTATTATTTAATGATTAATATACGGTGTGTTCTGTGCCTGGAAAGAAATCATGAATAAAATGCGTATTATACAAGTGCACTAATTCAATTTCTCAAATAATGGAAAACAGGTATTTCAACGACAGAATTGTATGTTGACAGTCGCATCTTATTAAATGATTGAAAAGATATGAGTTTTAGTCGTAATGCAAAGAAACAAACAAGGAAGTTCGTCGAGATCGTAACACTGCAATTTATGAGTGTGTTATATATCAAATAATAGCTTCTGGCAAAGTGGATAAAACACTTAACCGATTGAATCTAGTAAAGCCAAATGTTTTGTCAGAAAACAACTCAGCAAACATACAAGTCTTTAACAGTTTAATGAAAACATTTGTGCTTCGAAGCAGACCAGATGTCAAGGTTGAAAACTGTCAATTTGTAAATATATCTTCCGGGCTCCTGTAGTCGTTGTATATTAGAATAATCCATGTCCTATTTGAGAAGCAGTAGAACGATAGTGTACAAGCTAAAATACGTAACTTCTATTTTCAAATTAGCAAATGTGTTCAAGGGTATGATGGTTTAAAACGTTCATAACAAACACATAAACTAAGAGAAATAGTAGTCGAAAAAAACATCAGCTACAAGTCCAGGTAAGTATTTAGGGCAAATTGTCAATAAGTCCAGTCTGTAGCTGGGTGGAAATAAGTGAAATCAAATCACGCGTTACCTCGCACACACTCTCTCGTCTATCGTGTATTACGTGGCATGATTATAAGGATTTAATTTACACTGAGGAAACAGTTAATAATCTACAGCAACGTTACAATAAGTTACAAATATCTCGCAAAGCTAAAAAGTCACAATCATCTCGTTTTAGCAAAGTTCCAATAGTGCTACGGACATAGAAAAATGGGGCTCTGATTATGAGTGAAATTCTGTAATATAATCGCACAATTTGTTCTTATTTCAGTCTTGTTTATTTGTAGTAGACTTCTTAACAAATGCGATTGTTGTTGTCTCCGTTTTACCATAAAACATGGTATCGGTTGTGCTGTACAATAGCAGATTTTCAATAAATCCTGTGCTAACGCTTACCGGTTGCGTCAGTGTATGTGGTTATGTTAATTTTAGTGGGACATGTGCATCTACTAATCCAGATGTTGTTTTAGTGTAATTATACCATACCATTATAATATGTCCATCCATCGCATCAGGGCTTGTCTGTTAGCAAAGTTGAATTCCAAACACTTTTATTCTATCTGCAATAATACTACACATTTTATCTGATTTTTTCTGGCACACTAAAATGCAGAAACTGTCTTGTTACAGCAGTATACAAAATAAATTTATTTCATTTACTACTGCGTTTTGTTACAAACCCTTTTTGTCAAACTAAATTTCAGAAACTTTTTTGTAGCCGGAAATTATACTACATATTTTTCTAACTTTTCTCGTAATCTTTCCTTTTCATTAAAATACTGTATTGTGATTTTTTAAAAAGTATGAATAGAAACATTTACCTGTATACATAATAAAATAACAAATTTTAAATACTCAGTTTCTAAACAAATTTATCAATGTAATACCACGAGTTGAATTTATAATTATTTTCTATTTTAAATATTTGACAGAGTTAAAATATTACTTTCCACCGCTGAAAAGTTAGAAATAATTGAATTGCTCAAATACAAAATAATATACTATAGCGTGTTCTTCAAACTGCTAACCACATGTTTTATTAAGTGGTAAATAGAATAATAGTCTAAAACAGACGTAGCTAGATCAATACCTTACTGTGTGTGGAAACTGACACGTATATCATTATATCAGGTAATTAATCATAAAACATTCGTGATCTTATAATACAGTTACGATAATATACAAGAAATTATATATACTATGACAATTGATCTTCCATGACAGTTGTCCCTAGTGTGGTTCGAAACCCATATCCCTGTTATTATATCGTTCTTTATAACCTAGATGTTACATAAACATAAAATTAAAACTCAATCTAAACGTGTAGTCGATAACTTAATACGAAATCTTTTCAACGCCAGTTGAAAATATAATTTACTAATTTACTTATGAATCTAAAGTTGCAAGTCGAGTTAAAATAGATCTTCATGTGAGCAATAGTAATTCAATTCCTTGTTCAAACATTCGTTTTCTTATCGCTATCTTGAACACAGTCGACTTTCTATCTGCATCAAAGAAGTCCAAACTTCCCAATAGACATACTTTCTCGTTACAACCAATAGTAATGGTTTCAATTTCTCTTTTAACAAGAGCCCTCTCCAATCAATCAAAGAAGCAATGAAATAGAAACAAAAAATTTCCAAAAAATAGTAAGTTCAGTATTTCTATCCAATACAATTGCACTAGTTGAAAGACGAAGCAAACAGTTTGTCTTAAGTTACCAACTTTAATTCAATAACTGCAAGCTACACAATATTATCTCCTTAATGTTTTCGCAGATCTGATTTCGTAAGTAAGAGAATTTTGATGTGCTATAACTCCTTGTAATGTATTCACTCAGAAAATATCTACTCTGTACATGCAGGTAACTAAAACATTAAAATATTATTTCCTTAGGTGCTTATAACAATTACAATAAACTTTAAAATTATCGAAATACAAAATAATTTATATTATTTAAATCTAAAGTGACAAACACCTGTTTCAACTTTAAGAGGAAGGGCATGTTAACTATTACCTGTAATAGAAGGTACTAAATTATATCCCTTCTAGAATCAGTAACACCAGTAAAGAATATTTTTGTTTATCTAACAAAGAAGCAACATCTATAAAACAAAATACCCCTTTAGCTCAAACATTCATTACACTTCGTAAAATACAAACTCGTATGATTCTGTCTGTGAATATCATATGCAACCCTCAAAATATTTTCTGAGTTGTCAATTGCATAATCTTGTAGTTGTCAAAGTCAAATATTCATACTTATTATTATATGTACACAAACCGTCTCAGTCTCTCCAACACGCCAATTCCCAGTTCACAATCATGTTAATATTTATCGTCAATGGTGTGGTTACTTTCTACTTAATGTTAAGAGAAGTCTAGAGTAAAGAAATTTCGCCAAACTACACGTTCAGAGTGGCATTTCTTATTTAAAACAATTGTTTCAATTTCCATATAAGATCATCTCATTTACTAGTATGTATGAATTAAATAAAAGTCTAGTTTTGTATGAAGAGTTTCATAGAGGATAATTCTCCATTAACTGCTACAGTAAATTACTTTCATCGTTCATAAACAATAAATAGCGCTTCGTAATTCATAGCTACGTATGTTTACCTTAGTTTCTGTTATATCTGTCTTTGTCATCTACGCATACAGAGTGGATCATCAGTATGCGGAGGAAGAAAGCATCAATTATTCAAACCGTCATATTATAAAATGACTGCCCGTGACTGTAGGTACAAAATATTACGGAATATATCATTAAGAACTCTTACAAGAAAAAAAAAATATCGCCACTCATCTATATTCGTGAGTGGCGAAAACTCTCCTAGCCAATACTAATCTTGTTTAATGGTAATAAAAATAATACCTGCATATATGTTAAATTTCTCAGAACTTCGTATTATTCTCAGGTTAGAATAAAAAAAAACATATAAAATAAAATGAAACATATCTTCAACTTACAACCAGTTTAATCAGCTGAATGAAGATAAAAATTCAAGACAATAGTTTCCGACTTTTATAAAGCACTGTTTTTTGTTATTAATAAGTGTTTAGAATACACTTTAAGTTTCAATGTAAAATTCTTCTAAGACTAGTATTAAGGGCTTAACCAATATATATCTTTAGGTTTTCATTTAGTGAATTTATTTTTATCTAATATTTAGAACTAAATAAAAGTGGTTGGACAAAAGCAAAAGACATGCATGGTCCTGTTCGATGTACATGTTATATTACAATATACTTTATTATTCAAGTAGCAAGCATACTAACATATAGTAGTATATTCAACAGCTTTAATATCAAGGGATGTAACTGAAAAACGAATGTTTGCTTCAGTAGAAAATTTTCAACTTAATCCTCTCACAAAAATCATATTCATAATATAGTTGCCACTAAAACTATTACAATAACTTTCATTCTTTTAACGTTGATAGTGAATATTCTTGTCTGTGATGGCTCATAGCCTTGATGATATTTACAGGAAATGTTGAAGTTTACAGTTATCTCCTCAAAGCTTACAAATTGGGATCTACGTCATTAATAATCTAAGCGTTGTAATGTTTTATCTCTGAATTCTTAGCAGTAGATAACGGAGCTGTTATTCGTGTGAACTGACACCAATTCAATTAACAGGAATTTTTAGTATAGCGCAATCTAATTTAGTAAATTTCCCTTTCACTCTTCAGCTCCGTGGCTCAGTCCATGCTACAGAGAAGAACCTGGCTTTAACGAATGCATGAAGGAAAAGATTGGTGTGATAATACAGCACAGTATGAATGGTACGTATTTATAATATCCAAAAATAATAATTACTTATACATAATATTACTTATAAATAATACACGCGTTACTATCTTCTACTTAGGTATAGTGTACTAATAACACATGTCACGCTATCCAAATTAAAGTTATATTGATTATCTATTTAAACAATGTTTGGATTTCGTTGATATAAAGAGATTTTGTATCTTTCAGACTTATATGATGTTATATTTACAATTCATAATAAGGTATGTAGCATAATTTAATTTTCGTCTCATTTTTCCTTTCTTAGTGTACTTCCAACAGTGTTGTTCCAGTGATAATTTCTGAATTTTAGATGTGTTTAATTTGCCGTTCCTTAGTAAAATCTACTATGGGTAATGTCTATACGTTATTTGTTGTTTCTTGAGATAATGGACGTAATAAAGCAAACCTTCATTCTCAAAACATAGAAATATTTATAGTAGGTCTAACAAACCATTAAACGAGGAGTGGATTTCTATTTTTCTTGAATTTGCAATACTACTGTGTTATGTGGTTAGAATTATAAAGTAAAACTAATTGTCACTATGGTGATCAGTTTCCAGGTGACATATTATCGTGTTATGATACGGTGAGTTTCTCCAAAGATAAACCGTTTTGTGAAAGGTACGTCGGTCATCTTTAAGAACCACAAATACTTTTCCATAATGTTAATTGTAGTGAGTTTTGCCATCTGAGGATGAGCAAGAGTGGATTTTGTAAACCCCTCCACATTATTAATATAATAGAAAATGCAAAGATAGGCACTCAGCTGCTCAGTGAATAATACATCTACTAATCTCACTCGTAATGGTGAAACGAAAATATGAAGACTAACAAGTGCAAGGAAAGTAACCGTATGGAGCTATGAATTCCGACGGAAAAGGTTACAGTTTGAGGTTTGATATACTGAAAGTGAAATAAATTTAAAGATGGATGGAGCATACTATCACAAATTCTTCATAATACAATCGATCTCAAATTTTGCGTATCAAGGTTGACGCACAATGAAAATGATAGTATTACAATTCATTTAAATTCAGACCCTTTAATTCTTATTCTAGTTACTTTGTATTTTCTTAAATTGTATTAGGGAATTATATTTATTTGTTTCACATTTATAATAAATATGGTGGTAGTTGGAGATATCATGTTAAATTTCATAACAGTGATCCTATCCCAAATCTGTGGTATTACGCCATATGAAACAATTAAGTACAGTTGAAAAAAATATATGTTTTGCCTGATAATGGAGAAGAGAATGAAAGTACAATTTCTTTATAATTATTCATGTATAAAGATATGGTTTACAATTTATATATTATTTACGTTTTTAAAAACAAAGATGTTTTCATTTATATTCTAAAATAACTACAAGTACATCCAACTTAACTTGTAAAGGAAAAATTTAAATTTTAGAATATTAGAGTTCAATAATTTATTTTCTAGCTGAATAAGGAAGTAGTAGTCTATACGTGAAGCTTCACCAATACACGGGGTATCTAAGGAATATTATATCAAAATTTGTACCTTTAAACAAAATATCAAATAATTTCATATCTACCTACACAAGTTGTTCAAATGTGCAGAAGAACACATTTTCAACCATGAGCATGTCCGCATTAGTCTATGCAAAATATAACACATTTATCTATTCTTTGCACAATGATTAATAAAGTTATGTTTACTATGGTATCTTCACATTATTCTTTGTCTAATGGTAGTTAAACATTCTATTGTATTGAAGTAGATTCAACTTACTTCACAGAAATAATCCATAGTGCTGTTATGCCAATGAAACACGTTTCTTGTGCTTATTGATCATATTTATTGTACGATACGTTTTTGTAGCTAACAGAGTATATTAAAATATGTTAAACTAAAATTAATGATTATAATTAACAAGGAGTGAAGCGACAATATAATACTATGTTGTACCAATATACTTCTATAGATAAAAGAAAAATATAGTTTTACTGTAGGACTTAGTAATGTTCAGTTGGCATAAAGTTATAATTACATACATACAGGGTTTCCCGAAATTAGGTATACAAAACCGAACTGAACAACCCATTGCATTTTATATCATTTCTGGCTTAGTTTCTTTATTATTTGTCCTTAAAGACCTTCACTTATAACTTAATCTCGGAACAGTCCAAACAAATAAACCCACATACGAAAATACTAAACTTGATCAATGCACTGGTGTATACTTACTTTTGAGGCACCCTGTATACAAAACGCAGTTACAATTAAAGTGCCGCTATTCACGGTGATCCGGCGCAAGCTGTAATCGACGTATTACAGTAAAGTTTGGTAATATGCAATGAAACCACGCATGCATCAAGTTAAGCAGGAAAAGGTATTAGTTTCACTTTCCGCCACCAGAGTATAATTGTGGCTGGGTGCAGGTGATACCACCGAGGTTCCTGAATTATGAATAAGACGATGATCTCGTTCGAAGACGTAAAATATATGAGCCAAATGTTAGGCAACCATGATGAAGGGCAGGAGATTGTAACAATTGGTGTAACCAAGATAAAGAGTAAGAAAATGAAACCCATTATCTAAATTTAATGTTAACAAAAGGTGTAATGGAAATAAATTTATTAATATTTGCAGTGACAGTCAAAAGATTACAAAACATCTCCGATATGGCCAAGAGAGACATCCATGACATGTTGCATCCGCGAAATTGCATGAGGAACATTTGCTTGGTGAAGTTTCGGCAGGATTTTTCCAAAATTTCGCCTTAATATTTCCTTGAGCCCCAGAAGCGGATAGACATTGTAGAGCCGAGCTTTCAGATGCTACAGCAGCAAAAATCACACGGATTGAGATTGGGAAACCTTGCCGACTGCGGATCTCGAAAATCTAGGAAGACACTGTAAACGGTAGAGAATGCTTAATGAAGAGAATGTTTGGTCACCTTTCTTGTGGCGACCAAAGTGCTCTATTCCAAACAGTTTCATGCCTGTAACACAGGAATCACAGGTCGCACTCAAATGCTCCTATAATGTGCCGATACCACAATACAGATGACAACTCCGTGAGGTGTCATATCTTTAAAGAGCAAGGGGTCAATAAATGAAAGTTTATGTGAATCTACACCTCACAGTCATATACGTAACGTGTAATTTCTGTTCCAGCAGAACATGTGGCTTATCCTAGCCCCATACTCGACACTTTCGCGTATTCACTTCCCTTCCAATGAAAAATGTACCTCATCAGTCCACAGGATAAACTACGGCCACATGACGTCCACTTCCATCTGTGCCGAATACCTCAAACAAATTAAAAGCACTGTGGCAATTCTTAAGGTTTCAGCGTAAAATAGGCCTACAAACTTTAATCAGTTTTGACCAATTGGATGGCCAATTCCCGTGGCATTGCCCGAGCACTGGCAGGTGAATATGCATCACTTGTTGCGAAGTCATTGTCAACCAAAACAACCTCGACAACAACCCCCGTTGTTGTGGATAATCTTCTTCTTCGTTGAGCCACATGCAACTCACCCGTTGTTTCGAATTTCAATACCATATTCTTTAAGCTGTTTCTTGATAGCGATCCTCTTTTCATTCACTTTAGACCGCGATATTTCTTCAATGCGACACTATAGTGTCTCCCGGTCTAATAGACTAATTTTAGAAACAGTGAATGTTCTCTCTCACCAATAAGCAAGCTGCTCCTCAAGCTATCATGTGTATGAAGTATAAGCTCAAGTTAGTTGCAGCTTGTATAGCGCCATATCTTCACCAGCTAGCGACAACTGGAACTATTTTGTTTGAGTCTAAATCGCTTCTGATACATAGACAGAAAGATATACAGCATTATTAATATGATATTTTGTTGTAACGTGTACACGATGGGATTAGAGCTAATAGAATGCGTTTCTTAATAATTTCAATCTAACCATTTAGTACACAGTGTCCATTGGGGCAGCAGACTTTTATACCCAGTTATAATGACTAAATTGGTTTAAAACACAGTATTTCAAGTAGCATGCCATATTTATAAAAAGCATTAATAACATGAAATATTTATTATTGGCACCAAATATATGAATATATCTTCCCAATACTAACACAACTGGATAATTTTATCATGATTTGTTATATACCGCGTCGAGCCCGCGGGCAGGTCTCGGGCATAAAAGAATATATAACTTCGGTCTCGGGCCGAGCTTGGGCCATAAATTTTTAAATATACAGTCATACTTCTCGGGCCTTTTCGGCCAATTTGTAAAGATACTGTACAACTATATTTGTTGCGCCGTTCTTTCTGGAGAACTTATAAAGTACAGCTGCAAAATTAAACCTCTAATGGTTGTCGATAAAATACAATTTTGCGTTCATTATTAATTTTCTGAAATTCGGGAATATTTCGGCCTCATTTTATTATGACGTGAGCTCGGACTGAGCTCGGGCCGAAATGCTAAATCATATTTCGGACTCTAGTCCTGACTCACATTGTGAATTCACGGGCGAGGCCGAGTTCGGGCTAGAAAATCCGATCCGTGCAGACCTCTACTAGTTATACAGTAAAAAAATATTTTTATTAAACATACGTCTTGTTGCTTTAGCGAAAGTGGAGTCATTGAAGATATAATCAAATTAAAAGTATGTAGCCGAGTAACTTCTATGCACATGAGGTTTAAAAATTGTCTTGCTTACTTTAAAATTTTCTTGTAATATCTCCAGTATAAACAAACATAATCTGAAAGTGGAAACATAGTAACTATCATTTTCCATGAGCTGCAGTTATCACGAATATCCTATCTATTTTTTACTCTACATTCATTTGTATATCCGCGAATAAATGTATAATTTATCTGTAGCTCCAAAGCCAAAGCACATAGATGAATTGTTATAACTGGAATTAATACAAAGAATATTGTCTAACTCATTTCGTCTATAGTTTTTGATTATTTTTATTTTTTCGATATGGTAACAACATTATAATAATCTGTAAAAATAGCGATAATTTAATATCGTCCCAATGAAGTATGTTGCGATCTTCTCTTATTCTTCTGCGCAAGCTATGTTAAACGTTCCACGTCATGCTTCTGTACCTGGAGGCCGCAAACTTCGCAATCTTAATATGTTTCCGTTTAAATTGTTTGTTAAAGTTTGAAACATTTCCAGGTATAAAGTGCAGGTATGCATAGTCAGAATATCACCCAAGGGTTGTTGGAACTGCATATAAATCATCTCTGCTCTCAGCCAATCTTGTAATTTCTTTCTATGTGAGGTTCATGTTATTACTCAGCCCAAAACTGAATGAAACCTCCGCGACTTTGTACCAAATGTATACAAAGTATATGCAATGAAAATTCACTGAAAGTCGTCACAATATCTTTGAAAAACATAGCTGTTACAGTAAAATTATATCATACCTTTAAATATTATATATAACTCTTTTTACTACGGCGTACATAGATTTATGTATCTTTTTTTGAAAATACACACTCTTTCTAATATTACGTAGAATAACATACATATATAATTTCGCGATATAAATATTATCGAGGCTTAGCACATTATTTAGTCAATATCTTACTACTATTCTCCCACATTGTCATTTCGTGTCTTCTTCTTATTGCATTTACTTCTACTGGTACGGATTTCTTGTATTATTTCATTGAGTAATGGAAATGAGAGCATTATCGGCGAACAAGTACTAGGTACTGTAACACTTACACTGTGAAGTCTTATTAAAATAGCTATATGTAAAGGTTGGGAAACAGGGTTTCCATAGCAATCATGAGTGTTAAACAGACCGCTAATTATAATCGGATCTTGAAAACAGAGGACCCATTATAAAATGGATTTAGAAATATGGCTCAATTACAAGCGAAACCCCAATACTTTTTCATAAGAACCTAACACATAACAGTACAAAAGGCTCTTGATATACGTGATATATTTCTTACTTGGTTTTCCTTGTTCGGAAATTATCATTCAGCCTATATCCTTTTTTTTAATTTTAGGAAGTCCAAAAGAGTGTGGGACCAAAATTATAGCAAATTTTGTACGTAATTCTAGCAAAAACCACTAAGGCACGCATAAAGGTGCTGGAGGAAGCAAGATCAGATATTCGAGGATTGTAAGGAGTGACATGAAAGTGTAGCCAATAGAACTGGGAAATTTTACAAATCCTTAATTTTCATTCAATTTAAGTTTATATCCATACCTGGTGGGAAAGAACCTGCAAGTGGAAAGGACTACAAATCAACTTTACCTATGATGTAAATTAAAATCAGTGATTTCAGATATATGTTCAAATATGGTAATACAAAGTCGTCGCGAACAGATGTCTCAATACCAACAGCAATATGATTAAAATGTATACAGGTACTATGAAAGGAACTGTAAATTAGCAAAATCTGGATACTTTCATAATGAGAAGATGCTACTTTCATGAGAAGATACTTTCATAAGAAGAAGATGCTTACCGTGGGTCGCAAAGCTAATACATATGAGGCAAAAATTCAGTTATTCGCTTACAATCTAATCAGCTTCCTTTTTTATGATAAAACACCTCTAAAAATATGTATACTTGTAAAGAAATATTCTTGTTCAAACTTGATTATAGAAAACTGTACGGCCGTAAGTCCAACACATGAACCTAGATGCTGACAAATTACCTTTCCTTCTGTCTCATTATCCTTGACAAGAGTGGAAATTAAACGATAACATTATCCACCATATGGAAAAAACATGGTTATTTTTAGCTATACATTTAATGTATGATTTATATTTATAACCTAGAACTATCAAAACAAAAAAGCGAAATAGAAGAAGAGGCATTATATCTAAAACTAGACTACAAGGAGTAATCTTCTGTTTCACGCACTATGCTTGTTGTTTTACTCCTAGTGCTGTAAAATGTCCTAGTGACATTTTGAACCTGTAGATAAAGTTTTTCCGCTTTCTGTGTGGGAAAAAAATGGGAAAATATCAAAAATATTTGTTAGGTAAATTTTGCTAATAATGGAACTGATTTTTTTCCTCCCAAATGGGTCAGACATATAAGTTGAGAAATTTCAATATTGCGAATATATTTTTTTTTAATGACAATAAAACTGTTGTAATTTTTCTTGAAAATTAATAGTCGGCGCTCATTTCCTCTATCTGGTATTTAGTAGTTTATTCGTGGTTGTGCATTAATTACATAACTTTTAACAGTTGCATAAACATCTAGCATCATGAAACGTTTCTACTGCAACAAACAGGGCTCATTAATGAACTGAGTTCTTAATGCGCTATTTGATCTGGTGAAATTTTGTTAATTTTAATTTTAACCAAATTAGTTCTCAAAACAGAGTAGTAGGCAAATTTCACTAATGGTCATACACTAAAACATAGGTAAGGTTAGGATTTGGATTTCTGGGTTGTCGGCATCTGTGGCCATTAGCATGGCACGTGTTGAGGGATGACGTCTGTCGGCGAACTCATTTCAAGGAGAAAGGGAAGGAAGAAACAATTGGGGAAGGAAAGAAACGGCCTGGGACCTATAACTTATCGGGCTCTCAGGGATGAGCAGTGGCACTTCCGATCACGTTTAAATCCAAATTCAGGCCCGCAGCTTTGGAAGGAAGAGATATATACAAATAAATGAAGATTACCAATATTAGTGTTGAACCCATAGTTTTAGGGTTCGCTTAGGTGAACAGTGAAATTGCCTATGCTGTTTAAATCAAAATTCATCCCGTGCCGCTGTGGCTAAGTTGTAGAGAATTCATATCTGATGTTTGGAGTTCCTAGTTCCCAGCCCCAGCCCCTAGTTTGGGGTTCGATTCCAGCCCCAGCGAAGTGAACGTTGTGGTGGACAAACACCGTGTGCGTGGGTTTTCTTGGGTTTCTACCGTTTCCTTTCACTTTCTTCATTCCACCATTTCATTCATTACTCATCACCGTGGTCTCGTTTAGCCTAACCGGCATAAACGTGGGACGTAAGTCTCAAAGATTTCATTGTATTTTTTCAAAATACATCTCCGTAACTTGGGAGCGGGGAAGAGTCGAAATATATAATAAAATATCAAAAATGACTAATAATAGTGTCGAACTCATTTTTTACAGGGTTGCTGATGTAAACAGTAACACTTCCGATGTCGCTTAAATCCAAATACAGCCCCGCAACTTGGGGAAGGAAAAGGGGTAGATATATAAAAATGATCGACAATGATCTATATTACTATCGAATCGATATATTTTGGAGTCTTGGTTCATTGATGACAGTTATGGTTTACTTTTGTTTCAAAATGAACGTATTCTCCCCGTGTGAAGAAAGGGTATCTTGCTAGTCTTTGATAATAACAATAGGAAATTCCACATGTTAAGTTCTTTAATATATTTCCCGCTGCTCAAAATTACCCATTTGTGAGGTGTAAGTTTGTATAAGTAAATAGGTTAATTTCTGTTTTTTAGTTGTTAGAAGTAAATGAAGATAATAAAGACGAATATTTACCAGAAAGCGGGAAATTAAAAAGTAAAAATAAAACATTTTGTTTTACGCATTTCTGATGCTAGCGAAATACACCGTATATATGCTGCAAACAAGTAACAGCAAATAAGATTAACATCAGGAGTTTTTAAATGGTATTTTCCGGTTTTTCCCAATATTTCCAAACAAAATATTTTTTTCTAATTGTCCAAAAAATTCCGGAAATTTTACATAACACAAGGAAGTTTCATAAAATATGTATTTGATTTTAACATACTGGTACTAACTGGTACATAAGTTATTTTGGCCTATTTATTTTAATACTTCCATGCAATAAATAGGGAAATTCATCACATTTCTTAAGATAATTTAAATACGTCTTCATTAATTAATTTAGCTAGGATTATATTTTATTACCTTTCGTAGCAATAACTCCATTCTATCAGTTTTTTTTAAATTTAAAGTAGTGGAACACGTATATTTATTGATACAAAATTTCCCTATCCTAATACAAGAAATTTAAGTACTCAACGCTCTCAACTGTAAAGTAGTAAATATAAAATAATTTTAATTTTAAAAGTAAAATGCAGTTAAATATTTGAAACTTTCCAATTTTCGGAAACTTTCCGTTTCTTCCAAGCTCGAGGAAAAGCGGTAAAATGCCGTTTTTTACGCATAAAATTCGATTTTCTTAGAGACCTTCACAACACTATTCACTCCCAACTCGTGTTTCCCGAAAGCAAGACCTTACTCAGGTAGCTGTACTTAAGCTAAACTGACGAGCAATTTGTGAAAAAAAAATATCGAAATTTGCTGGACAATAGCAAGAATAATTGAAAAAGGTTGGGCTCTTTCCTGATAACACGTAATTCATTCTATCTAGCAGTGAACACAGGATCTTATTTCGGGGGCATTAAAGCTTGCCTGAGAGTACGAAATTCCATATGGGGACAAATTGTTTCAACAATTGTAAATCCGTACTTGAAATAATTAAAAATTTGCAGAAAAGCCCACATTTGGGGGCTAAAGTCTAAATACCGCTCCTTGAATATGTTCATGTCGAGTTTAAAAAAAAAAAAAAAAAAAAAAAAAAACAAGAAACTACCTCGGGACTTAGAGAAGAATTCTTTGGGTTCTGCATATATTTCGTAGGATTTTTGCATGTATTTCGTAGTACACGAATTGACACCCCCCACACTTTTAGTTTCCATATCCTGCACCGTTAGACAACCAACAATGTTTTAAGATTGGTTGGTTGAGAACTATGTAAGGCGTACTACAAGTGCTCTAGTTTGTTCGAAAAATGTCAGTGCAAAAACAAAAAAAAGAAGAAGAAGAATATCCATGCCCCTGAGACAAATAAACGTGAGGCAGAATACGCCGTTTACTCGTAGCGATTGGTGTCTTGGGAAAGTTACAAATAAGTCTTATGTAACCTTAGATATACCAAGAGAAATCAATGTTAGTCAAACATTACTTTTTTCCAAAAGTTACAATATTTTGTAAAACCTCTGAAAGTTTTACATTATTTGCTTCAACGTTACCTTTAGTTTTGTTAGTAATCGGTTTTAATATCTCTATTAAAACTTTATGAATAAGTAGCCAGTTGATGTGATTTGACTCCCATTTTTCTTTAGTGGAACATTTTTTGTGACCAAACCATCCTAGTTAATATTTTCTCTAAAAATGTATTATTATTATTATTATTATTATTATTTTTATTATTATTATTATTATTATTATTATTATTATTATTATTATTATTATTATTATTATTATTATTATTATTATTAAAGCTAACACGAATATTTTCTGGTGTTTGATTACTGGACTCCATTGTGATCGGAAAATTAAACAAGAAAAAAAACATCTAAGAAAGAAAAAAAGAACTGCAATGTATGTCAGTTGAGTTTTTGAAAATAATAGCATCAACAGAAAACGTCATATCTTTCTAATATGGCATATTTTGGTTGCACACAACATCGGTTTCTGTAATTAATCCCCAATTAAGAGGGATGTCCGTGTTTTGGCTGCTTACGAGGAATTAGCCAAAATACGCTTTCCTATTGCTTGTAGAAGTTTAATTTTGGTCGGTAGATGTTTGTAGTAGTTCAGCATCTCTGTGTTAAATTCTGCCATTATCTTGATTTTCACGCATATTGCATGGCCTAATACCTCCTTTTATTTTTTCCTATTGTACTGCTGGAATCTGTACATATATTTGAGTTTATTAATATAATTAAATTTTTTATCTAAAATTGTAGGACAAGATGAACTCGGGATTGGTCCATTGGATCCACTATTTGTGTCAGATGCTAAGGTTACACATAAAGAATATCCTTTGCAAATCGAAATCAATGCAAAATCACTTAGTTTTCGTGGAGGAAGATATGTAGAGGCTGAAGATTTTCAGTAAGTCAATATTATGTATTCTAATTACGTTCATTGACGGACAGATTTATATTTATTAACCATGATATCATGATGGTTAATCATGATATCATGATGTACAATAAGAAGTATTCAGATCTCAGTCTGTACATATAAATACTCAACAACTAATATATGTTGGAAACATATATATGAAACAATGTAAACACGAGATAGTTTTGATTTCTAAACGAGTTAAAAAAGGATTAATCACATTTAAAGAAAAAAGTAGAGAGAAAGGGACTACTTCAGAGAAGGAAACTTATGAAAGCCAAGATTGTATCTTGGCTGACGTAAGACTTGAGAATGTGGACATAAGTCTTTGACCAGGTATTGGCGACTGCTTTAAAATATGGGACAATGCGGAGTATAATAATTAAATCTGTCATATCTGTAGTTTCGTGTGGAAGGGAGCAAACTCAAATCATTAATATAAAATTTGCTGAAGATTATTGACTTATATCACCATAAAAGAAAACTAAACTAACATACAACTTTGGAAGCGGAAGCAAAGATACCTAATATAACAATCGTTTACCTCTTAGTGATCGAGGTTCAGCGGTGAAACGCTTGACCTGTAATCTGGAGGTTCTTCGTTGGAATCCACGTCGTTCATGTTTTTCACTTTAAGATTTTTGATGGCGATTTTTCGGCGATGTCATATGTTTTATTATATTCAGATTTTAGAGTACTCGGATGTTTCAATACTTGAACTATCATAATAATAGGAATAATAATAAACTAATAATAATTATTATTATCTCGTAGAATATTAAAAGATAGGAGCAAATTATCGCTCAGGTCATACCATTACAAGCAGAAATATGGCATTTCTAAAGAACATTTCGGTTTTGTTTAATGTTGCCCAGGAGAAGAAGATTTTCTCATTTCGATTCTAAAACCAACAAAATAACATGAGAAATAAGCATTTTACATTCGAGACGGGAGAAAGCTAACTCAAATTATCGTTTCGGTTTGGAGACGAGGGTCTAGACGAAACGAAGAGTATCGAAAAAAAATTCTCGTTTTGTCTGGTTTCTCGAAATAATTTATTCCCATTCTTTAAGTAACGATTGATCTGTAGACTGAACCTTATAGCCTATTTTAGTACTTGGTATTGCAGAGCTCTTTGAATTATGGTCTGTGTAGGTACTTTTGAAGCAAAGCTCTCCTCTATAATTGCCTCTGCATGTCCTAAAAATTAGTTTATTATAAGCTTTACTCTTGCACGATATTCTGTTATTTTCATTACAATTATTTTCCGTAAAAAAAGAGTAGAAAAACTTTCTACATGAAACTTTAATAGATCTTTTAGTTTAAAATTTGGATAGTCGAGAATATGTGTTTCCAAGGTACGGAACCTCTTCCCCGAAATCTCTACTGTTAAATAAGTTTTGAGAAATTTTATGTCAGTTTTAAAATTCTAATACCATTATTATTATTATTATTATTATTATTATTATTATTATTATTATTATTATTATTATTATTATTATTATTATTATTATTATTATTATTATTGAAGTGTTGTGAATTTAATGGTTCACCCTGTTCCACGCAGCTCCTGCCTTCCAGTTCTGAGTTCAGTAGCACAACTTTCAACATAAACATTGCCTGGAAACCTTCCACTTACCATTTAGCCAGTAGTAGGGACGTATGCAGAGAGTATGTCCTGATGGTCCTGACACTTTTCTTCAATGCGACTATTGTATAACTTTTGCCTAACGCTATGGGCGATTATACAAATTTTAATACAACCTGCTCTTATACGGAATTTCTCTTCTATATATTATTATTATTATTATTATTATTATTATTATTATTATTATTATTATTATTATTATTATTATTATTATTATTATTATTGAATATTTGAGACCTCAAAATTACGTTCTCTCCCAATGCAAATAAGCATACTGAAGTTAAGAAAAATGAAAAGAAATATTTTGGACCCTCTATGTGGATGAATTCCCCTATAAGAGATAAGAAGGAGAAAAGAATTCGTAAGCTACTGGACAATTTGAAAATCTTACTTTCGGATGCGTTAACAGAAACTTAGTAGTGTTTGTCTCTATCACGATAGATAATAACGTCCTTACGTTGGGTAAAACACGTTGGATTATGTATGCATTATATTGATATTTTAACAAAATATTCATACAAATATAAAAGAATAATTGTCCCTATTTACCAATTTTTGTTGAGATAATATATGATACGTGTTGAAAATGGAGAACGAAAATATTATTATTATTTCTAATAAGAGTGGAAGAACTTAGAAACAATTTCACAATGGCGTTTGAGACAAATTTATGGCTCATACTAGTGCTTAAGTATGACCCACTTGTATTCGTGAATTGTTTGCGAAACATTCTAAGTATTCACTTAGTAAGAATCGCAATTGTAGACTGTGACTTCATGTTGTTAGTTTTTTCCGTGTGGATAACGTGGTTTGTAAGAACTTGTAAGAACGAAAGAAATTGACTATTTTTCATGTATTATTTACCAGAAATATCAAAAACCTCTAAATTATATTTTTTCTGAATATCCCAGGAGGGAATCGAACCGCGTAACTCAAGAAACGAATGCTCAACGAATGCTCCTAACTCAAGAAACGAATGCTCTAACCATTACCATAAGACTGCTCTTTTACGTAAGAGTCAAGAGGCACTCATGTGTGTAGCAAATTTCAAATGTTTAGGATTCCAATATTTCATTAACGATGAAACACTGATTTCGGTCATGATAGTATAATGTAACTCAGAGAATTCAAGTATTAATAAAAAAAAGACCAAACTTATCTCTGTAACATAACTCGATTATATTTAGTCGTTCTTGTTTTACAGTTAATTCCAGTAACCTTAAACGACAGGGACACGAACGCAGATACATCGGGGACATGTAATATTTCAAAAGGAAATGAATCTAAGACCCCGCCTACTAAACTATCTAATGGATGGGGTACCTGGTTTGTTCCGAAGGCAAGTGAACTTGACACGAACATGCTCGTGGGTTTCTCTGGACACTCCAACTTTCTGATTCCACCAATTCGTTCTTCATAATTCACTTGCTTTAATCATAGTCTTCTTTAACTTAACAGACATAATCTTGTGACATTAAGCATAACTATTTCATTTTCTAACTGTTAGTCCAAACCAATCCGAATCGAAAAAAACAATTGTATTTCTATTGCTCATTAACATGTTTTCACAAAAAATATATATAGAGAAAAACACATGGGGAATCATAATTCCATTCAAAAGTGAAACAGCAGACTCATAATACCTTAAAGTGAAACGAACTATTACATATCTTTTGGAACTTTTCCAAAATACCTACGGATATTATGAAAAGTGCCAGAGTTCGAATGGGTCAGTGAGTCAGTAAGTAAGTGGGTCAAGTGGGTCGTGTTTTGTGAGTATCAGTGGCTCATGGTTCAACAGCATGTGATCCACTGGGACCCACAAACCACCATGATCCGCTGTCTCCCACCACGACCCACTGCACCTACCACCACAGCATCTTTGGACAGATTCTTCTGAACACCATATTTCTTTTAACACTCGACCCTAGCCATAGAAACAAAAAACACACTTCTGATTGGTAGCAGTTTGCGATTGTCTAGACCAAGCCCACAATCAGAGGGGGGCTAGGAGGCGTGCTCCCTAAACATTTCGTAGTCCATCGAAACCTCAACAGAGAAAACACAATTTAAATATGTGGAAGAGAATGTTTAATCACTTGCCCTCCTAAAATATTCATCGCCCATAAAACCCACTGTGACTTCCTACGAGCCTGGTCCAAACCTTCTGCTGTATGTATTGTGCATTAGTTGTAAGAGAACAAAATGTCACTTTGGTGGAATTAATGATCATTGAAGAAGCAGTTGAGGTTAAAGTTACATCATGGCAGTCAATGTGAAAGAAAACTAGCCCTGCTGGGCTTCTAACCCGTACCTACTACTACTACTACTACTGTTACTACCTGTTACAACAACAACAACAACAACTACTACTACTACTACTACTACTACTACATATACAGTGGAATCCTATAGAAAAATTGCATAGGTAAAGTAAGTAAATCACTTTTTGAGTATTATAAAAATAAAAAAAAAATAAAAACATCTTAGCCCATTTTTGGGCCCACTATGAAGCAATTCCAATATCTAGCGCATTGCTGTTGTATGCTCCAACACAAAAAACTACCAGCAACAAACATTTGATTTCTGCTGTATTTATATATGCTACCTGGAAGAAACTCGTACCTCAACTAACCAGAACCACGAATTTATCTAATGCGAGCAGGGTAGAGCGTGATTTAAAAATATGCCTCTGAACACTGGTAAATATGTCAACGTTTCACTTTACAGACCTCCATTTCCCTTTTTCATTTGATTCTGTTTACTTACCTGAGATAAGTATCTAAGTATCTATAACTGAAAAAAGAACTTGAGGCATTTTTGGATATTGATATTTGTAATTGTAATAATAGCAGTATGATTTATACTAATACTTGCCTTTCGACACTGTGAGGTTTGAGAAGAGCTAACTACAGAAAAAAATAATTTTTGAATCGCCGTAATATAATTATTATGTGAAAAAATGAATGTGACTGTGTCTAATCATTACGGCCAATTTTCAGTCAAATGAAACGAGTTTTGTTATATTGCTAGGCCTTAATCCAAATTTAGAATTTATCATATTGCGTTCATTATAATAAGATCGTCAGCTATATTTTTCTACAGCAGACAACCAACAGGGACTAAAATACTTATTATTTTATTGTAATAGAGACAAAACTTCGAATACATCTGAAAGAGAGCATTTGCGCTACAATAAATACCAAGTGGGCTAACACAAAAAACTCAATTTTCCCAGGAGTGAAATTTCAAGTTCAACATCTCAGAATAGTTCCCATTTATATTATGTACGTAGCCAAAAAGAACTATGAATCTGGTGATACTGTAATTTACTGTTTACATAGAACTTTTTAAAAAGGGACTTATGTTTAGAACTGAATGGAGGTGTTAGTGTACTTTTACCTTTTTTCTTATCTCAGCTGTGAACTAATCCATTCATATGTACATTTTATGTTGTTTTCAGGATCCTTCTAGAAGATTCTTTAGAAACGAATGTAGAAGTGAAGCTAAAATCACCACGCCTTACATTGGAGGGATACTTGATGGTTAGTGGTAACGTTAGTGGCAGTCTGCTTTCAGGAAAGGGCCCTTTTAATATTACTCTCAGTAAGTATATTACAAATATTTATTAAACAAGCTACACAAAATAATTACACATTGTTCAATTGTAAGAACGACTTATTCTTGTATAGAAAGTTTCTCGTTACGCACAATAAGGTTGATTTAAAGTTGACTCTGCATCTTGGTTTGTATGCACTTTATCGACTCATCTAACAGTTTCTATCTTGTTACTATCTATCAATTTCGCACTGATTTCCTTTATACAACTACTTTCTTTGAAATAGCAATTGAGGCATACTTTCATTTTTTCTGTTTATTATTAATATACCAAATTGAACATAAGAGGTATTTTAGTGCCCTCCCAAAACCCGTATATTTCGCAAAGAATAAGTAAACAAATGTTTCAATTTACGTTTTTTCTTCTCAATTCAATAAAGGTCATTATTAAGACCGCTTTTTATAAGTGAATTGCATTATATTGTAAACTATACGTGGAAAATTTCTTAACTTAACATAAAATTACTGGTAGTCATATATTATTGATTCTCATATAATTTTACACTTAAATTTATTGAAAGTAGAATTAAAAATTAATTCATTCTCCTTAAATTAATATTTTAATATGAAACGACAACTTTGTGAAACAGAGTTCTCTAAAAGCATCGTTACTTGTTGTTTTGTAGTCTCCTTATTCTCTTTCTTCCATATAATTATTTCACTTACGGACATCTCTCTTCTACTTCCATAATCTTTCTAAATTAATGCTTACTTTCTTCCATCAAAAAATAAAATGTATTTTTAATTATCTAATTGAACCACTTCATATACTGCTCTTTGCCTTATTTAAGTATCTAAACAATACACTCACTAAAACGTTTTGTCTTATTTTAAATTTCAATACTGATAGTCACCCGTAGGTTATGTTGTTCCAAACTTAGGATTTTTCACTTTTAAGATTTTAGGAGTTCACTTTTAAGATTTTACCTATGGTCTTTTGTTTCCATACATATAATTTTCGTAGCTCGGAGAACTGAAATTAAATGTTTGATTAAAATTCTATAAATACTCAGTACACAGGAAGTTATCGTCATTAATTATGATTTTTTTTTGTAGTTGTAGGTTTCTAGTTTGTATTTGTTGTGTATTGCTCATAAAAGTACAATTGTTATTACTAAGAATAAGAATGAATAGCTTTCTCCAGACTTCTGCTATCAAACCATTCATGGGTGTTATTCAAATGTCATTTGCGATTTTCTTTTAAATCCTTCTTAATTTGTCAACAACAACCTGAGAATCTGAGATCTTACGTCAATGATATATCTACCATGTAATCTAATATTCATTGATTCCATCAGAGTCTTTCATTGAGAAAAAGATTGTCACGTGAAAACTCAAGTTAAAATCCAGAAAATCTAAAGTGCTAATTTTAACTGTAGTTCATAGAAAATAAATTATTCTACTATTGTTGACAATGTAAGGCTACAACCGCACGTTGCGTAACTTTCAGTTTTATCTTTATTTCTAGAAACAACAGTAGTTTCACTAAAATCTCATTTATAATGTTATACGGGAATAATGTTATCCTCAATTCATCTCGTATGTGATGTTCCACACATTTTCCGTAAAGATGTTTAAATTTGTTACCAGAACGCAACATAATATGTTCTGAACAAATAATCACATTATAGCATAGTATTTCTGTTTTTCAATAGCCAAATATAACTGAGCCATATTTTTAAGTGATAAAAGAAAAGTGTATAAAGTGCAGTAATGATTTTTTTTTAAAATAAACTATAGTTGTGCAAAGAAAATATATGAACTTAATAAATTATTGAACACCTGGCATCAAACACTTACTACAGAGTTATATATATTGTAATTCCAAATCTGTTAAAGAATTTTCTAAAATCGTGGCTTAATTTATTCTACTCATATAATCAAGGTAACACATTCATACAGTATCTGGAAAAGTAAGTAGCGATAATAGTTGATCTAATTTCGGAACGTATTTCAGAGCAATCACAGAATTAAAATTGAGAATACCCTGTAATATAAAAATAAAAATCAGGCTAATTGTATCTAGAAATATCAGTATAATAATCTAGAAACTTCAGTAAGGTATAACTCTTGAATTATTTCACTCATATGGAAAGAATATAACATCCCCACGTAACAGTCTTCGAAGTTAGGGCGTAGAAAGGAATAAATAATAGGTATAAGTTAAAAATAACCGGAACAAACAAATGTAAAACTTGTCATGATTCATAGTTCAAACACTTCAATATGAATCTAGACTCTAAATAATTAAAAATCAAGATATAAATTACACTTATCTAGTAGACCTTAGATGATCACAAATGAAAATCCTCTGCGTTCGGAAGAAAAGCAGCCTTACAAGTTAAATTTTGAAATATGATTCAATTAGAAAGAATTAAAGGTTTACTTATATCTAGCGTAATTTATATACCACTCTAGATTCTATAATATCATATATCACATTTCACTCAACGGCCAGCAATTAGTTCAGTCATCACGTGACATTCTTCCATACAAGTTAGATGTTGACGTCACGAGTAGGTGAAAATTGGGAATAGAATTACAAGACAGTGAATGAAGAGTTTCTAGTCACTATTACCCAGCAAATTTTATAAAAACGTCTAGAAACCAAAATTTATATAATATATTTTTACATCTATCTAAAAAAAAATATAATGATATCCAGGCATTAGGCTGGAGTGTATGGCCAATATTAGGTCAAAATTCGGAATACGTTTAAATACAACGAAGAGAAATTTTATAATGTTTTATTCATGTTGTCATTTATAACTTTTTTTTTCGAAATATAGATAATTTAAGTCATAATTCTCTTAACTTATCTACTAGGCTTGACACAAAAGTAATTGATATGCTTCTCAGTTTGAATGAGAATTGCTAACATTGAAAGTACAAGTCATTATCTAGGCGGAAATGGAACGAATGAAAGATACCCTAGGACTAGTGTCCAAGAACATCATACTTTTCTTCTACAATTTACCACATTATAAATATTAGATTATTTAATAAGAATATTAGATACAATATCACCTCAAATGAACAGCTTCTGCTTTAGACCATAAACACTTTTAGGTTCAAATTTTGAATATGACTGAAATAGAAGTAAAAAATGATATCTTAAGTATGATACCTAAGGGCATTGGTACGAGATTTGGATTCTTGAAATGACAGCAAGTCATAATTTATTTTAATGATCTGAAAGAAGTATAGGAACACATCGACTGTGCTTGCAGTGGTTCCCAAGTTGCTGGAGGTGCTGCAAGATGGTTCCTCCACTCATACTGAATTGTAGTCACATTTCGTCACATGTCTAGCCACTGTTTGCCTCAATTGCATTCCGAAGATCGTCATTTGGTACATGTATTGGTCTTCGAGTTTCAGGTGCGTCTTCGACTGTTTCGTCCCCTATGATTCTCTGTACAGGTTTCATGATCCCATGTTCACTCTGTCCTTTGACAAGTTCACTGTGTAACTGTTTTGCCAACCAAGTAGTGTGCTGAATATGCCCACAGCAACAACTGTTCTTCGCCTTATTCCCATTCACATTCAACTCACGGTGGGAGAACCAATGGAAATCAGACCTGCAGAAAGGCAACAGATGTTTCTTGGTTTATTTTATGAATTGTAGAAAATTACAACTGAAATTTATTTAGCTAATATAAAAAATCATCAATGATCACTATCAAAATCAAATGATAAAGAGAAAATGAACGCCAATAATGTCAATATTGGAAATCTATTGTATGTAAAGCGAATTGACAATTTTTAGAGGCAGACACCTATGGTAACTTGTATATCATTCCAAATTCCGCAAAAGTTTAAATTATAAATTATTACATTCGTCTAACAAGTAAAACATTATCTAAAGTTAATCCTTCTATTTTGATCCAAATAGCGGGCTCAATTGCAGGTCAAAATTAAAAATATATTTGAAATTTAAAAGAAAAGAAAAAAATCTGGTGGAATATACCTACGAAAAATCTTACATTTTTTGATCTAGATTGGAAGGAACAGTACACTCAACCAGTAGAAATGACATGATAAAAATTTAAACGCCTTGTAGTATTATTTAGATTATCAGCTGTTGAAAGTCAAAATTAAAAAGATTATGGAAATGGAAGAAATTGAGTTAAATGTTTTCGAATATCCCAGAATTGTATTAACCAGAATTAATTTCTTTCACTAGTTGATATGACCTTAGTCAAAATCACATTTGCCAGTATGTTTCAAACAGTATCAATGAAAATATCTTCGTGACAAATACTCAGGAGGCCTTTTACATAATTTTAGATTGCAGAAAATATTAAATCGTATTTTATTCCTCCACTCTTTTAGTTGGCACGACAGAATTTAAAATGTTGAATCTTGAGAACATATCACATATTGTTCCGTGTAAACATTATTAATAACAAAATACACTTATGGTTAGTTGCATTTGCTTCATATTTCCCTACGAAAATTTTATACTAGAATTTAAACAATAATTGTTTCGTTATTAAAAATCGCATAAACATTAAGTATTCTTGTTTAGAAAAGAGTTCCCAGGGAAACTTACGCAGTAAAAAAGGAATTTGCTTGTTTGCGCTTTCTTTGAATAACGGGACTTTCCTTATATAATAAAATTACTATTTTAGTAAATTTCGTAATGAGTTTCTGCTAGTCAAGTTAATTAATTCAGGTCAATCTTTGCGCACAGTTATCAGTAATTAACAGATCAGTTACTTAAAAGCGTGATAAAAATATATTTTATACATTCAGTAATATTATATTTTTTATTTTATTGGATTTGAGTACTGCAGGTTAGAACCCATATACAACCTACATAGAAATAGTTCACACTATTTTTAAGATAAACATTTTAACAAATTCATTTTATTATACTTTCCTTGAAACTTTGTATTTTACATCTTAATTCGCTCATCTATCTTACATTTCTCTCAATTTCTATTTATACTGTCATAAGTTACACTCATTCTCCATGTTGACGAAATTTTGTTGTATATCGGTTGTTGGTTTATAGGAATAAAATATATCAAAGTTACCTTTTGATCTGAGTTGGAATTTGAAAATGAAAAGATGAAATAAGCTCGTTACAATCAAATTTAGAATTACATAATTTATAAACTGGTAATAAAATTTTTATGTATCCATCTGGAAGTGAACTTGAAATTTTATTTTCTGTACTTTTTCCTCCGAGAACTATTGCTTCTTTTTCTGCTTGCCCTTTTTATATTATGACATAATCTAGGAAATATACTGCTAAGCTAATTTTATATATATCCAACTGGACGCGAAACTTGAAATTATATGTTTCTGTACATTTTCCATCGAGAACTCTTTCTTTCTTGCCGTTTGCTCTTTTTGTATTATGGTATAATCTAGGAAAATTCCTCATCTCGTTTAGTATTATACAACCACTTTCGTACGTTTGGCTTTAAGTGGTACAACTTTTGAAATATTTGTATAAAATTTTGAGTTATCTTACTATCAATAATACAGCGATGAAGAGTAGTAAATTCATAACTACATTGTATACATATATTAAGAATTATTTATACTAGAAAAGGAACTCAACACAAGCATGTAGACAAATTTAACAATGCAAGACAATTTTATAATATATGTGTAGAAACATAGATTATGAGAACAATTATATAATTGTTGTTTATCATAGTAACATTTATAATTTGATACAATATAACATAAAAGCTTAAGGAATATAAGCTTAAGGAATGTAGCTGTTTAGGTAACATAAAATATACTCTCCAATATTGGAAACTTTCAAAGTGAATGCCACAAGAAACGCTCCTAGGGCCATAGTAGATTCTTCGTCTAGCAACAATTCCGAGAGTTTGGTGAGAGGAGAGTGATTACAAAAGGAAGATATTGTCCAAAGCTTTATCCGTGGGAAGAGTTCCTAGAATCGCTGCTACGTTCCATCTCTGCACAGAAATACTTATTGTTTGTAAAATATAGGATGAAGCTCGAATGTCGCCAGTGTTAAGTGTTATGCTACATCTAATTTAATTAATGATGTTTAGACATTAATGACCCCAGAATCCACAAGTTTCAATGGCTATGGTAAAGAAGTGGTATTTGTCCAAGAGGTTGTTATATTTTCGTCTCTTTTCATATTCTGTGCGAGTTGCAACCATCCCAGCTTTGGTGGAAGATGAAGGAAGTTAGAGGGAGCTAGAGTATCGGTACAAGTGAAATCACATATTAAAGCCTTCCCTCGTTTGAAAGGCACCGAAAACTTTCCCTCAGGTCTCTGGGCATCAGAGCAATTACACCATATTGTCTCTCTCACGGAAGGCGTTCCAGAGAAGATGAGGACTGTCATAATGAGATCGTTAACAGTGGTGTGTCGGGAGTATCTGCCAGCACCATGAACAAATGATAGGCCATGTATACCTTTCTTATCCACTATACTTCTGCAAGCAGGGCACTGGTGTTGTTCACACACATGTGCTCCCTAACGTAAAGCACAAGCGATTCAAAAACTTTCGTCGGGAAGATGCAGCCCTAGGGATGAAAATGGGATAGCTTGTAAACAGGCATCTGCTTCAAGGGACGAAGTAGCAAGAAGACGTACCTTATCTTGAGGATTGGTGGAATACTGAAGAATAGAAGATAATCAAGAGTCTATAAGGGAAGCGTTCCATGAAGACTGAAAACTTCTCTTGTCAAGATCAGGTAGATCGAATCCGCCGAACGATATCCACTGGGAGGTACAATCATTTATCTCAGCTTCTGAGTCCTGATGAATATCCTGACTAAGAAGACAAGTGATCAAAGGCATAGAACTATACATAGATTGAGTAGCCAAGTCAAAGGGTCGACGAAATCCTAGACCTCCGTTATCCACTGGGAAAGATGTTTGTAGCCATGAGTTATCTGTAAGAGAGCAGTTGAGAAGGGATTTTAGGCCAAGTGAGATGGTTAATCGTATTGTTCCAAAAGATCTGTCTCACGCCAGGATGGAGAACTACGAAGGAAATATAAGAGTCTAAGAAAGGGTAATAAGGCCCGTATTAGTTAAAAAGCTGAGTGGGTAGATATCTTGTCCAATAATAACATGTGTCGAGTATCAGCGTGTAGCGCTGCACATAAAAGGGGGGCTCTGTCGGATAATATATGTTGAACTCGCTAAATCTCGCTGGGGTATCCGCCCTCAGACCCTCGGTAATGGCTTTGCCATGAACTGTGTCAACATCTAGAAAACTAGTCTTGAGGATTTTTCTTCCCTTTACAACAGACAGCTGTCATCAACACTTACTTGAATTCAACGCATATTATTTCCTGCATTTCACTTTCAACAGCAAATACACAATTTATAAAAAAAGAACTAAACTCCTACGTGCACAATGACAATCATGTAAAAAGCTTATTATGTGCGCTTTACGCACATCTATACATATTAGAGACAACAGTGATTACTTTCTGCTACATAATACTGGACACTGTCTTGCAATCTTCTGTATTTTAAACCAAGTATTTTACACAAACAATCAAGTTTACCAATATGAATTTTGTTGCAGAATTTGTAAGCATTTATTCATAGGATTTTCATGAACACTACGATTTGCAGTGTAATACACTACAATATATTATAACAGTACAATTGGACATAATTAGATATATACCTATTAGTTGCAGCAAGTCTGTTATATAAGAGTAGAAAAACATTTCCAGACTCCCTATATAGTTATTTTTTATTTTCAACAAAAATATCAATTAAGTACTTAATCATGTCTTAATAACTCAAAAACACATTTCTTATTACAATCAGCTAACAACATGATTTACATAATGATATTCTTTAAAAAAACGCATATAAAAACCCATCAGCATTACGATTATAAAAGTGTAGTTCCACAAATAGTGGCATCCTACGTACCTGTATTAGGTGAGCAGTAAGTAAATATCTAAAAACGTAAGGATTTTAGTGGTCTAAAGGAAGCACGTAGGACTAGTAAGCAAAAGTTGATGGTTGGATTTTTGAAATGTGTATTACAGTAAAATGATTTTAGTGGCATGGTACAGAATAATAACTTTTACAAAAAATTGATATTTCTGATGTTATAATGTCAACAACTAATTTTGAAACCTATGCAGCTAACGTGAATTATGCCTTTTCCACATAAATCCTGCAATGCAATATTCTAGTCTGTTAAAAAATAAAACAATTCCACAAATGTAATTGCAATATTTCGCCCACTGCAGCCCTATGATCTAAATGTGCTGGTGGTGTATGTAATATATTCTAAAGTCTCGATCAGTCGCTCAATTGGTCTACTGCAGGTCTGCTCCTTTGTCTACTTTTCTGAATTCCTGTGTTTAGTGCTTTAGTAATCTCTGTTGGATAAAGGAAGCAGTTTGATTTTGTATTTTTACAATCGAAATGCCTTGATTCTGAAGCTTTATTTGTTATTTGACAAAATATGTGGAAGTACTTTTACCCTGTAACGGTACGCCGAGCTTTAATATGACTGAAGATGACAATGAATGTTTCATTCAAAGAAACACGTATCATTACTTTTTAGGCTAAGATCAAAAAGACTAATAAGGCTCCCAACACTAAATCATTTGAATGAATCAAATATAGTGTAAAATATGTCATTTTCTTAACCTTCAGAATACATAAATAATTCAATCATTCATTCTCCATCAAAGTTTTAAATGTATACGGCACAAATCAGGAAAGTAAGTACTGTTTAGAAAAATATACTGAAACAGATATGTTTAAGCCAATTTATTTCTACAATAAAAGTCACACCTTAACCCTCCCATGACCTTGGAGACAATATGACCGCAAGCGACACATATTTATTAAAATGATTTCTTTGTACTTTTTTGTTCTATGATTATTTTGGAATTCTTCGACCTAGTATTGTTCCTTATATAATACACACATTAGCATTTATTTATTTTAAATGACGTTGTTAAATAAAAATGTAACACATCACAACTTGGGGTCATATTGACCCAAATATCTAATATTATATTATTTCCTATTTACTTTTGAATTTGGTTCTAATAAATGCCCGGCTTGTCACCGCAATTATATCAGTCGGGTATAGACTTTTGGGTTTCGGTTACAACAAAGGCTGTCATTCTATTTGAACCATGCACGATTATTGTTTTGTATCATCAGCAGAGCACAAAAAAACTGAGATAACCCTGCACTACAATGAAGCAAAAGGAGGTATTGATATTGCTGAGAAATGGAGGTAACCTAAACTACAATTCTTGAAAGAAAAAAAAACGTTGGTCTGTTAGCATTAATTCTTATATAGTTATTCTTCGCGTGAATCCCAAAATATGTGGAAAGCAGCTGTCGAATATCGCACCTCAATGAAGAATTTAGGGAAGCAATTTATCGCATCTCCGATGAAAAAATGTGCATGGCAGCCAAGTCTAAAGAAAACAGTTGTAGTATCTCTTTCTGCAACTGGAACTCCATCATAACAGAGAGCTGCAAGGTATGAGGTGCAAATTTTGTCCAAGGGAAATAGACGGGAAGTACCCGCACAATTGAATCACCTGTAGAAATTTGGTCTGTGTTGACCTTCACTCCATGCTGTTTTGCAATGATTGCGTAGAATAAACTTCTACAAGTTATAGGATTGCTTTAGTGGTAGAAGATGTTAAATATATATACGTAATATATTAAAATGTCAATAATGTTTATGTTATCTTGGAAACTTTTTGGCGGGAGAAAGAAATTTGAGTATACCTGTTAGAAATAATAACTTTTAATTAATGTTGCAGCTAAAACAGTAGATTTAGGTCTTTGAATTGGGCATTATATGTAACTTTTATGTGAAAGACATAAATATAAATTCAAAGCAAACATTTAATGTTTAATATCTGAGAAATAAAAAATGTTAATATTGTATTATTATTATTATTATTATTATTATTATTATCATTATTATTATTATTAACCCGTCAACGCGCAGAGTCACCTACAGGCGACACTACCTTAAAGGGTCTTCTTGCTTGTACAGTACGTCAACATCGAAACTACCTTGTGTGGTGGTGCAACATATGTAGGTAAGTAGCTGGTTCTACTGTGATTCACTAGGACTCTTTGGTGGACGATTGGTGAACAAGAAGACGCCTTTAAAGTAGTGTCACCTGTAGGTGACATTTGGCGTTGACGGGTTAAGCGACCTCACGATACTAGTTTAACTATTATTTAGTCTATCTTTCATGTTTGCATGTCCTTATGTGAAATAAAATAATCGGTATCAAATAGACCCCAAGGACGGGAGTGTGTATAGATTTCAAAGCCAATAAAAGGGTTATTATGCAATTCGACATATTTTCTACCAATGTTAAAAGTTTACTAGACCGCAGGATCAACTTGTCTGAAACTTTCACCATTAAAATCCTGCAATAACCACCGTTTCGTCTGAAGGCCACTGCAGCGCTATTGTCTTCGCTTCGCACATGCGCGCCACTGTTATTAGTTTGTTGGCTCTTCACTGACAGCACTAGGAAATTTGTTTTCGAGACTGTACTGCGCTATGCTACCGCTTACAATGTTTAAAATAATTGCTCAAACATTGGAATTTGAGATTAGCTCTTTATCTTGTTTCTAAATGCGCAAGGAACGTTACGCCTGCCGAAATTCATCCTCGAATTATATACTTACGTTAAAATTGTAATGAGTGATGGAATGGTATGAAAATGAATGAGGCTGTTCAACGAAGAATGTTAAAGTGACCAGAATGTTGTACGAAGGTAGATTCCTTAATTTGTGAATGATAATTTTGTGAGAAAGGTAGATGAGGAACTTCACCAGAATACATGGTGCGCTTTCAGAATATTTTCAGATGAGAATTATCAAGTTTCGGGAAATGTTTTGCATGAGATTGTTATTTGCCACCTATGTATCGCAAACTATGTTCCTGCTCGTTTCCAAGGTTGCTCTTAGACGATGACAAAATATGGCTTCAACATTCTTTACCCGTAGCAGTAAGAAAGGCGAGAACGTTTAAACCAAATCGAAACTGGTGACGAACCGTGAGTTTGCCATATCACACCAGAATCGAAATAAAATCAATGAATTAGCGGCACTGAAGATCTCCTACAAAGCAACAGTTTAAAACTTAATATTCTGCACAAAAACTCATGTGCAGAGTATTTTGGGATAGGAGACGAGTTTGGCTAGTTGATTGTATACCCAGGGATGAAATCGTTAATGCGCAACGATACTGCGAGACTCTGTGAATATGTCCTCGCGAGCAATACAAAAGAAAACGAGATAAACGTTCAGGAAAGGAGTTGCGATGCACCATGACAATGTACGTACCAATACGTCTAATGGCACCATAACGTTAATCAAACATTTTGGTTGGGAGCAGTTTGTCCTTTTTCCATACAGCTGGAACTTTCTGCCGTCTGACTAACCTGAAACGCGAGTTCGGTGTTAAGCACTTTGAAATTGACAAAGAAAGAAAACATTGTGGAGTATTGTTGTTTTCACTGATGGGGTATTTCTTTCAGTATTGTTTGGAGAAATTGGTCACCCGCTATGACTAGCGAGTGAAGATTAATGGGAACTATTTTGAAAAAAAAAAAACAGGTTGTGGACTTGCATGTAAAAATACATTTAACTTGAGCAAACAAGTTTTACTATTTTTTTAAATGATAGATGCTTTCCCTACATCGCTCATAGTACAGCCTTGTATAAATAATATGAAATATATATCAGTTCCTTTAGTGTTTAAATGGTCTTAATATGTATCATTTGCATATCAACATTAAAATATTTATTATGATCATTGACCATACTAATCATTGTAAATCCTGAGTTTTTATTGATATCTGAAAAGGCGGTGAAATAAAAGCACTGAAATGATGGAAATGCGGGAAAGGCAACATCTGAGAGGAATAACGAAAATATACAAGAAATAACATTTTACTCCAGAATCAAACTTCCCTACACCTTACTTCAGAGTTTAACCTTTAGGAAAATGGACAACGTACATTAAGTGGTTAACACAATTCAGAAATTTCCTACTTCTAACTGAAAAAAATCATTTATGTATTCGTATGTAGTTTTCGAGAAAAATGTTTTTATACCTCTGGTAACCAAACTAATATCTAAAGTTTGTAACAAAATCGAGTATTCACCGGGAATCGAGTTCGCAACTTAGGTCTTCTTCAGATCAAGAAGTAGATGTAGTAATCTAAGTAGTAGTAGTATTCTAAGTCCCTTTTATAAATCTTGTTTACTAGAAAAAAATGATTTTTTAAGTAAAAGTTAATACTTATAAGCAAGAATCATCCATACAATTCCAGGCTAGGAAATTAATGTATATGGCACATATACTTGCTGTTTTCTATTGTTTAATACATGACCGTCTTAGAACATTTTGTTGATCGCAACGCAATATTAATATTTGTTGATAATTGCTTTGTCAACTATCGCAAATTTACAAGTATGTTTTGCAGTGCGATAGCCCACTCCTGTAGGAAATAAGGTAAATAGTGTTAATCAATGGACAAAACTGTGCAATATTTCACAAAACCAAGAATGAAGAGACGTATAAGCAAACGACTTCGGGTAGATCACCCAGAGGAAATGGACACTCATCATATACCATGACACTTTTAATCTAAATTTCAGGTAGTAGCAATGTCACAGAAGGCACTATGAAAAATTTTAACCATTAGGGTACGTTGTTATATACCACTGTTATCAATCTTTTGTCCTCTGAAGTTCACACTTAAAATCAAGGACTAACAACTTACATGTAATTGTTTTATTATTTACTACTTTTGGAACATTTTCTTTCTATAAGTTACGTATATGTTAAGCTCTATATAATATATATTTTTGGAATCATTAGGCCTAAATATTTGTTACTGAATGAGTTGAAGATGCTAGCTACATTTCCAATAAAGAAATAAGCGTTTCAGTTATTAAATATACTTGATGTTCTACCTGCACCGCCCTAAAATAAAATATTACAGAAAAGAAATTTCTGACATGAGGAAGATGAATTCACTTCCTTGAATAATGAAATATAATTTCCACAGGCTATTTAAAAATCAAATATTTTTATTTTGGTTAAGGTGAGTTGCAGTATTATATTGCCTTTTAACGAGTACATTTTTTGGTTTTGCCATATTTTAACAAATCTAACCAATTCTGTACTCTTATTAGAAAATGTGTGAAAACGTGTAAGATGTTTTCTTTTGTCATATGAATTTTGAAAACACAAAATAGAATAAATAACACCTTTTTTAATCTATTGGGATTGAATAACAATAAGAATGAAATTATAAAAAGTCTCAATCGGTTATAACTGATTTTCAAAAGTCGAACAAGTATCAACTCAGGATTAAAAATATCATTATTTTTGTGTGTGGTGTACGTGTAATTATGTGGGTACACAAATTCAAACTTGAATATGTAAATTAATTATCAATTAATCCAAAGAGAGAGAAATGAATATCGAAAGCAAATTGATAATATTAATTTTTCTTAAGTATAATGATTTATTTCGATATTCTTGAATCGTTACCGTTGTTATAATTTTATAGTTCAATATTTAAGATTTTTTCTTAAGTGTTGCCGACAGCTTAGCGCGAAGGGTAAGCTACAAGAACGAAATATATTAGTTTTATGACTTTCATAAAGATACAAACTTTAAATTAAAAAAATATATTTTAGTTTAAAGAAACTATACTGATAGTGGAACAGAGTAGCATATTAATAATGTTGTTAAATTGCAGTTACTGATTTCTTAAACTGAGTTAATTGGTAATATTTTCCTTGGGAAGAAATTCAGATTAATTTAAAATAAGAGTCGTGTGTTCTCCTGGACACTTTATGCAATCTCATTAAAATTACTACAAACAATAAATGTATTTTGAGGTTTCCAAATATACAGGCTACTTTGCTCATAAAGAATTTAGAACAATTACATTTTCTTAAATTCTTATTTTAAACGTAACTTGTACATAAACGATAATTGTTACGAAACGGTTTTATGCTTATTAGAAATTATTTTGTCTAAAGAATGTATTTGTTCTTATTTCTTTTATAAATTATTCTCTATCCTCAAAACATTAATGATGTTTTACAGTTACAATCAAACTTGAATAACATTGCTGTTTAAATCAACCTACTGATAAATTCGTCATTAGCATAGCTGATATAAATTAACAGCTCTTTGCTCTTTAATATATTTTTCATGTTTAAATTGGATGTCATTTGTACTACTCAGAAAATCTTAACGAAAGTTGTATCTGGTGAAGTGTGGAGGAAGTGACAGAATTAAATAGGTTTTTTGAATTTGTAACCTATGTCCAGGTAACTTCTTACATATCAAAGGTGTTCGTAATCAAGAATAAATAATATAAATAATTCCGTGATGTGGTGTGAAAAACATTTGAATAAAGCAAATCATTTCTGGCCAGCCAATATTCGGACCTAAACATAATTGTACACATGTGGTCCGCTTTCAGGGCACATATATTTCCATCTCTATTTTCTCACCTGTAACTAAGTGGTGCCCTACGTGTGAGGTTGCCTATGATTATTGTTGCTAGCATTAATCATCTCTAGTTGCATCATAATTGTTCTAAGGGAAAAGTGCAGTCCAATCTTTTATCACTTTGTTAAGTTGCTAGTTTGCCATGGATTCCATTCGTGGCTAAGGGGGTAGCGTATGCGTCTTAGGGGTGGGAGACAGGAATTTCCTGCTGCAGTTCATTTTACCCAAATTGCATATTAAATTGTAGGTTGGTTTACATTTCATATAGCCTTGCTACTGAAATTGAAGTTAAGCTGTGAATCGAAACCAATGAAATTTTCACATTAAAGTGATAACTATATGCGTATTTGTTTGAATTGATAAAAAGAAACAACCTCGCTCAAGTATATAAACTGCAATGTTCAATTAGAAAATTATTTAAGGTACTATAGTAGTCCATTTAAAATACGGTGTAAATACAAAGATAATAAAGTAAAACGTGTATATTTTTTCATGTTTTCAATATTAATTTTTGCAGGATTGATTTTTCTATTAATTTCGATAGAATTAAATTCATGCGTCTTATAAAAGTGATTTAAGTAATGTTTATATTATTACATATTCAAATAGAGGGGGAAAGTTGTTCTATTTATTACGGCATTCGACATAAAACTTGAAAAGGATTTTCATATTGAACCAAAAATTGTAAACAATATTTTCATAAAAACATGAAACATTCAACTACTCCAAGACGAACTAATAATAAATGTTTTATTGCAGGTGACATTTATATGCCTATGTCAATTAACCTACGTCCTGTGAGCCAAAATGGAACAATATATCTAAGAACAGAAAACGTCAGTGTTAAACCAAATCTTGGGAACGTGTTTGTTTATTTTGATATATTACATGGACAAGACAGTGTTTACAGTGAGTATAATCTTACAAAGTATAAACTAAAATTAAATCAAGTTCAACTTCACGCCTTACTAATGTAACAGTACTCATAAAAGTCATTTTCGTATTATAGGACAATACGCTGGTTAATATTTCTTATATGAACTGGTGAATTTTATATGCTCATATAATTTTAAGCTAATGAATATTTATCAAAACGAAACAAAATAAATAGTGAATAATTTAAAGTTTCACTTTTCTTATTATATTAAAATTTTACATAATTTTAAAATATATGGTATATTACTGCGCCAAACCAAATCCAACATTCTCAGAAATTGTCGGTTTTGCGTTTCGAAGGCGCACAATATCGGTTCGACAAACATTAAAGTAACTTTATGAAATATTAATTTGGTGTTATTCTGATTTATTATATGTTTTAAATTGATGTAATTTATTGCGAGAAAACTTCTTTAAAGTTTTATAAAATTTAATGGTAGCTTAATATCGTGTTACTAAAATGCGATATTACGTCTACAAAGTATTACTTGTAATATAATGCTAACTCACTAATAAGCAGATAACTTGATATACGATATGTTTCAAAACTAACAAGTCGACTGTTTTTCCACTCTTGATGAGATGCAAATTCCGAAAAGAACTTTGTTAATGACCTTGCTTAATTGGTCCATGATTTTTGTAACAATTAAAATATTACCGCGTTCAATCAAATTAACTAAACAAATTATAAGTGCTCAGGATAAAGTAAGAAAGAATTCTTTCAATATTGAGATTATTCCCTAATTGTATATAATACGTGAGAGATGTAGTTTGATATTAATTTTAAAACCTAATGAAATTTTTTGTTCAAATAATTATGACAATTTATGTTTGTTTCGATGTTAGTATCTCATATGTAGTGTCGGAAATACTCCAAGATAACAGTTAGGTATATTAGAAGTTACGCTTGAAGATACTAAATTTATAAATTTCCATAAAAGTGCGCAATATTTTTGTTGACTTATAATAATAGTACAGTGCTTACGCAACATTAATACAATGTGGAATTATATACGTGGGTTTGCAGCTTCAAGTTAGAGTTCAACTTTGAAACCCCAATATCTTCATTTAGGTTGAAGTTATGTTCTATTAACCTTTTAATAAAGAATTGTAATACTGAGAAGATGTCGTGATATCCAACATAAAAAATTTTATTGTTTAAATAATAATAATAACAATTGGACATGTCATATATTGGACTTAGATTCTTTAAATTCTAAAACATTATTTATTCGGAATCACATATATTAAATTTTCCTTATCAGATCCATATTAAAATTATTTTGTATACTTTTCAATTTATGTATTTAATGAATAAATATAGAGCTTGTTCTTTTATCCACATTCGTGTAAAACATCTTATCAACTTATAATAACTTACTTACAAACCCCACCAATCTAATCCAACTCGAGAGTAAAATAATAATAATAATAATAATAATAATAATAATAATAATAATAATAATAATAACAATAATAATAGCAATCGACCTGAACTCGATCAGAATGGTCGAGCGAAAATGACTTGATGGTACGGATACTCCATCTGCAGTCAGTGACGCGTTAGTGTTATGATTCAATGCTCGTTGCTCACCAAAAAAGAAAAAAACAATATATATATATATATATATATATATATATATATATATATATATATATATATATATATATATTTCAACTTTTGGATAGCAAAGTTTACTACAACAACTTATTGCTTGTGTATATATACTATACTAATGTGTATATATACTATTCATTGTGTATATAGAATTATCCATTTCAAAATAGTCATATAAAAGTTCATTAATTAATGAATTTCCATATCCGATATTGTAAAATGTTATCTAAAGAAAATATTCTGCCGAATAGGTATCAAATAATTGACTAATTCGAGAAATTTTGACTTTTTCAAGTTTACAAAAAAAATTCAATTTCAGCTTAGTGTTCTCAATTTTTCAAAATTGAATAATGAAATTTAATTCACAAGCGAAATCTCTTCAATTGTCATCTCCTATTTTAAAAAAATAAGTTTAAGGAAACTTTCAGGTCCAATAATTTTCTAACAACTCATATAGTTTTCAATAATATATTTAAAAAACCTCTTAATGAGTAATATTTCTCAAAATTGTTAATGAATCGTATTTCAAATCTAACAGTATTAAATTCATCCCTATTCATTAGCAACATAAATATTTTCTTTAATTTTTATTCGAGGTTTTTAGTTTTTCATTCTTTACCATTTCGAGAGAGAAAAAGAATGCCTTCTGTGTCAAAATGGGCTTGAACACAAAAAAAAAAAAAAAAAATCCAGGAAAATTAAAACTCATCAAACTCTTGCATATAAAGTCAGGAGAAATACGCGGTCACTCGGCTTCGCTCCCTTAAAAAAAATATGTTCCAGTTAATCAATTCTCCGATAAAGTAAAGTTATGGACGAGATTCAATTACAACAAACAGGTCCCTATTAGGACAAAATGACCAAAACTTTAGGCCAGTTAAAGAGGATTTACAAATCACAACCTCACTATAAGAGAGCATGTCACGTCACACAACTACTTCTTAAAAAAGTAATTCGAAGTCACCTAGTATAATATTTTTTTCTTTTACCTTTTATTAGCAGTCACAAAATTGGTCTCGGTAACTTTCTCTGACTAAGTTCTTAATGGTAGATGCAATTGAACAGACTGGGCAAATGCATGCAAAAAAAAAAAAATACTATAACACAAATCGGAGATAAAGCCTAATTTATCTGCACACAAAGTAGATACCAGTATACTACAGAAGGATAATAATTAGGCATTCAATGTGAGCTCCCGATAAAGCAGAAAGACCTTTAAAAAGCTTCTGCAATAACTTATTAACAGAAGCTCGACTTGTCCACCACACAATTTTTAAGCTTCGACAAATCAATTTCCACGAAAATCTAAATGCAACGACTGGGCCTCATTTCTCCGAACTATTGAACATTCTCATGAAAAAGACAATATTCATTAAAGAATACTCAGGAAGGAAAGGAAAAACGCCATTAAGCGCGGGCATGCAAAGGGGAAACTTTGGCCCCCGCGGCTCGGAGTCCTGGTCCTTTTCCTGAAGCAAGTAAAGGATTCTGGAATTCGTTATTCTCAGAAAGTTTACTTACAATAGTGAAACCGCAATAGTTTTCCGAGCACAAAGGACAATTATAACTTATTTCTGTTCTTTGGCACACACTTCCAATTCGCCCAATGCTGACTACTGCGACAAACAAACCAAGGAACTGCACAAGCAACTTAAGAAGGAGTTCCCCTCCATGCGGACCGAAAAGGGAAAGTCAGCGACCACAAAAGCAAACGCTGACTCGAAGCGTCGTGGAAGAAGCCACGCCCACCTTTAATGGATAGCAGATTTTATTCTCTCTTGTAAACCGCAGTCTATTTCTTTCCTTACTTTATTTTAACAAAAGAACAAATCCAAATAAAGAATACAATTCTTTTAAAAACTAATTTTAGTAAACTCTTACAGAACCTGGCTTTAATAATTACACAAATAGACTTAACATTTTTCCCTTTTACAAGATATCAATTATTATATCTCTTAAATTCTTCGAGATAAAGAACTGTTGGAATGAGTCCATTTTTTCAGAGATAACAGGAATGTCCAAAGACGACTTGTTACACGGTGGAGGTGTAAACAGGAACTGTCGCTTACAGTCTCTTGTGGCACATATATTTGTAAGAGTAATGCACATATATAGTTGCGTATTATTTTACCAACGGCCTGAGTAATTTTATCATTACGAAGCGTTCTTACCCCGGGTTATTCCTCGCTTTAGGTGTATCCTACTTTCATGCCAAATATTTCTTAGAGTTGTCTGGTCATGCGTAGCCCAGACTTCATGTTTCTAAAGATATTGCGCTAAGAGAAATATCTATTGAGTTAATACCTCCTCTTTTACTCTCGTTTCCCCTCCCATCTCAAAAATTAATTCCAATTGAAATTTATTCAATTTCGTTTCTTAAGGTACCTATTTCACTAGGCAATTACCTTTACCATAAATATTTTACTGTACATTTCCTGCGATAGGCTTGTCAATTCCAAATCTCCAAATAATTAATTTGAACTTGATATCATCGAATTACAAGAACTGATTAGACCATACCGACTCCTCGCCATTTTGTTATAAAAGGAATCTTAATTAAAGTTGAATCGACTTTTTGTCAAACGATAAATGTCAAGTTTTGTAAGAGACGAAATTAAGAATAATTTTGTGTTTGCTACGCATAGATATATATTTTGCGATAAATCTGTACTTCTCAAGCTTTTCCATATACTTGGTATATTATAAATAAATATCTGTTTTTGAAAACACTATAAATTGTAGTATAGTTTTTTTTCATTTTTTCTGAAAATTTGTTTTTCTCAGTTGATTCGTTTTACAAAAAGCAATTCTATTATTTACCTCATATGGTGCTGATAGAAATATATAAATATATATTGCTTCCAGAAAATTCTGAATACGCGCACAATCTGACCACATAAGTTATTTATTATACTTAATTAAATTGAAGAATTTAATATTTATCTAATACCAAAGATTTTATGATGCATACATTGTGCACTACTCTATTGGTTTAAAAAAAAAGTAAGATATATTTAAAAAGAGAGCTAAGTATTGTATTTGCAATAAAATATTTTAATGTGCATTAAACTATTTTTTTATTTTAACAGATAAATAATATTTTCAGTGCAAAAAGAAATAAACTTACATTTATGTAGTTCAGGTGAACATAATTTTACGTACTTACTTGTACATCTTGCAATAGAATGCGCAATATCAATCAACGCTATCCATAGCAACTGGCTGAAAATTTTTGCTTTTCAATATGCGTGCTTATCCTATGTAGAATTCAGTTGTTGCAAAATAAAATAAATATAGTTAAAATCTTTTACTTGTGATTTATTGTAATGGATCACAAATGAAATAAATATATAAGCTGAATTTCAATTTTTTGAACTGTTCATGTAATATACATGGGAATGCAGTTGTTCTTTAGTTCGACCAGGCGATTATTTAAATATTGTTGACTCTATTGTTACTATGTTTCTAAATGGTGGTCAAAAAGTGTGAGAAACCCAAATAAAATTCGAAAAATTCAGAATCGGGAGGAAACGAAAAGTGTAATAACAGCATCCAATAGAGAAAATCAGACATACTACACCATTACCCGCTTTCTTGAAATGGCAGCATCTTATTCAAAAGGGAATACCGTCGAGTGATACATCATATAGGACCATTTTTCCAGGAATCCAATGTAAAATGTTTTAGGCTCTACGACCAACTGTTGAAAAGTTGTAACCAATTTTCTCCAGTTAGCTGGAGATAACACTTCTGGCAATATTAATAAGAAAGTGTGCCCCACTGACAAATCTTACCGCAATTATTCAGAGTTCCATCCCACCTGATCAAATCCTTAAATGTATATGTTGCTATCAGTCATCCATAACCTTGCACAGCATGTCCTCAGGAATGCTGGCACACACATCAATAATTATGTTGAACGTGGTTAATGTCCTTGATTTCGTACCTTACGCAACAGATTTTACGTAGCCACACAAACAAATCCAATAAAATAAAGTCTGTAGAAGGCGGTTATCATTCCACAGGTCCCTTCCGTCCTATACATGTTTTCGGGAATTGTTCATGGAGGTGCCCATGAACTCACGATCACATAATCCGAACGAATGGTGCCCCGTCCTGTTGATTGAATAAGGAAAAAGAGCCATGCGAGGGACCGTAGGATCTCCTCCTTAAGCATGTTGCGGTAGGTAAGTGCATTTAAAATGCCCACGATGAAGAATAAACAAAATATGCGGGTACCTGATATACCGCACTATATCATCACTTTGTCAGAGCCAAAGGATAGAACCAGAAAATCGTCGTCTCAGTGTTGATTGATGTCACACCGATATCGGTGTTTTTTTCCAGCTCGCCTGACAGAAAAAATATCCTGGCCGATTTTTCTGCGTCCACTCACATAACTCGACTCCGCGGTCTGTATCACAGAATGATAGATGTTTGGATTTCCTTATCTTATATGGATGTCGCCTATGCTCAGATACGATTCACAGGACAGATGTACGAGATACACCACTTTCTTGGGCTAGGCATGGGTAAACTGTGTAGAACGTTTAGCGAATAATGAAACACGGACTGGCTGTCGTGTCATTCGGCGCTGTAAAAGCCCTGCCTGCTTTCGATTTTAGTCCACCGACCCGGTTTTCTTAAATTTCGATATAACTTTCCACACGTTACTATGAGAAATAGACTACCATTCTGGGTAATAGGCGTTGAAATAATCTGGGATCGATCTGCTGCTGCGCTCACTCGTGATCAATATCCGCTGCGCTCTCCGAATCCGCTTATCCGTTGCTAGTACCATTCCGTGTTAGACCAGCTAAAACAAAAGAAAATCGGTTAGAACTTTGCAACACTTTGCCGAAGAACCAAAATTTCACCATTGGATTTCTGGAATGATTTCAATCATATTTTATGTATCACACGATACAGTTCCCATTTAAAAACGTTCCTTCTGTTCCAAGATGGCGGGTTTGATAGTGTTGCGCAATGATGCCATATATGTCAAAAGCTTTTCCTCCTCATCTGTTATCATCACTTTTCTTCTTTTCCTCCCAATTCTGAACTGTTTGGATTTTATTATGTGTTTTGTAATTTTGGACCAAACTGGCAATTTCCAATTAAATCGCTACTACTCTTTAGTTACCAATCACTAATTACTTATTGATATTATTTATTATTTATTCATCACAATGGAGTTTACCTATAATTACATAATTAAAATTACTAACTATCCACTCTATTATAAATAAATAGTTAATACTTGTTAAATAACCATACAAAGTGCTTGGAATGAGACAAGAGAAGAAGAAAGTTATGATGGATAACTGCTATTATGTACTTTAATAAGTGACTAATAATATATATATATATATATATATATATATATATATATATATATATATATAAAGAGGGAACGAATATAATTTCCTTAGGAAATAAAGGTTCCCTACTATTGCTCTATGTGATCTATTGTTCTACGCAACTACTTCTGTATACTAAGTTTCAGATAAGTTTGGTAATAAAATGGAATTTAAAATATACACACCTGAATATAAAATATCATCTGTCGTAAAGTCAGTAAGTTTAGAACTACCATGATACTTTTGTTTCTACATTAATAAGTTAAGTCATTTTCGTAATAGGCATTGTGGAATTTTTTGCATATCTAATACAGATAATCTATTCTAATGTGACTATGTTTTGTAGTTTCGGATAATGGCAATTGGAACTGATTATTTTGAGCATGGTCTTAATTATGTCAGAGGAAAATATTAACGAAAATTGAACTCAGTGCTGTTGAAATCCAATTTTGTGACTATCCTAAACTACTGCACTCAATTTCGTGAAACAAATATATAATCAATTAGAAGTCGTATAAAATTCGTTTCTTTATAACCATTTATTAGAATTTACTAAGATGAAATACATAAGAAATATTACAGTTTCCATGGGAACTCAATTGCCATTTCAGTCGACTATAGCAAAGAATCAGCGACTTCTCAAGCAATGAAACCTACAAATTATGTTAACATGCATAGATCATAATGCACAGTCTAAACATCTTAAATAAAATAGAAACAGTAGCTTTGATTTCTTATGTGTCATATCTGAAGGATTAAATACTACCACAAAAATCTACCTTTCAGGTTGCAATTATGGTAGGGATCCAATTTGCCTTCTAATGTATTAACATTTAAGTACCTAGGTATTATATCGATGTAATTTCTTCTTTCTACTTTATTTCTTTGTAATTTATGTAATTTCTTTGTTTGTTCGTTTCATCACATATGATTATATCTGTCAATTAAATATCGTACTTACGATATATCCACAATTATAATTACCTTGATTAGATATCAACAATTATAATTACCTTGTTTTCGTTTCGAGAGAATTGCAGCTGATTTTGTTCTGTTTTCAATTGAGGAAAAGTTATTGAATTTAATTTTGCTAGTTTCAATGACCATTCACATTGGCTGATTGCCATACGGTTTAGAACATGACAATGATCTAATTATACAAATATATATTCATATTATACTAAAAACATAACTTCTTTTACAATATTTCGTTGACGATAGAAAAAATATAAAATATTTGTAAAATGTTTCTATATACAGAATATACATTTTTTTTACAAAATAAAAAATATAATATGCACAAAAAATACATTCACGACTTAGCAGAACCTAAGTCAGTTTACAAGTATTCCCACAAGCTTTAAACGCAGTGATTTAGCAACAGAGTACGTACTGATTTTTTTGAAACTTTCATGTTTGGTAAGAGTTAAATCGATTATTCAACGAGTTAAAGAGTTGTACAATTTGTGTACAATCGTGTTTGAAAACAAAGTGTGTTATAAATAGGAACTTTGACATGTTACTTCGTTTCCGTATTATATCCATGTTTACCTTAGTTCGTTTTTATAGTTCTTGTTTCTTGTGCACCTAAAGTAATATTTTATATAAATACAAATAAGGAAGTGTTAGAATATTTTGGTATTTTAATAGCGCTCTGCAAGAAGTATAATATGAAGTATTGGTTATTATTCTTATCACTATTTTGGAGTATAGCAACTTTCTTAAATTCACTGGATTAACCCCAAAACGCTATTCCATATCTGCTTTTGGTGTAGAAGAGTGCAAGGTAAGCTGTTAATACTGCTTATCTGCTTAAAATGGGAACAAGTGAACTTGTTTCGTAAATTACAGAATATAATTCGTGATTTAAGATTGCAATATGTTGAGAGCACGAGATGTTCAAATATTACCCACAATTGGGGGCAATATTACCCACAAGAAAAAAAAATAACTGTTTCGGCTGGCTCCGTTATTTTGTCGTCTATTTGAAGTGCTGCAAAGGATACCCATTTAGCTTGGTTAGGATGAAAGTAAATTCAGGAAATCGATTACCAGGGAACTATATGTGATATACTGCTATTTCTTTAGGAGTGTGAGTGGTTCTGATTTTATAATGATGTTTTGTATCGTCTGCATATAAAATAAGTCTAGTCGCTATGGGATGGTCAGTCACGCCATTTATGTAGAGAGAAAATATGTAGGACCCAAAATTGATCCTTGTGAAACACCTACGTTGATGTACTCATGTTTTGACTCGTGCTTACTCATATATTTCGAATCTTGGTTTAAGTGTGATACTTCTACAATTCTATTGGGGAGATAGCACTTTGTCCGTAATAATGGAATACCCCGTGTACCGTATCTATACAACTTATTTACGAACACCCTATGTTCTATGCAGTCAAACGCTTTCATCAAGTCACAGAACACATAGAAACGGTAGCATCTTTTATCTATGACGTGTATGAAGAAACGAAATCGCAGATAGCAGTTACAGTTTATTTCTGAAAAAAATCGAATGAGCATATTAAATTTAAAATTTTGGTGTATTCTACAAAGGAAAACGGTTTGAAATACTGACGTAGAAGAAATGGAACTCTTGTGAACCTAGGACCCATCTCTCTGTACAAACGACACCCGCATATCGACAAATATTACTTCGTTTTTACTGGTTTGGGCCGCAAATATTTTTGTTTGCACTGTAATATAGTATAAACAATTAAGAAAACAAAGTGGAGGGCCAAGTTCGCACAGCCCACCACAAAGCCCTATGATTCTTTTAATTGACTCTTCTGAAATAGTTTTGTTTGTACCGGATTGTACCTTTGATTTGTTATGGTTGTACCGTCCTAGATTATGAAAAATTAACAGAACACAGTGGGGCCCAGTTCAAATAGTTCAAACAGGCCAGTCACATCAACACTTAATACACCAGATACACATGACTTTCGTATGTCATATGAAAGTACTTGTTTAGTACCGGATTTCGTCTTAATGAGTTTTAGTTTAACCATAATAGATTATAATAAATTAAGGAAATAAATTGGGGGCTGAGTGAACCCGCCCCCCTCCTTTGTTTTAATTTAACACTTTCGGACCCAGGTCATTGTGGCGTTTTCCTACATTTTCACTTAGTGACATATTGCTAAAAAATGTTTTCTTGATTGATAATGTTAAGGCCTTGCATTTTGCAAGAGGGATATGGCTATTTTTTTGTAAGTCATATTGCTCTGTTGTTATCATAATGGAAATTATTGCGGGAAATGTAGAGTTGAAAATTTACCAAATTTCCCTACCTGGATTTCAAGATTTTTTGTAGCTGGAACTAATGTTGCCTCATAGGTCGCAGTCATCTAAAAAAGTTGGCGTGCTGACAAGGTACAACGAAAACATGAAGTGGTTGGTTGCCATGAAAAGAGAGAGAAAAAATTCTCTTTCATCATACAGCTTCCCTAACTACAGTATCACTACTTATGGTGTGATCTGTAGGCCAAAGAGGAGGCTTTTACATAGTGGTACGTTTGTTCCAATGTAGGCAGCGAGAGGGAAAAAATAAATTGGAAAAAAGGAAATTTTTCGATTTTTCGAAAAAAATTGGTAATTGAAATTTCCTGTAGCTTAAACAGTGCCACCAGAGAGGCACAAATTATCTTAAAATAAACTTCTGTACCAAACTAATATAAATTACAAGTACCCTGACTGTATATAATACATTAAATACTTCATTAAAAGTATATTTCCTTCTACCTTAAAAAGTTAAATTTATCTTCCCACTTAGAGAACAAGGTCTACTGTACACCTCAACTATACTTTCTCTACCTGAGCAAGTGAGAATTTCTATAGTGTGTTTTGTAGGCCAAAGGAGAGGCTTTCAGATACTAATATATTTGTTCCCATGTGGCCAACAACAGAGAAAAGTAGCCAACAGGAGTGAAAAATTGATATTTCTGAATTTTTCCCCCAAAATAGCGGATTAAAATTTTCTGTGCCTGGAAAAACTGCTAACAGACGGTGCAAAGTCTCTTGAAGAAAAGATTGGTACAGTTCGCGGCACAGAATTTGTTACAAAAATTCTAAGTCCAAATGAATAACAAACTCTTGCCCAGTTTTCTTATGCATTCCCGCAATACATGTATCAATCGATTAGTTGCATCTAGTATTTATTCCAACACCTCCCCGTCCTCCACCTCTCCTTCTCTAAAGCAGTCTGTGTGACGTAGTACACTCTTTCCATTCAGCTGAAAAAGAAACAGGAATCAAGTTTACAACGTTATAGCTTTAAAACAGTCTTTTCCATTCGTTTGTTCTGAAATATTTTTAAGAGACTAAATTAAAGGAAAGTCACACAATCTTCCCAGAGCTTCATAAATATCTTTAGTTTCATTCATTTCTTTCTTTATAGAGTGCAAGCTAGTAAGATGCTCCCTAAGAAATCTATGGAAATTGCCAAGAGCTGTAAAATATCTACGGACAGAAACGAGTTTTATTCAATTATTCATTAAATTTCTTTTCAGTAAGTGGAAGCAAATGTTTCAGGGGCGTCATTTGGCCAGGACAGGAGGGTGTAATTCCCCCTCTCTTGAGCTTCATAAATACGTATTGTTTGATCAATGTATAGTAATACACTAATAAAAAGTGAAAAACTTATGTCGCTGGAGAATCTCTTCCTTCTCCCCCCCCCCCCCGAATAAAGTATAAAAGACACTGGTTTTAACAACAAACCTATAGAGTTATGATAGCACATTGCTAAAGAGCTTACATTTGGTTTCAAGAGTCGAAGGTTTGATCTCAAGCCATGTGACTTCCTAGGTGACATTGAGAGAGAGAGAGAGAGAGAGAGAGGGATTCAAGTATGGAGACAGAGAGGAATGATTTGTATACACAGATTTAGAATTGGGGAAAAATGAGCGGACTGCATTCGTATTATGACGAAAATTCTGATTTTTTGAAAGATAAGAAGGGAAGTTTTCGAACTGCCAGGATCACATTAGGCAGTTGTCGAAATAATGTGGAGAACTCTTTTTAGAGCATCAAATGATTACGAAAGGAGAGAAAGATCTTCAGAACTGATGAATTAAGATTTTAAAAAATCTGGTTCCGGCGACGGGTTTCGAACCACGAACCTTGTAGTCATCGAACCATGACTTTATCCGTTCTGCTACGGATAATTCTATTACTGGTTCCCATACGTTGCCCTTAGCTGCGTTGAAAGCTACCTTAAGGGGATATTCCAAAAGTTGACTCGGTAGATGCGCCGTTCAGTTAGGACGTAAACCTCTTGTAACTTTGTTACAATGTGCAAAATGAACTTCCTCTTCTTCAGGACACTTTTTAAAGCTTTTAAATTTGTTACTATTGTTTTAATTAAGTGACATTTGATAGAACCATCTGATAAAGTAGTGCCAAGCCCTGTGCGTCATTGTCTGTTAGGTGAATGGTTAATGTAAGTTACTTTTACGTGGATGGTCCGAGCTTCCAATCAAGACCATTCTTATTGATTATTTTATTTGAGCTACGCTCATACTGTATATTTCACAAGTTCAATTTTGAAGTACTGTAGTCAGAGCTAGTTTAATTCGAAATAATTTTCCAATATTATATTTGTTACGAAATTTACATGGCACTCCTCACTTGTTTGTAGCCCTGCGTAAATGCAAAATTGTTTTAAAGTATATTTCACTCTCAAGTTTTATTGGTTTTTTAATTGTCTTTCAACTTTATTTTATTATTATTTTCTGTTTCTTAATTATAACATATTTTCTATTTATATTGCATTGTATGTTACACGTTTATTATTTACATTTTATGTCTTACCTTTGAAGAGGAGCTTTTGACAATTCAGAGCAGCAGGGATATACATAGGATGCAGGCCTTTGCAATCAAGAGCTTTTGCCCCCACGAAATCACTACTTTTTTTTTGTAAATTATATCTAATTTTAGAGATGATGATAGCAGGGGCGGATTCAGGGGAGTGCGTCCGGTCGATCACATCCCCCAGAATATGGAACTTTTTATACTTTTTATTTTTAAAAAAAAACATATCCTAAGTATTTTTCATCTTTTATTATAAACTTAAATTAAAACCTAAAGTAAAAAGGCCTTACTTTCTTAAGAAAGTTAATTCTGCAGAAGACCTACTTCTCCTTTTCTAAATTTGTTATTTTTCTCTTCTTTCTTTCTTTCTTTCTTTTTTTTTTTTTTTTTTTTTTTTGCAATCCGTTCTTACCTTGATTTGACTTCGAACGACCGCCCCTCCCAAACAATCATCCTGGATCCTTCCCTGGATGATAGACATTTTAGTAAAATATGCCCTCAATCGCTGAAATAAATTCCTGTCAAGCTTTCGATCGCTGAAATAAATTTATGTCTACGGCCCTGAAAAACAGTGACGATTTTGGGAGTGATAAGTTACTAATGCCTCCCTGGAGCAACGAAACTTCCCGAGAATTCATATCTCCGATAATTCAGAATGTGATTTGTGCATTATCACTTTTCTTTCTCAGTTTCTTGAAACGCATCAAAAAGGAACTGTTCTGAAGTATTTACTGGTTCTCACTATGACCCGATTTCAATATGGCCAACCTTGGACATATACACATCTGAAATATATTTTTTTTATGACAGTGAACCCGAAAACTATCCATTCGACACAAATATAGGATATTTTCGATTCTTTATTCCTGTCCCCCTCCCATTGTCAACTCGAAGCCAACCAATTCTTATTTTTGACTTACGCACCATCCACTGTGTCACTTTTCATCTTTGCATATGAATTCGACACTAATTTCCTTCGTATTTGACTACTTTTACATGTCACCTTCACCTCTTGGTAGAGATATTTTTTTTAGTATCTCGGCCCCACAACTATGGAGAAATTTCAACTAACTAAGTATAATTATAAATTATCATCTGAAACACAACAGTACGGGCGATCTTTTTCGCGGAGGAATTCGTTAACTACTGTTTCAATATCAATGTATTGGCTTTTTTCGCTGTCCATGCTGAAGATTGCCTAGGGCTAAACTTCATCTGCACTATTGTGCAATGAATATAGGTTTTAGTGGTTTAATTTACTGAATACTCACTTAGATGTTGCTCTCGTAACAGAAAAAGGGATATACAGTTATAAAAGAAAAATGAAATGAAATATCTAATTTTTACGTCCCACGATTATGCTGACTATGCTAATGGAGAGAGTAATGATGAGAAATAAATGAAATTGTTTAATGAAAAAAGTGGGAGGAAACATCAGAAACTCGAGGACACTCTTGCACACGGTGTTTGTCCATAGTAAAGTTCATTGGTCGTGAGCTGGGATCGAACCAAGGACCCCATGCACCATAGGTAAATTTATAAAAGAATACGCGTCTAAACAAATACGGAACACTACTATCAAAGAGAGTTATATAAAATTAGATTTTTTGTTATTTCATTCTAAGTTAAAAATTCAATAAAGCTACTGTTCGAAAACTTAAAGTTGTTGCTGCAAGGACGTGATAAATCTTTTCATTAGACTTCGCAGTCCCCTCCACAGCTTCTTTTTCATGTAAAGCTAAAGTAGTCTCATTTTAGACATCGAGGTAAAATAGTGGAATTACAAATTTTCAATGGGGCCCATTTGACTCTGGGCAACCTCAACGCACTGCCGTTACTTACGTCACTGTTCAGGATGCATGATGCAGCTTCTGCTTGTAGGAATACTTTCTAAGGCAGTACGAGTTTTTTTTAACTGCTGTGTGAATTAAGTTGTATTTGCTAGAAGTGTCGATTAAAGGAAACTAAAGATTCTACAATCAGACACAAATAATCTCTTTCGAAACTCTAACGGAAAACGAAACGAATCGTACTAAACATGTTACGCTTTTGAAAAGAAAAAGAGCAAAGCAGTAGTTGCACATAAGCTTAATGGTGTTTTTTGGATACAAATGTATAACTTACAAAAGTCATGTTCACGTCATGGTTTGATAGATGAAGGGTTAGTAAAAGGAATTCTTATGCTGGTGGTCGTGGGTTCGAATCTGCTCTTCTTGTTACTTTTTTCTCTTAGCTACACTTAGTTTGTACATTCCAAACGTCGAAGTTTGGTTTGGATTATTTATGAAAGCAGGTAGAGAATTAATTGTAGTCGAAATTAGTTTTAAAATATGAGATTATAATTACATATTTTGTCTTCAACTTATTACGTATGAATTTTTATATCAAATTTTCCAGTCTTTATTTAATTCATCTTCCTGTGTAATACAATGAACATTTGCAGAGCGACATCAGTCGGACGAAAGTACTATATCCCATTGTTACTCTAATATACCTAGGTATTTTTCATATATTTATAAATTGTTTACTAAGTAAAAATTTATGGCGGTCCACATTATGTGTCATATAATAGACCGTACGAACGCTGACATAGTAGAAGGCGTACTGCAAATATCTCTCGTGATAAAAAGTAGGGGTCTTCTTCACTAGATTTGAACCACTGTTATAGGGGTTTTGGTTTACATAGCAAGCATTATACCACTCGGCCACCAAGTCTCGCACGTTAGCCTCTTTATTAATGCAGAACAAACTGAGACACATTCACTGGTGTCGCGTAATGTATTTCATAAAATTTTATTAATAAGTGGGTCGATTTAGGTAGCCCTCGAGAGGGCTGATGGTTTTCTGGGCGAGCATTTATTAATAGTGTGTATAGTCCCCTTGGGACTCGATTACAGCTGCCATACGCCGTGGCATTGAATCCACCAGGGAAATGATATAGCGTTGGGTGCAGCAGATCCACCCCGCATCTTCAATACGCTCCCAAAGATCATTAGATGTTCTTGGAGGATTGTTCGATCAGGTTTCCCGCAATGTTCTTGCAACAGAGGCCCACGTATTTTCAATATGGTTCAGATTTGCTCCATGAGAAACCCAGTCAACTATTTCGACATCAGGTTGCCTTTGCAACCATGTCAGAACCACATTTGAATTTTGTATCGAGCTATTGTCCTGTTGCAAATATAGGAAGCGTTTCATCCAGATGTTCCACATACTTGTGGGCGTTTAGGCGACCAGGAATCCTGTAGATTCCTCCGAAATTTGCAGCCTTGCCTATCCATGCCCAACAGTGGACAGTTACATTTCCCATTCGACCAGAACGGGAAACGTATTCAGAGGCATGCCTTTTTCCAGGGGGGCGGTAAACACGCTTCGGCCCGCAGTTTTCACTTTAAAATATTTTTTCGTCTGTGAAAACGACCTCGTCCCACACACGTGCAATATTTAACTGTGCAAATGCCAGACGGCCAACCATGTGGTCTTCTGTTAGTAGCTCCTTAACAGCTGCAGATCTCAAACCAAAGGTTTTGAGTCTACGACGGACAGTCGTAACATCGCCTGGGAAATTGGTTTCCTCCCGGGCAGACATGAACAGGTGCTCACGGCATTGGGCAATTACAGTCTGGTCTTCTTTGGCAGAGGAAACTCTTTGTCGCCCACTTCCTCTTTTATGTCTTACATCTCCTGTTTCCTCATATCTCCTCCACCGCCTCCGTGCTGTAGCACGGTTAACGCCATATCTCGCGCCTGCCTCGCTATAGTTCATGCCCGCATGCTCAATTAAAGCAATCACGCTGCTTTTAACAGAAGCTTCGTAGTGAGCCATTTTCACACCAGAAGCAAAATGATAACTTTTCTTAGGTGTTTGAACGGAACGTGCTTCATGTGGCGTCACGTAACAAGACGGAGTTTCCTCTCATTGGTATAGACGATATCGTACACCCTCTGCTGGGTGTTACGTGTCGGAAAAGTGCTTTTAAGCAGTTCATGGCGACCGCTTTGAAATCAAATGTAAAGTATGAGAATTAAATTTGTCATATCTGTAGTCTGGTGTAGAGACAAAACAAAATTGGAAACCAAAGGTTTAGGAACAACTCAGATTATTAATATAAAACAAGTCAAAGATTATTAACTTGTATTATCATACAAGAAATGCCAGAATTTTGAAACAAAGAAAAATAACTTAGAAATTTGCAACTGAAGACAAGAAAAACTAACTTAAACACACTAAAAGGCATGAGTAGGGGGATAAATGGGGACGTCAGCAATGAGGATATATATGTCCCCGTCTCGATTAAGGCGAGGGATGGATTTTACCATTTCACTTTGACGGAATAACGTAGAGGTAGGAGAGGAGGGGAAAGATACATAACAGCTTTAAATATAAAAATAAAAGTGTTCGGTGGTGAATAACTCTTGAACTACCCCATCGTTCTCAATCACATTTTGAACATAGATGAAATTCGAAACTGGAAAGCTTTTTGTTATTTCATTATGATATTATAACTTGTAGTAGAGGAGGGGAGGGTAAATATATGGAAATGAATAAAACTTAATAACTCTTGAACAATCCGACTGATCCCAATCAATCAAACATTCAATATAGATAAGGTTGGGATGTTTTCATTTTTTGCCTTGACGGTACAATGTAGGGGAGGGGAAGGGGGACTATGAAAAAAATAAAAGTAAAAATGTTGTCTTGGTGACTTCATCACGCTTAAACCACGGAACTGATCTTAATCAAATTATCAACATAGATGACGTTCGGACCTGGGGTGGTTTTTATTATATCCCTTTGAAGGTAGAACGTGGGGCAGGAGGAGGGGAGGGGAGATTTCTATAAAAATGAATAAAACTTAACAACTCTTGAACCACCTGACCGATCTCTATCTAATTTTCAACATAGGCGATGTTCGGGCCTAGAAACTTTTGTTTTAATATTTTCACTTTCACGGTAGAACATAGGAGAGGATAAGAGAAGGGGAGATTAATATATAAAAAATAAATAGAACAACTCTTGAACCATCCAAGAGATTTCGATCAAATTTTCAACGTACATGACATTCAGGCCTGGGATAATTTTTGTCATACCGTGCCCCCAACATGGAGAGGGGAGAGGAATACATAAAAACATCGAAAATGACCAATATCAAAGAGTGCTTTAGTAATAGTAAAACTATAACATATCACTATTTTTCTTTAATTTAGCCCAGCGAAATCGGAGTGCGACTTAGATTCGAGGACGTCTTAAGTTCGAGTAGTTATTGAAAAATAATTAAAGATATTAACGTGTTATTGAATTACTTTGCTAATAATAATAATAATAATAATAATAATAATAATAATAATAATAATAATAATAATAATAACTATTATTATTAGTAGTACTATTAGTATTATTATTGAAGATTTGATCATTTAAATATTGAAATATCAAAATATTCAAATACCTGAAGACAATTAAACGTGTGTCATCGCCGACTAATGATCACCAAAAATTCTAAATTTAAACAAAATATTCACACATGGTTCCGACTTGAGAACCACCAGATTATTAGCTAGCGCCTTGAGCACAGATCCACGCTATATATGAGCTAAATGGTATGTTTTAGTATGTTTAAATTAGATTTCCTTGCCTCCAGTTACAAAATTCTAAGTTATTGTTTTTCGTCCTTTCAAATTTTCTTTCGATTTTTCTAATTCATATAAGTCAATAATATTTGGCATAGTTTATATTAATAACGTGATTGTTATTAAACCTTTCGTTCGCTATTTGGTTTCTTGTCCACACCAAACTACAGATATGATACGTTTAATTCTCATACTTGTCATTTGGTTTCAAAGCAGTCACCATTTCTGGGAAAGCAATTTTGTTCGCCACGATTCATGAGTTTTGTAACAAAACACGTCAAAAAATGAGTTAAATGAAGGCTGCAAGAGTTTATATCAAAGTTGAGTATTGTGAGCCAGTCACATGTAAAAGTAGTCAAATACGAACGAAATTAGTGTCGACTTCGTACGCAAAGATGAAAAGTGACACTTTGGATGCTGCGTAAGTCCAAAATAAGCCTTGGTTGGCTTCGAATTGAAAACGGGAGGGGGACAGGAATAAAGAATCGAAAATATCCTATATTTGTGTCGAATGGATAGTTTTCGGAATCACTGATATAAATAGTGATATTTCAGATGTGTAATTGTCCAAAGTTTTCCATATTGAAATGGTGTGATAGGGAGAACCAGTAAATACTTCAGAACAGTTCGTTTTTGGTGCGTTTCAAGAAACTGAGAAAGAAAAGTGATAATGCACAAATCACATTCTAAATTATCTGAGATATGACTATTGGGGAAGTGTCGTTTTTCCAGGGAGGCATTACTAACTGATCCCTCCCTAAAATCGTCACTGTTTTGCAGGGCCGTAGACAAAATTTATTTCAGCCATCGAAAGCTTGACATGAATTTATTACAGCGATTGAGGGCATATTTTACTAAAATGTCTATCATCCAGGGGCGGATCCAGGATGAATGTTTGGGAGGGGCGGTCGTTCGAAGTCAAATCAAGGTAAGAGCGGATTGCATAAAAAAAGAAAGAAGAGAAAAAATAACAAATTTAGAAAAGGAGAAGTAGCTCTTCTGCAGAATTAACTCTTTTAAGAAAGTAAGGCCTATCTACTTTAGGCTTTAATTTAAGTTTATAATACAAAGATGAAAAATACTTAGGATATGTCTTATTTTTAAAATAAAAAGTATAAAAAGTTCCCTATTCTAGGGGATGTGATCGCCCGAACTCACTCCCTTGAATCCGCCCCTGCTATCATCATCTCTAAAATTAGATATAATTTACAAAAAAAAAAGTAGTGATTTCGTGGGGACAAAAGCTCTTGATTGCAAAGGCCTGCATCCTGTGTATGTCCCTGCTGCTCTGAATTGTCGAAAGCTCCTCTTCAAAGGTAAGACATAAAATGTAAATAATAAACGTGTAACATAGAATACAATATAAATAGGAAATATGTTATTATTAAGAAACAGAAAATAATAATAAAATAAAGTTGAAAGACAATTAAAAAAAAATAAAACTTGAAAGTAAAATATACTTTTAAAACAATTTAGCATTTACGCAGGGCTACAAACAGTGAGGAGTGCCATGTAAATTTCGTGACAAATATAATATTGGAAAATTATTTCGAATTAAACTAGCTCTGACTACATTACTTCAAAATTGAACTTCTGGAATATACAGTATGAGCGTAGCTCAAATGAAATAATCAATAAGAATGGTCTTGATTGGAAGCTCGGACCATCCACGTAACAGTAAATTACATTAACCATTCACCTAACAGACAATGACGCACAGGGCTTGGCACTACTTTATCAGATGGTTCTATCAAATGTAACTTAATTAAAACAATAGTAACAGATTTTAAAACTTTAAAAAGTGTCCTGAAGAAGAATAAGTTCATTTTGCACATTGTAACTAAGTTACAAGAGGTTTACATCCTATCTGAAGGGCGCATACACGGAGTCAACTTTTGGAATATCCCCTTAAGGTAGCTTTCAATGCAGCTAAGGGCAACGTATGGGGACCAGTAATAGAATTCTCCGTAGCAGAATAGATAAAGTCATGGTTCGATAACCACAAGGTTCGTGGTTCGAAACCCGTCGCCGAAATCAGATCTTTTAAAATCTTAATTCCTCAGTTCTGAAGATCTTTCTCTCCTTTCGTAATCATCTGATGCTTTAAAAAGAATTCTCCACATTAATTCGACAACTGCCTAATGTGATCCTCGCAGTTCGAAAACTTCCCTTCTTATCTTTCACAAAATCAGAATTTTCGTCATAATACGAATGCTGTCCGATCATTTTCCCCCAATTTTAAATCTGTGTATACAAATCATTCCTCTCTCTCTCTCTCTCTCTCTCTCTCTCTTTCTCTCTCTCTCTCTCAATGTCACTCAGGTAATCATATGGCTTGATGATCAAACCTTCGACTCTTGAAATCAAATGTAAGCTTTTTAGCAATTGTGCTATCGTAGCTCTATAGGTTTGTTGTTAAAACCAGTGTCTTTTAGACTTTATTCGGGGGTAGGGAAGGAAGAGATTCTCCGGCGACATAAGATTTTCACTTTTTATTAGTGCGTTACTATACATTTGATCAAAAAATACGTATTTATGAAGCTCAAGGGAGGGGGAATTACACCTTCCTGTCCTGGCCAAATGACGCCCCTGAAACATTTGCTTCCACTTACTGAAAAAAATTAATGAATCATTGAATTAAACTCGTTTCTGTCCGTATATATTTTACAGCTCTTGGCAATTTCCATAGATTTCTTAGGGAGCATCTTACTAGCTTGCACTCTTAAAAAAAAGAAAAGAATGAAACTAAAGATATTTATGAAGCACTGGGAAGATTGTGTGACTTTCCTTTAATTTAGTCTCTTAAAAATATTTCAGAACAAACGAATGGAAAAGACTGTTTTAAAGCTATAACGTTGTAAACCTGATTCCTGTTTCTTTTTCAGCTGAATGGAAAGAGTGTACTACGTCACACACACTGCTTTAGACAAGGAGAGGTGGAGGACGGGGAGGAGTTGGAATAAATACTAGAAGCAACTAATCCATTGATACATGTATAGCGAGAATGCATAAGAAAACTGGGCAAGAGTTTGTTATTCATTTGGACTTTGAATTTTTGTAACACATTTTATGCCGCGGACTGTATGTTACTAATATATCCTACATGTGTCAGTGCTATATTTAAAACACAAAGCTTCTAATTACAAAAATACGATAATTTAAACAGGAATAAAAGGGAAAACTAGAATCTAAATACAAAATTTCCTAGCCCCCTAACTATGTCTTAGTAAAGATCTGATCCCGACCACTACTTGAGTGGCGTAAGTTGACTTTCGCTTGGAAGTATAAGTATGGATTTATAAACAAAATTTTCGAAAATTACGAATTATTTCCCAATTTAGGGAAATTTTAATTTCCTTAGTTGGCAAAAGTGCATGTGAGCTGGTTCAATTGATATCAACAGTTAGGTATCAACCCGAGGTATCTACCTGACAAGTCTTAACGAGATCTCTCTAAACGAAGGAAGGTACAGGGACAAAAGGAAAAAAATCGAAATTCGAAAATTCTCGAAAATTGAAAAGGAAATTCGACACCCAGAAGAAAAGCAACTAATATGATAAACTGTGGTCCAGTTATATTTGGCCAAAACAAAATATTGCCGATATCTTAATCAGTGTCCAAATATTTGCGGATTAGAAATCTGCACATCCGTGTGTGCCACTTAGGAAACCTTGGTCCCAAAGGGTTAATTAACCATAATACGATATGAAAAATTTTCAAATATCAATACTGGAGTGTTCATAAACCTGGCCTTTCTGTCAAGTCGTACACGCGATTTAATTTTGTCATTTGATAGACTTTTGCTTATACCGGATTATACCATAATTTGCTTCGTTTGTACCATCTTAAATTATAGGCAATTAACGAAATAAACCGAGGCTTAGTTCATGCAAGCCATCAAATCAGATATTTTCACATCTTACATATTTATATAATTTCAATGTTTGGTGACGAGTCAAGGTAGCCCGCATAATTTTTTCTTTGCAATTAAAATCAGAACGGTACCAAAAGTTTGTACCCAATATGAATTAATTTGTACCAACAAAATTGGAATTTGTACCCCTACTAATTTCGAGAAGTATGAAGTTATGATAGCGCGTCAAGTTTGCCCTCACAACTTATTTTCCTTTCGAATTGAAGCCAAAACGGTATCAACAATTTGTTACCAATATGCACCAATTTGTATCCCAAGGATAGAAATTGTACCCCACCAATGTCAAAAAATAAGATTTTGTTGTAAAGTCAATCTGCAGAGCAGAACCTACATTCATTCCCAATTCGAATAAAAGCGGTACCAAAAACCTGAATGCAATATGTGCCAATTTGTACCACTAAGATCAACATTTGTATCCCACAAAACTCCGAGAATTAATTACAAAACCTCTTGACAGTAAGCAAATACAACGCAGACGGCAGTACCAAGAAGAGTCGCCCACATACGCCGGCATTCGGCAGGGCGGAGATCACCGAAGGTAGCCGACATCTTAGGATAAAACACAAGAGCACGACTCAACAAGCATCAATATATCCAGGTAAATCAAACCACCTAAAACCCTAAGGCGTCCCCACTGGGTTTACCTTACCCTCTCACGATGCTTGGTCCATTGAGAGATAGCTATCCTAAAGCCCTAAGGCGCCCGGTCATTGGATTCCATTTCTCTCTCACGACACCTAATCACACAAAATTTATCCTCTCTCACGACGTCCGGTCTAAGAGTGAAACCTCACCTACAAAAGTCCTACGCCTGATCATTGGGTTCCTTCCACTTTCTTACCTAAAATTGTTAGAGAAACTATTTATTGTAATATATATCTGTATTTAAGAAGATCTTTATAATAAATTGTTATTGGGAAGTCCAAATTCCCGTGTACGATAATTGCTCTACCTTACATAAACTGAGAGAATTTTACAATATGTTTTGTACTTCCCGCAATTTCAAGAAAATTAAACTTTGGTTGGCAGATCAAGCTCTCACGCAGTGTTATCTAATCTTTTCAATTCGAATCAAAATAGTCCCAATAGTTTCTACCTAATATGTACACTCATGTCTAAAATTTTGTTGAATGTTATAAATATGTTGCTGTAGGAATATAATTTGTTAATGAATTCGCGCGGTATTTCTTATAATGTTGGTATGAGTATAATCGGCAAATATGTTCGTGGGAAATTTCATGTCAAAAGAGCAGTAAATAAGAGCAACAAATGGAAAATAAATCTTTTTTGTCCATTTAGCAATTTTAGTTTTACTTATTCTAATTTTCGAATTGATTATTATTTTCCGAAGAAATTTTCCAGAAATATACATTTCCCGATTATACATATAGTATCAGTATTAAAAGTACCCTGCAAAATCATTATCAAGTTATATTCTTACAAGAAGGCAGCCATACATATGCGACAATTATTTTGGATATGAGTGTACCAATTTGTACCAACAAAAACAGAATTAATACCTACATTGATTTCGAGAAATTAATTTTTATGGCGTTGGAAACTGGCCCATATAATTCATGTTTCTTTCCAAATTGAATCTAAACGGTAGCAAAAAAATGTACGAGATATTTGCTAAATTGTACAACTAAAATTGGAATTGTACTCTTCTAATTTCGCGAAAATTTATTTTTATGAGCTGATAAATCTGACCCGCACAAAGATTATACCTTTCAATTTAAATCAAAACGGTATCAAAGCTTTATAGGTATATCCACCAGTTTGTACCACGTAAAGGAGAATTTTTACCCCCGCTAATTTCGGGTAAGTTTAGTTGTTCATCGCGGATAAAGCTATACAGCATTTCTTGTTTTTCTTTCGAATTCGAATGTAAAACGATATTAAAATGTGTACTCTTTTGTACCAATTTGTACCATCAGAATTATAATTTATTTCCCGTGTCATTCCGATAAATTTGGATTTGTGATAGTGGTTCAATGTTTCCTGAACAAGTAATTTTCTTCCGAATTCGAATCAAAATGGTACCAAAAATTTGTACTAAACATGTACCAATTTGAATTACCCGAATTATAATTTGTATGACACCAATTTCCAGAAATTTCAATTTTCGTTGGTTTGTAAAGCTGTCATGCACAACTCATTTTTCTTTCAAAATATCACAAAAAGGTACCAGAATTATTGTCTAATATGTATTAACTTGTGCCACCAAAATTAGAATTTGTACACCCACCAATTCTGAGAAATATGAATTTTTGATAAGATTCAAACTGGCCGAAAAAGTTATTTTTGTTCCCAATTCGAATCAAAACCACAGCAAAATTTGAATCCAATGTATACAAATTTTTACCGCCAGAATTATAATTTGTATTTAAACAATTTTGGATAAATTCCGATTTTTGTTGGCACGTGAAACTTACCCGCATAACTTATTTTTCTTTCCAAATCGAACCGAAACGGTTTTGCAAATTGGTACACATTACGTACATACTTTTGGCACCGTTTCGATTTGAACTACTGTAAATAATTAGCTGTGCTTAGCAGGAATCAGTGCCATAAAAGTGAAAATTTCTCGAAATTCGTTTTAATACAAATTCTATTTTTGTTGATAAAAATTGCTATACATTGCATCAGATTTTTGGTATTGTTTTTTGATTCTAATCGTAAAAGAAAAATAAGTTATTCTGGTCAGTTTCATCTCCAAGAAAAAATTTAATTTTTGAACATATTGGGGTAAAACTTCTACTTTTCGCAGTATAAATTGGTATATACTGGGCAAAATATTTGACACTCTTTGATTCGAGTTTGAAACAAAAACAAGTTGTATCGCCAGCTTGATCAGTCCACGGAAATTCAAATTTTTCGGAATTGGTGGAGTACAAACTCTAATTACGATTATACAAATTTGCACTAATTGTGTACAAATTTTTCATGTCATTTTGATTCGAATTAGGAAGAAAATAGTTTAAGCTTCTGCTCCATCAAGAATTCAATTTTCTCGAAGTATATGGGCATACAAATTTTAATTTCGGAGGTACAATTCAGTACATATTGTTTGCAAATTTTTGGTTCCGTTTCGATTTGAACTGGAATAAAACATTAGTTGTGCGGGTGGAAAAGAATGAAACACGCCATCGCAAATTCAAATTTATAGAAATTGGTTGGGGAGCCAATTCTAATTTTTCCGTGCAAATTGGCACATATTGGATACAATTTTGGTAATGTTTCTTGATTCTAATTAGAAAGAAAAATAAGTTACGTCTGCTAGTTTCAACCCACTTTAAAAAATATAAAATTTCTCGAAATTAGTGGAATAACAAATTCTAATTTTGGTGGTACAAATTGGTAAATATTGAGTAAAGATTTGTCGTATCGTTTTGATTTTAATTCCAATGAAAAATGTGTTGTGTGTGAGAGCTTGAACCATCATCAGAAATTCAAATTTCCCTAAACTTTTGGGGTACATGTTATTATTTTGATATTACAAATTGATACATATTCGGTACAAAATTTTGTTACCAAGTAACAAGGTACAAGAACAATGTCACAAGGTACACGGAAAACAAATTACGGTACAATCTAAAACGTTCTCAATTAAATCAATTCAAATAAATCGTTTGTTCAACGTAGCATTTTGGGGGGTCGTATTGGTTCACTTATTCTCCACTTTGCTTGTATTGATTTCTCATGTTCAAGTATAGTTAAAAAACTCATTGCAGTTCAATTTGGTACAAATTAATTAATTTCATGTGATATACGAAAACCATCTGTATCACGTGTTTTTACACCCGATTTCAAAGCTGGTTTGATCTGTGCCCCTAATGTCTTCTGTTTATTTCTCATAATCTAAGATGGTACAAACCAAACAAGATACAAACAAAAGCATTTCAAAGGATAGAATTAAATCATTTGTACGAAGTGATTGGAAACCACATTTACGCAATCTCTAAATGTATTTTCTTAATTATTCATAATTTAATGCGAATTTACGAAATTTGCACTATCTTATTATCTGATTATCTACACTGGTACTATCTTATTATCTGATACTAACTAAGAGCTTTCATGTAATTTTCGAAAATCATGTGAACTCCGTGTTATACAACTTGTTTTCAATGCCTGCATGAATTGGACCCCTATTTTGTTCCATTATTTGTCATAATCTATGGCAGTACAAATGAAACCCACTGCTTTACAAACCAGTACAAAGGAAAATCTTTCAAATGAGCGATTAAATCATTTGTACCAGGAAGTAGGAGGCAGTTCACCCAGCCCTCCCCCAATTTTGTTTTCTTAATTTATGATAATCTATTATGGTTAAGTTAATTTCTTTGTTATAGAATAATTAATTTCACACGATATAAAAAATTATGTGTACCCGGCGAAATAAGTATTGATATGACGGTCTACTTGACTATGGCCCCAATTTTTCAGTTATTTTTCATAATTCAAGACGGTACATACGCAAACAATCCGGTACAATCCTTTACAAACTACAGTTTTTCAAGTGTGCCAATTAAATCTATCCTACGACAATATGGGTTGGTGCATGACTCTGGCCTCCACACTTTTTTCTTAATTTCTCATATTACAACAGTACAAAAATATTTTCGGTACAAACAGGTACAAATGAAATACTTTTTGTTGATATGGGGAAACTGTTTGTACAGTCCGCGGCATAAAATTTGTTACAAAAATTCTAAGTCCAAATGAATAACAAGCTCTTGCTCAGTTTTCTTATTCATTCCCGCAATACATGTATCAATCGATTAGTTGCTTCTAGTATTTATTCCAACTCCTCCCCGTCTTCCACCTCTCCTTCTCTAAAGCAGTCTGTGTGACGTAGTACACTCTTTCCATTCAGCTGAAAAAGAAACAGGAATCAAGTTTACAAAGTTATAGCTTTAAAACAGTCTTTTCCATTCGTTTGTTCTGAAACATTTTTAAGAGCCTAAATTAAAGGAAAGTCACACAATCTTCCCAGAGCTTCATAAATATCTTTATTCTTTTGTTTCATTAAAGAGTGCAAGCTAGTAAGATGCTCCCTAAGAAATCTATGGAAATTACCAAGAGCTCTAACATATCTACGCACAGAAGCGAGTTATATTCAATGCTTCATTGAATTACTTTTCAGTAAGTGGAAGCAAATGAAGCAAATGTTTCAGGGGCGTCATTTGGGCAGGAGAGGAGGGTGTAATTTCCCCTCTCTTGAGCTTCATAAATACGTTTTTTTTTTTGATCAAATATATAGTAATACACTAATTAAAAGTGAAAATCCTATGTCGCCGGAGAATCACTTCCTCTCCCCCCCCCCCGAATAAAATCTAAAAGACACTGGTTTTAACAACAAATTATAGAGCTACGATAGCACATTGATAAAGAGTTTACATTTGTTTCAAGAGAGAGAGAAAGAGAGAGAGGGATTCAAGTATGGAGACAGAGAGGAATGATTTGTATACACAGATTTAGAATTGGGGGAAAATGATCGGACAGCATTCGTATTATGACGAAAATTCTGATTTTGTGAAAGATAAGAAGGGAAGTTTTCGAACTGTCAGGATCACATTTGTGGAGAACTCTTTTGTCGAATTTATGTGGAGAACTCTTTTTAGACCATCAGATGATTACGAAAGGAGAGAAAGATCTTCAGAACTGAGGAATTAACCTGATTTTAAAAAACCTGATTTCGGCGACGGGTTTCGAACCACGAACCTTGTGGTTATCGAACCATGACTTTAACCATTCTGCTACGGACAATTCTATTACTCGTTCCCATACGTTGCCCTTAGCTGCGTTGAAAGCTACCTTAATGGGATATTCCAAAAGTTGACTCGGTGGATGCGCCGTTCAGATAGGACGTAAGCCTCTTGTAACTTAGTTACAATGTGCAATTTAACTTCCTCTTTTTCAGGACACCTTTTAAAGCTTTAAAATTTGCTACTATTGTTTTTATTAAGTGACATTTGATAGAACTATCTGATAAAGTAGTGCCAAGCCCTGTGCGTCATTGTCTGTTAGGTGAATTGTTAATGAAAGTTACTCCTACGTGGATGGTCCGAGCTTCCAATCAAGACCATTCTTATTGATTATTTTATTGATTATTTTATTCAAGTTCTATTCTTGTTTTTAATTGTTCTTCAACTTTATTTTATAATTATTTTCTATTTCTTATTTATAACATATTTTCTATTTATATTGTATTCTATGTTACACGTTTATTATTTATATTTTATGTCTTACCTTTGAAGAGGAGCTGTTGACAATTCAGAGCAGCAGGGACATACGCAGGATGCAGGCCTTTGCAATCGAGAACTTTTTTCCCCACGAAATCTCTACTTTTTTTTTTTGTAAATTTTATCTAATTTTAGAGATGATGGTAGCAGGGGCGGATTCAGGTCAGTGCGACCGGGCGATAACATAACGCAGAATAGGGAACATTTTATACTTTTTATTTTAAAAATAAAACATATCCTAAGTATTTTTCACCTTTGTATTTAAAACTTACATTAAAATCTAAAGTAGGTAGGCCTTACTTTCTTAAGAAATTTAGTTCTGCAGAAGAGCTACTTCTTCTTTTCTAAACTTGTTTTTTCTTTTCTTTCTTTCTCTTTTTGCAATCCGCTCTTACCTTGATTTGACTTCGAACGACCTCCCCTCCCAAACAATCATCCTGGATCCGTCCCTGGATGATAGACATTTTAGTAAAATATGCCCTCAATTGCTGAAATAAATTCCTGTCAAGCTTTCGATCACTGAAATAAATTTCTGTCTACGGCCCTGCAAAACAGTGACGATTTTAGGGAGTGATCAGTTAGTAATGCCTCCCTGGAGCAACGGCACTTCTCCAGGACTCATATCTCCGATAATTTAGAATGTGATTTGTGCATTATCACTTTTCACTCTCAGTGTCTTGATACGCACCAAAAAAGAAATGTTCTGAAGTATTTACTGGTTCTCCCTATAACCCCATTTCAATATGACCACCCTTGGACATATACACATCTGAAATATCACCTTTTATGTCAGTGATCCCGAAAATTATCCATTCGACACAAATATAGGATATTTTCGATTCTTTATTCCTGTCACCCTCCCATTGTCAACTCGAAGCAAACCAAGGCTTATTTTGGACTTATGCAGCATCCACAGTGTCACTTTTCATCTTTGCATATGAATTCGACACTAATTTCGTTCGTATTTGACTACTTTTACATGTCACCTTCACCTCTTGGTAGGGATTTTTTCAGTATCTCGCCCCCACAACTATGGAGAAATTTCAACCAACTAACTATAATTATAAATTATCATCTGAAACACAACAGTACGGGTGATCTTTTGAGCAGAGGAATTCGTTAACTACTGTTTCAATATCAATGTATTGGCTTTTTCTGCTCTTCATGCCAAAGAGCTAAACTTCATTCTGTACTATTTTGCTATTAATATGGTGGTTTAATTCACTGAATACTCGCTTAGATGATACTCTCGTCACAGGAAAAGTGAGATACAGTTATAAAAGAAAAACGAAAATAAATATTTAAGTTTTACGTCCCACGATTATGCCGACTACGCTAATGGAGACAGTGATGGTGAGAAAGTAATGAAATTTTTAATGAAGAAAGTGGGAGGAAACTGGAGAAACTCGAGAAAACTCATGCACACGGTGTTTGTCCATAATAAAGTTCATTCAGCGCTACCTGGGATCTAACCAACAACTCCATGCACCATAGGTAAAGTTATAAAAGAATAGGCGTTTAAACAAATACGGAACACTACTATCAATGAGAGTTGTATAATATTAGATTTTTATTTATTTCATTCTAAGTTGAAATTTCAATCAATCTTGGTCTTCATTACTGTTCGAAATCCGGACCAACCAGTATTCCCTACTACGGTAAAGATGAATTGATCGCCAACAGAAATCCAAAATCCTTTGTATAACCCCACGTTCCATTATTCCATATACACAATTAAGAGAGCCTACCAGTTTATAAATTTAGTCTTATTATTATTATTTTAACACCTCAAAAATATAGGCTCAGAATTGAACCACTGATTGGAAAAATGGAATAAGTACATAAAAATATTTTTCCACTTTTAAGCCTTTTCACCAATTGCTGTGCTACAATACAAGATTCTTCTTCTTGTCTTAGAGTTTGGCAGTTCTTTTGCTACAATTAATCACATGTTGAAACAAATACAAATACGCCTCGGGAAGGTTTTTTAGCGTTTCTCAAAACTTAGGTCTGATGTACTTATTTCCTTTTGCTGGAAATAGTTGCTGCAAATAGTTACTGCAAGGACGTGATAAATCTTTTCGGTAGAATTCACAGTCTATAGCTCCTTCACAACTTCCATTTCGTCTAAGGCTAAGTAGTTACATTTTAGACATTGAGGAAAAAGTGTGAAATTAATTAAAACCCTTCAAAGTTTAGTTACGAAACTTCAATGGACCCCATTTTGATGTTGGCCTCGCTCAACGCACTCCTGTCACTGTTCTGGGTTCACGATGGAGTTTATCCCTTTTAGGAATACTTTCTAAGACAGTACTAGTTTTTTTTACAGCTGTTTCAATTGAGTTGTATTTTCTAGAACTGTCGGTTAAAGAAAACAAAAGATCCTATACTCAAACGCAAATCATCTCTCCAGAAGCTCTAACGGAAAACGAAACGAAACGTCGTAAACATGTTACGTTCTTGAAGAGGAAAACAGCAAAACATTGATTGCACAAAAGTATAATGGTATCATTTGCTTGCAAATTTAAAACTTATAGAAGTTGATGGCTTGTTAGGTGAGGGGTTAGTGAACAGGATTTTTGTACTGGTGGTCCAGGGTTCGACTGTCGTCCGTTCTTCTTACGTTTTGTTTCTTTAAGCTACACTGAGTTTATTCATTCCAATTCTTTAAGCTTTAATTAAATATAATACCAGTTAGTGAATTAAAAGTAGCTAACATTATTTTTAGATATGAGACGTTATTACATGCTTGTCACAAGCTCACAATACTCAACTTTGATATAAACTCTTGCAGCCTTCATTTAACTCATTTCTTGACGTGTTTTGTTACAAAACTCATGAATCGTGGCGAACAAAATTGCTTTCCCAGAAATGGTGACTGCTTTGAAACCAAATGACAAGTATGAGAATTAAACGTATCATATCTGTAGTTAGGTGTGGAGAAGAAACCAAATAGCGAACGAAAGGTTTAAGAACAACCAGGTTATTAATATAAACTATGCCAAAGTTTATTGACTTATATGATTAAAAAAATAGAAATAAATTTTGAAAGGACGAAAAATACTAACTTAGAATTTTGTAACTGGAGGCAAGGAAATCTAATTCAAACATACTAAAACATACCATTTAGCGCATATACAGCGTGGATCTGTGCTCAAGGCGCTAGCTAATAATCTGGAGGTTCTCAAGTCGGAACCATGTGTGAATATTTTGATCTTTCAACATTTGAATGATCAAATCTTCAATAATAATAATAATAATAATAATAATAATAATAATAATAATAATAATAATAATAATAATAATAATAATAATAATAATAATAATAATAATAATAATAGCAAAGTAATTCAATAACACGTTAATATCTTTAATTATTTCTCGACAACTACTCGAACTTAAAGACGTCCTCGAATCTAAGTCGCACCCCGATTTCGCTGTGCTAAATTAAAGAAAAATAGTAATATGTTATGCATTTACTATTACTAAAGCACTCTTTGATATTGGTTGTTTTCGATGATTTTATGTATCCCTCTCCCCTCTCCATGTTGGGGCACGGTTTGACAAAAAGTATCCCAGGCCTGAATGTCATGTACGTTGAAAATTTGATAGAAATCTGTTGGATGGTTCAAGGGTTGTTCTATTTACTTTTTTATATATTAATCTCCCCTTCTCTTATCCTCTCCTTTCTTCTACCGTCAAAGTGAAAATATTAAAACAAAAGTTTCTAGGCCCGAACATCGTCTATGTTGAAAATTAGATCGAGATCGGTCAGGTGGTTCAAGAGTTAAGTTTTATTCATTTTTATAGATATCTCCCCTCCCCTCCTCCTACCCTACGTTCTACCATCAAAGGGATATGATAAAAACACCCCAGGCCCGAACCTCATCTATCATGATAATTTGATTAAGATCAGTTATGTGGTTTAAGCGTGATGAAGTCACCAAGACAGCATTTTTATTTTTATTTTTTTACACAGTCCCCCTTCCCTTCCCCTACATTGTGCCGTCAAGGCGAAAAATGAAAACATCCCAGGTCAGAACCTTATCTATATTGAATGTTTGATTGATTGGGATCAGTCGGATTGTTCAAGAGTTATTAAGTTTTATTAAATTTCCATATATTTACCCTCCCCTCCTCTTCCGCAAGTTCTAATATCAAAATGAAGTAACAAAAAGCTTCCCAGTTTCGAATTTCATTTATGTTCAAAATGTGATTGAGAACGATGGGGTAGTTCAAGAGTTATTCACCACCGAACATTGTCACTTTTCTTTTTATATTTATAGCTGTTACGTATCATCCTTCTCCTTTCCATCCTCTACGTTATTCCGTCAAAGTGAAATGGTAAAATCCATCCCTCGCGTTAATCGAGACGGGGACATATAGCTTCATTGCTGACGTCCCCATTAATCCCCCTACGTATGCCTTTTAGTGTGTTTAAGTTAGTTTTTTTTTGTCTTCAGTTGCAAATTTCTAAGTTATTTTTCTTTGTTTCAAAATTCTCGCATTTCTTGTATGATAATACAAGTTAATAATCTTTGACTTGTTTTATATTAATAATCTGAGTTGTTCTTAAACCTTTGGTTTCCAATTTTGTTTTGTCTCTACACCAAACTGCAGATATGACAAATTTAATTCTCATACTTTATATTTGATTTCAAAGCGGCCGCCATGAACTGCTTAAAAGCACTTTTTCCGTCACGAAACACACAGCACAGGGCGTACGATATCGTCTACAGCAATGAGAGGAAACTCCGCCTTGTTACGTGACGTCACATGAAGCACGTTCCGTTCAAACACCTAAGCAAAGCTATCATTTTGCTTCTGGTGTGAAAATGGCTCACTACGAAGCTTCTGTTAAAAGCAGCGTGATTGCTTTAATTGAGCATGCGGGCATGAACTATAGCGAGGCAAGCGAATATAGTACTTTGGTCCGACTGATGTCGCTCTGCAAATGTCCATGTATTACACCGGAAAATGAATTAAATAAAGACTGGAAAATTTGATATAAAAATTCATACGTAATAAGTTAAAGACAAAATATGTAATTATAATCTCATACTTGAAACTAATTTCGACTACAATTAATTCTCTAACTGCTTTCAAAGTAATCCAAACAAAACTTCGAGGTCTGGAATGCACAAACTAAGTGTAGCTAAGAGAAAAAAGCAAAAAGAAGAACAGAGATTCGAACCCACGACCACCAGCATAAGAATTCCTTTTACTAACCCTTCATCTATCAAACCATGACGTGAACATGACTTTTGTAAGCTATAAATTTGTATCCGAGAAACACCATTAAGCGCACGTGCAACTACTGCTTTGCTCTTTTTCTTTTCAAAAGCGTAACATGTTTAGGACGATTCGTTTCGTTTTCCATTAGAGTTTCGAAAGAGATCATTTGTGTTTGAGTGTAGGATCTTTAGTTTCCTTTAACCGACACTTCTAGCAAATACAACTTAATTCACACAGCAGCTAAAAAACGATACTCGTACTGCCTTAGAAAGTATCATCACGTCCTTTAAGTTTTGGAACAGTAATGAAGAACAAGATTGATTGAAATTTTAACTTAGAATGAAATAAATAAAAATCTAATCTTATATAACTCTCATTGATAGTAGTGTTCCGTATTTGTTTAGACGCCTATTCTTTTATAACTTTACCTATGGTGCATGGGGCCTTTGGTTCGATCCCAGCTCACGCCGAATGAACTTTATTATGGACAAATGACGTGTGCATGAGTGTCCTCGGGTTTCTGATGTTTCCTCCCACTTTTTTCATTAACAATTTCATTTATTTCTCACCATTACTCTCTCCATTAGCATAGTCGGCATAATCGTGGGACGTAAAAATTAGATATTTCACTTCATTTTTCTTTTATAACTGTATACCATTTTTTTTAACGAGAGCAACATCTAAGCGGGTATTCAGTAAATTAAACCACTAAAATCTTTATTCATTGCACAATAGTGCAGATGAAGTTTAGCCCTTTGGCAATCTTCAGCATGGACAGCAAAAAAAGCCAATACATTGATATTGAAAGAGTAGTTAACGAATTCCTCTGCGAAACAGATTACCCGTACTGTTGTGTTTCAGATGATAATTTATAATTATACTTAGTTGGTTGAAATTTCTCCATAGTTGTGGGGCCGAGATACTAAAAAAAATCTCTACCAAGAGGTGAAGGTGACATGTAAAATTAGTCAAATACGAACAAAATTAGTGTCGAATTCATGTGCAAAGCTGAAAAGTGACACTGTGGATGCTGCGTAAGTCCAAAATAAGCCTTGGTTTGCTTCGAGTTGACAATGGGAGGGTGACAGGAATAAAGAATCGAAAATATCCTATATTTGTGTCGAATGGATAGTTTTCGGGATCACTGACATAAAAGGTGATATTTCAGATGTGTATATGTCCAAGGGTGGCCATATTGAAATGGGGTTATAGGGAGAACCAGTAAATACTTCAGAACAGTTCTTTTTTTGTGCGTTTCAAGACACTGAGAGTGAAAAGTGATAATGCACAAATCACATTCTAAATTATCGGAGATATGAGTTCTGGGGAAGTGTCGTTGCTCCAGGGAGGCATTACTAACTGATCACTCCCTAAAATCGTCACTGTTTTGCAGGGCCGTAGACAGAAATTTATTTCAGCGATTGAAAGCTTGACAGGAATTTATTTCAGCGATTGAGGGCATATTTTACTAAAATGTAAAATATTAGGGGCTGATAAAGGATGATTGTTGGGGAGGGGCGGTCGTTCGAAGTTAAATCATGGTAAGAGCGGATTGCAAGAAAAGAAACGAAAAAAAGAAAGAAAAAAAGAGAAAGAAAAAAATAGAAAATAAGAAAGAGCTCTTCTGTAGAATTAACTTTCTTATGAAAGTAAGGCCTATCGACTTTAGGTTTTAATTTACATTTACAATACAAAGATGAAAAATACTTAGGATATGTTTATTTTTAAAATAAAAAGTATAAAATGTTCTCTATTCTGGGGGATGCGATCACCCCAAACACACTCCCCTGGATCCGCCCCTGCTATTACCATCTATAAAATTAGAAATATATATACGAACAAAAAAGTAGTGATTTCGTGGGGGCAATAGTTCTGGATTGCCAAGGCCTGCATCCTGTGTGTCCCTGCTGCTCTGAATTGTCAACAGCTCCTCTTCAAAGGTAAGACATAAAATATAAATAATAAACGTGTAACATACAATACAATATAAATAGAAAATATGTTATAATTAAGAAATAGAAAATAATTATAAAATAAATTTGAAGGACAATTTAAAAAAAATCAATAATACTTGAAAGTAAAATATACTTTTAAAACAATTTGGCAGGGCTACAAATAAGTGAGGAGTGCCATGTAACTTTAGTAACAAATACAATGTTGGAAAATTATTTCGAATTAAACTAGCTGTGACTATATTATTTCAAACTTGAACTTGTGGAATATACAGTATGAGCGTAGCTCAAATAAAATAATCAATAAGAATGGTCTTGATTGGAAGCTCGGACCATCCACGTAAAAGTAACTTACATTAACCATTCACCTAACAGAGAATGACGCACAGGGCTTGGCACTACTTTATCAGATGGTTCTATTAAATGTCACTTAATTAAAACAATAGTAACAAATTTTAAAGCTTTAAAAAGTATCCTTAAGAAGAATAAGTTCATTTTGCACATTGTAACTATGTTACAAGAGGTTTACATCCTAACTGAACGGCGCATCTACCGAGTGAATTTTGGAATGTCCCCTTAAGGTAGCTTTCAACACAGCTAAGGAAAACGTATGGGAACGAGTAATAGAATCCTCCGTAGCAGAATGGATAATGTCATGATTCGATGACCACAAGATTCGTGGTTCGAAACCCGTCGCCGAAACCAGATCTTTTTTTAAATCTTAATTCCTCAGTTCTGAAGATCTTTCTCTCCTTTCGTAATCATCTGATGCTCTAAAAAGAGTTCTCCACATTAATTCGACAACTGCCTAATGTGATCCTGACAGTTCGAAAACTTCCCTTCTTATCTTTCACAAAATCAGAATTTTCGTCATAATACGAATGCTGTCCGATCATTTTTTCCCCAATTCTATATCTGTGTATACAAATCATCCCTCTCTGTCTCCATACTTGAATCCGTCTCTCTTCCTCTCTCTTGAAACGAAATGTAAACTCTTTAGCAATGTGCTATCGTAGCTCTATAGGTTTGTTGTTAAAACCAGTGTCTTTTAGACTTTATTCGGGGGGGGGGGGGGTAGGGATTCTCCGGCGACATAAGATTTTCACTTTTTATTAGTGTATTACTATATATTTGATAAAAAAAAAATATTTATAAAGCTCAAGAGAGGGGGAATTACACCCTCCTGTCCTGCCCAAGTGACGCCCCTGAAACATTTGGTTCCACTTACTGAAAAGAAATTCAACGAATCATTGAATAAAACTCGTTTCTGTCCGTAGATATCTTAGAGCTCTTGGCAATTTCCATAGATTTCTTAGGGAGCATCTTACTAGCTTGCGCTCTTTAATGAAAGAAAAGAATGAAACTAAAGATATTTATGAAGCACTGGGTAGATTGTGTGATTTTCCTTTAATTTAGGCTCTTTAAAATATTTCAGAACAAACGAATGGAAAAGACTGTTTTAAAGCTATAACGTTGTAAACCTGATTCCTGTTTCTTTTTCAGCTGAATGGAAAGAGTGTACTACGTCACACACACTGCTTTAGACAAGGAGAGGTGGAGGACGGGGAGGAGTTGGAATAAATACTAGAAGCAAATAATCGATTGATACATGTTTTGCGGGAATGAATAAGAAAACTGGGCAAGAGTTTGTTATTCATTTGGACTTTGAATTTTTGTAACAAATTTTATGCCGCGGACTGTACCGGTAGGTGTGGGGGGCCAAGCTCACAAGGGTAGAAAGTGGTATGTATTCTTCAACTTTAATCCAATTTCCCTGAAGCAATTTCATGCAATATTGAGCTGAGAAAATCCGCATAATTTTCGAATGATTCAATGTCTGAGATTAAATGCAAATGTAGTTTTTTCACTGATCTGGAAATAATGCACACTCCCTTTGCAATTTTTCCATTGCTCCGTTACTCATCTGTTTCACATAATTTGGGAAAATACATTTATCACTATTTTTTTTTAGAAAGTAATTTAACCCTATTTACCGCATTTTGAAAGAAGAGAGTTATAAATGAACTTGTGAGATGTTGCTGCGGGAATTGGTCTCACAGTGAAATATTTTTGAGTAACAATTGAAAAAGTCATTTTTGAATATTTGGCGGTCCATTTGACTCAAAAGTATTGTCAGGTCTGAAACATCAATTTTTCCATTAGACAGCATATTTAGAATTTTTAAAATATATTTCAGTATTTTAATAAATTATGACATTACAAATGAACATGTGATATTAATAGCATTCAGAAATGTATTTGTGTATTACTAACAAGTCAAAGTACCATAAATACCAACAGGAATAATGTCGAACTTAATATGCGTAACATCATGTAAATTCAACTATATTTCGAATCCAGTAGATTTAGATAAGTATCGTAAATGTAATTTGCTCATAGACATTTAAACTCTGCTGCACATTGTCACTTACCCATCTGCCGCTTGCTCTCAGACGTCATATTGATTCCTAACAAAGAACGCAATATACATTCCATGTCATTGTTAAGAATTGACTGCAATATTGTTGTAGTGTCTGGTATTTGCCTTGTATTCTAGTAGTGCCTGTTATTTGTTTTTCCCCGTTCTAAATATTACTAATAAATGATTATCTGAGAAAAAATCCCCTACAAATGCGCTTTAGTTACTTCTAAGTTATTCTTGTTTCCTACCATTCTTCAGAATAAGTTGATAATGTATGGTGCACCCGTAACAGTTCTACGTATTATAATTATTTCCAAATGCGTTGACAATGCTTACAATTCATGACATGGATCTAGCGGTACAAATATGTTGCTAATAACAAATGTCATTAATGCGGTCGGATCCACCTGATGAGTATAAAGCAAACCTATATAAATATGGGAGAAGAATGCCCCAATCCAACGTGTATCACATGCATTAATTTACGACTAAATAGTATGAATAATACTTCAATTTCTTTGAAATCCGGCATGTTACAAGTTTGGTATGCATCTTTTAGATTATTTGCAAACATACATTATATGTGATAAAAAGTTAGGGAGAGAAATGACCTCTCACCTTTGCCTACATGAGCCACTGTTTACGTCTGCGTCAGATATATGTGTGTTTCAATTGCCAAGACGAGCATCAAAAAATTCGTGGTAAAGGGTACTCGAAATTCGTACTAAAAAACAAGAAATGTAAGTAAAATAGGCAAAAAGTCTTACTTTACAGCATGGACGATATTCGAAGTGAAACAAAAGCAACTAGCTTTCTCGCACACTATTCTCAAAGGATTGCGAAACATAACAATGAATACATAACTACCAAGTATATTGCTAAAAATAAAATATATCCAAATAGCTAACTTTATTATATTAAATTAGAGGGTCTCTAAACCACCGGATAGTGAAAACAGGTACAAAGTGCGTTTGGCACTCTAAAACAAAATTCATTATGGGAAATATACTTTTTTCTCCACCGTCCTCGATAGTCGTCCTATTAGTCGATATTCAAAACAGACAACATTGCCCCCGACCAGTACAGTTCGAGCACAACTTATGAGCTTTCCTTTAATGATTTCTTTCTGCAGGTACTTTAGACGACCGTTTATCTTTATGACTATCTTCTATTGTTACTGTAATTTCACTTAGCCCAGCTCATTTGTCAATGTTAGTATTCACATCACTGGTAATTTAAGCCTGAAAGTATCGATATCAAATTTAATGCTATTCAAGCCATTTTGAATTTTCGTATTTGTAGCATAACATTTGCTTATTTCATTCCTCCATCTAAATTATTCCCCTCTATCCATGTTTGTACCCAATTGCCAGAACTAACATACCCTTTTTGCATTTTTTTCTTAATTAATATTGTGCTCTTTTATTTATGAACAAAATTTTACAATATTTATTGTACAGCATTTAACGAATTAACATTATCTAATTGTAATCTAATCATCGTTTGTTTAAAACGATACAAAGTTCTAGCTATCAATGATCATTTCCCTCCATTTCCCTCCATCAATAGCAACTACTTAATGTGATCTCATCACACGTAACAAGCCCGAGCAAGAAGTAGTATATGCTTTGTACGGTCATGTCCGACCCTTGGGCCAAGCCGGAAAAACGCCTGCGAACTCAGCCTAAGCCCGTGCAGACTTCACCTTCATTCCAATGTGTCTCTAACTATGCAGCAATAGCTCTAGCAGTGGATATTGACACATTATTCTGACATATGTCACCAACCTTTGTATCTATGTCTGAACTATAGGTTGCAAGGGGTCAACTAAAATGCAACGTAGTTATCGGTAGTAAAATGACTGGTAAGCATTAGCTTAGGACCATCTCAAAATGCAGTGTAACTCGGCACACTTATCTTCCTTAAGTTCTTAACTTCCTCATAGTGGCACGACGATTAACAGTTACAATTCATTTTAATCATCCTCGGGAACTTTAAGCGGGTTTTCTTATGACTATTTTTCATCTTCGCACTATACCGTTGGATCAAATGCAGACATCTCGCGTGATTCAATATACATGTATGATAATTGAATAAGAAATTATTTCAACATTCTAGACACATTTTTTTATGTCTTTTAAATTCTTCTTACATAATATATCTTAATTTCAGTGAATGCTTTGCTTGAATTAGTGAACACTTTTTGGAAAACATTTTACGAAGAATTCTCAAACCCACTGGAAGAGAACTTCAACAGATTTGCAAAAGAAGTCATTAACAGACTCACTCTCAAAGTTCCAGTAGATGACTTTATTCCGAAGAAATGTAAATAATATAATAACCATCTGCAAATAACCCTGTGTGATTCCTTTGGTTTCAGAAACTTGAAAATGCAAAATGTCTCAAATGTTTCAGGAATGGTATTCTCAAAACTATATTTGGAAAGTATGTATTTTTATCATGTACAAAATAAAATGAAATATAAATCTTAATGTTGTGTTACTACTTTTGTTCTTCAAGCTAAAGCAACTCATCTGCTTGCTACACCGCCCTTGTGACATAGTTAACTACAGGTAAGAAACCGTATATAATTCAACGTTTCTGAGTACCTTTTAACGATATTATTGCTTTTAAAGCGCACTAAATGTTCCACACATCTGCAGTCCATCAAGCGAGAATGGTAAATTTCAATATGCAAACTTTTTATTAAACCTAATTGGGCATCTAACCCACCGTTTTTTGTCACTATTTAAAACATACATTTACATTCTAACGTTACCTAACTTCAACATTAGTTTCTTTAAGGTATCCTGTACGGCATGTTCCTTGCCTCAAGTGAGAAGTCTCCATCGTGCATGGTCTTCAGCTATCACCTTCTACTTCACTTACGACTTAGTCTTGATAACGCCCATCAATCGTATTCTGTTTCACCCGCACTCTGTTCTTTCTATCATACCCTCCTGGACGTCACTCATGAGAAAGTTCCATTCTAGCCGATGATGCAATAAGTTTTTCTTCGTCTCCTTAATAATGTCCAAAGCTTTCCTTTTTTTCCTTTCCTTCTGCAGCATTTCTAACACCCTCTCATTCTTTTTCCGCTCGACGGAGCAACTTCCGTCGATTCTTCTACACACCAGTATTTCGAAGGTTCTTGGCCATTTGCCATTTTTGTATGATTTTCATATTACTGTCCAGTACGATAGAATAATCCACAAGAAGAATTTTGGGATTAGTTTCTAAATTTCTTATTTAAGGTACCAACAAATACGCTTTTCTTTACTCTAAATGCTTCCTTTGCCATTCATATCCTTGTATTTATTGTATTTTGAACTTCATGTCATCACTAATAAACCTGCAGATGTATCCAAAACTATTAAACTTTTGAAGTTTTAACCGACTTCGAAAATGAAAGGAGCGTCTTACCTTGGCTTCTTGTTGCGAATGTTTGAATGTATGTATGGTTATACGCGATAATCTCGAGAACCGTGGGCTATACTTTGATGCAGTTTTCTCTGTTCGAATAAACTATTCCCTAGAAAGGATTGTACTTATATACAGTTTAAAAGAAGTAATACTTAAATAATGAATTTGAAATATCAATTACTACTGCAACACCTGAGAAAAATGTTTTAAACCATACTACAATCATCAAAGAGCCAGGTAGCTCGCAACCAAGAGTAACAACAGTTTTCACACTGCTTTATCCAAATGATACAATACTGATGACAGATGATTAGGTTATTGCAATATCATGACTGTTTACACAGCCGACTATGCTTAAATTTTGCTCGAACATTATCAACCTTTCTTCGTTATGTGTGACAGTTCTAGGTCAAAACCGCGCAAACAGTAATAACGATGGGCGAAAACCGCGTTTGTAAATACAGCATGGACAAAAACAGTACATGGAGAAACACCGAACAAGAGCAAAAGGAGACCATGCAAATACCACGTAGATAATATCAGCGTAACGACAAAAACGGCGCTCGACGAAAGCAACGCACGCAAATACGGCGTGGACAAAAACAGCGAATGGACCAAAACCGCGCTTGGACAAAAACAGCGCATGGACAAAAACCGAACACTGACAAAAACAGAGCATTCAAATACCGCGTGGACAAAAGCAGCGCATGAACAAAAACCGTGTAATGACAAAAGAAGCAAGCAAATACCGCTTGAGTAAAACAGCCCATGCACAAATACCATAGATGGACATTTTGCACCAGGCTCACTCTCGCTCGATCTCACTTCTTTCAACTGGGATTCCTACCATTTTCCTCAACTTTTCTCGCAGTCACTCATGGTCACTTGGGCTCGCACTCACCTCTCTCGACTGGGCTAATAGTCACTCGAACTTGCCCTCACGCGAACGGGTGAAGATATGAATTAAGTTGAGAACCACTGCCACAGACTATTTACAATTTTAATAGGCATCTTCAGGAAAGGTGAGACAGTAACAATTACGGAAGTTCCTTTAGTTTAACAACCCAAATGTCTTTAGTGTGTTTCAGGCTACATAATACAAATACACTATTGCTAGTTAAATAGATATAAGGACAAAAACATCCCATGGATATATACCGCGCGACGACAAGAATAGCTCATGGACAAAAGCAGCGCAAGGACAAAAATAGCGCATGCAATTACCGTGCTGCCAACAGAGTATGAACAAAACAACGCAGGAACAAAAACAACGCAAACAAATACCGCGTGAGCGAAAGCAATCCATGGACATTTTCTCATGGACCATAGATGAACATTTTACTGTAAGCTCGGTCGCGCTTGACCTCGCTCCTATCAACTGGGCTCGCGCTTACTCGGGCTTGAGTTCACATGAGCTTGCACTGAGTGTTCTTAACCCTATATTGCGCAATTTATTAATTGTTTCGAGAAAAAAAATAATTAGATGTGTTTTCTTAGTGCATTCGCGTATCTAAACCGAACTAATAATAAATTTTGACTTTCACACTTACCATATGACGTCAGGAGAATTGTGTATTTGAATTAACATTGGGCAACTATGAACCTTATTTGTTTAATTTTTCATTGATATCCAATACAGAATTTTTTTAGACGTTACAGACTTTCTTTACACATAGTATTCCGCAGATTTTCATAACATGCTTTAGTAAACAATATGTATTCTAAGGTATGCTGAAACATAGTATGTTTAATCTAAAATTACTAACATATCTTTCATGGATCACACCTATTATGTATAGAATGACAGTAAACAATTTTTCTTTCAAGTGAAACACAATGCCGTAAGACATGTTATTAGCAACTTGGCGAATTCTATAGGACGAACTCCAATACAATCTTGTCCTTGGTGTGCGAAAATGGACATGAACATTATGGTTCCTAAATATTTCTAGTTCTATCTTAGTTAGTTCCAAAGGTTTATTGGGGTCCTTCTGGTTAGAATATAAAATGCTTTCAGGAACGATTAAATCCAGAATATCAGCACTAAAAACATTTGGAAATATTCAATTGGAGATCTGATTTCATTTGGAGGAGACAAACGCGATTTCTATTATGGTGACTGAAGCTGGTGGATAATTTCTTGTTATTCTTTCCCATTGGGGCTGACGACTGGCAGCAGTTGTAGCCTGACAGAAAATGGCATTTGCTGCTTTATCTGAAGAAAAAAAGCAAACGATTCTTTCAATTTACTATTCTAAAAGTATCTATTTCAATGAAATCAATGTAAAATACTGGAGTACAATAGTTTTGAACATATCTTCTGATCCATTTGAAGTTTCAGATTTAGGACGCCATTCTTCATCGTCTGAATCTAGAACTCCTAACTCTATCGCTTACCTGGAGCTGCTCATCCTCACTGTCATCAGGAGGTATGTATGGCTGAACGAATCGTTTTTCCGAAACATATTCTTGCTCATCTGTTAAAGTAATATAAGCTTTTACAGTCTTCAAGAATCTTTATCGGGCAATAAATCGGTAAATAATACTAAAGAGTAACAGAAAGGAAAGAGAGAGAAAGAGTAACTGAGGTTTTCAAAATAACACAAAATCAAAAAAAAAAAAAAATAGAGAAAGATGTCTGAAATGACGTTTTTACGTTTAGTATTTTTTTTTCGTGTTCAACTTCATATTATTTTTATTCATAAGTTGGTAACACTGAAAGCATACACTGCACGCAACAATGCTTTCCATGAGCCAATAAAAATTCCAACAAAATTCAAAGAAAAGAAGGTAAGAAACCAACCTTTCAAACTTTTCATTAGGCCTATCGAAGAAATGTTTGATTCTTAGTAAAAGAGGTTCGTAGTTGCTCAATGTTAATCAGAATATACAAACATATTTCGGACGATCAAATACAAAACGAAATTAGTGTGATAAGTTACAAGCACTTAAAATAAACAACAGACACATACATTCTAGAAAAATATTTTTTCAAAGAAAAATTTCCCTGTTTTCGACTCCTCTTGCTTCAAAAAGAAACAAAGCAATGCATTTCACCCACGCTGTATCCGCCCTCGCAACAGAAACTGCTGGCAAACCTCTCCTTCCGAAAGAGATGCAATTATGAGTGTTCATAACAGATGGCACGGCATAAAGGAAACCATCTGAAACAGAAGTGGCACCATCTACGGTATGACTTTCAATGTATCACACTCAACATGGTTTGTTAATTTGGATTAACACTGCGCAATATAGGGTTAATTGGGCTCGTTCTCACTGGGGCTCACGTTCACTTCAATAAACTGAGCTCTCACTCACACGGCCTCGCTCTCAATTTCATCAACATGGCTTGAGCTCGCGATCACCTCTCTTGACTTGACACGCGATCAGTTCCCCGTCGCCCTCAATAATAGTAAGTGGCTTGTCTTCACTCCGACTCGCTCTCATTTCTCTCAACTTAACTCTCTCTCACTCAAGCCCACACTCATATCCCTCAACTGGGCTTGCACTCGAGATCATTTATCTCAGCTTTACTCACGGTCACTCGGCTTGCCGATCACTTCCAGAAACTGGGCTTGGACTCAATTCTCTCGAAAAGGCTCGCTCTCACTATACCTAAGTGGGGTTGCGTTCATCGGACTTTCGCTAACTTCTTTAAGCTGATCTTTCGCTCCCTGACACTCGAAATCACATTTCACAACTGCGCTAGCGCCCATTCGGTCTAGTTTTCATTTCTCTCGGCTGGGCTCAAGCTCAGTCTATCTTATTTCATTAAGCTCCTTCACACTCAGTCTCTGATCATTTATTCAGCCGGAGCACAACTAAGCGCGAGTGCCGAGCTCACGAGCATCGTTCTCGCTAGCTTGGATACCTACGACAAAAGCAGTACATGCATGATCCGCAATGCACATCCTTTCCCAAAGAAAATTCAAAAGCAATAGTTGTGAGCCTAATCTATGAAAGTACAGTTACTCCTGCGCTGAACCCGACTCTTGGCTGGATCGCGCTGACTTGCAGTATTTAATCTTTTACTACAGACTTCATCTTACTGCTGATTCCTGTGATGAAGTTACCAAAGTGAACGAAACTGTATATAGGTATTGTAGCCGTAAAATGAGGGATTATTTCTTTCGTATTTTCCCAGAAAAATGATTGGATGGGCAAAAGACATTCTAAACCGTTGATTACAATATATCAAATATATACATAAGTGCACATCAGAAGATTTTAAAGGATTTGGGGAATTGTAACGAAAGTGCGTGTAGGGACAATTTGCAAAACTAAAGAAACATGTTTTAACTTGTGCGGGAAAACAGTGTTGGGGCCAAGGCACCCTCCAAAAAAGTAAATATGACCGTAATATTGCAGAAATTAGTGGACCGAAGCAAATGAATTTTGTGTGTAGACATTATACAGACCCTACTTAAAATAAGGCATTTCGTTTTTCTCAAATGGTCGTACCCGACTTGATTCAAATTCCACACATTAAGAACAAGGAGTAAATAAATCGACACATGTTTTAATTCACGCGGAAAAAACATTCTAAGGGTTAAATTCGCCTCCTGGAGTACTATAAAGTACGCTATATGTGTTGTGTTTACGGTTGATCTTCCATATTTAAAGAAATCGGATGGACACACTTGAGAAACACAAAACCCTTCTTCCACATATACAATTTTTACGCACAATTTCGATCGGTTCGGCGCAATCCTTCTGCCACGGAACTTCTCGGTCCACCGAACAGGTTTTTTTTTCAGAAATACGAAAAACGCATTCCCTCATCTTACTTCTACAACAACTGTGCACAATTTCATTTACTTCGGTTTAATTCTTCTTGCCTTTCGGACGTCAAATTTTAAAAAATTACGTGCGCCTTCTTCTTCTAAAACCGTTTTTCCGCTCAAGAACTCGTATTCGTTTATCTTTTGCTTATAGTCCCTACACAAAGCTTTGTCCCAATTTTTCGTGTCCTTAGGCATTTCTTTCATACTCCTATTAGCATTGTTTATAGATCGTGATCGAAGGTTTGAAGGCGTCCCCGAACCACTCAACAATTTTGTCTGCAAATTGCGAAACACGTATTTCACATTTTACGCCTACAGCACGTGTGCAAAATTTCGTTCACTTCAGTCCACTTCTTTTAGCTTTTCAGGAGTTAAATTTAAAACTTTTGGGTGCACGTTTTGCCCCTAAAACCGTTTTCCGCAGAAAGAAAGAAACACATATTCCTTTATTTTTTACTTATTGTCTCTACGCAAAGTTTTGTCCCAATTGTTCATGTCCTTTACGCATTTCTGATATACTGTTATTAGCATTTTTGATATTTCTTGATCGAAGATTTGGAGGAGCCATGCCCCACTGAACCATTTCTTCCAGGAAAATACGAAATACATACTCCCTGAATTTACTTCTACAATATCCGTCCACAATTTCGTTCACTTCGGTCAACTTTTTTCGCCTTTCGGGTATCAACTTGCAAAACATTTGGTGGGGCTTTTTCCATAAAACTTTTTTATCTGCAGAAAATAATAAAACACTTTTCGTTTATTTCATGTGTATCTTCAACCTGCGAAATCTTATCAAAATCGGAGTGTTTCACATAGTAGGTAAGAATTGGTAGTCTCGCGTTACGCAGAACGGGCACAAATAGAACATCCAAGATGTCAATGCGAAGAAATAGACACACCAGAACATGACGTATTATGCTGTCCATTATTGGAAGAACTATTAGAGAGAAGAGATAAAATAAAAACGAAAAGAATAAAAGAAATTATAGCTAATGAGGAGGACTATAAAATATTAAGCAAAATAACAAATAACTAATCATAAGTAATAAGTTGTCAATATACTAGGACATATTAAAATTATAAACAAAACGGAGAATCACCGAAATAGGAATTATGTTTGTAATAGTGTAGCTAAATGAATCGAGGAGTGGCTGTGAATCTTTCTGGGACGAAGGACTCCTCCAGAAACGTTGTCACTCCGCGTTCCCAGAAAGAAACTGTATGCTTGTACTTCGTATATCCACGGGTAGTACCGGATACGAACTCAAGATATACAGGTATATACAGAGAAAGTGTGTATGTGTGTCGCGAATGGTATTAGAAAATATGTTTTTTGTAAATAGTAAATTTATAAACACATTTAATGAAAAATATTTCGGAACGAAAACACAATTCAGTATCCGCATTGGAGTATTCAAATGACATGCGAATCTCACGAGGAACATACATGAACGTGTCGCTCGGACACCCGATTCAAACCTAGTCCATTCATAACAAAGATATGCTCATGCACTAAGTTAGGTGCAATGGACAACGGAATAAGTTCCTGGAACCCATTAATAAAAAAATTGTAGCATAAAAAATTGTAGACTCGCAGTGAAAAATATATTGCATCAACACTTTTCATTGGAAAGTCATGCTTTATAGTTCATTCTCGTCAGCATGAAACAAGTTCTATAGATATGCTATGTATTTGCACCCATAACATATTTGGATACGAGAAATTGGAAAAAAATTCCCACAAAAGTACCTCCAAAAAAATTTCGCCCCCTCTGGCGTGGCTCCAGATAAAAGCACACATTCCAAATATATCTTGGAAATGAACAGGGTTTGATAGACGGAATAAACATGAAGGGAAAGGGTACATACCAATACGCTATGTATACACAAAATCGAACCGATTACTTGACCCATAAAGAGAACAGAATATTAAAGGTATAAGCGCAATACTATTTATTGAGATATCAAAAATTATAGAACGTTTGCTTTGGGAAAGGATGTGCACTGTTGGCCATGCATGCACTGTTTTTGTCGTAGGTGTCCTAACCAGAGATGGTCATCCTCCCTCATTTTGCCCTCATGAGGGCCGCCCTCACCCTCACCTCACCCTCATTTTAGTAGATGAGGGTGAGGACGTTGGAGGGTGAGGGCGATAAAGTAATTGAGGGTGAGTGTGAGGGAGGGTGAGTGGAGGGCGTCAATGGAGGGTGAGTGTGAGGGAGAGTGAGTGTGAGGGCGTCAATGGAGGGTGAGTGTGAGGGAGGGTGAGTGGAGGGTGTCAATGGAGGGTGAGTGTGAGTGTGAGTGAGGGTGAGTGGAGGGCGTCAATGGAGGGTGAGTGTGATGGAGGGTGAGGGTGTCAGTTGAGGGTGAGAGTGAGGGAGGTGAGTGTGAGGGTAAGGGTTCATAAAATTAATTATCTTGCAATTCTTCATTTCTGGAAAATATGTTAGAAAATGTAATGTAGTTTTTTTCTTAGAATTAATCGTCGTTCACAGAAAATCGTCATATCAATATTCTATCAGTTTCATACGCTTTTCATGCGCGAAGACGAGATGTTTCTCATAGCTTTATTACTTTTCTATATTTATATATTTTCACTTTATAGAAACTATAATTACGAAATATATAAAAATATCTACTGCAAGTTTTTGGCTACCGAAAATTTCAAATTTTAACGAAAGTAACTCATTAAAAATACTAGAAGTTCTCAGGAAATTATGTTTTTTTTTTCATATATTCGTTCAGAAGAGAAACTAATAAATATTCATATATTCATTCATTCTGAAATTGTAACTAAGAAAAAGCTTTATTTCTTCTTCTAAGAGAAATATATATATATATATATATATATATATATATATATATATATATATATATATATATATATATATATATATATATATATATATATATATATATAAGAGCTGAAAGCCCTAATAAATAACTTTATATTTAATTATCAAATAAAAAGATATTTCCTGCTTTTGGCTATATACCTACTTTTAGATTTCCAAACTACGCTATGCATATGAAAGGGAAGTCTTATAGAACGGCTCTGTTCGTCTGTGTGTCTGTCTGTCAACAGGTATCACATCAAAATCGGTAAGAGCTATTGACAAACGGTTTTCGGGAATCGATCCAGCATCCCAATAATAGGTTGCATCTCCTTCAACAACCTCCTACTTAACAGGTACCCTCAAATCACCTTGGCAGTCAATCTGTTAAACGGGAAGTGGTAGAAATCGGAAGTTTCCGGTTTCAAATTAAAGACCACGAGTAAAAAACGGTAATAGCGATCGGCAAACGGTTTTCGGAAATAAGTGGATATGAATGGAACCACCTTAACTCCTGCATTTCTACTAAAACTGGAAGTGGTAGGATCCACTACTACTTCAGGTTTCAATATTTATTTTCATAAACTTAAAAGGATAAGAGCTATCGACAACCGGTTTTCGGGAATCAATTCTGCATTGCCAGAATAGGTTCCATCTCTTTCAACAATCTTACTTAAACGGGAAGTGGTAGAAGTCGACCATATCTGGTTTCAGCAAACCTACTCATAACTCATAAACGAATATAAAACATAGCTAGCGATAAAGAGTTTTCAGAAATCGATTTAATTCTTAAGGGGACAAACCACCTGTACTCCTGTATTTCTACTAAAATCGGAAGTGGTATAAATTCACTACTACTTCTGGTCTCAATATTGTAATATCCTATGTGATGTCGTAAACAAGCAGTTCCACGCTTCAATGTTTACAAACAACACCACATGGTTCGGCAAGAGGATCTTCCACCAGAGGGACCTGTAATCACATGCAGACGACGGCTTCTGGCCCCTCCCACGGAGCAGAAGACGACATCGGAGCAGCAGCGCCACCGCCACCCAAAAGGACCCTATAAATTGGATGGACGAAGGCAACTCGACACCAGTTTTCTGGTGACCCTCCACTAGTCTGCTACGGGACTCTTGGAGTAACCTAACCCCAGGCCTCTAGTCTGCTACGGGACTACGCCTATCCTATCTCCTGGCTTAGCCTGCTACGGGGCTCTGTCTGGGAATCCCAACCTCAGCCGCTTAGCCTGCTACGGGGCTCTGTTAGCAACTTAACCTGCCTCTGCTTGCTACGGAGCATTGGTTCCTTAACTCCACTCCTCTTAGCCTGCTACGGGGCTCTGTTGGAGATCCTGTCTGCGACCACTCGGTCAAAGACTACCTTTTACTCACCCTTTTAAATAGAGACCAAATTGTATAGTATTTTGTACAAATACTCATATTTTTATAATAAAACTGGTAGTGGGAGACGATTCCGGACACTCTTTTTATTAACTGCTCTACCTCTTCCTTATATGAGACGAATTTACACAAAGTTTTACAATATTGATATTCCTAGACCTAAAACGGTAAGTGCTATCGACAAGCGGTTTTCGGGAATCGATTCAGCATCCCAAAAATAGGTTCCATCTCTTTCACCAATCTTCGAGTTAAACCAGAAGCTATGTTGAACCACTTCTGGTTTCAACAATATTGGTCATAACTCAAAAACGGTAAGAGCTATTGAGAAACAGTTTTCGGGAAACGATTCGTCGTTTCAATAATATGTCCCATATCCTTCGACAACCTAATATTTAAACCGCAAGTGGTAGAAATAAACTACTTCAGGTTTCTACTATTTCCAGTTCTACTAGTTTGGAAGTTTACCGTAGTTTCATACTGTAGAACGATACTCCCTTGTTCTATCATATAATTCTTGTGTTATCAAATACTATACTATTTATGTGTTTATTACCAGGTACTCAGTAATATTTATATATTTTCCCATTACAGTACCTAGAAAGTTGGAAGATTATAATTTGCTGTAATGTCATATTTCTATTCATGGATTCAATCAATATCATGGCTTAATGTGGAGTTAATACTTGATAGTGAATATTTGTTTAGAATGGAAAATTTTCAGAAATGTGAAGTTTTAAGCGGAAAATTTTCCACTTCACATCATTAGATGCAGGGATGGTTTCAGTAGAGTAATTGTTAATATGTACACTCATGTCCAAAATTATTGTCGCATAACTATAAATATGTTGTTGTAAGAATATAATTTGATAACGAAGTCGCCCAGTATTGCTTGCAATGTTAGTATATATACAATCGGCAAAGATATATATGTGGCAAATTTCATGTCAAAAGAGCAGTAAATTCGAACAATCAAAAAGAAAATAAAACTTTCTTGTCCACTTAGCAACATTTTGTTTTACTCATTCTAATTTTCGTATTTATAATTCATTTCCTTGAAATTTACCACAAATATACATTTCACGACTATACACAAAGTATCAGTATTAATAGTACTCTGCAAAATCATTATCAAATTATATTCTTACAAGAAGACAGTTATAGACATGCGACAATAATTTTGGACATGAGTGTACATTTAATGGACGGAACAATGTAAAGAAGATTCTTTCTTCTAGGGTAGAAAATGTTTTATTTGTAGCTGTACTTTATTTGAAGGAGCGCCAAGTGAACTTTGTGGTGGACAAACACCGTATGCGGTGGTTTTCTCGGGGTTCTTCCGTTCCCTCCCACTTTCTTCATTCCTCCATTTGATTCATTTCTCATCATCATCGTCTCTCTTAGCTTCGGAGCATAATCATGGGACGTTAGACTGAATATTTCATTTCATTTTATTTGAAGGAGAACATTTCTACCCAGCGATTATCTGAAGCAGAGATCTTTGGGTTATCCGGGTTCGATTCCGTACCGGACATAAGTTCCGCGATAGGGAGAAAAGCTCAATTAAATATAAAACATAATTGTATTTATAATGATTTACATATACAATTATAGTCCTAAATTTACACAATTCAACTTTTTTATTATTATTAAATTAAATATTTCCCTTTGTCTTTCGTGACTGGTGGCTTGTTTGCAGTGGCGTTACTAGGTCTAATTTGGGGTGTTCAAGCCTCCCCAATTTCTTACAAGCCCAGCTAAATTTCACTATGTTACATACTTCTAGAAAAGAGGATACTAAGAAAATCTACCGAATTTGCACCCAAATGCAACAGAAGGTGCACACACACCTTAAAATTCAGCATCTTCACAGAGTAATTGATCGTTGATTATTAATATTCTGTTACTATATGAATAGCCCCCTTAAAATATGAACTATTTCACAGGGCAAATTTTAAATAGGTGACTTTTAAGGTTTGATTACTTCATAAGGTAACTAACATTTTCTTTTTTTACTGTATTCTAATATTATTACGTGCAAATAGGGATGCGCACGAAACAAGATTAGAGGTTGTCTCGCCTCGAAAATATGTTGTGTAAAGTGATGCCTCGAAAAATGTATCTTTTTCTGTTGGAAGAACCCTGTCTTGTCTGGAATCTTGTCGAGTTATTTTGAGAAACAATAGCTTTAATTTAATAAAGACTAAAACAAACATGACTATGTTGCTAAAAATGTGCAAGACTAAAATAGTAACCACAATCTTTTGCCCCAAATGCTCGCAAATTGTGTTATGTTCTTGATTAAAGATAAACCTAAAATACCGAAACAATGGAATTTTGGAGTGTTGGGAACCTTTGCCCCAAAATGGTTTTTCAGTCTCCTTTTTAAAAATCCTAGTTACGCCACTACTTGTTGAACGCAAACAGTCAATGATCGTACAGATCACGCCCATACCCATGGGGCCTGAGCTTCCCTGAAATCATGAGTTTGCTTGAGAATGAATTTCGTAATGAAGAGTAATTTCATTCATTCGTCCTTAAAGTTGCTTGTATCCGAACTATGTTCCGTCCTTCATTTATAAATATGGTGTTATATAAAGTCATAACTTCAATATCTTCTTTCTGCATCTCTTAAGTTTTTTTTCACCAAAAATTGAATATCAACAAACATTTGGCAACCATTATTTTAGATTTTTTTAAATCTATGTTCTCTACCAATTGTAAATCAGACATATTGAAAGAAAGGCACGAAAAGTCAAGCTTTATTTCTAAAGAAATGAAATGAAATAAAATGATATATTTAGTTTAACGTCCCATGATTATGCGCCAAAGCTAAGGAAGACGGTGATGATGAGAAATGAATGAAACTGTGCAATGAAGAAAGCGGGAGGGAACAGGAGAACCCCGAGAAAACCCACGCAGACGGTGTCTGTTCATCACAAAGCTTACTTGGCGCGAGCTGGGATCGAACCAGGGACCCCACGCACCAGAGGTGAACGCTCTACCACTGAGCCACCGCGGTCCCCTTTAATTCTTAAAAAAAAGTGGATATTTTGTGCGCATAGCCAAGGACGTACGCACGGGGTGGGTCCTTGAGGTCCGGAACCCCCCTCGAAATCCGGACTTTTTTGTCAATTTAGTCTAATTTTAGGTACAAAGTTTAGTATAATTTAGCCTGAAATTGTGTTTGGACATCCCCCCCGAAATGCTTTGGACCCCTCCCGAAATAAATTCTTGCGTACGTCTCTGCGCATAGCACTGAAGCGGATTAAAGTTTTTGGGACCCTGCAGCTGACTATTTCAAAGGCCTCTATGTTACGAATAATTTCAGCGCATAACTTTTCTTTGCTGTCTTCCACAGCCTCATAGGCTTATCGAAACACCGAGGAGTATGCTGTAACATTTTAATGTGTTCCAAGTTTACAATAATTAGTTTCATTACATTCATTATTAACAGTTAAATGCCTATATACTTCAGTGTAACACATAAATGCCGAATACGAGCCAAATGGTTAACAGTCCCTGTAAAAACACTAATAGAGTAAAAGGAGAAAAATCATATACAAATAGTAAACCTGTACAAGGTTACACTGATCAAAGTTCCGAATTTGAAGGTCTTCTTTGTGAATGATGTTTGAATTTATTTGTTTATTCATCACATCAATCAGTTTATTTATCCACGCCCGGCGGTGCCACGAAAGTCTGATGTTTGCAGGCACGAGCCCAAGCTGGTGGAAGAAGACTTAACTCTAGCGATACCGCAAGCCTACCGAGCGGGAAAAGAAATTAGCATGGATCTGAAGCCTATACTATAATAAGTTGATTGATGTATTTTAGTATTAAGGAGGGGAATTTTAGGGGACCCCCTGAGCCTGGGCTCCATTAGCTCCGCCTTTAATCCGCTCCTGATTGCAATCCAGGTTACTTAAGTTGTCACAATACCTATAGGTCTATTCACTGGGTCTATTAAAAGCAATCGTGTCTGAGTTGTTTGATTCAACAACTAATTATTATTATTATTATTATTATTATTATTATTATTATTATTATTATTATTATTAGTAGTAGTAGTAGTAGTAGTAGTAGTAGTAGTATTATTATATACATGCTACAAAATAGATTTACTGCTATACTGACACAGACTAAAGCTAGTTTTAAACAACGAACTTGGCTTAACAACAGAATCACGTTCAATTTTTCCCATTTTCTGTACTACTCTCATTCATTATCTTTGTTAGCCCAAACACCTCGAATGGGAAGGGAAGGTACAATGTAAAGAACCTTTACCTCTGTATGTCTAATGGAATTCGTCATCAGTGTATTTTTAGTTTAGTTCTTTCTTTCAATGCCACCGGAATGAATCACCAAGTCTTCCTGTCGGCAAAGAAAGAATGTTCATCGTACTTATCTTAGATTAATACTACGATAACGTTACTTTCAAGTTCTTCTTTCTAGATCTCAAAGGTTCATACTCCACCAGATGGAACAATACGTTATACTGCGTGCTCATTTCTGGTATGAAGATAAAAATAGTTTTCTTTTCAGAACTTTGAAGGCTCTTTATGACAAAGACTGCGAGCAAAACAATGCCCGCCTTGAATCTTAATCCAGTGTCTACTGTGACTGTCTACGAAAATAAAACTTGCCCTTCACTAGAAAAATAATAATAATAATAATAATAATAATAATAATAATAATAATAATAATAATAATAATAATGTTTATATGGAATATGAGACTCTCGACTATGATTGCCTGCAGCAGAGAGCAAGAGGGGACAGTTCACCCCACCCTTGTATTTTTGAAATAGGTTTGGTTCTTTGAAATATACCTAAAAAATATTCGATTTGTTATTTCCACATACTACCCAGCTTAATATACAGTGTGTCAAAAAATCAACCTACTAAGTTTGGAACGTTATTTCTTATATCAAATGAAAAAAAAAAGTTTTGATGAACATACTGTGGGTCAAAAAATGTCTCTTTTCAAATTTATAATCCGCCAAAAATGAGGAAAATCACGTTTTAAAAACACTCTAGCACAAAATTATGGAGTCTATCGCACGTGATTCGACGGATTTCGCAGGAACTCATAGCGCTAGTAATAATTATTTGTGTGGAACAGTCTTCTGGTATCCACGAAAAGAGTACCCAATTAGTATTTAAAAGTGTATCCTCGTACACTAAGTTACCTTTTACAAATCGTTACGTTGATATCAGGGGATTGTGAAACGTGGGTATTTAGATAAGAGGGAATACTAGGTATTGCCTAATTTTTTCAACCGCTTGCGAAAAAGTCCCATTATTTTTAAGCTAGGGCGTTTTAATTCTTTTTCGGCTTATAATACTGAAAGAACTCGTTTTAAGACCTATATGTATTAAAACCTTTTACTTTGATTTGATATAAACACTCATCTCCCGAAGTTTAAGTTGATTTTTGACACCCTGTATTAATACTAGGCTTGTATACAAATTTAAAATAACACTGGCACATGAATTCACAGATATATATATATGGAAACCTCATAGATGATATAGTAATTAATGTGAAATATGTAAGCATCTCGTAAATCCATCTTTGATGCTCTCAAGTCGAAAATAATTTGACAAAATTACAGATGTACATGAAAAATTAGAGTGTTAGAGCTGAGGGGAGTTGAGGAAGAAAATAACACATTTCTTGAAAATTGCCTGAGGTCAGGGGCGTATGCTGTGTTGGACACTCGGTTTCCCCTCCACGAAATCTCGACTTTTCTGTAAGTTTGGCTTAATTTTAGGAGTAGTTCTGCAAATTTTAATACAATCTGTCCTCATACTGAATTTAGGACACCACCAAAAAGCCACGGAGCGAAAAAAAAAGAAAGAATTTTTTGGTGGAAAAAAGTAATGAAATTGGTAGGTGGAAAGGTGAAAAAAGCACATTTTTGGTTTAAATTTGGTGGAATGAAAACTATCTTAATTAATAACACAGTTTCACAAGGGTCATATTTTTGTAATAATTCACTACTCTGAATTCAAATTTGAAATTAGAATTTCGCTACCAAGCATAGTTTCTCAGTAATACAGGGTGTCCCATAAGTACATGACACTGCTAAGTATTAAGAATATTGACGGCATATACGGTATGTATACATGGGCGGCGGTAATTTTGTCACCGGAAAGTTCGTCAGGGTAATTTCGTCACTGGTAATTTTGTCACCAAAATATTACCATATAGGTAATTTCGTCACCGAAAATTTTGTCATGATAATTTCATCATCAGTGTCTTTTAGAACATAATACAAGTACAATGAATGAATAGAAACCGTTTCTGAAATTGCTTTCTTTAATCTTCAACTGAAACAAATCGAAATATAATAATAATAATAATAATAATAATAATAATTATTATTATTATTATTATTATTATTATTATTATTATTAAATAGTTACATATTTTGTATATCGTATTTGAGATATGAGATAAAAATTTTTAGTGATTCTGTCAGAAATATTATCAAATAGGAAATTTTGTCATGGTTAAATTTTCATCTTTCTTGAACTAAGTAGAGGCAAAGTAAATGATGTAGACAACTTACGTTATTTTAATCAAACTTGGAAAACAATTCGGTTGACGTTGAACTCTGCAAAATTTAAGTTTCGGGTACTCGACGCAGGAGCAAGCACCAGTGCAAGAAAATAGTGCCAGCTTCAGCAAATGTTAAAAGCAAAGGTAACGTGGGGAACTATTGGGTGTATCACTATTTACAAATATTAAGCTTCGCCAATATCAAAATTTCAGAACAGAAAATGCAAATAAATATGGGATGATATGCCAATCCGTTCATTTTCCCGCAAACTAGACGGAAATTTGCATCGTTCTTGTACCGTTCTCTGAGCCCAAACTCTTGAACCTTCATCCACGTCAACTGAGTCATGTGAAAAGAGTGATCTTTTTTTAGGAGCTATTGAAAGAAGAATGTTATATTTCAATATTTCAACTCTGATTAAACATTGGCCAAATTGTTATTGGATATATATGTCAAGAAAGCAAATTTATATAAAGGAAGAAAAACATATACTGTAAATATTTCTAACAATTTTCTTTAAATATAGCCTTATGGAGCTATTGAGAAGTGAAACATGGATGGTGGATGGACTACTTTCCAATGGCTCCTTAAAAAAAATATCCTTTACTAGGTGTATGCCTTAATGCAGAGCAAGACACAACATTCATATGAAGAACTGTTTTGTGCGGTGGTGCATCAGTGCAGTGAATTTAGTGAATACCCGGACCCTGTAACTGTGGTTATGGATTTCGAGATAGCGGAAATGCACACTTTAAAGACAACTTTCGGAAACTCAACTCGTGTACAGCATTGCTTTTTTTTTCACCTGACTCACTAAACGTGGAGAAAGGTCCAAGAGATTGGATTCACAGCACGGTACAAGGGCAATGAATGTTTTGGTGACGAAATAACCTACATGCTAATATTTTGGTGAGGAAATTACAGGTGACGAAATTACTGTGACGAAAATTCCGGTGGCGAAATTTCCGGTGACGAAATTACCTAAGTTCATGTATATATATGTGCACAACAAGGCGTATATTTAGAAAAGGAAATTTCCAATGTAATATCTGGCAACACTATCAGTTTCGATTTTCAGAGATTAACAAGATTTTCAACCAGTGTTTATTCTTCCAATGAACCAATCTAATACTAACTTTGATTCTTGTGAGGTTAAGCTGTTACTCTACTTACTTAAAACTCAAAAAAAATCTTTGAGGTTTACGTCCCACGTTTATGCCGGTTAGGCTAAAGGAGACGGTGATGATGAGTAATGAATGAAATGGTGGAATGAAGAAAGTGGGAGGAAACGGGAGAACCCCGAGAAAACCCACACACACGGTGTTTGTCCACCACAAAGTTCACTTGGCGAGGGCTGGGATCGAACCCGCGACCTCAAACACCAGAGGTGAACGCTCTACCACTGAGCCACCGCGGCCCCCTACTTAAAACTCAGGTCTTCATGAATGAGAAATCAAGAAAAACATGAACCAGTATGTTATTAGACGACTGCTTATGTATCAGTAGAGACAACAAAGACACCCACTGTAAAACATAATATAAACCAGTAACTTCTTAATCACTATTTCATTCTCAGAGAACTTTTTTGAACATGTGTCTGTACTTATGCAACACCCTGTATTACTGAAAAAGCAACAATGAAAACGAAATTTTGATTTTAGACTTCAATTTAGCATGATGAATTACTATAGAACTACAGATCTAGAACTGTAAATGAAGAATGCACGGCACATTAAACTCTGAGAGTTGATTACTTCAGAGACGTAACTAAGCTATTTTGCGCCCGGGACGAGATCTTGTTTTGGCGCCCCCTTCCCCAGCGTAAAACGTAAATATATAGCTACAGTAAAAAAAAATCTTCGTTTTTCACCCTCTCAATCCGGCGCCCGGGGCACGTACCAGGTCTACTAACCCCTAACTGCGGTCCTGGATAACTGACAGGTGAAAAAAAAAAATTAACTGAGTTGATAGGTTCACATTTTGTTTCTTTTTTGGCTCTATATGGTTCTCTATTTCCCATATGTACATACATATGCTATAGATAAGATTTTTTCTAACATTGGCCCAAGCTCTTTTATTTCACGGAAGATAACTTGTGGTTTTGCTTTAGTCGTGAGTACCAACATTTTGTAGTTTCAGCAAATATTTGTATGGACACGTTAGTATTTATATTCTCCACAATCTAAGATAGGATGGGAACTTCCATTTCTACATCTATTTTTTCCTGTGATATCCGTTTTGATACTTCTCCTATTATTTTGTGACATATTATACTAGTAAACATAATTTTATGCACTCTTGCATATAAGAAATGGATGCAATGAACGTTAATACTGGTGAGAAACGAAAAAGAACTAATGGATAAGGAACGAAAACAAAATTTGGTACGATAATGAGCCTTGTAGTCTTAGTTCTGGAAAAAAGAGTGGAATAAATCCCGTGTCCATGATGACGCCGGATCCAGTAACTCATCCACGTCCGTTTCTTTCTCCCATTAGCGTGTAGTAATATACGCCTAATACAATTGTATGTATTACTATCACACTTAAGACCAAATCTACAATCGGTATATTGTCCATGTCGAATTCAAATCTACACAGCTACACAGATAGAATGGCATTCCTTTCCCAAGCCGAAAAAGAACAGTTTTGGTATGGTTAAAATCTCTGAAACAGAGCAAGTTTGAAGCGGAAAATCTCAGCAAGATTCCGCATACTTCACGTGGTGTACAAGTGGCTCTACTATTAGTTTGTAAATGTGTTCTACGATTGCCATCGGAAAAGCTTTTTTTTTATTTATTTATTTTATTTTGATGTAGTATGGTGCATATTTTGTGAGGTTTCCTTATAGCCATATTTCTTGGGTTCACACTCAGACGTGAATTCATCTATTCCATTCCAGATTTAAAAGAAAAAAATCCGGGTTAACTTTAGTTTTAAAAATCTGATTTTCAAAATTGAGAATTTCTCATGCTAGTTGCAATCGAAGACTGTCTCCTAAAAGTATTTTTCAAGCAATGCTCTATTTGGCTTAGTCCATTATGGTTTTCATAATGTATGTTTACAAATTTATTTATTTATTTATTTATTTACGAACATAATAAAATAAAATGAAATAGCCAACATACATTATGAAAATTATAATGCAGTAGGCCAAACAGAACTTTGTTTGAAAAATACTTTTAGGAGACAGTATTCTTTTTCTTTCTTCAATACCTGCCTGCCTTTTCTCCTGCTTGCCACTATTTCTTTTTCCATTTCTTACTACGGTCATATTAATACAATATTCTATAGAAGCATTGTAGAATCTAAAGCAGGGGTGTCATTTAGGGTGGGCAGGGAGGGGCAATTGCCCCCTCTGAGTATGAGATTTATATAGATCTTATCAATAAAATGGTAGTAAATCTGTGAAAAATGCGAAATTTTACTTATATCATGGGGTCTTGCCCCCTCCAAGCAAAACCTGAAATAACGCTCCTGATCTAAAGGCCAAACTTTACTCGATTACTGATTTACAAAGGTTTTGAGTTTATCGTCCCTTTTCACCACCAGTGTTATACCAGACCTACACCTACAGTTTAAGGTGGAATCTTAATTATCGTAATGCTTTTAAAACTTCGCCCATCAGGATTCGAACCCGGTACCACGTGGACCAAAGGTGCACGGGATAATAACAAGTGTTATATTTTGTTTAAAAAGTTACTTAAACTCTGTTAACTATTCATATAGACCCCGGCCAGGAAGAAGAAAGAAAAGTGCGAAAATGTTATATTCATTGCTTCAGCTTTTTTTTTTCTAACTGCAATGCACATTCATACCTTCCTTCGATGTGGACAGCAGTAACAGGTGGAAAAATGCTATTGCTTTGTGACAACAGACAGCATTTCCAAGAATTATTTTATCCCTCTGTGCTGTGTCTTCAACCGTAAATACCGCGAATTCTTGGTAAATACAAAGCATCACATGATCTGTTCAACTTTAGGGTTTTGCCCTCACGAGGGCCGCCCTCACCCTCACCTCACCCTCATTTTAGTAGTTGAGGGTGAGGGCGTTGGAGGTTGAGGGAGATAAAGTAATTGAGGGTGAGTGTGAGGGAGGGTGAGTGTGAGGGCGTCAATGGAGTGTGAGTGTGAGGGAGGGTGAGTGTGAGGGCGTCAATGGAGGGTGAATGTGAGGGAGGGTGAGTGTAGGGCGTCAATGGAGGGTGAGTGTGAGGGAGGGTGAGTGGAGGGCGTCAATGGAGGGTGAGTGTGAGGGCGTCAATGGAGGGTGAGTGGAGGGCGTCAATGGAGGGTGAGTGGAGGGCGTCAATGGAGGGTGAGTGTGATGGAGGGTGAGGGTGAGGGGCGTCAATTGAGGGTGAGGGTGAGGGAGGGTTAGGAAAAATGACCATCTCTGGTCCTAACTCACGAGCTCGGGCTCGCGAACCACTCGTGTTCAGCTGGGCTCGGGCTCAACTATTGAGCGCGAGCCCGATCCTCAATTATGTAATTAAGCGCTTGTCAGAGTGAGAGTGGGGCTAGTCAAGAAAAGTAAGTGCGAGCTCGAGCCCAGTTTGTCGAAATTGAGCGCGAGTCAAAGTGAGTTTGAACTTAGTCGTGAGAAGTGTGCGCGAGTCCGAGTAAACGCGAGCCCATTTGCATTAGTTTGCGCAAGCCCAAGTGAGAGTGTTCAGACTGAAAGCGAGCTCACTTAATATTAGTGAGCGCAAGCCCAAGTCAGCTCGAGCCCACTCGAGAGAATTGAGTGCGAGCCTGAATGAGACCAAGTCCAGTTTGAGGATGTGATCGCAATCCAGTTGAGAAAAGTGATCGCAATCTCGAGTGAGTGCCAGCCTAATTGAGGTAATTGATCGCGAGCTCAGTTGAAACAACTGTGCTCGAGTGCAAGCGAGGCTAGTGCAAGATGTTCATCTATGGCTTTTGCCCACGCTGTATTTGCGTACGCTATTCTTCTCCTTCCGTGGTTTGTGTCCAGCCGCTCTTTTGTCGTGGAGCGGTTTTTGTCAATGCGCTTTTTTGTCCTTGCGCAGTTTTTGTCCATGGGCTGTTTTTGTCCTTATATTTATTAAACTATGAAGATTCTCTGTAAGTTATTCAACCTTTGACACAGTAAAGACTTTTAAGTTGTTAAACGTAACCTCACTTCTGCTTAACTTTGTTGACTTATGCTGTAATTGTTCCTGACTCATCTTTCCTAAGAATGTCTATAAAATTGTAAACAGTCTGTGGAAGTTCACTTATAAGACTGGGTAAGATTAAGACAGAGTAAGACGTCTATAGATCGTATTTTTTAAAGCATCAAAGTCCACTGAATGTAATATCAGCTCTGGTCGAAACAGGTATATGTGACCTTTTTTTCACAAGTACAAATATTCTCATTACAATGCAAAAAGGGAAAAAGTATCACATGCAACAACACCTACAATTTATACTTTATTAAATGAACTGGATTCAGGTAATACCAACTAACTGTGTTAACATTGCCACTTGTAATTTCATCCAAATGATGAAAAATTCTATAAATAATTCACGTATTAACCACAAAATAAAAATTAAGTATTAAATACCTCAAAATATAACCATGAATTTAAGAAATATCACACAAGATATAGAAATAAATTTACACAGTTAATAAAAGAAGTTAAAAATAACTACGATAGAAAACAAATTTTATTATATAATAACAATGATAGTAAATTATGGAAGGTTATAACAGATATTATACATAAAAATGAGAACAAAATATGTAGAAATAAATTAACTAAGCACTGAAAGTTGTCTAGTAACGTATGAAGATGATCTAATGTTAAAAGTTTTAATGAGCATTTTTCCAGTGTTGACAAAAATAGTTAACAAAGAGATTGATGATAAAATAAATTTGAATTTGAATTCCCAAACTAAAGAAATAAACACTATATTTTTCACTCCACTCACTGAACAGGAAATTGAACGCTTCATATATGAATCATCACTAAAAACATCTCGTATAGATGGATTGTCAGCAAGTGTATTGAAATATACGAAATCAACTATATTAAAACGTCTGCAGCATATCTTTAGTCTATGTTTAGAAACAGGCTTATTCCCTGATAATTTTCAAGTGCTGTAATAGAACCTATATATACAATAGTCTAAAAGGATGATCCTAATAACTATAGACTTATAGCAATCCTCAGTAACGGTGCTAAAATGTTTGAAAAATGTATAAAGAGAAGATTCGTTAATTATCTTGATCAAAATAAATACTTTTCTTCAGATCAATATGGATTTCAAAAAAGGTAAAAGCACATCAGATGCTGTGTACAATTTAACAGAGATTGTTTGAAAGAATTCTAATAAAACTGAAAGAATAATTGCTGTTTTCGTAGAAATACTTAAAGTATTCGACACATTATCACACGAAATTCTCTTAAATAAACTAGAAATATGTACAATAAAAGGTATTATAACATTCTACAGTTCCAATATGTCTATCATTTAGTTTACTGATTTACCAAATTCATCTAAACGCTGTTATTATATATATTAAAATTATTATTGTATTACGTAACAGTTAAGTATTTACACACCTTTTAAAAATTATATATATATATATATATATATATATATATATATATATATATATATATATATATATATATATATATATACAAATGGTGATGAGAAAAATGGAAACACCTGAAGTTGGCAACACGTCAGATGTATGGGTTGGCAGTGGTGTCTTGGCGCCCGCAGCGCCGGACCGCTGGTGGTGGTCTGTTAGGTCGGTCTCCATAATACGTCAGGCGCAGTGGAACAGCAGTGTCCAGTGGCTGCAGTAGACGGAGGTGGTGTAAAATGGGAGACCTCTCAGATTTTCAAAGAGGGCAAATTTTTAGTGCGCGGTTATGTGGAGTGAGTGTGACGACAGTAGCTACTATGTTAGGTGTGTCGCGTGGGACAGTGTCGTAGGTGATGACGGCCTACACAACACACAGGAAAACCACATCGGGGAAGCGGAACAGTGGACGGAAGGAAATCATGAATGACAGGTCACTCCGGGTATTAAAGCGCATTGTCACGTAGAACCGTCATGCCACTGCGGAGTAAGTGACGGAGGAACTCAACCAGCACCTCCCCCACCCTGTTTCGACAATCACAGTCCGCCACGAATTACATGACATAAACTTACGGGGTCGTGTTCCATGGGCCAAACCGCTCATCAGGGACCATAACGCTTTCGCACTCCGCAAATGGTGCCGCGACCATGCAACTTGGGCCGTTGAGGACTGGAGACGTGTGATATGGTCGGATGAGTCATTCTTCACCCTATTCCCAACCACGGGCCGTGTTTATGTGTGGAAAACGCCTAAAGAATCTTATGATCTACAGTGTCTCCTCCCAACTGTGAAACATGGCGGCGGCTCGGTGATGCTGTGGGCCGCCATATCATGGTTTTCATTGGGTACTATGGTCACACTTAGCGGACGAATCACTGCAAACGATTACGTCGCAATTTTAGGAGACGACTTGTATCGTATGATCCGGATGTTGTTCCCGGACAATGACGCGCTCCTCCAGGATAATAATGCACCGATTCACACAGCTGCCATTGTTGCAGCGTGGTTTGAGGAACACCTGGTTGAAGTTCAACACCTCCCCTGGCCCGCCCAATCCCCAGATCTGAACATAATTGAACATCTGTGGTCCGTCTTAGAAACACGACTCCGGCTACCATTCACGATCTCTATGCCTCCATCCCACGTCGCATCAAGGCTGTTCTGAAGGCGAAAGATGGCCCGACACCGTATTAATCTGGTAAGTTGGAATTTCGTTCAGGTGTTTCCATTTTTCTGATCACCATCTATATATGTGTATATATATATCACAAGATGGATTCTCTATATATTATATATTATTATTTTTTGTTGGTATGACAACTAAACTCACATCGTCAAAAACATTATCATAACAAAATATTATCACATAACAACACAACAGAAATTACTTCTATTTCTCTTTTCATATTCATCTTCTTCCTTTTGTGAACAGCTTGTGCATATTTTAAAAGTACATTTTGCCCATAAATACAAATACAGATGTTAAAAATACAAGTATCGATGTATTTCGAGCCTGGATAATAGGACCTTTCTTTCTTAAAAATAGAAAAGTGAAGTCCTGGGCCGTTTACTAATACACACTAATTACTTAAGTTTCTGAATGACCTTCGTATATATATATATATAAAATTACAATCCATATATTCATATATCATATTTCATATAAATATTATTGTCATATTTTATATTAATTCTCTTAATTAATCTGATTTCAAATATTTGTACACTCCAACGAAGATAACAGAAGATGCATTCTGATAATGGCATAGAAGTTGTTTAATGTTATGTCCTCTTCGGACCATTGCTACGTATTATAAGTAGAAGGTTAACAAAATCTATTTCATTTTATCAGGCAAAATTAAGAATTTTGTGAAAATTATATCATTATGAGATTTTCATAATTGGTACTTTAAACAACAAAGGATCACCAGAAAAACTAGATAATCAACGTAAAGCCAAATTTCGAAAACTTTAAAACTAATTTGTTTGATATCTAAACGCATTACGCTTATTCATATTACCTTCATAGATCTCAAAGAAAGTACAAATAACAAACGAAATCATAATGGTATTTACAGAGAAATAAAGCAAGAATAAAATTAATATATTCTTCGGACGCTACAACATTGGCTTAAGTTAAATGACCAACGTTGCATTGAAAGGCATAAACCGGGATACAGTCTTGTGTGTTATTTACTTCTACAGTTCTTTGTTTCCTATTTTGAGAAATTTTGTCATCTATGAAATTACTACGAAATCCAATTAGATGGAAATTAAGTCTTATGATTACATGATTCCTAGGTAATTACTATTACTATTACTATTGTTACTAAGATTAGATTCGGTTACATTGCCGGTTCATTTAACATTACTTTGTACATTGGAGTCACACTATAATCTCACATGGATATTTCGAACTTGGTTTCTATTATGGTAACTTTGGTTCAGGTTAGTACTTTGATTCATTTGTCCATTTGTTATTTAATTAGGTCAGCTAGGTCAGAGTAGTTAATCTCCCTATTACCATTTGATTCAATTGTATTTTCAATACTAAGAAGACTCATTTTGATATTTCTGATTTTTATTCTGCTACTTCGTAATAAAGTATACTCCGGTTTGATGTTTTTAGCAAAATGACTACGTAGCCTTAAAATCAATCTGCAATCCTTGAGTTTATTATATAGGAGATTGTTTACTTATCTTCACACAAATCTCCTAAGTCCTGAGGCGTCAAACCACCAATTTGTATATATGACGAAATCCTGTTTCAGATAACGCATATTTATGACGTCAGGTCCGCAGTTTGTATATTTATATAACCAATGTCAGCGATTTATCAAAATCCAATTTTACGCTGCATCAAGATATTACGTTTTTATTGTAATACGTAACAGTTAAATATTTGACCACCTTTTAAAAATTGTTCATCTATCTATCTATCTATCTATCTATTTATCTATCTATCTATATATATATACACATATATATATATATATATATATATATATATATATATATATATATATATATATATATATATATATATATATATATATCACGAGATGGATTCTCTATATATTATATATTATTTATTACTGTTGGCACGACAACTAACCTCACATCGACAAAACACTATCATAACATATTATCGCAAAAAAACAGAAAAGAAATTACTTCTATTTCTCTTTTCATATTCATCTTCTTTCTTCTTTCATATTCATCTATTTAAACAAAATGTTTAATTCAATGAAATATTTTGAATTTTTTGTATGAGAGGCCACACAATTTTCGAACGGCCCCTAAATCTAGTTTTCGTATTTTTTTTCGAAATCAGCAGATCATACTGAATTAAATTGCAGTTTTCGTTAGGTTACAATATATATAGTTCTCGAGATATAAGGCCTAAAAGAAATTTTTTGTCTGAAATATATTGGATCTTTTGATCAAAAAGGGACTTTAAAGTAGACTAGATAGACTCTATAACAAATTTTCAGTGTTATCACTTTCAAAATCATATTTGCAGAAGATATTAATATATGTTAAAAAGGTTAGTAAAAAATAGTACGTAATAAAACATATGTATATAATCAGAAAAGTGACAAACAAAAATTTTCAAATTCAAGCAAAGAGTAAATCTATAACTCAATATTAAACATATTACAGTGCTCCGAAAATCTATAACGAACTCCGACAACGAATGAAAAACAAAAGTAATTTCAAAGCATATCAAGGTTTAATTTTACAGTTTTTAAAAGAATCAAAATGCATTTCAAAAACTATTCTTAGCTAAAGGTAAGAATTATATACCTCATTTGTTACGATAAAAAATAAATAAATAAAATACTAGAATCACGCTCACACACAAGTATTTGCTTATGTGAACCAATATGTATTTGCTTATGCTTATTTTCTATCTTTCATTATTCTTTGCATTAGGAATACAAAAATTTCGCAGTATAGAAATAAGTGCACTGAATTAATCTCCCCAACACCAGATGATAGACATGACTACTGAAAGTCCAGTACTCTCATTTATAAATACCTGGTACGTTAAACATTGCTATTAAAGGGAATCTAGGATGTCCGATTTCCTTTGGAGAATTAATAGCACTTACCTGTAGGAAATTTGACTTGCTAATTATTTTGCTATAAACATTTTTTCCATTAATATTTTGTATATTGTTATTTATTATAATTTTGTATGTTTATGTATTTTTATGAATTTTCTTTAGTATATTGGATACATCCAGTACATACATTTTCTTAATTAAAATAAAAGTGAATCTGAACCTAATTCCTATGTTGACGCTCTCGTGTGAGTACAAGCCCAAGTGACTACGAGATAAGTGAGAGCGAGCCTAGTGCAACATATTAACCCTACAACCACACCGTGCTTTTATTAGAACATGTATCACACCGTGGGGTCATATACGACCCCAGTCTGGAGAGTCGTTTTATTAGACTAGATACGGTTATATTATGTTAGATTAGATAATATTAGGATAGGTTAACTTAGGGTAGATAGTGTGTGGTTTGTTAGATTATATATGTTTATATAGGTTATGTATATATGTGTATATATGTCTATATATGTTAGATTATATCTATATGTATTAGATTAGGTAAAGTAAGGCTAAATGAGCTGAGGATAGGTTAGGTTTATTAGGTTATATAATCTTATACATTTCACGTATCTCATTTTATATATGTTGAAATAATTCGTTTCTTTACCGATTATCCAATTAGTCTAAAATACACGAGTTCTACATTATAACAATATTAAATGTTTTCATTGGGTTTCAATTGTTTGATATTTTCATTGTTTTACATGGAGATAAATGAAGTAGTTTTTATTGTTTACCATTGTTTACATTTTGCAATGCTCGCAAATGTTGTGTCGGTGTTCAGTACACACACTTCTCTTACACAAGTAACACACTGCTACTCCTTTTCTGTCTTTCTTCCGGCTACAGAAATCAGAATAACTTTTATCCCATATTTATCGGGCTTGTTGGGAATGTACAATTTTGAAAGGGCATCTACCACTGAACCCCATTAATTCTTCATCTATCGTAACATGTTCTGAAGGGATATAATATTCAGAGCAGTGACGCACTAACATATCCCACACTTCACGGATGGCTGCGTATTTGTCTATAGATTTCCTTTGCTCCCTTGTAGCTTTATCGTCAAAGCGCAAGCAGTTTGTGAGGAATTCAAATCTATTTCTTGACATAGTGCTCCTAAATGCAGGTGGACCAAACGCATGAGACCACATATCACTTACTATCAGGTGAATTTTTTAGAACACCGGCTAAATAAAGCAAACGAAATAAGGCACACAATTCAATTTTGTCAGTGGGGGATAGATACCTCTGATCTCATTTGAAGACACACTTTCGTCTTTCTGTTTCTTCATTGGTAAAAATCACAATTGTGTTCAAAATGCCATCTGAAAAAAAAAAACAGTAGTTAAATGTCCTTTGCATCTGCTCTTTGTTTCGCTTCCTTCCTGGGCCCTGGGAGATGAATAACAATGTTTTTTTAACGTTCTAGTGGATTTTTTGTGGAAGGGTTTATTGTACCACTTACTGAAATTCTTCCCATAAATGACTTTACGTTGTAACAAGTCGGCAATGACATCGTTATCAACATCAGCTTCAAAATCATCCACCGATTGATCATCCTGCCCCTCATTATCCTCATTTTCACTTAACAGTTCATCAGCATCGGACAGATCATCATCTGATTCTTCTAAAATGCGTACAATATCTTCCTGGTTAGAAAACTTCCTTGCTGCCGCCATTCGTAAAAAAATCGCCAACTTGCAAATGATTTGTTATATGGCTATTCAAAACAAACTATGTTTCACTAATCACACCGTGGGGTCATATATGACCCGAGCACTCAAAATAACACAGAACTTTCCGCACCAACACAACAATGCAACGTGCAGTGTCAACGGCATGCTCCGAGCTGAAGCTAGACGAATTGTTGTGTTTCCCTCTCACAACGGCGCTGTCGCAGAACGCATTTTATATGCACTGGGGTCGCCGGTGACCACACGGTGTGATTGTAGGCTTAAGCTATGATGTTAGTCCATATGCTGTTTCCGCTCACACGGTATTTGAATGCGCTGTATTTGTCCATGTGGTATTTGCATGCGCCGGTTTTATCCATGCGTGGTTTTTATCAATGTTCTGTTTTTGTCCTTATATCGTTTTAAACGGGGAAGAGTGCTTGTCTATTACGCAAGTTGAAACATACTAAAGGCGTTTGGGTTGTCAAACTTAATGCCCATCTGCTGCAATTATTTCTTGACTCATCTTTCCTAAAGATGTATATAAAAATTGCAAACACTGTGTGGCAGTGGTTCTCAACCTAATTCATATCTTGACCCGTTCGTGAGATTGCAAGCCCAAGTGACCGCGAATGCGAGTGATTGGGAGAACATTTGAATGAAGCCTTCGGAAGCGCGGGCCCAATTGATTTAAGTGGTCTGATAGCGAGACCAGTTGAAAGAAGTGAGCTCGAGCGTAAGCGAACCTAGTGCAAAATGCTCATCTATGGTTTTTGAGCATGGGCTATTTTGCTCACGCGGTATTTGCATGCACTGTTTTTGTTCATGCGCGGTTTTTGTACTTTCGCTGTTTTGACCAGATAAATGTGATACACAGTAAGAAAAACATACTGAGGATTACATTTCCAGAACGAATGCAAATCGTTAACCCACTTTTGTGTTTCTTTTTCGTGTTTCAAGTGCTTTTGTAAATACAACCTAATAACACATTCTTACAGGAAGTCCTGATGCCCGTTCGTAGAGGCTAGCATCTAGTTTAAAGAGTCGGATATTTGATCCCACACACATGAATTCGTAATGGATACTATTCAGAGAAAACAACAGAGATAGATTGAGAAATAGGAAGGATGAGGGATATATTTACATACACATGACTAGAATTACCGAAACAAATGATCAAGTAATATTAATATTCTGAGAAAAGTTTTGACCTTCCGAAGCACAATGTGGATTATAAATTTTCAGTAAGAGCTGTCTTTTACTTCAGCATCAGATGGTTGGACAGCGGGTACGTCTTAAAATATTGAAGATGAAGAACGTTTAATATCACAGGCTGCAAAGAAGGATTTTTAAACAAGAACGTATAAGTTATAAAGAGACAAAGCTAATCAGGTATCCAAGAAGGAGATTAATTGAAAAAATATGTTTTTGCCACATATCTCACCAATTTCGATTCACGAAAATTGGATATATACTGTTATATGTATATTTTTGCTTTTTGAAGTCGCTAAATACCCTCAGCCTACTAACAGGATGATCCATTGCCAGAACACTTATTAATAGCTTCAAGGGAAGGAGGTTTGATCCTAGAACATGTGAAATTCTACAGAACTACATTGGAAGAGAGACGGGATTACGATTTGCACTCTTTGATAGCGTCACAAACTGTCTTATGTCAGTTTTCAGGAGAGTGATTTTTAGGTTTTAACAAAACTTTGAACACTCATAACGCAAAATCTGTTTTACCGAAAGTTGTAAAATGTTCCAAGTTATAACTTAAGTCATACGAAATCAGTGTCGATATCAATTTGTCATTAAACCTTTTGGAAAAATCGCGGGAAAAAGGCACGACTGTTTCTCACCATGATAATCCTCTCTTGTATGAATAATACAAATCTTACTTTTTTGTAGTGTGAACTACATTAGTATATGAACAATCGGAAAATATTGCACTTTTGATGAAAAACTTCATGTTTATTACACAAACAATATCAAACGATTACTGAGATTCTTCAGAGTAAACAAATATCCTGAGAGCTCACAAGAAACCTAAAAGGAATACCGTACGAAATATAACACAAAGTAATGCTATGAAGTTGTCATTGTGAGAATATAAAATCTTGCACAGCAATTTGCAAATTGCATGTTTTATATCCCATTTGACAAGGAAGGCCACTGTCAAAATTTCTGTAAAATCGAACCTGTTCAGGGGTTCGAATAAACGGAGTTAGGCCAAGACACAATGTTAACAAGAAGTCGTAATTCTCTGGCAGAGAGAATTTTTGGGAAGTCTGCAAAGTTCGAACTTCTATCATGATGGATTCAATCTGCGCTCTTTTCAAGGGAATAGTTCTGTAGATTTCCTGGAAGTGACTTGTCTTAAACTTAATGGAGTTTGGAGAGTCTTTGGACTTTCACTTCGCACATTTCTGTCCAATAGTTTGGATCTCCATTTTCTTCACGTCTAGCTGAGAGAATACGATGACATTGGAACAGAGATATAAAGTCCCGAAAATCGCTTGTGCCAACACAATGAACGATACATGGGTTCTTTTTTTCTTGCTATTTTAACAATCGTTGCAAGTTGCGAAGGTACAAAAATACTCCATAATGCTTAATACATGTGGTTATAGCAGTGTTGCCTGAATCTCCCTCATTTTGTCCATACTGAAACTCAAAGAATCGGAGGGAAATTTCTCTGATGGTCTTACTTTCATGCATTGCTTAGAACATCATAGCAACCATCATTGAGTCTCTGTTTTCTACACTGCACCTATCTGCAAACGTGGCTATTGTTTTATAATCATATGTATCATACTTAGATAAGGACATAAAAATACAACACGAAATTGCATTTGCTTCTCTCATCCCACGTGATTCATGCCACGAATAACAATCACAGTTCATTGAACCAATATTTTAAACCATTAAAATGTAATTTCCAAGACGTCTCTTATAGACCACAAGCAGACCTTTTTCTAGCGTCATCCTTGAATCTCAAACTTAGATAACGACCTCCTCTCTTCTCTTTCTGCAGGACACCAGTGTAACGAAAAGAACACGGAACACGGAAGAAAATAATGAAACATTTTAGCTCGACGAGAAGAATTCGTATTTTGTGCACGGAAAAGTGACAAATCAAGTATTAAACTCTTGTTGTGCATGAACATTTGATGTGTTGTTGTATTCGACAATTAAGAGCTTTCATCGTTCATCAGAAATTCAAGGGAACTGTTCCCCGAGCTATTTACACACCTCATTCTTACATCGAGTCCCTAGTTGTCGCTGGTGTACAATATTCTTAGTAATAAGACTCCGATAGAGGAGACCGTCTTTTCTTAAGAATTTAGCTCCATTGTATTTGCTACTCCCTTTTGAACTGATCGACAAGGCTTCACGAGATGAACCATACACGTAGTAATCTTTTAGTGTTCTTGCGTCCGTAGTCTGTGATCACTGTTTGCGTTGATAGTAAAAATGAGTAATGAGCACTGATATTGGGCAGATCCTTCAAAAAAAACTAAGACAAATCTATAAACTCTCTTATCATGTCCTTCGGCTCACATACAGCGTAAGTAGATTTCTTTCTGAAATATCTACATAACTAGTAATTGTTCCTGCAATTCACATTATCTTGAAAGTGTTCCCAATACTGACACATGCATATTACATAGTAAGTAAACACTTCCTTGTTGCAGTCTAAAACCTCACAAAATGGTTGGACATACCTTTGGTCTTCGTCTGAAACACTGAGATCATCACATGAATCTGAATCGATATTATCTCTGTTGGAATGCCGTTGCTGCTTTATTTATGACAATAGAACGTCATATCAAATGATATATCCTGCTTTTTATCTTCAACTGCAAGAACAGTTTCTGTATACTATTTTCCCCAAAAGGTTTGCAGTACATTTCTATTTCAGTAACCTTCTGTAATTCACCAGTAATATGTATATATCTGTACCATCATGCCATTCAAACAATTCGTCCATGCTTTTATCATCTTCCATCGTAGCAAGATAAGTCTTACATCTACACTATCTGCATTATAATACTCAAGTGAAGTAAGTGCACTAAAAAAAGACTTAGTTTTATATTCCTTAGTCTGTTAGAACAAGACGTATCACTCTTGGGAATATTAATCACAATGAAAGAATGCTTTGAAAATAATCTTTTAACTCTACCGTAAAACTGCGACCATTCTATAGTTTAAAAATGAGTATGTAAATAAAAACAAATTGTTTTGAATATAAATGTATCTGTCCAGTTGTTTACAAACTGTCGTAACTCAAAATAAGATTGTTTTTGAAAATCACTTACATGCTTCGTCTTCAGATACAACACAGTGACGTTATCATTGTCGTCAAAAGTATGCATACTACATATGTGCCATTTTGTGAATGGCAGAATTTCCCGGTGAGCAACTACATAGTAAAATATCTAAATGTTCCGTTTTTTTAGATAAAAAACTTAGTGATGTTGTCAACAAATAAGTGTACATAAACTGATATATTAAGAAATACAAGGACGATGTTAGAGAAACAAATAGTCTGGAAGCATTTATATTATCAGGAAAATTCTCATTTTCAGAAACATAAGAATGAAAGCTTCTAAGTTGAATATGTAACCGACACAGCCGCAGTTTAAGAATTAAGGTGGAAGGCACACGGTCTCACCAGATGAACCTGCTACCCGAAGGAAAGACACACTTCCAAAAACACGCTCTATCGCGTCCGGAGTTTTCCTCCAAGTCACCTATGCTTAGTGACACAATAGCACAACCACACTCGTCCTGCCGGCAGATACGGAGGAGTTCCTCTATCTTCCACAAGACGTTCTGAGTTTTCCGGTCCTGAGGAGAAACTGGATTCCATTCGCCCTTCCATATTCATTCTGCTCTTGTTTTCCTTATGCGTTTTTTATCTATAGAATTGTTCGTTCTTTAGTTTCGGGTAAATTTCTCTAATTTTCTTTATGATATTGTAATCTGTCTCTCTTCTCATTATATTCGTTATCATTTTCTGTCGTATGTCTACTCGTTCTTTAAGTAACTCCTCGAGCAAGGGGCACCAGAAAATATGATGCTCTGGTGTCCCCGTTTCACCACATTTACAGATTGATTCGTCTTTGACCTGTATTTTTTGTAGGTAGGTTTCATATGGACCATGTCCAATTAGGAAATAAATGAGTCCTGGGCCTGGGTCAAGAAACTATTTGTTCTCTGATTTCTATCGTTCTTATAATATCTGTAGGTCTTTGAGACTTGGCGGAGTATGTCCATTCAATATTCCACATGTTTTTAATTCATTCTTCAATCTCTTGGGCGCTTTCGAAAACGTCTCCCAACAATGCTCTTACCTCAGCTTTATTATTCCTCTTCATACAACAATTTACCGCTCTCTATAGTGCTATTACGTTCAAGGCTTTGACATCAAGTATCAAAGGGCATTGTTCGTGGTGGTGTTATATGCATCACTTAATCACATCAGAATGTTTCTTTGTGGTCTGATAAAGGTTCCTTTTATTCTCTTGTTTTGAAGTAGTCTGTGCAACCATATGCTAGAACTAGGGTAATGAATCTTTTTGTTACTTTGTTTCATCTCCTATTGTTTTCTTGTATGTATTTACCATAGTTCAGATTTTATCAATTATTACTCCTAGGTATCTAAATTTCTTAACACTGTCTATTTTATGATTCTAGTTTTATTCCTCTCAATTTTCTACCGAAAAGCATGTATTTTGTTATTTTGACCGATAATTTTAGTTTATTTTCTTGACGTCAATTCTTTAGCTTTTCAACTATTGCATTTGTTTCCATTTCTATTTCTCTTCATGAATTGGCTGATAGTAAAGGGTGCTGCAGAAATAGTTAGACAATGTAAAATGAACATAGAAAACGTAACCCTATAGATAACGTGCTCATTGTTGTTTTGTTTTGTAAAGTAGTTAAAAGCATTGTGTATGCGTCTAGGTTTGGTCGACCTTACGGCGCGCATGCGCAGTATTGGGAGAATTACGTAAGCCTTCCATCGGTAGCCATGGACCGTTGGTCGGACAAACACCGCGCTTTTTCAGTGGAGTGTTTATTTAAGAACTAATATTCTGCAACATGTACGCTGCGTACGTTTCGGAGTCAGTTTAACATTGGCAGAAATGGACAAGTACCGACAGGGCAAACTATTTTTAATTGGGTGAAAAAGTTCCCAGCTTCGGCTTCTGCATGATCAAAGAAATCCCCAGGTCGTCGACGTTCAGTGAGAATACCAGGCAACATAGAGGGGTTTGAGAAGCATTAATTAGAAGTCCAAATCGTTCGGCTTGTCGGCATGCTTTGTCACTTGGCATGTCAGATAGGAGTGTGCGCGAATATTACAGCAGGACTTACACTTCCACCCATTCAAAATTCAGGTGATGTACAAGTTACTACCTGAGGATTTTAATGCTCGCGTACCATTCTGGAATACGCTGTTGTATAAGATTAATGAGAACCCAACCTTTCTACAGAGGTAAATCATGTCCGACGGGTCTGATTTGCACATTGATGGGTGTGTAAATAAGCAGAATTTCCGTTTCTGGGCACTCAGAAATCCAAGGTTGTTGCATGAAGTGCCCCTTCATAGCCTTAAAGTAAGAGTATGGTGTGATGTTTATTTTGATAGGATTATTGGACCATACCTTTTCAACGACCGGGATGATAACAATGTAACTGCCATGTGTGTTTGATATGTGGACATGCTCGAAAACTTTTTACTAACAGGACTGGGGCAGTGTCGCCTTAGACAGGTGTGGTCCCAATAAGACGGAGCCACGTCACACACAGCAATTGCATCGATCAACATTCTTGATAGGATGTTTCTAGGACGCGTTGTCTTCCCTCGCCACAATGTTCCTTGGCCTGCACCGTTGCCAGACCTATTGACATGTGACTTCTTCCTATGGGCTTACTTAAAGCAACAATTGTATGCTACAAAACCTGCAACATTACAGGATTTGTGTGAATCCATTCAACATGCAATCCACTAAACCCCGCTGGACATGATCCAACGAGCTGTGAGTGCTGTGAGGCGACGTGCGCAGGTCTGTTTCAATAACCATGGTGCACACCTCAGTGACATAATTGTCAAGACGTAGTTACCATATGCAATGCTTTTGTATGTACATTCTGGACATGTAAAACTTTTGTTCATAAGAGGTCATTAAAATATTTAATTTCCAAACAAAGATCGTCTAACAATTTCTGCCGCACCCTATATTATCACAATATCATCTGCAAAGGCTATTATTCTGTCTGTTAGATGGTTAGTATTCAATTTTTCAAGGCAGGGTTGTATCAAAATTTCCCATATTAAGGGCCCTAGTATTGAGCCCTGTGGGCAGTCTATTTCATCACTAATTTGCAACTTCTCTTGCTCCCTTTGTACTGAGAAACTTCTATTCCGAAAGTAGTGTTTGATTATATTTCTCAAGTAGGTTGGCATTTCTTGTTGAGATGCCCATAGATGGGATTCCATGTTGGGATCCATAGGTTGTCAAATGTTGCCTCTATATATGCGTAAAATGACAAGATATATTTAGTTTCTGAATTACTCATTCGTATTTGCTCCATGTACGCATTCAGAGCGTCTTCTGTTGATCTGCCAGCTCTGAAGCCAAACTATAGTATACCTTCTTTCATACTTCTGTATTTATTAATCCAATTTCCTATAATCCTTTTGGATATTTTACTCATGTTTTTAGCAGGCAAATTGGGCGATATGACTTTACATCAGTTGGGACCATGTCTTCGTTTTTCAGCAGAATTATTAATTTGGATATTTTCCATAAAACCCTTGTCATTGTAGTAGTATGTGGCTAAGTCTTGTTAGGTACGGAGTCCATAATTCTCTATTTTTGGTGTAGACTTCACTTGGGATTTCACCTAATCCTGGTTAATTTCCGGTTTTTGTTTCATAATGATGTTTTCGATTTCTTCATTTTTTGCCATCTCTTCATTATTTACCTGTTCTACTTGCGTCGGCTCTTCGAATTTTCTTTTTATTCGTTTCTGAACTTCTGTTTCATTTTCCATTATACAATTCCGGGAAAACTTCTTTGTTAAAGTTTCAATGGTGTCCCTTCTAGTTACTGTGTAAGATCCATAATCATTTTCTTAACATGCAAAATGTTAAGGGGTTTATTTTCTTCATTATTAATTTGTATGGAAATCCCCACTGATCAAGATATATGTTTCTAGCTAGGAATAGTTCCCGGCTTCTTTTCTTTGCTTGTATGGGTTCTGTCTTACATTCTTCTTTGGCATCTCTACGAGCTAAGGATATTTTTTCTTTCATATCTGGAATTGTAGTGGCTTGGTAACTTCTTAAAGGTTAAAGAAAGAACGTAGTTTCTCACCATCTCGAAAGCGATCAGAGCGAAGCAAGAAAAATAACTTTTCCGTACACAAGAATAAAATAATGATTGTGTACGTTGCTCACAAATTAAATATATACACAGTTCGTCCAATACCTGATGCGTTATGACCATGCTGCCGGTCGTAACTGTATAATTAAAAACAGGTGTGAAGATCATACTATTTTAAGAAGATAAAGCTCTTTAAAATTACTTTGAGTGTCCTTTAAAGAAACTACACCGGAACAGTTGTCTGTACGTTTCTTGTGCCCTCAACTGCTTTGAAAGTTTATTAAATGTTCTAAATATATGAAATGTGTGAAATGTCTCGAAAATTCTATATTTAAGATTGCAAGGGTATCGCAGTTCGAATGTTTACACATCTGTTACAAAAGTCTCCCTGTTTTCCTCTCCTTAGTTTCCTCAACTCCACAAAGACGAACTCTGGTGACATTACCCGAACACACATTCAATAATTTAGACAACGGAGAACTATGCGTACCATTTAAAATAGAAAATTAAAATATATAAACTACGTATTTGAAACGTACTTTATAAGTAATATTTACCTTAGGTTGTTTACAATTATATGCATCGTACGGAATCCACGTTCAAAATTAGCTATACTGATAGAATTGATTGAAGTACACTTGTTAAGGGGAAAACGGAATCTGAATTTTCATTTATTCCACCAAAGTACATCCAGAAACCGCATAATAGAGTCCATACATTAAGCGGACGAAATACTAAACAATTTGAATAGATCCAGCTCATTTGCACATTATTTTTAATGTGTAAGATTACTTTCACTGTTTTCGGACACATGTTAAGATTTAAGAAGACACATTTCGTATATATTCAACCAGATGCTTATTACTCAAATGGTGTGTATTTACAGGTAGTCTGGAAAAGCAATGGTTATTTTTATCAAAGGTACATGCTTACGCGTGAGTTGCTCCCCGTCCTAATCACCGCTTCAACTGTATTCACAACATATTTAGATAAAATAAACATGAACTTTTCTTGAAGTTCTTTCCTAATGGTTATTGATGTAAATAGTCTTAACGTTATTGATTTAATATCATACGAAGCAAATAATCGCTTCTCGATATAGGTTTACACTTTATTTACATAGACTTTTACTGTAACATTGTTATTTGCCATTAGGAAAGTAGCAGTAACTATAAGGTAAGAAATAGATGTTGCGAAACCCTAAAGTATAGAAAATTTTATATGTTGAAAGAACAAATTAAACGTACTTATTTAAAATACGTAATAAGAAGAATTACACCTTATCTAAACAGGAACTCAACCCTTTTTTTCGCGTAGAATATGTCATAATACTATGTAATTAAAATGTAGAATAATGTTAACAAAAACTGTTTCTATAAATAGCATCAATAACGTTATATTGATATTCTGGCATTACGGAAATAGCTTTTATTATCTTCTGAGTATAAAAGCATATCTTTGTCTTCGATAAAGTTACGAAGTAGTTAACAAAATTTTGGTTATTTGGAAAATTAGTAAAATTTTCTATCATTGATATTCTACAAAAAAATCCATTACAATCAGAGAATTGAAGTTTGACAAAAAAAAAAAAAAAAACTCGATTGTGAAAACTTGATACAAAAATTCAAAGTGAATCTTGTTTGCCTTTGCAAATTGATAGAATTCCTAAGATTTATATACATTTGTTTCCATCAATTCTACGTTATATTTTGCAAAATATTCCTTACACGCTTGTAAATCTTCTACGCCCGTAAAGAGATATCCTAGAACACTACATTTTTTAACATTACTGATAGTCTTATCACATACTTAATTTGATTCTGTGTCTAATTTTGTGTTGTTATTATTTGTCCGTTTATTTTACAATATTGCATAATAATTTCTCTATTTTGTGGTTTATTTCAGAACTTCCTTTAAAAGCTGAGGCATACGTTCAACTTGTCTCAAATTATTCGGTTTTAGTTTGCAAGTTTTCCTGGTGACACCCACAACCATTCTGTTCATAAGTATTTTACATTGAGCAGTGAGATTCATGAATGTGTGAGAAGAGTATGTTTTCTATACCCAGTAATAACCTTTACTCAACTTTCGAGACAGGAAAATACAGGTCTGATTCACAAAATTAGAATTCCATTAAACCTTTTAATTGCGACTAATTTTATTTCTTAATTGATATAGTGATTATTAAGTAAGATCATTGGGTTACATGTATCATTATTGCGGACAATACTTAGACAACCAAATGATCCCTAAATATTTCAAGAAAATTAAACATTAAATTAAAGAACATGGTCACTTTTGCCCGGGTCAATCGAAATGAAATCGACCCATTTCCAGGTCAAAAGTTGCTGAGAAATGTTGTGTGCGATACGGACAAAATCTCGCGGCCGAAACATCGCCGCCCAAAATCTCGCCGACCAAAACCTCGCGTGGCCAAAACTTTGCCGCCCGAAATCTCGCGTGGTCAAAACCTCGCCGCCCAGAACCTCGCGGGACAAAATCTCGCCGGGTCAAAAAATCGCCGCCCAAAACCTCGCGGGACAAAATTTCGCCGGGCCAAAATCTCGCATGTGAAAACCTCGGCATCCAGAACCTCGCGAACCAAAATTTCGCTTGGCCAATTTTGCGGAATGAGACTTTTCTTTAAAATTTACCCAATGAGTTTCTTAATATGCAATTCCACATTACAAATAATAATAATAAAAATAATTATAATAATATACAAAACATCGTGTGCGTGGGCTTTCTCGGGTTATTCCCGTTTCCACCCACTTTCTTTACTCGATCATTTTTTCATCCTGGTCATCTACGTCTCCTTTAACCTACAGGACATAATCAAGGGACGTCGTAAAAACTCATATTATTTCATACTTTCATAAATATTATTAGATTTTTGTTAAAATTTTAAATATATATTATTTGAAGGTTGGCACATTTCTCATAGCTTTGATTAAAATCAGTCAGGAATAAACGATGAATTTAGTCTCCAACTAAGGGCGAATTAATCCCCCTTTTCCCCGATTTAGAAAAGTTTAAATATACAGTAATTTTCATTTAAATAAATAGTATTACATATTGACGTAATATGGCGCTTCTTTTTAGGTCCGCCGCGACGTTTTGGGCGGCGAGGTTTTGGCCAGGCGGGGTTTTGGCCAGGGGAGATTTTGTCCCGCGAGGTTTTGGGCGGCGAGGTTTTGGCCAGGCGAGGTTTCGGCCCGGCGAGATTTTGGGCTGAGAGGTTTTGGCCAGGCGAGGTTTTCGTCCGCGAGGTTCTGGCCGCGAGGTTTTGTACCCAAACCATGTTGTGTATTTTGGAATTGTTAACTAAGATTGTACCACATTTAGGGAGTTGAAAACGGGTATTTATTTATTTTTAGCCACTCGGGTTTGATTGCGGCGACCATTTTGGGCAGACGCTTGAGTAACTTTTTAGGTTTTATAGATAATGATTTCTAACGAAAACCATATGAAAGATAATGAAATGGACAATATCCTTTGTTCGTATCACAGTGAGACGTACTTTAGTATGTCGAAAAAAAAAGAGCTCTGAACATTGAGGTTAGAAACATAGAAGTGACCATTTTGGATTTTGAAAAGAAATAAATAAGATTCACTCTCAATTCTTTCTCTTCGTAAATACAAGATAGTGAACAATGTCCCGAACAAGTTTCAGATTTGAGAACCATATACTTAATTTTTTGAAGAATTATAAATATTGCGAATTTTCGAAAGTCGTGTTTTTTCACCATCAAATATCTCAGGAAGGATACAAGTGAAAAATCCCAAATTTGCTCAAAATTGACTATGGTTGGGACGTAAGACGTACATAAAATTGCCTCACTGAGGCTTAAGTAGCTTCTGAGTTATTCGTTGTTGCAATGATGTCAAATACTAAATTTTAACAGCTCAACAGATATTCAGGTTTTATGTTCATAGAACTCAGGCATATAATATTTCTGTGTTTCATCAGAAGAAATATGTAAAGTAATTATCAATTCCAGATCATATAATAGATTTGTACCTTACGCAAATACAAATCAGATGTTATAAATTGTCACAACGAGATGAATTTACTGATTACAGTGCTTGAGTACTGCCAGATATTATTTTAATTATAACAGCAGATAGTCGTTTTTTTAAACGTTGCTATGGCAACCAAAAAGTAAAGAATAATTAATGGAGTTTGGAATGAGAGTAGCAAAAAAATCAAAGTATTACAGGAAGAAATAAACACAATCAAAGAAATGTTGATTACCATCAATGATAATCCTCATTAGATCACCAATAAAGACCATAGGCCAAATGAGCTTATATTAGATTTGGAAGAAAGTGATATACCGAAAAGCTATTCTGAGAGGGTTGGTAGAGCTTCTAGCACCTGGAAAGAGGAAATAAGACCGTATTCACATCGCAGGAAAACCAGATACGTAAAGTCTAATCATTTGAAACAGTCTCATAATAATCATCATTTCAGATTTTATGGAATTAGGTCTTTAACAAAATTTAGTGGAAGGTCAGAAGACATAGCAGCAAGTGTATTTTTAGAAAAGTTCGAAGAAAAATGTGATTTAATTGGGGTAGACATCCAAATTTCTTATGATTTTACCACATGTTTTCTACCACCGTGCTCTGTTTGTTTCAAAGCGATCAGGGTGAGTTTACGCAATTATTTTGATTTTAAGAACGGACTGCTTTGCAATTTTGAGATTGACTTAATGTTGGCAAACCGAGACGCTTTGGTTCGAAACAGATGGTATGATCCAAAATTTTATGGGAATTTACTGATATCCCAAAATAATGAGTTGAAATTAATTAACCAATACCAACAGGAATCACGAATCATACCATCGATCCGAACATTGTTAACGTTTAGGTTGCAGCAAATATTGATATCTGCACATGCAGTAATTTCAATCATCTAATTTTGAAAATCAAGCAATTTTGCAAAGTAACACTAATCGAAACTAAACTTAAACAATCGAAATCAAGCCAATCATATTCTAGTCCGAAATATCAATGTGTGTGAAGAATGTAGCTGGATTGTGAGTAGTAATGATAGATTCAATTATACTATAGTAATAGAATCGAACCTAATGTCAAAAGAAATAGAAATAGTAATCGTAGAACATTTAGAAATCAGGTAAACAGTACCGGTACATATAATTTCTCTCGAAATGGATTTCGTAAAAATTCATAGGTGGCATAAATTCTCAAAATACAAACCAACCTACCGTGGGAGCAAATAATAGGCAGAACAGTATACAAGATTGTGACGTGTAAAGTAACTTAACCGAATTCTTTGGTAATATAGCGTAACATAATGTGGTGGCATCCAAGGAAATATATTAAATGGATTTTTTTGTTTTATTTCACTTTAAAAATTCTAATTATTTCATTTGTCATTCGTACTTTATTTGAATTCTACACATATAATATGAATAATTTTCTTAACCCTAGAACGGTCGGGCTAGGTCTGTGAGACCCATCTACTTATATTTTAAATAAACTTTTCAACTTAAAGTTGGCGGTTTGAGTTGTAATTTCCTATACCTCCCTAAAACGACCGATAAGAGACGCTAGTGTTGCAAACCAGTTTGACTTAATGTTAGTTTGCTTTCAATAGAGCTCTGAAACTCGCGTGGTTCTGTCTTTTATTTTTATTTATTTATTTATTTATTTTTTTTTTTTGCAGTGTCAAGGATCTTGTAGGAAGTTTACTTTTGTAATGTGACTCCTATTCGACATTTTGTGAGTGTGTATATACGAACAGCATTTCAGTTGGTATTTTGAGCAACCTTAGAACATACTAGAACGTGTAACAGTTTCTGTGAGTTAAATTCATAGACTTTTATATGATGATGAAAGTAAACTGGACGATTAGGATTCAGATCCTGATTTTGAATTATTTAGTGACCACGATAGTAACAGGGTGTGTGGAGAAGAAGATGATAAATGTGAAGGATTGTTACTACTACCGCTGCTGAGAAAAGTATACTCACTGCGCCATTAGATAACAATCTTGCGAAGAATGAAAACTAAAAAAAAAATACCCCCTGACATTCAGTACATTTGAACATAGGTGATGCCTTACGTTATGTTAAATAAAGTTATAAATTTCCTTTATAATATTACCTACCTATACCAAAATATAAGCAAATATTCTTTTTTATAATTTTCTAGAAAAAACTTATAATTTAATAACAAAAATATGTAAACAATCACAAAATTATATTTAAAAATAAGCAAAAATACCAGTTTTGAGCTGAAATGTTTTTTCCTGTTTTACAAATACTTGAAATTACACAAAAGAACGTTTCTTATTCAAAAATATCGGTTACATATTAATTAAGCAATTTTATTTTCTTGGGTCTCTCAGACCCAGCCCGACCATTTATGAAACTTTTTCCGACCGACCGTTGTAGGGTTAATGCAAATGAATACGAATATTACCTACCAAAGTTTCGTTATTTATGCCTTCATAATTAAAACGTGTTATATTGTATTCTAGCACACATAAACTTTACTAGTGTTTAATATAATAATTTGTTTATTTGCATTATTCTTGGTTAAAGATATTAATTAAGTTTTCTTTTGTTTCACTTTGAGTATTGTTATGATTTCTTTGTAATTCGTTTCACTTATCAATATTGTGTTTCCAAAGATATTCATTGTGTAAGAGCTCCGAGGATATTGAATTAAAGAATCTATATTCGGACCTAAATAATCAGCAGAAGGATCGTATTTTGAATAAGTCCTCTTCGTCGATAATGTTATAAAATTAAAATGAAATTGATTATTAAATGAATATAAGATTATTGTTAAAAACAAAATGAAATTAATATTTATATTTTTGACGGCTATCCGAAAAGTAAGGTAACTATGTATGTAAGATATGTAACGGTCCAGGATTCTTTCTTCAACTAAGCTGACTAACAAACCCTATGGCCTATGGAACCCGGAGGTTCCATGTCGCTTTCACGAAACCTCTCCACTGATTTCTATCCATAGCTAACTGCAACCAGTTTCTATTTTGTATTCCAATCTCTGCGAGATCCATCTTAATATTGTCCTGCAAAGGTCTAGGTCTTTCTAATGGTCGTTTTCCGATTGGTCTTCCAGTCAAGACTTTGAAAGCGTTTCTACTTTCTTCCATTCTAGCTACATGACCCGCCCACCTAAGCCTCCTACACTTGACGACCATAACAATGATGGGAAAACCATATAAATTATGTAGTTCCTAGTTATAATGTTTACGCCATTCCCCATTCCCGTTCCTCTTAGGTCCGAATATTCGTCTCAGGATCTTTTTCTCAAATATTTTCAGTCTATGTCCTTCACTCAGAGTAAATGACCATGTTTCACAGCCATACAGAACAACAGTCATGATTATCGTTTTCTAAGTTTTAAGCTTCAAATTCCTCGACAGAATTCGTGACGACAAGATTTTTTGGACCGAATAGTAACACGAAATCCCTGCTTTTAGTCGACATCTAATTTCTTCGTGAATATGATTTTTGTCTGTTAATATTGATCCTAGATATTTGAAACTATCCACTTTCTCAAAAGTATTATTCAATATTTTACAGCATTCATAATTTGCTGTATTCGGGTCCCGACGCACTTCCATCTATTTAGTTTTCTCTGCATTTACTTCTAAACTCATTTCGCTGCGAGGGTGTAATAAGATCTTTGCATTTCTTCTTATTGTTCTCCTATCATCCCCTATTAAATTTACATCATCAGCATATGCCATAACCTGGTAAATACCGTTCAACTCTAGGCCCTGGTTGCTATCCTTGATTTTCCTTATAGAATATTCCAGAACGAAGTTAAATACTAATGGCGACAACGCATCTCCTTGTTTCAGGCCATTTTCGACGTGAAAGCTCGTGGACAAAACTTCCCCTACCCGGACTTTACTTTGGGATTCATTTAAACATATCTTAATTAATCTAATGAGCTTTCTGGGTATTCCGAGTTCTGCAGGAACGTTGTGTAATGTTTATCTTCAAACCGAGTTGTACGCCTTAATAAATTAAATAAATAATTGATGTACCGGACATTGTATTCCCACTTTTTTTCGAGTATTTGGCGAATGGAAAAATTAGGTCGATAGTTGATCGATATCGTCTAAATACGCACTGATAATCTCCAATAATTTCATCTGCGTATGGGGTCAGTCTTGCTAATGGAATATTTGAAAGAATTTTATAGCTAGTTGACAGAAGAGAAATGCCTCGATAATTATTACAGCCAGTTTTGTCGCCTTTCTTGTGAATTGGAACAATGATTGACTCCTTCCACTCTTGTGGCAATTCTTCCTTGTTGCACATAAGGAGAATGAGTTTGTGTATCTTGTTCCACAATTTTTCGCATCCAGCTAAAATTAACTCAGCCGGAATTTCATCTACACCCGGCGATGTGTGTTCCTTTCATTTGTTTATAGTGGTTTCTACTTCTATTGGATTGGGCTCTGGAATATACGGTTTTGAGGTGAGTATCACCTTTTCTCCACGCACATTTGTTTTTGGTTGCGTGTTAAGTAGATCGTCAAAGAAATCTTTCCATCTATTTAAGATGCTATCCGTGTCAGTGAGGACTGTACAGTCAGATTTCTTCAATATATAAGCACGAGGTTGTTAGCCTTTCTTAAATTCGTTGATTCACTTATACATGTCCCGGATGTTTTTATTTTTACTATTAACTTCAAGTTCCTTAATTTTAGCTTTCAGAAAATTGAGTTTCTTTGTTCTAAAAGTTTTGGAAGTTTCCCGCCTGATATCTGAAAAAAAATTGTGTAGTCATTTCATTCGGATTTTTTAGTCAGCGTAATTTTGCCTGTTTTCTCTTCTCTGGTAGTTTTATGCATTTCTGGTAGAACCATGGTTTGTTCCCACGTATTTCCGCGTGTCCCAATTTTTCTTTTGATGAAATTGTAATGCTATGTCTAATTTCAATCTAGGTGTTCTCAAAACTAGTGCACTCCGAATTTTCTAAATCCGAGAATCTATTCGAAACTTCAGTCTGGTATTCCTCTCTTACCTGGCTTTCTCCTGAATCTCTCCGTTTTCGGGCAATGAATATTAACATTAATCAACAATAACCTATCTTATTATCGCTGCTACCAGGTAGTGGTCAGTGTCACAATCAGCCCCTCTAAACGACCGGACATCAATTATGCTAGATTATCTTCTTCTATCCACTAAAACGTCATCAATTTGATTTTGTGTTTTCCCGTCTGGTGACGTCCAAGTGTATTTATGAACGTCGAGATGTGGGAATTCTGTACTCTTCACGATTAGGTTTTTCGATGTTGCAAAGTTCACGAATCTAACACCTTTGTCATTACTTTCCTTATGCAGACTTTCGTTCCCTATAATCGGTTTGAAAATATCCTCTCGTCCTACCTTCGCATTGAAATCCTCTAATAGAATTGTCATATGGTATCGCGGGAGTTGGTCAAATATCCGTTCCACTTCTTCGTAAAAACTGTCTTTTATATAGTCATCCTTATCTTCATTTGGGGCATGTACATTTAAAACAATAATATCACACAAACGTCCCTTAAGAGTAATAAAAGAAAGTCTGTCAGTAACAAATTCAACACGTTTAATTGCTGATAATATACGTTTATGAACGAAAAACCCTATTCCTAACTGGTGATTTTTATTTCCTTCCCCGTAAAAGAACGTAAAATTTATGGAATTCACACATCCATTTCCTTCCCACCTAATTTCCAGAACTCCTACTAGGTCCATATTGTATTTCTCTAATTCACTTGTTACGGATTTTAACGCGCCTGCCTTATACAGTCTTCTAATATTCCAAGTTCCAAATCTCATGTCTATTTCCTTTTGCTGAGGTCGTGCCAAGTTATCAGTTCTTGTCCGAGGCATTTGTGAATATTTCTGATCAAGTGTTTTTTTCGTTACAGGATGAGGTTGTTAGCCCTACCCAAAACCCCAAGCTGGAGGACCACTCCTAGTCGTACGTCCGCGACTGCTTATTCAGTATATTCGCAGCTAACCTCTATACCTAGAGGCCTTCTCCTCGATCCGCAACCTGAGGACGCGCCATGCCGTGGTGACAGGAACCCACGATATGAATTCTTTCTTCAATTTTAATCAAATTAAGAAGTCCTCGTCGGGAGCCATATATACAACGATATTTTATATCTTATCTATAAATTACTTCCATTTCTAGTTGTAGCTCTTTTGGACAACGGTGCTTAAAAGTGCACATGTTATCAATCAGAAGAAGAAAGGAATATAAAGAAAATGTTGAGATAGATTGATATTCATGTAAAGGGAGTGGCTGTAACTAGAGATAGTTGTTTCTTTCGTGTTGCTATCACAACAAAAAGGTTTTTCATAAAATTTTGAAAATACAAAGTAGTTGTGCTATGCAATTTTATGTGCCTAATTTTCAAATTATGCAGTTATTAGAATTTCCAATTACAGATAAAAATAAAAGTGCTGAATCCCTTGCCTTATCTAGTGATTCGAATTTTGGGAAATATATGAAACAAAAGGAATCATAAATAACGTTATAATATTAAGGTGTGAATTTACCTCATAAACTTTAATTTTAATCGATGATATGCAGTCATTAAATCACATAATACACAGCATGCATGCAGACTCCAATTGTCATCTGAGTAAATTATAGAATTTACAGGCACTTATTTTGCATTCTGACGAACGGAGTTCAAAGACGTATGTTTAAATATTATTGCATCATCTGCTACATAATATTGCAAACCTGTAGTTCATTTATAAATTGATCCTTCTAAAATGTCATGGATTTTTAAAGATGTATTTCTGTTTTTCTACAATCTAAATAATGGTGTAGATTAATATAACGATACTTACATTTGTTATTACTTTTTAAAGTATCTAACTAACTAAGTCCTTGTCCTATGAAACTATGTCTATGGCATATGTAACAAAAGATCTCCACTGACTTCTATTCTTAGCCAAGTGGATCCAGTTCCTACTTTATGTTCCTACTTTAGCAACTTTAATCTTAAACTGTCCCTCCGTCTGAGCTTAGCTCTTTCTAATAGTTCTTTCCCGATTGATCTTCTAGTTAAAATTTTAAATGCGTTCCTACTTTCTTCCATCCTAGCAACATGACCTACCCACCTCAGCCTCCTCTACTTGATGGCTCTAGCAATGTTAGGTAAACCGCTTAAATTATGTAGTTCCTCGTTATGAAGTTTCCGCCATTCCCCATTCTTGTTTCTCTTAGTTCCGAGTATTCGTCTTAGAAACTTGTTCTCAAACACTATAAGTGTTTGTTCTTCTCTCAGAGTAAGCGACCATATTTGGCAACCACACTGAACAACAGGCATGATTATGGCATGATTATCGTTTTATAAATTCAGCTCAAATTCCTAGGCCGTATTCACAACGATAAGTGATTTTGATCTGAATAATAACACAAATATTACTTATTAAATAATTTAAAAATTTAGATTTATGTTAATTAGATAATAGTATTTTTTTAAATATTAGTAGATTAGTCTGAAATAGTTATCCTTGTTAATTAAACAGAAGTCAGTATTTCTATAAATATGTTTTCTAGACAGTTTTACACAAAATGTACAAAAACAAAAGCCTTTTCTACAAGTAAGAACTTTACACATTTTGGAATAACATAGGAAGCGTCGAACTGAGCTGCCGACCCAACGGCCAGCGGATCAGTGCCCCCTCCTCAATGAGTGTTTTACGCCCCATGCAAGCAACGGTTTGTGGGTCGAAGATAGTGAAGTGCCACTTCATCTTTTTTTTCTGAAAATTCAATTTACAGAAACAAAGTAACCATCACTGTAAGTACTCTATCTCTGTGATTGCATCGGGGATACAATTTTCGCCTATTCAAGATTCACATAACACCTCCTCCCTATGCGAATGTCAAAGTAATGACACATAGTTAATTTTCTTATTAGTTAAAAGTTGATTTATTTTTAAAACTTGGTCTAGCTCGCATCTGTTGGAAGTGCGGCATCTCATTAATACTTAACAGTTCTTCTTCAAACTATTTTCGGGCTCTTATTAAATAATTGAATACGTAGGGAAAAAGTTTGAGAAACCCAGAAAAACTTAGTAGCTTAATGAAACTTGCCGGATAGTTTCCGTTCATCAAGTGTAGTAATATCTTAAAAGGAAGCTCTCTAACAACCTTTCTGATCTTCATCGAATATGGCTCAAGGGCGCCCATCAGGGGTCAAGGTGGGGCGCTTGCCTTCCTCCAAAGGAAATTCCACTTCAGAAGATCGTAGACGAAATAGATATTTAGAATAGTTACCGTAAAATTTGAGACTACATTTGAACTTTTGCTTGTCCCACTTAAAACCACAACATGGGCGCCCTTCTTGATGCTATATCTAATTTTAACGCCACCTTATATAGAACAATCCTTTTTCTTTCTCATTCTGATCTTAGGTTGAATTATAGGTATTAGGACTTATAAAAATATTTTGTAAATAAAATTTCCTTCATCCGATAAATAATTCATCTCTGTAGGTCAGATAGATATAAACTCCTGAGAGGAATTACAAACGATAATGGATTTTGTATTACTTAATCTTGTACCTGTGTTTCTTTCAAGCTTATTTTTTCTAATTAATTTTTTAACCCTTATCCGGGCAAGACATTTTTGTAACGTATACTGGCAACCGGGGCCTGTCAGGCCCAGTATATATTTTAAGTGTAGAACACTCAAAATTCAATGTCTGTTGCCGTATACTGTTCCGACTAAAGGTTACAATAGTCACGTGTTCAATATATAATTATGTGACAATTTCATTGAACAGGAATTTCACTAAAGTTATACGGAGCCTCCTAGGCCCCGGTTGCTGGGTTCCGTCAGGAAAAGATTTTCAAATTAAAAAAAAAAACATTAGCTTTACCAACTCGATATGCTCATGATTGTAACTTCGACGAAAGATAGAAGAATTCAGTATTTTATGTCTTCGAAATATGTATGGTTATTGAGAAATTTTAGAAAAGTGAAGCTACTCGGCCTGGGAGGCTCCGGTTGCCAGGATAAGGGTTAATATAATATTTATATAAGTAAAAAAATTAAAGAAACTATTTCAACATTCCATACATACAGTTGTTATATACAAAATATTGTGCATACGTTGATAATTTGGAATTATAAGGAAGTTTCTGTAAACCTGTTTCGCAAAATAGTCCGCAGAGAAAACCTTAACCAAAATTTGTTTTTTATAAAGAATAGAAATAATTTATAGTACGGTCATTTGGGGCAATACCGACACACTAAGAGAATTAGCGCTACAACAATATTGTAATGAAACATTAAACAAACGAATTATAGTCAATCATTAAGTATATTATTCCAGCTAGCTGACAGATACAATACATGTTACACAAAAACAATGTGTGGCTGTGGAGGCAATATTCAAATGAACGATGAAGAAGTGTTGGTCTTCCCCAACTCTATGACGAGGACTGACAGGTTGTTGGAGTAACACCGAAATAAAAATTAAAACCTTACAGCTATGATCGTATCACCAATAATTCCAAAACGCACACGACTGTTCGTAAAGTAGTTCATGGACTTTAAACAAACACGGGAATCTGTGAGTTTAGGAATGCAAAATGTCTTTGTTTAAAGATTCGGAAAATATTAACCAAACGTCATTGAATTACAAATGAGGAAAAGACTAATCACAAAATGTGTTCAGTTGCAATAATTATATGAAACAGGAATTTATTTTACAAAAATATACTAAATGTGAGCTAGTGCAGGGAGCAGAAAAATTCTGTAATTCATGATAACGTATTTGTTAATTTATGGTAATCATACGTACCAAAAGTGTGCTTATAGATTAAAATATTAGTGTTGGCTTCATATAAAAGAAAGAGCAAACATTGTACTCATATTTGTCTGAGGTTTCACATTGTTGACACCCAAAGAATGGATCGCCTGGATGAGGAAAATATGATTATGATTAAAATATTTTCGTCGTTAAATTGATGAAAATATTTTGTACATTGAACTCAATCAGAGTAATTGTTTTTGTCGTAAACTAAACTCGACAGATAGCACAATAATTTTCTTTTTGAGTTTTTTTAATTTTAGTTACCGTGTTTTGCAACAGTTTATGTCCGTACATTCCTTTATGTGTCACTATATTTTGATTTTTCTATCTTATTATTTTTCTGTTCAGATGTTAAAAGTTTGGCACTATTTTCTTTCGCTTTAGAGTACCATCTCATTTTTTGGATGAACCCATACCTGTCTAAAATAATTACCTTTTCTTCTAGTGCGTGTTTATCTTCTTCAATAGGTGTATGTTCACCAAAATGTTTCTTGCAGTTAACTTTCAATAACCTGTCACGTAATGTGTAGAGGGACTTGAAAAGGTCTTGAAGCAGTGGCAAGTAGCATTGCATTCTTTGTGGCCCCTATGGCTACTGACATTTTGTTGAAATTCTTTGAGCATCTCATGCAAAGGAAAAACAATACAAATATTTTATTTTCTGTGTGTTAATATTAATGAAGTATTTTGATATATATTTATTAAAAATCAGAAGGAAAAGGGGGGAAGCATCTATCGAAAGTGCCACAAATTTGAGTGTCGAAAGTATCCCGAATGTATGTGTTGCTTTCAACTATATTCCTTGCAAGTAACATTGCACAAAGATGAACCATCAACCTGCGATTGCACAACCAACAGCTGAATGTTGCCCACCATGGGCGCTGAAACGAGAGCATAACAAAGATACTCAAATTTTATGATATTTTTCATTTCTCATATATCTGCCACACTTAGTCTCTCATATTTAACTTTCTCGTCAAATTATTCTACTTCTTTCTAAACGTTTACAGATATACATTACTTATTACACCAATTCCTTTACGTACAGGTGGAATTGACAGCACTTCAAGATTACAAGTGTCGGTATTCCCCAACTGTCGGTCATCCCCTGAATGACTATACATAAAAGACACAAAAACTAAGCCTTCCCTGGAACGGTGCACTGTGGGTTCTTCAAGCAACTTGTAGGTTGCTGTCGTTAGGTTATATTCTTCAAAAAGTGTAACATAAATCTATAATAAACTAACTATAGACGAATTGTAGTACAGTTATTTCTTTCCAATTTTTAATCTAGATATTCATAAAATAAAAGAGGTCTCATCTTATAATCATATTTGTTTATAATTCCTTGAATTTTTGCTTACATCAATACCGCTATAGGAAAAATAGCATTTAAATGTTCAATGCCAAGCTTAGATAATCGTACTTTAGGAACAAATAATACTTTATAGTTTAGAACTAATTTCACAGCACTTCTCAGTTTAGTTACCTGTGTTCGCTAATATGCTATTTCTAGGTTCGTAGAAGTAATCTATAATTTGGGAACCAGTCTCTATTGCACATGTTGATAAAGTAATGTATTCGAAATCGTTGTTTGTCAGCCAGATTCAAATTTTTCCTCAGATTGTCATTTCCAAAGCTCAAAATAATGAGAATTAAATACGTTCTAAAATACAAATACTCACTGCCTGCATTTACGCATAATTGACATTTCCTGACCAACAAACGAAACTTCTGAATAATTAATTCAGTAGTCTGAGCTGAGAAATAACCTTTAATTGTACGCTACAACACACATTCATAGGAAAAGTGTACAATTGCAAGAATGAATTGAGATATTGCAAATAGAATAACCAGTGATATATTTGCCACGAAAGTGCATTGGATGAAGAGAACAGTGAGACTAAATATGGGGATAATCTGGAACAAACATTCCAAGATATAACACACGTTATAACGAAATACGAGGGCAGTATATAAGCACCCCGGGAAAAAAGTAGTCACCCTCGCGCCAGCAAACATGTACAGATGGCGTATTTGTCCAACCACATGGCCAAACGTGCATACTGTGTAGTGACACAGAACCGATCGAAGCGGTGTGTGTGCGTCAAGATGGGGAAGAGCGCGGACGTGACGGAATGGCAAAAAGCAGCAATCGCGTTAGACCGTGCCAATGGCCACACAGTGATGGAAGTTGCCCGATTTGTTGGTGTTTCGCTGCGGACTGTTCAACGTGTCTACAACCAGTGGTGTAACACACGTGGCCATGAAACATGACGCCAGAACTATGGTTGGAAAAAGATCCTCACAGATCGGGCCTGAAGACGGCTTTCCATGCATGTGAATCGAAATCACTTACAAACCAGCTAGGAATTACTGCAGTCCGTGAATGCAGACATAGTCCAACCTATCAGCGAGACAACATTGCGAAAGGAACTGTATGCAAGGAACATATGGAGTCGGGTACCTCGCAAAAGGCCACTGCTCACACATGCACATAAAGTTGCTCGTCCACAGTGGGGCAATAATCATCAAACATGAACAGAGCAGACTAGCGCCGTGTTATATGGTCTGACGAATCACGATTTTGCCTGTATTCGAATGACGCCCGGCGTTGTGTCCACCGACGGCCACATGGAACATTTCATTTGCATTGGTGGAAGGTCAAGTGGAGGCCGGGGGTCGGTCTGCCTTGTTCTGGGGGTGTTTTTCGTACTATGGGGTGGGCCCACTACTTGAGGTGTCCACAAACATTAACCATCACGTTTATTTTAACATCCTGGATGAGCAAGTGTTGCTCTTCAGTAACTTTCTTTGCGATTACGTTGCTATAGACACCCCTATTTTTCAAGACGACAACTGCAGGGTTTACAGAGCTGGACCCATATGTGACTGGTTTGAGGAACACTCAGGTACCCTCCCACACCTCGAATGGCCCGCAAAATCGCCGGACCTCAACCCAATTAAGCATCTGTGGGACCAGTAGGAACAACGAGTGAAACATCGACATCACCATCCCCGACGTTTGGTGTAATTGCGAGATATTATCCTCCGTGAGTGGGTTCAACTGGATCTGACGGCCTTGCATAACCTTGTGGACTCCCTTCCGGACCGCATCCAGGCGGTTATCCAGGCCAGGGGCGGCGCTGCACGGTATTAACGAAAGTACTAAGGGCGTGACTAATTTTTTGTCCGGGGAGCCATTTTATTGATTGTACAGAGCCTGCTAATGACGGTTGAATTGTGTAGGTCCAACTCACTTGCTATGGTCTTATATGAATGTTCTTAAAGATCTCATCACAACATGAGATTGGCAGATGAACAGTTAATTTTATAACAATGTAGTTATTTAAAAGTAATTGACAAACGAAAGGTGAATTAGGCGTTCGTTCGCCACTGTTAATATTTTACTTGCTTGTAGTCCTGAATCCAAATATCATGTCGGAAGGAATATCATTAGTAAGTGCATGTTCCTTGTGACGCATTTTGAAGCAATAATCTTCAGTAACATTGTCCATTTGTGCTTTGAACACATTACCCTACTTGCTGAAAGTATACATATATAATAATGTAAGCTTATGGCTTTATAAGCTTATGACAAAACGTTTAAAAATCGAAGAAAACTGTTGAAGTGGTAAAGTTTCCAATATGGCGCCATCAATATTTAACTGGAACTTCAGAACTATACATTATATCACTCATCTATAGAAGGAAGTTTTGTAGTAATGCAGAGTGCAAAAAGTCACTTAGTCATTTTTCATCACTAACGCGACTGACGACTCAGTTACAAATTGTCCTTAAAGGTTCTAAAACAGTAATTCAAGGTAAGTGCATAATAGCGTTAACTTGCTGTTTGAACGTCGTAACTCCTTTATTATTTGCTAGTAATCATTTAAATCCACACGTTTCACTTAATTATTTTTAACTTATAAAACATTGAAGTCAATTAAGATTGACTTTTCTATGTTTTTCTACTTGTTTCACTGTATGTATAACTTCACTGTAACTTCACCGCGAGTATCTCTATTAAAAAGAGAAACAGAAATTTGGTATAAAAAAGTCATAATTTTACATGGTATTAATTAATGCAATAAAATAATATTTACACCTTTCACTTAATGATACTTGTTTATAGTTTAATTTTAGCCAGGTTAAAACATACAGGTTATTCAGGTTAAGCAAGTTATGTTAGTAGTTTTAAAATAGAGTAAGCTACATTTACTGTCGGATCGATGATGGATCTCTTCCTTCAATTACGTTCTAACACACTTTTTAAATGTTTCTTTCCCCTTTTTCTATACTGGACTGAGTACGAATACTCACTGATTTCTGTGATTCAACTTATTCCCTATTATTAGCGTTATGTATATATTTATGTATTGCAACTCTATTGTGTGCATTTTATAGTTTATACCTATTAACACAAATTTACAATGTTTATAAAATAATGTTGCAGAAGAGCGCAATAGCTTTGTAGCGCATCCACTTAAAACCAAAATATGTCAACTGCACATCTCTAGAAAGGAAAGGATCATATGCTATTCAGGAGCATTGTCAAAGTTGACAAATTACAATTTTCAAAATTAATTCTTTGTGCACGAAACAGAGAGTAAAACTTAACACTTTATGTTGTTCATTATTACAATTCATATTGTTGCTCAACTATGAGATTATCAAACTGACAACCGTCCGCTAATGAAGATATTGGACATTAAATTATTCACATTGATGTTATTAACAATTACTTTGTATGACTCTACAATAGATAAAAACTGGTCTCAGTACTAGGAAATAAAGAATTTCTATAGCACTCATAACGCTTGCTCCAAGGAACAATGAAACCTCTCCTCCGATGGAAACTGAAAACAAAAGAAACAAGACATTAATGCATTCAGAAACTTAGTGATAAAAATATTCTCAGACATTTGAATCAAAATTAAATGTTAAAATCTACATTTATTTCAAGTGACAAGTTTTCTCAGTATGTAATACAATTTGAAAACATTATGTAACTCTTTATCTAAAACAGTAAGGTGTTTCATCTTATTAGTAGAGCACGGAAAGGAACGATATATTGATTTCCTATAATATCAAAGCAGAATTGAAACATAAAAAGCTATTGCAGAAAAAAATATTATTGAAATCTATAATGAATGTTGCTGCTATGTAGTACTAAGTAGTTATCATAATATTAAACGGTATGCCATCTGCAAGTCAAATAATATTTTTTCTTTTACAGAAAGTGCCCAGATATACCTACGCAGACCATTTTTTCAACGGAACCACTGTTCTTCATATTCAACAAACGTTCTTATCAATAATACGAGACATCTCCTGACAATTAAATGTTAAGGAGATTGACTTATAATGATGTGCACTCTCTTCTAGGAAAAATGAACCCATGACTAACTAACTAACTCTATGGCCTATGAACCCATAAAGCAATGCAAATACGTTTTTAACATTTAAATGATTTTATGCATAGAAATAATGAATGGCTTCCCTTTCAAGAATATTTCCAAAACAACCACAGCACGTTTTAGATGGATCAAAGCTTAGAAGACGAAAATCTTAACATAGAAAAACAATTATTTATCGAAGACATTATTTCAATTACATATCTTGATACATGTTCTGATATAGCTTTACAAAATGAGACAAAATGTCATACATTTTCAGAATGAACGTTGTAACTCTCGAGTTAAAAATATAATATCAGTGTAACATTTACACGACAAAAAAGAAGTGTTTTCTCAACTAAACATTGGAAATAGAAGAAATTGGAGTAAATATTTATTATATTCTTCGTCACCGGTCTGCGGTATAGGAATCAACGATAGAAACTTTGAATTATTGTCACTTTCAGTCTTAATTGAGATATTAGAATGGGTATTAATTGCACAACAATTGCATAATATCGAATTTTTTATTCTGTAGCAATCGATATTAAAAGGGAAATGGTTTGTATTTTTCTCTTTTAGACTCAATATCCAGCAGTATCCATAAATGAACTTAAATTATAACTTTCTGTTACGAGTTGACAAAAATTGACCCATCTTCATATCGCAGATGAACACGCGGGAGGAACACAGGTAAAGTAACTAAATAAAGCAGTAACAGTAACTCAAATGTTTTAACATTTTCTTGACCGACAGTTAGAAGAAATTTCGTCAGAACGTAAATCACAGTATAAACTTTATCCTGTGAAAGTGAAATAATTTTAAATCACACTAATATTTTACAGCAACCAGCAATAAAATCTCACACAATGTACGCTATAATGATATAGAGATATTTATAATTAACTGTGTTGACTATAGTCAACAACAACATTCTCGTATCTCCAGGATAAATAAGGCTAAAAATAAGCATAAACTAATTTAGATAGTAATGAACAAACAAAGTGGTTCATAGTTTCACAATGTACAGAAGAGGGATTAATATGTTAGGCGTTATTTAGTGTATATAATTAGATTAACGTCACGGTTTAATCTTAATATTCTGACACATTCCTAGGACTAGCTGAGATCTTAAAACTACAAATGAAATACAATTGCATGTTGGAAAAAGAACAAACAGAAACGTATGGAACGCTATTCTTGAAGCAATACTGTTCGAATAGTCCTAATAAATAAAAAGTAGAAAATGACTAAGCTTGTATAATAGTTTGTCTTTTACGTTATCGTTATGTAATAAAACATTTATTATTTCGTAGTAGGGAACACTTACACGGAAATTATTATGTGATAGCAAGGATTTGTCAACTGCGACTTAATACACAAGGTATAAATGTTAAATAGAGCTTGATCACAATATTTTCAGAATCTGATCAGAAAATGAAAGAAGAGTTGAGAGAATAGCAAAGAGAAAACTTTTCATACTCTAAAAAGAAAGGAAGAAAAAATGTCAGATAGCGAGTAAAATTAATTGTTATTTAATGAAAAAAGTATGTAATTTCAAAACAGACGCTATCTGTAAACGGCAACAACCAATATTGTATGTAGCTCTGTATCGAAAACAAATCATCGCTGATTTTGAGTGGCTTAAATTGGTCTAAGATGTTTTTGTAGATTTATTTGGTGTGTATGCCAATACCGTGGAAAAGAGAAAAACGAAAAAGCAAAATACAATACCTAACTAGAAAAAATCATCAGATATATGTTCTTTCTTATTATTGCCCAATCTATAATTAATTATTCATTCTAATTACGCCAAACTGTTGTTGGTAGGAAATTGAGCGCTTACAAAATACATATACACGTATTAATTTCCTTCAGAGAGTAGAAAGATAAAATTCGTGAGGATGTAAAAATTGCGTAGTACGTGTACGTAGAAAATACTGCGATAGAGAAAATTGCAACTTGTAATATGTAACAGGATTTCCGCTATAATTCTTGTACAATGGTAGAACACTTTGGTTTTCTCATGTTAGAATTAGGAATAATACTATGACAAGCATTGAAAACAAAAAAAAATCAATAAGAATATGCTGGTACTCGTGGCAACTCTCATATTAGAACCATAAAAATGTTAATTCGTACCGTAACAGATTCTTTGCCTAAAATCTGCACCCAAAAGGTGCTAACAAAATAACTTTTAACAGTCACAGAATCACTCGTAAAAGGACTTTTAAAATATATATTATTTTAATATTGGCGCATGAAACATTATATTATTGTTGAAATAATACCGTATTTGACTATTTGCAGATTTTCTAGTCATTCTGTCATTCTATTAAAATACTTACTTGCGGATATTTCTCCTTCTGTAACGTTACATCGGCTAATCGTTGAGTTTCTTCTCGTACCAGAACCCTAATTTTGTAAAACTATTTTTTATGCATTTAGTAGAACTATTTTTGTTAAGAACTTTTCTTAGTCGGGTTGTGAAGAAAATATGTTGAAGTTTAAAATAAATTATTTAGATTTGTTAATGAAATGAAGAAAGACTATGAGTCTTCATTTGCATTAGTAATTTTAATAGCTGGCGTTTATTAAAGCACCATGTTTAACTTGTCTTTAATTGGATTTTATCCTTAAAAAAAATAGGTATAAGCTGAACGTAATGTTTCGATTGTATTCATCATTCTTATTGGGTACATTTAGAGTTATCCTTAATTTGAAAACTTTATTCATAATTTTTTATGTTAATAGGACATCGTAAAATTACCTTGCTATAGAATAATTGAAGGAATGTACGGGATTCGATTTGATACCAAAACCTTAAATCAAAGTATCTGTTGCATACAAATATAATTCATTAAATCACTATAATTGTGGCCTTTAAACCAATACACATGATCAATGTTTTTATGTAAACATGTGTTCCTAGGTCCAAGGCGGCTAAGGAAAATATACCATACAACTACAGGAAAGCTAGACAGAAGTAGTTAATGAACTCTCAGAGCCTCATTCAAGTGATGAGGGAGGTTGTTGTCCGCAGAGTTCCAAGCAAGGTAAACGCGCAAAGAAACCACCAGCTCAAGCTCTTTTAGTTACTGATAGGATCTCTCAGAGTTCCAGACAAACTGAAACACGGATTTCCCGAGCCAAAAGTAATGTAGTTGGAACACTCTAAATGATGTGTTACACCATGTTTGGGGCAGCAGTGTCGCTAGTGTTCATCTTCTGTAGCAAGCCTGAAGACTATAAGAATGTTTTGTAGCCTGTTTGCTTTTAGTATTTATAGTAATAGAATACGTGGCTTTATATACAGATAAGAAGCAGGTTTTGGCATTTACAAATGTAGACTACATAAAGGATACTACACTCCCAGACCGATTTGAAAAACAAGCAATATGGCAATTTTTATACAATTGTACTCGTGATAAGAAACCGATCCTGAAATGCAGTACGCATATACTAAATATATGATTGTAGTAAATACTAAACATGAACATCGGCAAACACTAAGATAGAAATGAAACAATAAGGATAGTTGCAAAAGGAAGATCGTAAAACAGTTACTCCTTTGACCAAGGCAGGATTTGTGGCAATCACGTGATTTAATTTTATTCAAAGGAAACGCATTTTGAGCTTTGGCGTCTAATTGATATAAAAAAAACTGATCCACTGATAGCACAACTCGAAGTGTTTGTCGGTGTTTTGCATAAGTAGTGATATTATTGCGAGAATTATTGAATGGAATTGGCGTTAAAGTGTCTGTCCAAAATCATTGTCACATTCTATAAATATGTTTTTCTAGGGATATAATTTGATAACGAATTCGCCTGGTAATTCTTATAATGTTAGTAAGTGTATAATCGACAAATACATGATTTTGGTAAATTTCATGTCAAAAGAGCAGTAACTAAGAACAATAAAACAAAAATACAATTTTCTTGTCCATTTAGCATCATTTTATTTTACTCATTATAATTTTCGTATTTATAAAATAATTATTTTCCTAAGAAATTTGCCACACATATACATTTCCTGATTATACACATGGTATCAGTATTAAAAGAACCCGCAAAATAATTATCAAATTATATTCTTACAAGATTGCAGTTATAGATATAGGACAATCATTTTGGACATAAGTGTACATATAGTATCACTATTAAAAGTAATCTGCAAAATCATTATCATATTGTATTCCTACAAGAAGACAGTTATAGATATGAGGCAGTCATTTTGCACATGACTGTACAAGTGTCTTTCAAGAATTGTTTCACTAATACGTGGTTATCCTTGGTTTGAAGCAAATGTATTATTGCATTAGAAATATGTTCGATAGTAGTAGAAAAATAGCTGTTCTGCGCCACTGACCCTCTACCCACTTTCTCAGTCCCGCCTGAAGCAGACAACGAATTTTTGATGAGCGTCGTATTTTTGAAAAGAAATATATGTAGAAATATGAAAGTTAATACATGAATTATTATTAGCTTTAGAGCGAATTTTGGTCAGTGAATCTTAAGAAAAATAAAAAGCGAAAAAGCACACTTTGTTTAGATTAAACCCACAAAGATTTCGTTATACATTTTTATTTGTGCTATATCATTATCGATACGAAATTTTTCACCTTTATGAATTAAAGTCAAAATGTTAGGGTTAATACTTAAATCTAAAATTAAAGATAATCTTGTAGGTAAGAAATTAACATTCTCTTGCTCCAGCACTGTCCATAGACCATTCACTAACTCACGCAAGGATGAACTTAAAGTCCCACTAACACATAGACATACTATCTAATATCTAGCAGAATTATAAACATTAACGTTATCATCATCAAATAAGACTATACTTGGATAATCTATAGTACAAGGGTAGTAGCACCTACAAATACAGATTTTAGTTGATTTTGTTTGATTCTATATAATTTTTCTATATATTTCTAAAATGGAAACGATATATGCTAATCTTTTGGAATCCCTACTTCCTAGCACACTGCTAGGAAGTACATTTTCAAGGTAGATAAAAAACAATCATACAATACGTTTCTTTGTAATATCCCCAAAATCAACGTACTGTAATCATCAATAGCAACAAAGGGTAGGCAAACCAATTGTAAACATTTATTTAGGTGGATTAAAGATTGCTGACAGCAGCGTCAACAAACAATGAAGTCGGTTACGTTTAAAATTTCCGCACAAAAGAAGATAAATGTGTTCAAAAACATCAGCCTGAATTGGAACTAAGCGTTCTCTTTTCGTTGTTTGAACCTTGAGGCAACAATCCTATTTGACCTCTCATTTCTTGAGTTCTTAGGCAAACTGTTTACATTTCTCCAAATTGACGTTGGCCTTGAGGACAAGTTGTAACCTCTCTTTCTATTGATTAAGAACTTGAGAGTCCACACTTTCATCATCTTGAGGCTCTTGCTATCACTGAGTATGCCGTTAAGACTGTATTGGTCCAAAGATCCTACCGCATTTAACCTTTCTCTCAGCTACTGTAGAACGTTAGAATTATATGATTGCACATGTAAAAATTAAACCTTTTTATAACAAAACCACGAGAGGAAACCCAATCGTGTGTACCCAGTCTCTACCTAGAATATGTTAAAATACATATTAATACAATATGTCCACACAATGAGAGATAGTGTGGCTTCACATTACCATAACCTTTATAGTGAGAACACCTAATGTAGTCAGCACTCAGCATTAGTCTTCTGTTAGCTTTAGAATTCTAGGTTTTATCATGTATCTCCGCACTGAGGCTGTCAAAATTCTTATTTTCGCCAGGGAACAAGGAAAATAAATCTCGTTCAATTTAAGGTCGAAACTGATTTAACCAGATGGAAAACTAAGCTATCGCAGCTCCAATTCTATAGAGCAAGTACATGTTTAAGTTTAGGGGAACTTTTAAAGGATTTTAGATAATAGTTCCATATTGTATTCTACATAATCTATTTTCTTTGTTTAACTTGAATTTTGGACAAAGAAGATGCACATACCTAGTAAAGTATTGAAATGTGTTATTCTACTACAACAAATAAGTAAAGTTTAATTAATATAATTCATGTATTGCACATCCTATTGCATTGCACCTTTTCTAAGCAAAAATGTAATTATATTAAGTTTTAACGAATAAAACACAAAATATGGGAAGAATATTTAAGAACTTTACAGCATGCAGTATTTCCGATTTTAAAGTAATTTCTAATCATTTCTATTGTACGTACTCAATACATCGTCGTGATTTTATCTAACTTTACAACAGTTCACTTTTGATCCACTGCAAGCGTAAAACTACACAACAATTTGTACTTACTGAATTGCTGGTGTTACAAATAAGAGTTTCAGTATATTAACATATAAAATACATTACAAACATTATTACAATAGTGAATTATACGAAAGATATTTAAAAGGAAGATCGAAATAATACCAAGTATTGCTTACACTTTAACACTTTGGATGATCTACCCCGAGTTTAGGCATGGCAAATACGAGTTATGTTAATGGTATTCTACGAGGAATAACATCACCTTAATGTTGCAAAAAAAACTGCATAATGTAATGTTCAGGAAACTGAGAAATGAAAAACAATAATATTTTATCTACTTGAAACAAAACTCTAATGTGCCTTAAGTAATAAGAAAATAGCAAGTGTAAATTCTCTGATGAACACAACTATCAATAAGTAACGTAATTGTAAGAAATGTTTTATCGAATAATTAAAATTTATGTCAATTTCACGTTGCTACTATCTACTGTGGCATACAGTATATAGGATTAAATATCGTTAATTAAAAGAAGATAATTAAGTATAAAATTGATTGATTTATTAAACAGTATACAGGGCCACCTTTAGCAGTGAGCCTGCATGGGACGTAAACCTACAAATTAATAGATGAAACCAACACTATCGAATCCTAGTCGTCTATCTAAATGTTTATCCGCAAACCACATACCTATGCACGACATCTATCTATAGAATTGGAGTAGAACGGTTATTGTGTAATTTCAAAGCAAATAAAGCTCTTTAAGAGAAGATAAATTGTTATGTGGATCTATATCCGGGTTTTATCCAATGATTTATTTACTTGTAAATTTTGAGCCTTCTGACGTCATACAGGAAACGAGAACGTTAGTTGATTAGTTATAAAAAATAATTGTCCTGTAAAAGTGAATGAGAAAATAATAGATAATTAATGAAAAACTGTAACATGATAATCGATAGACGTTTTCGATTTGAAGTAATTTATTTCAAGACTATCGAAGCAAGAGAGATACTTTATGAAGACTACTTCTCTGAAAGAAAGATAAAGATCCACACAAGCATTTGTCAATCAAACCGATAAGAACATTAATACTGCTATATTGGACTCGAGACGAGAACGGAATCCCTACTAGACCGAGACTGTCATACCTAGTCGTGTCTGCGTACCTAAATGTTAAGAAATCATGATATGAGATAACAGTTGCTAGCAGAGAGACAATGAAGTCTTTATTGTATACCGTTGATTTGCCCTTCTACATTAAAGAATTGTACTCTATTTGCTTTTTCGAAGGTTGAATCCTCACTGTTTGCTAACTCAGCTACCATGATCATTTATTGCTGGTGAAATGACTTCTTCAATCCTAGGTTGATTCAATTGCATATATTCTTTCTTGGTAAGTTTTTGGTGTAACGATAATATGCACTTACTGTTAAATTAATAAATAAAAGCTTTACATTTTTACCCAGAATTCATTGACAACGACATATTAATTTAAAGTCTATGTATAAATACAAGATTATCAAGAAAACAAACCAACACCTAATTGTCTCTTCATATTGACACTTTGGTAAGATAATTGATAACTGTAATCTTTATAACAAATAAATAATTACAATACAAACTTTTCATTATTGAATATTAAAGCCTAAGGATGCTATATTACAACAAATATACTTTTACATATTTATGTTAGAAAATGAAATTAAATCTTTGAGTTTTAAGTCCCACAGTTATGCCGGTTAGGCTAAAGGAGACGGTGATGATGAGTAATGAATGAAATGGTGGAATGAAGAAAGTGAGAGGAAACGAGATAGCACCGAGAAAACTCACGCACACGGTGTTTGTCCACCACAAAATATTTATGTTAGAGATAGTTAGAATAACAATAACAAGAAGGAGAGTGACAGGGCACAGTGAATGTGCCTAAGAGTAGAACAAAGGTAATTATATATTGACTATAAATGTGAACGCATTTACAACCAATTGATTTTAAAACGGTTGGAACCAAATACTTAAATAAGAATTACATTCATCCACGATCATGCTATTTAGAAAATAAGCCGTTTCAATGCTGTTTTTGGCAAGTATATTTCTCAAACATTTTCAAAACTCTGGAAAGCTACGAAAAGGTTGCATTATTAAGTAAACTGGTAAAACTAAAATACATATTTTGCTTATTTTGGTGTATAAGACCAATGCAACGAATTTTGATGGCAAATTATTAAAATAACTTATTGGATTCGCACAATTTTAAATTGTGTTTACTTTTCGCACGATTATATGGCAACGTTGGTATAATTTGAAATGCATTGCACTCCAATACAGCCTTCAAATTACTGCAAAAATCTATCAACGGCCAAATTAAGCGTCCTTTTTTAAAATCTTCCAAGAAAATGTCAAGTTTTTTTATATATGTTTTAAGACAATACATTAACTATTATAGCTGATGTGACCATCTTCCCAATAAGAAGATGGGAAAAGGGATAGTTCATTGTCGTGTGATCAATAAATCCATAGATGTTGAAAACAGAGTCAATCCTTCCTAAGTGATCCAGCATATGCCCCCCGACCAGTCCAAGAAAATCTATTTGTGTAAATGTTTATCTTATATCAGTGTTCTTTAAAACCATGAACATTGGATTCTTTAGAAGAAAGAAAATATGTATGGAGCTTTTGCAGCCATCTTGCGACTTTTCGTTTTGAGGTTTTTATGTATTATTCAATATCTCCGCATGAGTTACGCATTCCGCATTGGGCCTTGATACAAATATGAAACTTTGGGAATTGTTACACGTTTAGTATATCATAACATACAACAACTCACGCATTCTGCTGATAGCGGCTTTCTTCACCAGTGGTGCTAAGGGTGTGATAAGGTAGTGAGTCACAACTACATGAAAGAAACAAACTTGAAAGCCTGGACAGAAGTAACCATTCACCATACTTTTATCTTACTTCAGAACATCGAATACCCAGTTGCATTTGTGAACAAAAGCCCTCGTACAGTGTGACGTCCTTCATTAATATTTTTAACCCTTCTGCTCAAAAACGAAAAATGTCTTGTTGTGGCGTGTTATGGTATACTAAAGGTGTGATAATTCCAAAAGCTTCATATTGCTATTTATACAAGGTATAGATATAGTTCAGTGAAGCATGACACCGTGGCAGAATTCCCCACATTTACGATTTTTAACAGTCTTTTGGGAGCAGCTATAAATTAAGACCTCTACATCATATTTTTCTCTTACAACATTTGTCTTCAATGTCCAAAAATGTCGCTACTGTTGGCCTTGATTTCACCCTTTGAAAGTGGTTTTAGGCAAAACGTTAAGAGGAAAAAAGTTTTAGCTCTGTACAAGTTGGAAACGTCCGGCATTTTTCATATCGGTAATGCCAGCTCATGTCGAGATATTGAATAATCCTTAGATGCCTCAAATTAAGCAAAAAAGGTCCGCCTAGAGTTAAACACCCAATGACAATCGTTTTGAAGTACCCTGGTGTAAGATGAACATTCATGAAAGAGTTATATTTTTTTGATATGGTTGAGTGGCAATTTTTTTTTATCACTTAGCATGGATTGACCAAGAACTTGAAGCCCCTAGCACTGTTTTTCATAAACTGAGGTTCATATGAAAGATAAGCAAAGCATTAATTAAAATCGAGTAGAAATGAAGAGATACAAATTAAAATTATTCTAAAGAGATGAAGTAATGCCCGCATAGTCTTACTAAAAGAAGACCTAAAAGAATCATCCCGTATAAAGCGAGTCATTCCGGTATTCGGTCATTTTATAATCGCGTTTGTGTATACTTCAGTGATTATTATATTTTTCATTAAAACAACTTTAATGACAAATATCAAAATATTATTTTTATTTTTATAGTTCATCTAATTTCAATGACATCATTATTGTTTTCCTAAACACGCTGATTTTTGTATTTGCCACGTTATTTATTATACTCAGACCATATCAAGAAAGACACAAAAATGAATTTTAAAACGTAAGTCCCACGCGGGATCTGTCACACTCCGATGAAAATACCTTTTCGCCATAAATTCCAGTTCCAGAGCCTCCCGCTTGTATCTTCCTCTACCTTCCAGGTTATGATAAGTGTGTATGCCTATCACTCTAAAGTAAACACTTGGTCGTTAGTTTGTTCGGAATCTATTTTTCGGATTATGACAAACTCTACGTAGTAGTTACGTCAGAGTTCTAACGCCCTTTTCATTCATTGTGCGAAAGAATATTTCTTTGTTGGTAGGAAAGTGAATTAACATGGGTTAATTCATTTCTCATGCACTCACAGTATGAGCTTGTGAGAAGAAATAATGATCAAATTAACATATGATTGGTAAAAATGTTCCAGCTGAAATGGAAAACAATGATGATGATAATGTTCAGGAAAGAAATATAAGTATTTTCTAGTATCTTGTTGGAATATTGTGATAGTTAACAGTCCAAAATTCTGAAGAGAAAATATGGTGGGTGATGTACATGGTGAGATTGATGTAAGTTTTGATGATGATGAAGTGATATTGATCCGTATTATGTGGAAGATACATACCATGACAGTGAAAGAGAGAAAGAAGCGACGGAAAACGAAAGAGAGTAGAGAAAATACTGATCCACAGAGTATTTATATGCTGGAAGAGTAATAACGAAAAATCATTTAATGAAGGACATAAAGGCAGTTTTTGGTTACGGAAAACATGGATTGCTCGGTTGGAAAACATAACATCCACCTGGAAACGTTCGAACGAGAAAAGGAAACTGTTACCCATTTACCTGGTTTGAAGCTATATGCCAACACTATTTAAAATAATCCCCAACCAAATGACGTCTGAGGCATATTTTTCATCATAAATACTTAAACACCTTGTTACGTGAACGAAAGTCAAGATTTTAAAAACGCGGCATGAGTACAATACAAGGAAGATATCTTTATTACTGCCTCCAAGATACTGATATAACACAGTTGAAATTTCTGATTATACTTTAGTTACAGCAACAAGGGTGTTTCGGCTGTATCATAAACATTTTTGCTACATGAATAAAGAAAATATTATTGTGTATAATTTGACCACCGTGACTCGATAGCTGATTGCAAGATTGAAGTTAATGAATATTATTAGAAACTGAACAAAAGTAGAGGCCGCAGCGGCTCACTGGAAACCGGTGGGTGTAGCCGAGCGTCCTGAGGCGTTACAGTGACGATCGTGAGGTATTCCAGGCCCTCTGTAGTAACAACTGTGGAATTTGAACTGTAATCGAAGTTTCTGTGTTCATGTCAGTGTCCAGTCTAGTAGTTCTGAAATATGGTTGTAATAGAGGATAAGTGAGGAAGTCTAAAGAAGGGTTAGAGCGTTCACCTCCGTTGCACGGTGTCCTTGGATTTATCACAACACACGTGAACTTTGTGATAGACACACAGCGTATGTCGGGGTTTTGTTTGGATTCTCCTGTTTGATCCCACTTTCTTTATTTCTCCATTTTATTCAAATCTCATCATCACCGTCTCCTTTAATGTAGTCGACATACCTATTGGATTTAAAACGCATATTTCCTCCTCTTTTACTTTTTTCTGTTACGTATACAAATGGTTTGTCACAATTGAGCCGATACTTCTGTGATTGTTAAAATATTGTATGTTTGTGTTATTTGTTAAGCTGCTAATACTGCTATGGCAAGCGTCTTTTACTTTAGGCAACTGTGGGGACGCGGTGGCTCAGTGGTAGAGCATTCACCTCCAGTGCATGGGGTCCCTGATTCGATCCCAGCTCGTGCCGTGTGGACTTTGTGGGGACAAACACCGTACCCGTGGGTTTTCTCGGGGTTCTTCCGTTTCCTCCCACTTTCTTCATTCCACCATTTCACTCATTTCTCATAATCACCGTCTCCTTTAGCATAACCACACAACTGTGGGACGGAAAAGATTCCATTTCATATTTAGGCAGTTACCTGCGTGACACCACTAAACAATTAGGTTGTAGATGTGTTCTGTATTGTGCTTCATAGTATTATTAATTCGAGTAAAGCATTTTTCGTTTCTACATGCAGTCTATCAAAGAAATCATATATAGGTGAATGTCTTTATAAGATACAAAGATTGCACGTCATTCACTACATAAGAATTTCTATTATTCAGTTTTAATTGTTGGGAGAAGCCAGCGTTTTATACTGAAAACTGGCATTCAATGTACGAAGCAATCAGGTTACTTTTAGTATCAGACTATCGAACTGTGCTATAGAAAATTATGACAAGTCTTAATAAACAGGTTTGTCCGTTCGTCCGGCCGTCTGTGGATAGGTATGATTTCATCGGTCCAAGGATAGGTTTCGTTTTTTCTGTTTACTCTCTGTCCAAATCCAAGTGGTTCAAACTAAACATTTTCGGTTTCAACGTTTATCTCCTAACAAAAGAATGATTATTAGATAACAACCTGCGGATTTCTGCAAAAGAGTTAGCGTTTCAGAGAAATGTATCATGACAAAGCCAACACTCTACCAAAACCAAGAATATGATAAATTTTGTACTACTTCTGGTTTCAATACCGATTTTCGTAGACCAAAAAACGGTAAGAGATATCGAGTTGTAGGTTTACCCAAACGATTACGCTTCCCAAAAGTACATGGTCTCTTTTAACCATGTCTTCAAGGTGGACGCAACAAATTAATGATTTCAAACTTCAGTCTTTAGCGCCACAGAACAAAAATAATAAAGGTTAGCGAGCAATGGCTTTGTACATAGACTTACCGTCCGAGGAACAGATTCTATCTCTGATCTTATTAACTTCATGCAAACAGTGTTTATAAATATACTCTTTTAAGTTTGAATGTTGAAGTCCCATAATTTGAAAGTTTACAGTAGTTTCAAACTGTATAACGAAATTCAGTAGTTTCAAACGTGTTTTTGACATACCGATATTTCGCCTTTACAGCAATTAAGATCAAACTTTTCATTTCAAGATATAGTAAATAATTATCGTAAGGTAAAGGAAGACACAGTGTAAGCGTTTTTCGTTTTATGAAGATCTCCTTGTAAATGGTATACCTAATTTTCCCACAACTCAGGTAATATCATTTGTTTACATTGTGCATTGAACACCCAAATATTATTATTGAATATCCTATTAGAAAAGAAATCCTAAAGGCATGTTTCCTTCTACTCTACATTAGAATGTGCGTGCACTGTATTTTCTGAAAGAGATTCAATAACCGTTCTCCAAATATGGACTATTAATAGTACCAAATGTTTTACTACGTCAGTTTAACACATTACCATCTAAAGACACTTATGAATTAATTGTTGAAAGTTTAAAGATTCCTTGCAACACCTGGTCTATATAAGACTTTTGCCTACAGCTTAACGTGGACTCAGTAACAAATTTACTTCTAGTTTAAATCAAATCCAAATTTTATTTTTTCTATCAGTAAATATCAATTAGCCACATGGACAGGAAGTATACAAGTAATTTTACAAAAATAAATAATTTTCAACTACTTGAACTATTCTCAATTTACTTTATAGCAGTAACTTAGAATTCAATACACATAAAACATATAAGACTGTTGAAGTAAATACAATTATGATGAATAGTGTAGTCCTCATATCAAGGAAGCGCTTCATATTTCTATTTTAACACTCGTATGACTGCGTGAAAGAAATCGTAAATGTTTCTACATTTATTTTTGTATTTATTTATTTATCACTAGAACGGCGGCTGGGTCATTTTCTACCCATTTCGAACTTTACGTTTTAACAGCTTTTTATTTTCTTACGAATCGGATCGAATTTTTGTGACTTTTACTTATTCTGTTGAAGAAATATTTGTACTAAGTATCACTCTTATCCACACTTTGCCATTTGAAATACCAAACAATTATACTAGAACGGCGGCGTGGGTCAATTTTGACCCAACTCTTTTGTTAGTGATATTTTGTTGCATTGTAGCAACACTGCTGGCTAGTGTCTTTATCTTGCGACAGTTCTTCCTCATAATACTCTCCTATTCCATCTCGTGTTCGAGACCAGCTTCTCAGCAATTTTGTCAGTTTAGTTGGAGTTAGTGATACTTTAGAGAGTCTGTTGATTAGGAGAATCTCAGTATTTTCGGACTGATGTGCTATTTCAAACATTCATCATGAGCAAGAAACTGATGACATTGGATGAAATACTTGCAAATTTCTATGACATAAGTGAGTACCTGATGAATAACAACGAATATGATGATTTCGGATGAAATATCGGAAGAGGAAGAGATAAGCATCGAAAACCATACTTCTGCAAATAAGCGACGCAAAATAGGTATGACTATTATTATTATTATTATTATTATTATTATTATTATTATTAGTAGTAGTAGTAGTAGTAGTAGTAGTAGTAGTAGTAGTAGTAGTAGTAGTAATAGAAGTAGTATTATATGTCTTACATCGGAACACAATATTCAAAATTTCAATCATTTTAACAAAGAAAATTTGCAAACAATTGCATGCTATTGTGAAAATATAAAGCTAGTGTGTTTTTTGTTGGTATCGCTATGTTGAAATGTTTCATGAGAAGATGTTCATAGCACAAATAAATAATAATAAATAAACCACAGCAATATTCGATCCACTATTGGATGAGGCCTCTCCCCGGAGAGAGGACTTGGTCTAATGTTCCCACGCTGACCAGACGGGTTGGGACAAGGTTCCCGCATACCAGACGGGTTGGAAGAAGAAAGCCGAAGCTCTCACTGTGATCGCCACTAGTATGACCGCCCCGCTGGTCTAGTGGTGAACGTGGCTAATTACGCACTGAGGGATTCGGAGTTTGATTTCATGCGCTACCAAGAATTCTTAGACTACTAGCCTGCGGCGTAACCAGAAATTTCAAAACTATTGAAACCAAAAAGTTTAGAGGTCTAAATGCGAGACAACTTACTTTCTCGTATGTTTGGATAAATTATATTTTAACCAAAGAAGTAGAATCTGTAAAGAAGTTGTTCGAAATAACAGGTAGTTTACCATTAGTTTTATGTCAGAGCTTTCATGGTTAGAACCTAGCATATCTTCCTTAGAAAACAATCACCCTATACTGACTTTTTCTGGTTTGAACTACTGCAAGTTTACGACTGTGTATGCTATTTTAGGGTATGTCAGGTTATGTGTTTCCACAAATTCTAAATAGGGAGAGGAAAGTTATAGAAATGCATAGATGCGTATTACAACCATATTAGTAAAATATTCTTTGTGTAATACGTCACGTTTTTATTTGTGAACAATGTTTTTGTATGACTCTTCTCCTTGTAGAGGAGTGAATGAACTTTGTTCTGTGTAAGACTGCAAGTTTAGATGTGTATAAATTAGGTTAGTTTAATTCAGTTAGGTCATGCACTTGAACAAACTACCTAAGAATAATAACTACCTAGGAATTAGAATGATATATAACATTACTATATAATAAACTGGCATTGCATATAATACATTTAGTAATATCATTCTAACAATATTATATTCATAAAGAATAGCATGTTTCTTAAATTTGTATTATTAGCAAGAAACACACTGATCAATAAATATTAAGCTAGAGTTCAAAGAAGTTTTTTGTTTTATGGAATGAAAGTCAACTTTTATTATGCAATAAATATTAGTGGTTTAGAATACAAATATTTAATAAAAATGGAATGGGTCATTTTTGACCTTTCCCACCGTTCTAGAGAGTATCAAAAACACCGCCGTTCTAGTGTTAATAGCAAAAATATATGTTTTTTTGAACTAGGGGTGTTTCTTTGAGAATTATTTGTAAGGCTTATTTAAACCTCCTTCCATAAATGGGTTATGATGGGTATTCCGACTAAAGTGAACTGATAAAACCTAGCAATTGCAGACTTTGGTAAATTAACTTCGATGCCATTTTTCACGACTTCGATGCCATTAGTGCATACTTAGAATGTTAATATTAGAAGCTGGGAATTCGCAACAGCCAGAAATAGCGCACAAATGAGTGTTAAAGTTTACGACTCACCGAATAAATGATACGACGCATTCGCTTATCAATTGACGGCGCTTCACAGAGTGAGGAGCATCTACAATTTACAAGCAAGGGGTCCCCTGTTCGATTCCCAATCGAGTCATTGCTTTTCCTTTAACCAATAAAGTAGCCATTTGTAACTACAAGCAAAATATTAATTCACCATATGTTTGTAATGCATAACGCAAAAAAAAAAAAAAAAAAAAAAAAAATAAAATAAAATCAGTTTTAAAACCTTGTATTTTTCCATGTTAATTAGCAACAAAATGTAGCCTGTTCTCTAAATATGTTGATATAAGGAATTATATTATGGTTACCACAGTTGTTCTGTAAAATGTTTTAGACATTGCATATGTAATCGGCTGACAATGTTCGTATTACAAGCGAGTCGAGCGAGAAATACTCTTTGATTCGACTGGATGTATGCAATAGCCAACGGCGTTGTTTCAAACTGAGCTTGGGAGGGAAGGACCAAGAGCTTAAACGAAATAAGACTCACGTTTTGTGCTAATATATTAGTAGAAATTCGATTAAAGTATACATATTCCTCAAAGTTCTCGGGGAAAATTGCTACTTTTGCTCCAATAAATGACATTCCTGGCTACAACTATCATACTTTTCCATGCTATTATCATCTGAAATGACGCCCGTGGTTATAGCATACATTTAGAATTACGAAAATGAATTTCTCCCTCATCCACGTAGTAATTCTCCCTCATCCACTCTGTCCACAGATATCAAGACGAAGATTCAAGTACATTTTTAGACAATCACTGTGCTAAATATAATATAACTCTTGATATCATTATACAACGCGGAATAAGTTACATTCAGCACCGTAACTTGGATTGTTTTTTGGGGTGGCAAGCATTTATATTTAAGCCCATCTACAAAAAGGTGATTGCCACCCTGCAAAATTCAAAAATGTGCCCTCCTTTCCATCTTTCTCATACTTTTTGTGTTCCCCCTAGAACCTGGGCCCACCAAACGGTAATGTCTGCGGTGTTATTAGTTTCAAACATGAGCCCGTTTCATACACGACAAATTAAGGAAATACTATTAACAAATATCAAAGCTATTTCAATAAATATTATTTCTAGGGCCCCTAGTAGTACACACTTTTTTACAGAAATGGCTCCACGACTCATTTTTTTTATTTACCTTTTGTGTGTTATTTTGTTTATGTTATGTAGGAAGCTTTTTTGATGGTTCATTTATAATTTCATTTTCGTATAGTTTATGGAGTATGAATTCTTTTTGAACGGCGGGGATCTTCCCTGGGGGGGCAGTGCCCCCTGCCTCCCACAAATTACGACCCTGAGAAAGTTAATATGTAACATTCAAAGATTTTAGAACTGATTTGAACATTTCTATTGTTTTATGCATTATAAGCATATTGTGAATTAATATCTTATGGCTACTTTATTGGTTAAAGCAAAAAACAAAAGAAATAGTTAACTCGAGTGGGAATCCAAACAGGGATCCTTTGCACTGGGGTCGTGGATGCTGCTAACTTTCCGACAGGTTCACTGATAACATTAAGGGTTGTATCATATAGGAGCAAGTCAGAATCTTTAAGACGCATTTTTTCCACTATTTTTGGCTATTTTGCTCTGTCAATTTTTAATATTCATAATTTAAATGTGCACTACTACCTCGCGAACGATAGATCCAAAGTTAAGTTAAGAGCAATTAAATCAATTCAGTTTTATTTATTCAATTAAGAGCACAACTAAACACTTCAGGCACGCATAAGAAATAGTCGATCCACACTGATAAATAATATGTTAAAATGTCTCCATACCTTGTAAAAAAGTTACCTCTTATGTGCTTGCGCGCAATGCGTGGATTAATGAAAACATACCCAAGACCCAGTGACCAACCATCCAGCGTGCCAACGACCTACAATTACCAACCAACAACCGTGGCCCACTTTGACCCTTTAACCACCATAATACACACTGACCCACAAGTAGTGATGGGTAAATTCCCAGGAAGATATTTTTCTGGAATATTCTCTGGGAAGATTCCCAAAATGGGAATTTATGCGGGAATTCATGTTCAATCAGAAAGAAAATTGCATTCTATTACTAAATTATGATTTCAAAGTAGAATTAATTTTTATATCACAGGATATTATTACTGTTGTCCACAGAGGATTGTTTAAAATGTTTATTCTGAACGGTATTATGTTACTTTATTAACACTTTATTATATTTAGAGAGTACGTTTAAATGTATATTTATTTACAATAGGTTCTATCAATTAAATATGAATGAAAAAAATATATAGTAACAGTTTAAATTTATATGTAAGTGGATTTGCTCAACTTGACTCTATTACTGATATTATAAACACATTAAATTTATAAATGTTATAAACCAATTAGATTAGGTAAATACTAGAAGATACATGTCTCATCAATTTATCAAATTTGCGCATACATATTTATATTCACAAATTTTGCAAAATACTTACTTATCTTTATATTTTACCACGTAACATTGCCATACACGACCTTTCTTTCTACATATTTCTCTAAATTCCATACGTTAATTCACATGGAAAAGAAGTACGAGTACTTCTTCAGAAATTCGAGTCAGAGAGAGGAGAGAGACGACGTATATTACTAATGGTGCTTCAGGGTTTATTAATAGTACTTCATCTCTATTTCTACGTAATTAAGCATCCCATACAAATTAAAAATTAACGTGTAATTATCCTACAGTACTATTTTTTTCTAAATTTTTCTTATGGTCTGAATACTCCGTATAATAAAGACAAGCTTCATCAATTATTATAATAAAAATCACTAAATGTATAGTGTGAAGCACTGTATTCCTTAGTTCTCAATTAATATTTTTCTCAATTAATATCGATCGTTTTCCATTATTTTTTTAACAAAACAAACCACAACCAATCTCCTATGTATAGAAGAGGGAGCAGAGAATCGAGAAAAATGTTATAACATTTCCAAGCCCAAACTGAAAATTTAGAAGAAGAAGAAAAAAACCTTATGAGTCCCAGGACCTGCCAATAGGCATAATATTTTTGGAATAAAAATAACAAATGTGCAAAACCATAGTTTCAAAAAGTCAGTATATTTCCCATGTTATGAAGAACGTTGTAAGTTTGGGCAGTTCGAGTCTTAAAATGGAGGTTACCAATATTCAGTGTTTTTGAACTCTAAAGAAAATAAATAATTCCTAGTAATGACATGAGTTTGATCAACCTTCACAATGTAAGCACGGAATCTACTATTCTGTTGAAGTAATGTACGGTGCACAATTCAGTAAAAAATAATATTCATCAGTTGCGTCAAATTTATTCCTTCCGTGGAGTGTATGAAGCATAATTTGGAGACAACGCTTCATGGAAGGTAATATTTCTTCTTCCTTCTATGCACTGTGTTATTAAGGAGACGTTAGTTCACCTGCACCTGTATATGATAATCATGTTCTGGCACGAAGACTAGTTCGGTACGTGGTGCAAATAATACTGGTACTTTCATTTTCTTTCAACAAACAATCCTTGTTTCTGTTACTGTAACTTGGAAATAGTTTGGAGAACTTACCTTCTCAACGCTGACATGTGATGATTCAGGCATGGGGCTAAGGCAATTGGATGTGGATGGTAGTTCAATGTTATTAACATCTTATGATCTCGACAGTAGTAGAAAATGGATCGATCTGGGCCACTATTAAAACATACTTGCTCAACTCAGGAACCCCTGGGAAATCGAGCACCTTGAACCGTCTACCCACAGTCTTTTACGACCTCCATTTTAGGGGTGTGTTTGTTCTCTTTTATGAGCTTTTTAGGGGTGGACCCGTTAGCTTTTATGATCACTTTTTCAACCCCTATTTTAACATAGCAGAAATTACATAAGATTTCGAACACATAGCAGTTCCAACCCTTATTTTACCATAGCAGAGAATACATGGAGACTGCGAACACATAGTAGAGCAGATAATTTTTAACAGGTGGACTCGTATGATCACCTTTTCCACCCCTATTTGAAGATAGCAGATAATACATAAGACTACAACTTGTTCCACCAATTATTTTACCATAACAGAGATGTATTCGTATCCCTTTATGAGCATTTTTAGGGGTGTACTCGTTCTCTTTTATGATCACTTTTTCAACCCCTATTTGAACATTTTAACATAGTAGAAATTTATGAACACATTCTGCACCTCTATTTTAACGTAGCACAGATTTCGTCCCAAACCCCTAATTTAACATTATATAAATTACACAAGCATGTCCTCAAACTACTGACCATCGAGAACGTAGGCCAAACTCTTAAACGGAGCAACGTATTGAGGTGCTGTTTCCAAATCTAGTAATAGGTCATCAACTAGTACATGCTAAAAAGTACTGATCATCGAGGTTATAGCTCAAAATACTTAAAACCTAATAGCTCCAAAATGGAGCCACATATTGAGGTGGTGTTTCCACATTTAGTAATAGGTCATCAACTACTACAAGTTCCAAAAATAATGACCATCGAGGTCAAAGGCCAAACTCGTAAACGAAACCACATAATGAGATGACGTTTCCTCATTTAGTAATTGGTCATCAACTACTACAAGTTCCAAAAGTAATGACCTTCGAGGTCAAAGGTCAAACTCGTAAACGAAGCAACATATTGAGATGACGTTTCCGCACTTAGTAACTTTATGCGATCTCACAATTTTGCAACAAACGCAAAAATTAATTTGGATGGAGTATTTATTTTTCAACTAACAAGAAAGAAAGCAAAGATATGCCATATTAACTAGCAGAGAATTTTATATAATCTTGTACTATTTAAACAAACGAACGGATAAATTTAAGTGATTTATTCCATTTTGTACCAAGGAGTAAAGCACTTTAAACTAGCTCAGAATTTATAACAAAACGGAGAAGGTCCATTTTAAGTATCTAAATAAACGAAGGAATATATTTGAGTGATCTATTCAATTTTATATCAATGAGAAATGCCATTTTTATCTAGCTCAGAATTTCTAGTGCATGTTGTATTATTTACACTAACGAAGGGCTATATTTGAGAAAGCGAACATGGACCATTTAACTAACTCTGAATTTTATATCATTTTGTAATACTCAAATTTGGATGGAGTATTTAGCCTTATACGAACCAGAAAAAAGTGAAGAAGGTTCATTTTAACTAGTTCAATATTTCTGTACAATTTTGTACTACCCAAATAAACAAAAGAATAAATTTGGATAATCTATTTTTATTTTGTACCAATCAGAAGAAATTCAAAGAAGAGTCATTTTAACTAGCTCAGCTCTTTATACCTTTTTGTGCTATTCAAATAATAGAGGGAACAAATTTCAGTGGTCTATTTTATTTTTGTACCAACCAGAAGAAAAGCAAAGAAGTTCCATTTTAACTAGATTAGCATTTTATATCTTTTCTACCATTAATAAAACTGAGGATAACTTAAGTATTCTAAGTTTTTGTACTCATTCAAAGAAAAGCAAAGAAGGACCATTTTAAGTAGCTCAGCTTTTTCATACCTAATGTTGCCATAGCTAAGGAAAGGAATAAATAAATATGGGTGTCCTATTTCCTTTTGTATCAACGTGAAATCTCATTTGAACCAGCTCAGAACTTCCAGGCCATGTTTTACTATTTAAACAAACGAAGGGCTAAATTTGAGAAAGCGAACATGGACTCAGAATTTTATATAATTTTCTAATATTCAAATAGACGAAGAAATATATTTGGATGCATTATTTAGTTTTATACCAAGCAGAAAAAAACACATTTATAAATTTGTATAAACCAGAAAAGCGAAGAAAGATCAGCATTCTATACTTTTTGTGCCATTTAAACAACGTTGTCCTATTTCCTTTTGTACCAACGAGAAAAAAAGCCAAGAAGGCCCATTTTTAACTGGCTTTGAATTTTATACCTTTTTGTAATATTTGTATCAAACAAAAAAGCAAGGAAATATCATTTAACTAACTAATAGTAATTTTTGTGCTATCCAGAAAAAGCGAAAAAAAACATTTTAACATGTTATAACTTTTTGTGCTACACATTTGAGTAGTCTACCTAATTTTGTACCAACGAGAAATGCCTTTTTAACTACCCACGAATTTCTTGACTATGTTGTACTATTTAAACAAACAAAGAAATAAATTTGAACTAACCAGACTCAAAATTTTATATCATTTTGTAATACTCATTTTTTGTGCTAAGTAGAAACAGCGAAGAAAGGCCATTTTTAACTAGCTCAGAATTTCTAGGCCATGTTGTACTATTTAAACAAACGTATAGATAAATGTGTAGCAAGAAGACCATTTTAACTAACTCAGAATTTTGTAATACTCAAATAAACTCAAGAAATATATTTGGATGGATTATTTAGGTTTGTACCAAGCAGAAAAAGGAATAAATTTGTACTGACCAGAAAAGCGAAGAAGGATCAGCATTTTATACTTTTTGTGCCATTTATTGGGGTGTCCTATTTCTTTTTGTACCAACGAGAAAAATCCAAGAAGGATCATCTTTAACTGGCTTAAAATTTGTACCAAACCGAAAAAAGCAAGGAAATACCATTTAACTAACTAATAGTAATTTTTGTGCTAGCCAGAAAAAGCGAAAAAAACACTTTAACATGTTATAACTTTTTGTGCTACACATTTGAGTAGTCTACCTAATTTTGTACCAACGAGAAAATAATCCAAATTATTTTTGGTTTATTTGGATAGCCCAAAACGGGACAGAAATTCTGCGCTAGTTAAAATTGTGTTTCTTTAATTTCTTTCTCATTAATACAAAAGTAAATAAGACACTCAAATTTATTCCTTCTTCACTTTTTTCCGCTTGGTACAAAATTGAATAGATCACACAAATTTACTGAATGAGGAAACGTCATCTCAATATGTTGGTTCGTTTACGAGTTTGACCTTTGACCTAAAAGGTCATTATTTTTGGAACTTGTAGTAGTTGATGATCAATTACTAAATGAGGAAAGTGATCCCAATATGTGGTTTCGTTTACGAGTTTGACCTTTGACTTCGATGGTCATTATTTTTGGAACTTGTAGTAGTTGATGACCTATTACTAAAAGTGGAACCACCACCTCAATATGTGGCTCGATTTTCGAGTTATTAGGTTTTAAGTATTTTTACCTTTGACCTCGATGGTCAGTACTCTCTTAACATGTACTAGCTGATGATCTATTACTAGATTTGGAAACAACACCTCAATACGTTGCTCCGTTTAAGAGTTATTCGGGTTTAGATATTTGAACTTTGACCTCGATGGTCAGTACTTTTTTAACATGTACTAGTTGATAACGTATTACTAGTTTTGGAAACAACACCTCAATATGTTGCTCCGTTTAAGAGTTTGACCTCTGTTCTCGATGGTCAGCAGTTTGAGGATATGCTTTTGTCATTTCGGCTATTTTAAATTAAGGATTTGGGACGAAATCTGTGCTACGTTAAATAGGGGTGGAGAATGTGTTCATAATTTTCTACTATGTTAAAATGTTCAAATATGGGTTGAATCAAAAGTGATCATAAAAGAGAACGAGTATTCCCCTAAAAATGCACATAAAAGGAAACGAATACATCCCTGCTATGTGTTCGTATTCTCTCCTATGGTAAAATAAGGGGTGGAAAAAGTAATCATAAATGAGAACGAATACACCCTCTTTGCTACGTTCCATACGTATTCATTGTCTGTTATGTTGAAACAAAATGCTAACAAAAGGGAATGAATACGCCCCTGTTGTGCTACGTAGTCATGTATTATTTGCTGTGTTTTAATAGGGGTTGAAAAAGTGATCATAAAAGAGAATGAATTCACAACTGCTATTTTACTTAGTCTTCTGCTAGGTGTTGAAAATGTTACCATAAAAGAGAGCGAATACATCCCTCCTATGCTACGTAGTCTTATGTATTATCTGCTATGTTCAAATAGGGGTGGAAAAAGTGATCATACGAGTCAACCTGTTAAAGATTATCTATTCTACTATGTGTTCGTAGTCTCCATGTATTCTCTGCTATGGTAAAATAAAGGGTGGAACAAGTACGTAGTCTTATGTATTATCTGCTATGTTCAAATAGGGGTCTAACGAATACAGTTGTGTGTTCGTAGTCTTATGTACACTCCTTTGCTATGTTACATAGGTATTCATTGTCTGCTGAAAAGGGGGTTGAAAAAGGGAATGAATCTTATGTATTCTCTGCTATGGTAAAATAAGGGTTGGAACTGCTATGTTACGTAGCCGTATGTATTATCTGCTCTGCTATATGTTGGTATTTTCTGCTATGGTAAAACAAGGTCGGGAACTGGTATGTGTTCTTAATCTTATGTAATTTCTGCTATGTTAAAATAGGGGTTGAAAAAGTGATCTTAAAAGAGAACGAGTTCACCCCTAAAAAGTGCTCCTAAAATAGAACGAGTACACCCCCTAAAAGTTCTCATAAATGGAACAAATACACCCCTAAAATGGAGGTCTTAAAAGACCGTGGGTGGACGGTTCAAGGTGCTCGATTTTCCAGGGGCTCCTGAGTTGAGCAAGTATGTTTTAATAGTGGTCCAGGTCGATCCATTTTTACTACTCTCGACACTCTCACAACAGCGTTATTTGGAGATAATGTTGCAGTAAAGTTGCTTCCGTGAAGTGATTGTGAGATTCTTAAACTGCTTTTGCGGAAACCACTTTGAAGTCTTATCAGAGTTACTACGCAAGGATCCGCCTAAAGGCTTGCTCAATGTGGGGCAAGCTGAGGAGGACGAGTATCTTTTGAGAAGCAAAATATAATGTGGCTAGATGTGCAGTGTGACAATCGTGTCCGTCTACAGTGAGCGACATAAAGATTATGTAGTGACGATTAAACAATAGTAGGAAAATGCTTGATGTTTGCAAACAACAACTCTCAAGCAATCCTTTTGTACTTATGAATTGATTCGAAGCTGAAGGGATTCTGTCTAATAATATTAACTGCTCCCCTTTTCTTCTGAAAATAAATGCCGGTGGAACATTTTCGCACTCGTATTGGAACATTACCATCCACAACAGTTAAATTTTGACCCCTCACATTAAAAATCATTTCTACCCCTCTTAGCAGTAGCAAATATCACATATTATGTTCTTACCCTTCTTCGTAACCACCTAAAACAATAAACATGCAGCTGTAATGCCAGTTTAACCTCGGAAGTAGATATTGCCATCAATAAATATATGTTCGATACAGACATTTCCTAATATATGAAAAAAAACTATCAAAATTTTCTCTGTTGAATCCATAAAGGCGAGCGCGAAGGGGGGCAATTATTCCCTCGAATTTCCTTTAACTGTTATAAATGGTAATTTACAATTCATTTTTCTTTTACTTTGTAATGATAATTTTGACCTTCAAACAGAGTATTTGAACCACTCAACCATACGGACAAAGTTTCGCTTATGCGAAACATCGACCTTGGAATTGGCCGAAGACTAAAATGCCCAAACGTACCATATACTATTCTTGAAAATTTGACTTAAACTCTTTCGTTGCAATCCTGATGGTAGTACCCCAACGCAATGTGCCGCCTACACGTTTGCAACATTTAGCATTTTCACAGAAACTAGCCACGAATAGCCGAAACCAAACACACTACAGAAAATTACCAGGCGAACACAGTGGGACACCAGAGCATAAAAGCTCTATACCTGCGTGCCACTTTACAATGAGAAATAACTCTTGGCGTCAAATGGCGTCGATGGAACACAACAATACGTATGAATGATCCCATATGGCGTCAAGTTCCCGAGAATCCAAATTCTTCCTTTGTCCGAAGTAGCATATTTTGATTGCCATACTCAGCAAATAAACTTGTGTTAAGAAGCCTGAAAGCTTCTTCCAGAAATATTCACCTATTTACTAAGCTTAAAATGTAAGATGTCTCGTTCGTCACTTTTTTCTATGATTGTAATATTTCGTCTCAGACAGCTACATAAGATTGGACGCTGTCCAGTTTTGGCCTTGGAACCACTATCCATCCTACGAACTCTCTTTCTGTGCCGCCTTTATCATTTTTACAAGACATCATAGTACCTATGACGCGTACAAGCTTTGTCAATATTCACATACTTATATAGTTGCCACAACAGAAAGTTGATCAAAACGTTCGCTTATAGCAGTACAGGCGTATTTTATATACCAGTCAAATACTTGAGAAATACATTCTTCATTCATACTTACAATTGATCCCGCACTCATATTTGCATTCATATTTAATATAATATTCTTATATTAAAGATTATTCAAAACTATTTTTCCAGTAGTTAGCTACTTTAAAAACTCAAGACTTTATCTCGAAAGCCAACTAGTAAGTCCTATTGCTTTCATTACAATTGCAAATATCAAAATCAAAAAGTACCTAGATTTATTTTTTCATTAGAAAGAAGTGAAAAAAGAAGAAATGAAATAAATAAAGTTTTGCGTCTCACGGATATAACTGCTAGGCTACAGAAGACAGTGATGAGAAATGAATGAAACGGGGATTGAAGAATTTGGGAGGAAACAGAAGAATCCCTAGGAATCGCACGCACACGGTGTTTATCTACCACAAGGTACACTTGGCGGACCTGGGGTGGAACGAGGGACACCAAACACCAGCGGTGAACGCTCTACTACTAAGCCACCGCGGCCATAAAAATGGATAAATGAACGCCTTGAAAGTAAAACGTACACAAATTTACCAGTGTACACAAGATGCTTTCCACAATGCACTGAGAAAAATGGGTCGATGTGTCAGCGAATCAGAATGGGTCGGTGGGCCACAGTAGATAAAGGTGGGTGGTGGGTTACGCCTTGTTCACACACAACCTACTGGCCTATTCATAAATCTTGAACCACTTTACCCACTCCTTCTTTCGAGCTGACCTTCTAAGTGAGTCGACGCACAAGACAAAGTCGATGGAAATGTTTTATTTTTAACACAGTATACAGTTTTATGACTATTGGCTCAGAACAAGTCTCAATTTATTTCATTTCCTTTCTGTTTCTGCTAGGCCTGCTCCCTTTAGAAATGAAAGCTTGCTTTTTTGGCCCTACAAAGAAATGAATACATTCCATTGCCAATTTTTGCAACGTTCAATATTTTTTTTTTACGCAAATAACAGTTTCAGTAAAACTAAAGAAATATCTGTTCCACAGAAAAAAGAGTATATAAAGTTTAACTTTTCGATTTACAATTTAATATCATTTCCAATGCTGTATGTGTCATACAGTTCTTTATTTGTAGAGGGGATGAAAGAGATAGAGTATGGGAAGAGTAGTTTTCCCCCCTTTAGAAACCTAGCTATTCTCAGAGGCAATATTAATTAGGTAATACTCCTTCTACAAGAACTGCAACTATCGTTTGCATGAAAAGTAAATGTAAAAATCATATAATAATAAGTATCAGACCTGAAAGAATTTTTACCATACATATTTTTGTGATAATAGTACTTTTGTGAGTAGCAACATACTTGTTAAGTACTCACTGTCAGTTGTTCTTCCCTGTCTAAAGTACTCTCAGTAAAATGTATCCCTCTAGAATAAACCACATGCGCTTTCAGATTCAGAAACTGTGTGTGCTTTCAGAGTCAAACTGAGGTGGCTTGCACCAAAAACCAGGATGCTAATATTTAAAAAAGCCTACATAAATTATTTACCAATTGGCTATATACTTGCTTTGAAATCTCTATATTTTTATTACAACACATTAGAAGAACATATTTTTAAAAAAACGAAGCCCGAATCAAACCAATGACAGAATAGCGTGTTTTTAATACGAAATCTTCTATTGTCACCGTTATATCACGATATAGCTATAATAGGTGAATATTCATGTTAAATAAATTTTAAAAAGAACTTATATTTACTGATTGTTATAGTTGCGATTTTAGTCCATATTGGGCAGTAAGAATTATGTATTTGGAAATTGAATTTGATTTTTAATTGGAAACATTTTTTAAAAGAATGAAATTATGAATTTTATTTGCAAAGTTTCGTGTATAACACATGCTTATATATTTACTGGTAGATAGCTAAATAGATAGATATAGATATACAGAGAGAGAGATAAAGAGATAGACGGATCCTACGGACGTGAAGCTAATGGGCTAGAAGCTAAAGCAACTATACATTCGTGGATCCGCCCATTTATGTTTACCTATAGTATACACAGTTTATTTCAGGTTGCTATTTATATCAGCATCCTTTTTCTGACTCTAATAGTTCTCGCGTTCTTTATAGCGTCATCCTTATATATTCATTTCCTTGATGGTAGGATAAATATTTCTACCCTACTCAAAATCTATTTGAAATATAAAGCAATATTCTCATACATTTCTTCCGTTCGCAGGCTAAATAGAGTTACTTAATAATTAAATTCAATTTATAAATAGTCGTACCGTATAATACACATTGTATATATACTTAAATATTCTAAAAAATACAAAAAATATTGTTATTACAGATATTTAGGATTGCAATTTAATTTTTCCTAAAGCAGTATCTTTCTATATAATTGATCGCATTGTTTTATATTTTGAGAAACTAAATTATGAGTACAATAGCTATTTTTGAACGAAAACGAAAACCAGCTGAACTATGCATTCTCATTTTGGAGGTGTTTTTAAATTTGATATTAAGTTAGAAATCTATTTCAATCTATATAGTGCTAGCATTTCCATAGCGTCATCTTCGTGTGAAAAACAGATGGTAAATAAATGTGAGATAGTTTTAAAAGCTGACAGTTTATCTGATTTTGTTTGTATAACAACTTCATTCGTTCAAAATATAATTTTATATTTAGAAAAATCAAATATTCTTATATTCAAAGTAAACCGGACTGGGAACCGAACCGTCAATCATGGTTTTATAATTACGAACGCTTCGGTAATCACACTTATTTTCTTTTTAAGTTAACTGATTCACTTGAAGTATCTCATAGGGGGAAAGAGACAATGGTAAAGGAACTTTGGGGCCATGTTTTTCGAGGTACTAGGGCATATTTAAAGAGTTATTAATACAAACTCGGGTATAAGAACAGCTAGAAATAGCGAAGAAAATGAGTTAATTTTTCCGGCACGTCTCATATATGATAGGACGCGTTAAATTATCAAATGACTTCGTAGCAGAATAAATCTCATCTACAACTGACGTTCAAAGGGTTCTTTCTGGTTTCTATTCCTGCTCGAGTCATTTTCGTTTTGGTTTAAGCAATAAATCACCAAATGTTTCTAATACACTAGCATCGATTTGTCGTTTCGCTGGGTTAAAATGAAAATGGAAATTTATATACACAATTCCTTATCTCATGTGTTTGGTACCCGTGCAATATGCTGTTTTTTTACCATTTAATGGCGTAATTTTATTCGACAAGAGAAAAATCATTGTTAATCTCAGCGACTCCGAAGACCATGGATTTGATACTAATATTAGACATTTTTGATAATTTTTATTATCTCCCCTCTCTCAAGTTGCAAGGCTGAATCTGGTTTTAAACGCGAACGAAAGTGTCCCTGTTCATTTCACCGACCCCGAAAACTACGAATCACACATATATATCGGCCATTTTTGATTATTTTTGCATATCTCAATTTCCTCCTCTTCCATGTTGCGGTGCACGGCATCGGAAATGTCACCGGTCATCTCAATTACCTGAGAAAGTTTGAACACCAATATGAGTTATTTTTGATAGTTAGAAAGCTAGTTACTTTAATTCTGATTATATATATATATATATATATATATATATATATATATATATATATATATATATATATATATATATATATATGTCATTGCTCACTTTCTACATAGTTGCAAGCCAAAGCAAAATAAAAGAAATCATGATAAGCCCGAACCTTACATATGCTCAAAATTTGATAGAAATCGGTCGAGTACTTCAAGAGTTATTACGTTATATTTATTTTTATATATATCTCTTCACCTCCTCTTCCTACAGGACCAAATGCCATCAATGTTGAAAATTTGAACGCGATCGGTTGGGTGGTTCAAGAGAAATGAAGTCTAAAAATCAATCATTTACACTTTAATTTTTCATATATCTCCCCCGTACCCCCCCTAAGTTGCATCGGGAAAGTAAAGTGATAAAAAATATACCATGTCTGAACATAATCTATGTTGAAGGTTTAACAGGCATAGGTTGGGCGTTCCGAGACTAAATAAGTTTTATTTATATTTACATATGTACATACATATCCCCTTCCCCTCCCATGGCACCTACATTCTACCGTCAAAATGAAAATATAAAGAGACATTCCAGTCCCTAATCTCATCTATTTTTAAATGTGATTGAGTTCAGTCGGTTGAGTCGAGTTATTATATTTATGTATTTTTATATACACTATGTGATCAAAAGTAACCGGACACTCACAGAAACATACTTTTCTCATATTAGGTGCATTGGGCTGCCACCTACTGACACGTAGTCATTATCAGTGACCTCAGTAGTCATTTGACACCGTGAAAAAACAGAATGGGTGCTCCGCGGAACTCAAAAACGTCGAATGTGGTCAGGTGATTGAGTGTCAGAAGTCTGTACTTGAGATTTCTACACTCCTAAACATCCCTGTTTCCACTGTGTCTGATGTGATAATGAAGTGGAAGCGTCAAGGGAGATGTACAGCACAAAACCATACAGGCCGACCTCGTCTGTTGACTGACAGAGACCGGCGACAGTTGAAGAGGATCGTAAAATGCAGTAGGCAAACATCTATCTATACCATCACATAGGAATTGCAAACTGAATCAGGATCCACCCCAAGTACTATGACAGTACGTCGTGTGGTGAAAAACTTGGATTTCATGGTTGATCCGCTGCTCGTAAGCCACACATCACGCAGGTAAATGCAAAACGACTCCTCGCTTGTTGTAAGGAGCGTACACATTGGACGATTGAACAGTGGAAGAACATTGTGTGAAGCGATGAATCACGAATCCGATGTCAGAGTATGGGTATGGCGAATGCCTGATGAACGCCATCTGTCAGAATGCGTAGTGCCAACAGTAAAATTCGCAGGTGGTAGTGTAACGGTGTGGTCGTGTTTCTCTTGGAGGGGGCTTGCACCCCTTATGTTATTCGTGGCACTTTCACAGCGTAGGTGTACATTGATGTTTAAGCACCTGCTTGCTTCCCACTGTGAAGAGCAATTCAGAAATGGAGATTGCATCTTTCAACACGATCGAGCAACTCTTCAAACTGCACGTCCTGTGGCGGAGTGGTTACACGACCATAACATCCCTGTAATGGACTGGCCTGAACAGCGTCCTGAGGTAAAATCCATTGAACCCCTTTGCGATGTTTTGGAACGAAGAATTTGTGCCAGATCTCATCGAACTACACCGCTACATCTTCTTAGTTTAGCACTCCGTAAAGAATGGGCTGCCATTCCCTAAGAAATCTTTCAGGACCTGATTAAAAGTATGCCTGCGAGAGTGGAAGCTGTCATTAAAGCTAAGAGTTTGCCAACTTCACATTGAATTCCAGCAGTACCGATGGAGAGCCCCATGAACTTGTAATTCATTTTCAGGCAGGTGTCCGGGACTTTTGATCACATAGTGTATCTCCCTCTTTCTTTCCTCTCTCCTAACCTATATCATCAAAATGAAATGATCAAGTAAATACTCCACGTTTAAACCTTATCAATGTTTAAAATTTGATTGAGATCGGTCTGTTGGTTTAAGAGTGACGACGTCAAAATGGCGGTCATTTATTTTAATTTCTTGTACATATGATGAGGTCACTGAAACAGTCACTCTTATTTGTATTTATTGTACATATGCCTCCCCCTTCACCTATCTAACGATGTAACGTCAAATTAAAATGACAAGATAGCCCCAGTACCGAACATCACCTATGTTCAATTTTGATCAAGATGGGTTGTGTAATTCAAGAGTTATTAACATGTATTCATTTTCATATATGTTACCGTCAGAACCCGAAATTAGGTAAAACTAGAATTTCCTAGTTAAAACTAGTTTTCTCAAAGCCGTTTCGAAAGAACTAGTATTAACTAGTCAATACTAGAATTCACTATGTTAGTTAGGTAATTCTGGAATTAACGAAAAATGCTATATAATGTGAATCATATACAGTTTTACTAGTTAAAACTAGTTCTGACCAAAATGGATCAGTTAACAGTGTTTGTGCAAGTTCGGACTTGCTCCTACTGGGAAAGTATTGTTTTATTTTCTCTCAGTCTGTTCGGAGCCTTTGCAAAGTGTGCAGGTGCGTCTCTCTTGTCGTGGCTACGCGTGTGTTAGTGTTTCGGGAAGTGTGAGGTGATTATTCGTTGTAATGAGTCAGTCCGATAAAGATATAATTTTGAAGGAAAGATTATTCAAAGAAATTATTCGTTTAGAAAATGAAAAAGACAGTCACTATAATGCAATGACCAAGGACGTTTACAGTAAACTTTTAACTGAAGTTGAAGAGGCAAAATCTGCTGCAAAGAAAACAACTTTACAGTACAGACGTTTGAAACGGTTTAATGTTTTGGAAATTGGTGAAACAAAAAAAAACTGGTGTCGAATAGTGAGCCTGTGAAATACTACTTACCTGCCGAGGAAATCATTGATGTTATTGAAGCATCACATGTTGCTGTGGGACACGGAGGTCGAGATAGAATGAAAGTTGAAGCTTATAGGAAATATGCCAATGTTCCGACTCAAATGATAAATATTTTTCTGTCAATGTGTGAAACATGTGAACGGAAGAAAAGTATGAAAAAGAAGGGCTTTGTTTCTAAGCCAATACTTCACACAGAAATGAACAGCCGATGTCAAGTGAACCTGATAGACATGCAAGCACACCCTGATCGTAAGTTCAAGTTTATCATGGTATACCAGGATCATCTGACGAAGTTTGTCTTACTGCGAGCGCTGCAAACCAAAAGAGCTAAAGGAGTAGCCTACCAACTGACAGACATATTTTTGACATTTGGTGCCCCCTGCATTTTACATTCTCATAATGGAAGAGAGTTTGTTAATTCTGTTATCAAGGGACTAATGACACTTTGGCCTGATATAAAGTTAGTCAACGGAAAGCCCAGGCACAGCCAAAGCCAAGGGTCAGTAGAACGGGCAAATCAAGATATAGAAAATAACCTTGTCTCGTGGATGCATGATAATAAAACAACAAACTGGTCAAATGGTCTCGCTTTGTTCAGTTTATAGAAAATCGAGCTTATCATTCCGGAATAAAACAGTCTCCATACCGTGCGATGTTCGGCATTGAGCCAAGAGTAGGACTTACGACTTCAGCACTGTCATCAGATGTTCTCCAAAACATAAGCGATGATGACGACTTTGTGAGTATTATTGAGGACATGAATGAACGCCTTAGTGAACATGAAACATTTAGATGAAGGAGAAAATGAGGCTGGTCCTAGTTCGGTTGATATAACATCATCCAGGAAAGAAGCACGTGAAAATTTGTCAAAGCAGGCCAAGAAAATGAAACATATCTCTGATGCCACCCATCCACCTGCTGAAGTGGGAGATAATGTCATAATACCAATCCCGGATGTGGGCGGAGCAAAGGCGGGTTTTCAGAATGTCATTGGAGTTGTTCTAGAAAAAAAATGAAGATCTGCACAAGATTGGAACCAAGGATGGAAAGCTGGATTAATTATATTGCAGGTAAGTTTTCTGTCTTTTATGTGCTCCTTATTGATAGAATTTGTATTAACGTCCTAAACAAGCTAAGGAGCTTCTAACGACGGGACCTACAGGTTAAAGTGGGATTCGAACCATTGCTCGGGTTTGTATCCGAGGCCGTAAGGCTCCCAGCGGGTTTTAGAGCCCGCGACCACGCCAGCAGAAGGCCTTAAGCATTTTCATTTAAGTCCTTTAAGCATCTCTGGTACACGCCGGGATGGGGTACGAGATAGCATATGGGAAGGAAGTTGGTTAAGGCCTAGTTTTATAGGTACTATCACATTCTTTGATTCGTATGAGAGGGATAAAAACTGAAAATCCTCAGTTGGGATGGTAGGCCGCTGGACGCAAACTTGCGACCTTCCGAATGCGAAGCCAGCACTTTAACAACTGATCTATGGTCGGTCGGTAATTAAGAGCTATATTGTATATGTTAACGCTGTTGACTGAGCTCCCCACCACTTTCTTTTCTTTCTATCTTTCTTTTTCTTAAGATTGTGGGAAGTTGTAGGTCATTATCACAATTTTGGATAGCAAGCAAGATAGAATTTAATAAGTCTGTGATCTGAAAGAATTATTCCTGTAAACAACTTTTTTTTGTTTAGATTTTTGAGTAGTCACCGTGTGACATCATTATTCACAGCTATTCAAATTTCTATACAGAAAGTAAATTGTTTACAACGCTGATTCTTTTAGATCACAGAATTACTTACATTCTGTCTTGCTTGCATCCCAAAATGGTGATAGTGACCTACAACTTCTCACAATCTTCAAAAAGCGGAAAAGTTAATGGGGAGGAGCTTGGTCAACACCCTTAACCATAGACGTTAGTGTTTTATACGTATCTGTAATATTATTATTAACCGAAATAATGATGGATTCTTCACATCATTTTATGTCAAAATAATTTTCTGTTATAATGTCCATTACGTTTTTCTGGAACCGATTTAATAATGTGTAATCCATCTGTTGTTGTCTGCTGTGTACTCACCAGTAGATTGATAACATGTCACGAACTTGATCACGGTATAAGACTGTTGTTTAGCGTTTGAAACCGGTACTCGTGAAATGTGCTTTAGTGCATAGACGTTTTTATAGGAAACACGCAGATTAACTACCGGTGTTTCTCTGAAATACTAATTATGACGAGTGTGGAAATTGTGAGTTAAAATACATTATTATTTTCTTTTGAAAAGTCATTTTTATTTTTTATATAAGTGATTCAGGATTCCCACACCATGTGATTAAACAAAATATGCCTGTTGTAGGTCTGAATTCGACATTTTCCATGAGCAGTTCCTGACACCAGTCGAAGTACCAGATACTGAAATTTCGTTGAGAACTGCAGCCAGGAAAGCAGCATTAACCCCACAAGGGTTCACACGTTGTGTGTGCAAGAAAGCCTGTATTTCGAAAAGATGCTTGTGCAAGAAGAAAGATTTTCTCTGCAACTCAAAATGCCAGGATATTTTACGTTGTGGTAACAAATAAAAACATTTCAGACGTTTTAGCAATAAAAACGTTTTTCTTTGTATTTCATTATAAATATACAATATTACGTCAGTAGATTGGCTTTGGCACCACCGAATTGAATAAGTAGTAGTGCAATAGTAGTGTGAATTTTACCTTGTGCTAACATACAAAAGCATTTCAGATATTTCTGCAAAACGGAAGTCTTTTCTGTGTATTTCTTAATAAATAAGTATTTCTATAGAATTGTATTAGAACGACAAAGATTCACATGTTATGCATGCAAGAGAGCTTATATTTCGCGAGGTACTGCAAAAACAAAGGGTTTCTATGATATTGTGAGTACCATAATAATTTTAGAAATATATAGAAACATTTATGATGTTTGTGCAAAAGAAAAGTTACTTCTAAGTGTCTTAATAAATACATTTCTTCGGGTTTCACTAATAATATTGTATTTTAATGAAAATAAATAGTAAACTACGCATTCTTAATAAGCGTTGTCAATTTTACAATTCACTAGTTAATACTGAGTTAACACAAAAGGCTGACGAAACTAGTTTTAACTAGGGTATTCTGGTTTCAACAGATTTCGGTTTTGACGGTAACACACACACACACACACACACACACACATATATATATATATATATATATATATATATATATATATTAGACCTCCTCCCTCCTCCGCTATCCGTTTCCGTCAAATTGAAATAGCAAAATCCATTCCAGTCTCAAACGTAATCTATGTTGTAAATTTGATCGAGATCGGTCTGGTGGTTCAAGAGGTAATAAGTCTCATACATTTTTCCTATCTCCACCTCGTCCCCCTCCAATAACTTCTACCGTCAAAGGGATGAATTAAAAACATTCCCAGGCCAGAACCGCATCTATGTTTGAAATTGGAACGAGAACAGTCGGGTGGTTCAAGAGATTAAGAGTCACATACATAGTCACATTCAATTTTACAATATGTTCAAATCAGTTGTAAAACTTGCAATATTCTATGTTAACTACAAATAAATTGTAATATATTCTGTAAATACATTGATATCACGAGTTATATTATCATTACCACAGTCTATGTGTAAAAAATGCTCTTGGCGTTTCGTGGTTATATCTGTGGACTGTGTGCAAGTTACAAGGACGATGAGAAGAAATCCCCTTTCGCAGCACTGGATGTGTGCAATAACCAAGTGCTTCATTTCAGACTGCAACAGCATGAAAACTATGACAATTGCAGTCAGGGGCGATATTTAGGAGAGCAATGGAAAACAACTGCCCTCCAAGAGTTTGAGGAATACATAAAGTTAATTCGATTCTCTACTAATATACTAGTAGAAAACTTAAAAATCGTATGTATGTGGTTCTCTTGCCCCTTTCAAGCGAAGTCTGAATTGATGCTCTTAGTTGTAGAATACATACAGTATTACCAAAAGGGATTTCCACTTTATATCGCTTGTAATTTTCACAGATATGGACATGATACGTCAATAACGTTTTTAGCACAAAGATTGTGGTAACCATAAATATATTTAGTAATGCCAAAATACTTACGCATGAACTGATTTCAACATTTCTATTCATGTGTGCATTATAAACACATAGTGTATTAATATTTTACTTAAAGTTAAAATGGCTACATTTATGGTTAAAATTAAAGAGGATTAAGCGGCAATTGTATGCCAGACCTTATGTGCGTGAGGTGTAGATAATCCTCACTCTGACTCTTGGTAACTTAAGGCATCTTCTCATACATATGGAGAGTTAGAAACTTTCAGACAAGTTTTCTGGCTATTGAACTATAGCAGTTTGTAGCATTGAGAGTATAAATGTGCACTACTTCATCGAGAAAAGTTGCACCGAAGTTCAGTTACCAATGTCCGCTTTCCCCTTGTCAGTAATTTGGGTATAATTCCTACTCGTTTTTTTTTTTAATTTTACAGTCAATTCCAGTAAACTTTAATGTTAGGGACACGAACACAGACACATCGAGAAAATTTAAAATTCCAAACTCCCACTGTGAATTGATCCCAGAAATCATATACCACAGACACACATGCTAGCTACTAAACCACACATGTAAGTTATAAGGACAGCGCGTTTTATTGGTTATAGTGGAAATATTCGATATATGCACTTGTAATACATTGAGTTATTTATTCGAAAGAGGCAGGACACTTTATATTCGATCAGACGCCGGTGGTGCAGGGTATAAAACCCACACAAATTATTAATAAAAACTTTTCATTACAATGGAATTTGGGAGAGTGCATTTGAAATATAAAAAGCGTGGTGAAGATAGTGATTTTAAACTTTTAATGTTTTTTTTTCACACAAAATATCACTAAATCCATTTGCACATTATTACGTAGAATAATCATATTCAATTTCACACTTGACAATTAAACTAATGTAATATCACATACAGTAAATTTAGGTCATATAATCCATCGATGTATTATGTCAAATACTGTTAAATGTTCCCTTGAGTCTCTCGTAGTGATATTTTTTACTACAGAATAAAAGTTATTTATGATGACACTTATGGAATAATTAAACAAAGCTGCACAATCACTGATATAAATACTTAGTCCATCAAACATCTTCATATGAATTGCAAACTTAATTCGTAGATAAATGTTAACACCAAAATTCCTCATACAAGTATTCAACTTTTGCACCTATTCAACTCCATTTGAATATGTTAGTCACTTTCTAGAAAAATATAATAAATACTTATCCAGGCTATATCGGAATATCAGAAATTCACTTAAATTCAAAACGTAATATAACAAAGTCTCGAAACTTTCCATGATTTGCACCATTTACGACTAATATTCAGAGCATGTGCTCTCGTCGTTGCATTCAATTTCCAATGACCACAAGGTGGTCAGTTAACTACCTCCAGAACTATTAGTTCCAATTTTAGCCACTCATCAGAAGTGGCGCTAGTTTTAAATGATTTTTTTGTATAATAATCTTACAACATGCTACAACATCCCACCCCCTGGGAAAAAATTGATATAATCATTTTTTTTATAAATATTAAGAGATATATTAATGTAAACAACACTAAACTTCCACTCGATTCAAACTTACTAAACTGAAAATTAATAATTAAACGAAAAGAAAAAGTATTTCCCATAATGACATTCATACAACTTTCACGCTAATCACTCTAACCATTCAAGTATTGCATACACCATTTAGTATTAAATGCATATATCTCAAAACATCTTAAACTATGCAATTAATTAATTACACTTTGTTCTTAGTTTTTATGTATTTCAGAGGTAAAGATCTTATTTACTTTCTCTTCTAGTAGCATATTATAGTTATATTTTCTTCCAGTTTTACCAATTACAGTTATTAAATTTTCTTCACCGTTAGCAATTACAGCTTTTATCTCCCCTTTCTATTAGCAATTACAGGCCTGTAATTTTTCTAAATGACAATTTAGGTATTATTTATGATTTCCCTGTTCGGTTAGGTTAAAGTCACTTTCTTGAATATTATTCTGTTTCAATAGGTTATCTAATATTTTATACATTTCCTTTTGTGCAACTCTGCTTAGTGAATAAGTTTTTTTGTCTTACAGGCTGGTCATCACTTAATATGATTTGATGACAAAAATTAGGCACCTCCCCTACATGTTCTTCAAATATTTCTTTAAATTGACTTACCAACTCATCTACATATTGTTGTAACCCACTATCTAATTCTAGAACTTCAGGGTAAACTAACTTTCGCTTAGTTATTAACGAATCGCTACCCTCAAGTTTAGCTTCCGTACTGACATTTAAGATTGAATTAGGGGACAAATGGTCAGTTTTGTTTTCATTCAATGACCCCTCACGTGTTTCTCCCCTTTAAACTATTTTTCCTTCATTCATACCCTTCAAATTGCACTTTCCTCCTACATTCTCATTCCCCTTTCTTCAGATGGAATGAACAACTTATTATGAAAACAATTCATGGGAACAAAAGACATTAGCGTATCTTCTTTTCTAATATCTGAGTTTTCTTGACTCAATTGATCTAATAAACGAATGGTCCTGTTTTCTTCCAAACCTAATATTAACTTATTACTTCCTAAATTAATAGTAACCTTCAACTGTTTTAACTCATTAACCCCTAATATAAACATTGGGTTTAGATGTTCTGCTAAATAAAATTTTATTTTATATACCCTATTCAGCAATTTCAGCGGCAGAGTAACAGATTCGTTCAAAGTTATATCTTTATTATTTACGCCCTTACCAATAAACAAATCATCATTAACTTTGAATTTTTTTAATGTGCTATTCCATTCTCTAAAAGCTTTAGCATTTACCAGGCTAATAGTTGAGCAAGTGTCTACACACCCTCTTAATCTTTTTCCCAATACAAAAGCCTCTACGAAGGTAGCAACACTGCCTTTCTTGGTAGCCTGTCTATTGTTATGTACTCCTACACTCATGGTGTCATTCATAGTTATACTTATTCCCTCATTATCTCTACTATTTTCCCTATTTTCTTGACTATATCTTCCTTTACTATTACTCCCTCCTCCAACCTTCGCATTCCTCTTATCTACTAATTGTAAACTATGCAACCTTCTAGATAAGTTCAATGCTCTTTTCAAATTACACTTGCTAACATAGTGTGGTCCCCCACACTCAAAACATGAGACAGATTTTTTCATTCCTTTCTTTTTAACATTTTCTTCACTTTCAGAAAATTTATTAATTGCCTTATAAATACTTATATTCTTTAAATGAGTCACATATGAAAATAAATCCCTTTCAAGTTCCAGCAAAGTATCTGGAACTCGAACCCCGTAAATATCTCTTACGAGTCGTGGATCTGCGCCACTCAAGATTATTTCTTTCACATGAACCTCATTTAAGTTACCTTGCAGTATTATGTAACTATCTTTTACTTTTTCTACAAAGTGAATGGGATCTTGACCTACTGATTGTATAATTTCAACATAATTACGCGATACAATTCTTCTGCCTAAGCAAGAACTTAAATTATTAAAAACTTTGTGAGCCAGCATTAACTAATTAACACATTGTCTCATATATTCTAAGAACTTAGTACGTAAAATGCCTTTACTTTTATTTAAGGCTGCCATTACTTTTGATTCATAAGGATAAACATTACCCTTATTTAAACCCTGTACTTCCAATAGAAATTCAAACAACAACAAGTCTTCGCTTCCGTCAAAATAACTGATTTCTTGACTTAAGTTACAAAAGGAATTTTTAGCAACACCTATCGTAATTTTCTCTAAATTAGTACTAAAAGGTCTAAATACATTTCCTACGTTTTGATTATTTGTAACAAATTGTTCATTCAATTTTGGAAGTCTTAAATCCTGAAAACAATGTAGTTCATTTCTTTGCGGTAATTGCTTGTATTCGTGAAACAATTCAGCTGGTTCTCTATCGCAAAGCAAAGTATTAAACAACTGATTTTCACGTTCATTTAAGTCGAGTCTGTTTATATCAATATCAGGAGTAACTGATCTTGCGCACCTGTCCACTAGCGGTTCACGTTGTCTCCCTGATAACATGTTAGATTCGTTGAAGCAAAGAGCGCCTCTAGGTATAATAAATGAATCACCTACCTCGTTTCCCGGCTCATGTCCTTGCCTTTCCAAGCAACTATCCACTGACCTTCTGAAGATTCCTGCGTCTCCATTTGAAAAATGATTTAATACTAACTGTGGAACACGTTCCACATGTTCTTCCCTATTAGCCATTTTCACTTCACTAATTATTTGTTATTAACCATAAACTTTATATAATCACTTTTCTTTTCTTCCACACAATCCAACCAGGTAATCACGGCCATTCATACACAGCACACAGTCGTAATAGCTCTCCTCTTCTCCCCACTCCATCAGCCAAACAGCACCAACCAATGACCAACTTATACGTATCTTCCAAGGTGTAGCAAACTCCAACTGAAAGTTTTATGCCTAGTATTTGTTTGCCTTTTTTTTATTTTTTTTCCAACGAAAAATACTTGTTCACTATTCTTCCACCAAGCACAGTTTAGACACTCCCAATTAAATTCCATTTATAATTATCCAATTGGATATTGAACTTTTGTAATGAACGATAGCAAATTGAACTTTTGTAATGAAGCATTGGAAATTGAATTTTTGTGCCGACGTCTGGTAATTAATATAGACGCCGGTGGTGCAGGGTATAAAACCCACACAAATTATTAATAAAAACTTTTCATTACAATGGAATTTGGGAGAGTGCATTTGAAATATAATGAAAGTGGTGAAGATAGTGATTTTAAAATTTTAATGTTTTTTTTCACACAAAATATCACTAAATCAATTTGCACATTATTACGTAGAATAATCATATTCAATTTCACACTTGACAATTAAACTAATGTAATATACCATACAGTAAATTTTCGTCATATAATCCATCGATGTATTATGTCAAATACTGTTAAATGTTCCTTTGAGTCTCACGTAGTGATATTTTTTACTACAGAAAAAAGTTATTTATGATGACACTTATGGAATAATTAAATAAAGCTGCACAATCACTGATATAAATATTTAGTCCATCAAACATCGTCATATAAATTGCAAACTTAATTCGTAGATAATTGTTAACACTAAAATTGCTCATACAAGTATTCAACTTTTGCACCTATTCAACTCCATTTGAATATGTTAGTCACTTTCTAGAAAAATATAATAAATACTTATCCAGGCTATATCGGAATATCAGAAATTCAATAAAATTCGTAACGTAATATAACAAAGTCTCGGAACTTTCCATGATTTGCACCATTTACGACTAATATTCAGAGCATGTGCTCTCGTCGTTGCATTCAATTTCCAATGACCACAAGGTGGTCACTTAACTACCTCCAGAACTATTAGTTCCAATTTTAGCCACTCATCAGAAGTGGCGCTAGTTTTAAATGATTTTTTTCTTATAATAATCTTACAACATGCTACATATTCAATGCAGAAATCAGTTCAAATTATAACAATGTTAAACTTCTTCATTTTAGCGTTCTCATATAATAATGTTGGACATTGTGAATAAACCTGTCTCAACTTGGAAACGTGACGAAAGTAGCTGAGTTTGTTTTCTGACGCACTTTAAAAGAGAACTTTATATTTAACAAAATGTTTCCATATACTTAACAAAAAATCCCGGAACTTCAGATTAGTTGTCGAGTGCCTGGACCACTGAACCACGATTACTAAGCGTTAATTCATTCGTCTTTAGTTTATTTAAATGCATAACATACGCGCCGTATTTGATTCAAAATAAAGGAGTTTTATTTTGTTTTTGAAATATTTGTAATGTTAATAATTTAGTGAATTCATTGATATATTGCACTATGAGTCCTCAATTATATATTCCTTTGTTTTGCCAATCAATTTCGCTATTGACAACCTACTGTTTTGAGTGAAGAGAAAAAAATGTTATTTATGCCAGCCAGTATATGTAACGCTTTAGATGAGTGGTCTGTGATGTGGTTTTCTATTCCCGCTGCCAGAGTTTGATTGTCCGCCTCGCCCTTGATAAATTTTAAAATGTTTCAATTACAAGGCTGAGCTCCAGTTGAATGCTGAGGAAATAAAGATAATCTCCAGTGGAGACATTCAGTAATGTAATGCTGAAAATAATGCAAGAAATATGAATGGAGGAAACAAGTTACTGAGTTAATTCAATTAATAGTTCTATATTTGTTATTATCCGCTGAATTCGTATATTTTTATATTATTGTTTAGTGACACTATATTCTACTCTTTTTTTCTTTGCCTCTATGTGTAAAATTCCACAAATATTATAAAATTCAGATACCATTAGTTATATTTTCAATCCCACGGGAAATATGCTTAGTATTGATAAGTCTTACAACTCGTGTAAGTGTTATCGAATTTTGCATCTTTAATAATTACAAATACATTACTGCATAACAATATTTAGTATTTGCAAAAGTCATTTAATGAGCAATGAAATCGAAGAAGTTCTTTCTTCGAAGTAGTATTACGTATCAATAATTTTCGACGGAACAAATTAGCTCCGACCCTGTTAGACTCTACATTTCCATTGGTGTCTGCTCTCTTCTCCCGAATCATCGATATATACTTTAATTTATATGCAGTTATGACTACTGTAAATAGTTTTAAAACTTAGCCGAAGGCGTTGTGTTTACTTACAAAATGACTTACTATATATACAGCACAATATATCCTGTGATATTTTATAAGCTTTATATGTTTAGTCATTTGAAGTAATTTAAATTGTTCACACAGTTACTCATTTGAGTTAAATATAAAATTAACTTAATCCCCAGACTGTTATCTTCCCATCGGTACATTTGGTGCCCGTATATTTTTTCTGGTACTGTGCTGTGTATTGTGAGTACAAGTATCTAAAAACCCTCTTTTGTCATTTCGTCAGCCAGTGTTCCCCTCACCGCTGCACAAAAAAAAAAAAAAAACTTTACGACTTTTTAACAGGTGGAACCAATTTCATGTTGCTGTTCTAGCCACTGTAAAGGCGTAATTAATCTTGGAGCGAGCGTTAGTTGGGTTCCCTAACTCACGAATTTGGTACCTCAAGAATATATGTGGTCCACTGGGTACATCGATTTTTGAATCTGGAAATGGGTCTGTGCATAGCTTTTATGCAGGACGGAACGATACATTTTCGGATCTACTATGAGTAAAAAAATATTCCTATTTATTCTTTTGAGCATGGTGTTTTGATAACTCTAATAACAGAAAATAAAGAAAACATGATATCCACAACCCAGCCATAGCCAGCATTTTCAACATTATTGCTGAGAACTCTAACCGTAGCTACAGACTTAAGGCTTATACCTGTTCAGACGGCTTGTTAGTGGCGTTTTATCGGTATTGCTTGTTTGGCGTCTATAAGTTGAAAAGCTGGCAAAATATGGTGCAAAATTACGTGTTTGACACCTGCAAGCACGAGCTACTTTTCAATACTTATATTTATTCTGTAAATGGAAGGTTAGTTGTACACTGATAGATCAAGAACGCTAACCTCTGAGGCCAACACAAGCACTTCTAACACTGAGTGTCCAATTTCAGAAAGAAATAGAAATGTTACTGCTGACACTTGGTGCAGTTCAATTGAAGCTGAAATCGAGTTGCCTAAAAGAGGAATATCGTATGTAGGACAATGTAGAAAAATAATAATAATAAAAACAAAATTCGAACTCATTCCTGCCTCTCAAAGAACGACCAGTAAATTGTTCCAACTAGAAAATAAATAAAAATAAAACACAAATATAATTTTTGTAGAAAATAAAACAAATGTTGACAGAGATTCTGTTGGACTCTGCGTAGTAACATCATAAGAAAAAGCATGCGTTGTACTTAAGAGTTAAGGGAACATCTAAAATATTGAGTGTAGTAAATATTTAACACTAGGAGGACGGAGATTTTATTATACCTAGGAAGACTATATAGGTCAAAATGACTCGCGAAACTAAGTGCTCATTTTTTGGTAAATAATGACAGTCTGCACGGTGCTATAATTACTAATACTACTTTTGGTACTACTACTACTGTTGGTTGTAATGAATTGATGGGAAATTGAATTTTTCTGCCGACGTCTAGTAATAATATAGACGCCGGTGGTGCAGGGTAAAATACCCACACAAATTATTAATAAAAACTTTTCATTAGAATGGAATTTGGGAGAGTGCATTTGAAATATAAAAAGCGTGGTGAAGATAGTGATTTTCAACTTTGGGTCTAGGTCAAAACCCCCACAGCCAAAACCCCCACACTCAAGAAATGTCAAAACGCCCACACGATCGGTCATAACCCCCACACAAATGGACAAATCCCCCAAACGCACGAACGGTCAAAACCCCCACAGCCAAAACCCCCACACTCAAGAAATGTCAAAACGCCCACACGATCGGTCATAACCCCCACACAAATGGACAAATCCCCCAAACGCACGAACGGTCAAAACCCCCACAGCCAAAACCCCCACACTCAAGAAATGTCAAAACGCCCACACGATCGGTCAAAACCCCCACACAAATGGACAAAACTCCCACACATAGCAACGGTCACAATCTCCACATAAATGGACAAAACCCCCACACAAATGGACAAAACCCCCACACAATCGGACAAATCCCCCACACTCTGAAAATACCGTGATTGCACGTCTTTGTTGCGGCTCTTTACGACGCCTACCTTAGTGTTTCTGTCATTACAAAACAGTGCAAGAAGAATAGTTGCAACATCGGTTTAAGTGGAATAAAAAATGTTATTAAAAAGTACAAGGGCAAGACATACAACCAGGATCATTTCAGAGTGTGGGAGATTTGACCGATTGTGTGGGAGTTTTGTCCATTTGTGTGGGGGTTTTGTCCATTTATGTGGGGATTGTGACCGTTGCTATGTGTGGGAGTTTTGTCCATTTGTGTGGGGGTTTTGACCGATCGTGTGGGCGTTTTGACATTTCTTGAGTGTGGGGGTTTTGGCTGTGGGGGTTTTGACCGTTCGTGCGTTTGGGGGATTTGTCCATTTGTGTGGGGGTTATGACCGATCGTGTGGGCGTTTTGACATTTCTTGAGTGTGGGGGTTTTGGCTGTGGAGGTTTTGACCGTTCGTGCGTTTGGGGGATTTGTCCATTTGTGTGGGGGTTATGACCGATCGTGTGGGCGTTTTGACATTTCTTGAGTGTGGGGGTTTTGGCTGTGGGGGTTTTGACCGGTTCCCTTAATAACACGTTATTTTTATATACCAACTATCTTATTTTGTAACTTCGCTTTTACTGTTTCACATAATATATTTGAAGCTTAATTAATAAACCTTTAAATAAACACTTCCCTAATGCATTCAGTATGGTTTAGGGTGAAGAACCGATATATGATGTTACTCTAAAAAATCTTTCTTCTGCTGCTATGTAGGCAATACATATTTATTCATTGTTTAAAACTCTGTATCTACACCACTAAATAAAAAATTAACAGCTTTCACATATCTTATAGTGAGGACTAGTTTTACACAGGAGATTCAGTAAACTAGTTATTTAGAAATTAAAATCCATTATTACCCTCTTCCAAATCTCAGTATTATAATACCTATCTGATTTACTTTCAGTGTATTGTACATATTTGAATGTCTGTCAATAACTGCTAGTTGCTTGTCTATGATGATATTTCGTCCGATAATTTGCATATTTAAAAATGAATAAATTTGTGTTCTACATCTGTAAATCCAGAAAATTTGCCTGCTGGTTCTCGTGGAGCCCTGGTTGGTTTAATGTGAAATCGAAGAAACATCGTTATTACTTGGATTTTTTTAGGTCCGTTGTTGAACCAAATGTTAGGTATTCAAGTTTCGCACTGGAAACTGAGACAAGTTTCTTCCTCTGATCGATATCCACCAGCGATAACATACAATCTTTGAAATCATCAATTCTTTTTCGTTAATTTTCCCCGTCTCTCTGTTGTTGAAGAATAAATTCCATCATGCATATTTTGTAGACACATTGGGCCTTCCTGTTTGATTCTCCCACAATAATAGAATTAATCTTACGAGTGATTCCAAGATTAAATGAGTCTTTCAATGAAAATCACTGTATGCTAAGGGAGGCTTTTCTCTAATTTATTTTGCTGTGGGATTTGAGAGACTTTGACGGTTCTTCATAGTATTTAATTCAATTTCTATCAATATAGTTTTACTGTGTACATTATTGTTGCGCGAGACTGACAGATCTTTTGTTTGCGCTCCATCAGGATAGTCACCTTTGGAATAGTTTTCTTTGAATATTCATACTATCTTCTTCACTATTTGGAGGTGTGTACTCACTTTCATTGGTATGATAAATAAGTACTTTATCTGAACGGTTCTTGTCAAGAAACTGTCGCGAAACAGTCATTGGTTCTTTCACAGATTTTTGTTTTATTTCTTCTCACTAAAGTGAGTAATTTTGTCTTGTTTGTACCACTTCGTTTTTTTAAGTGAAAACAATAACTTTTCTAACACAATTCTACTAAATAACTATTTTATATTTGCATACGTAAATAAAGAGAAACATACCTTACATTGGATATCTAATAGTTAACCATAAATAGATTTAAACAATGGCGTACTTATATAAGACAATAAAGTACTTTTCGTTGACCTTTTCAAAGAAATTAAGTTCTCATTCAAGTATTTTATTCCAAGGAAATTTACAGAATAGCAAAACATAATTTTTGTGAACGCAGCATAACTATAACGAGTAAAATTAACCAAAGTGAAAAACACAAAGATTTTTTCTTGCAGAAGCGAATCAATTAATAAATGTGAAAAAATGAGCATGTATGGGCCTTCGAAAACCCCATACACCCATTCGAAAGTTGAGACCACAAACTATCACAGTTTTGAAGATCTAGAAATATAACAACGATTTGATATATAGTTCACAATAATATACAATTAAATAAAAGGTTACATATGACGATTCACTTCTGTCTGCATCTTTAAATCTGTGATTCACTGCATATAATATTAATATTAATGAAAATTTATTTTATTTAGATTGACACGAGACGACAATCACTGACCTTTGTTTAAGTCGGATTAACCAATAAAAAAGTGTTACAATGAAAACAAATAATGAACATTTAATGTGGCCTTCAAGAGAAGAATTTAGACATATCTCTATTGGCGAAACTAGCGTATCATTAATACGACATGTAACCTGGTTATTTTCAATTTTCAACACTTATTAAGCTTAAGTTTCATGTAGAAATATAATTTGCGTTATTGAATTATTAATTGTATCTGTCTATTTTTTTTACTCCACACATGGCACTATATAAATCTCTGATACACCTAGCTCAGTCAGAAAAGGGTGGATCTAAGGAGAACATTTTTAACTCAGTACATTAACTTTATGTAAGGGTAATTTACATTGTTAAATTAACATACATTTTTAGTCAAGTCCTAAATTGATTAAACAGCTTATGGATGGAAAGTGATTATTTTTTAATAATACAACCAGAACATTAAAAAGAGTTAAATCGTGATTTTTTAATTAATCCTAGATTAGGCGCTTGGGTGACAGGTATGCCCCAGTGATATTTGTCCCCAATTTACTACGCTGTGTGTTGGTGTACGGAGTCGCGTATTTCAGTAGCTAAACGCTGTTGGGGTCTCATGTGGTAGCAACACTAAACTTCTGTTTGCCGTCTACAGTTTGTAAGAAATAAATTCTCGTGTTTGGGTGACAATTGCCAACCGCTCACCTATATACGTAACAAGTAAAATATCAAATCACCACAAGACAGTTACAACAAGAGTTAAGAATGTTGTTCTCCAGTGGCTTGAAGAGGAAGAAAAGGAGTCGTTAATGTGTTCTTACGAAAGTGATTATAAAATTGATGATGCGAGTAAGAGTGAACATAACAGTAAATCGGAAGAAGATAGAACATGGTTGTATATTTTCATCTTCTAGATATATGGAATTGGTGCATTTTGCATTATGAAATTCAATACCAGTTCACCTCAATTGTCATGAAGGTGTTTTTGGAGGATATCATCTCTGAAATTATTTTCGAGACTTGGTGCTGAGGAAGAGGAAATTGTCGATTATTACAAACCAACAGACTCCAGAGAATGATGCAATAAATGTACAAGAAGAAGTCAAAAATCTACAATGAAATGGTAATTGAAACGTAAGAGATGGGTGTGTGGGCAACATCTCAAAGAAGTTTGTGTATTATATTTGCAATCAGACTAGTACATATTTAAAAATGCTCGATAAATTCAATAGAATATTGTGTTCAACTAAGCCTACAGATAACATGTGATTACCACTGCATCAATTAATTGAAACAATAGTCATTTAACAATGATTTTATTTATTCTAGATATATTTTAATAGGTGGGTGACAGTTGTCACTGACGCTCCTAATTGTGCAACACAATCGTACAGGCCTAACTCAGGGTTAAAGGTGTTCCGCTCTGCAAATGTAGGATTCGGTAAATGCTGGATTTGGTGATTGTATCAAAAATAAGTAATGATGATAAGATGTAACACTAAATAATTTAAATTCATTTAGACAAACCTGAATGAAATGTTAAGAAAGTAAAAATGTGTGTTCTTTTTCAACTTTCGTAATTAACATAATATCTAAAATGCGTTTAACATAATATAAGGACGTTCTCTCTTATTAGCGTGCCTTACATGTGAAAATTAACTAATGTAGAACAATTAAGAATTAACTAAATTTTATTTTTACATATAAACAACTGAGCTAAAATATATCTCAAACAAGGAATAATTCAAACCACATTAAGTGAATCATTATCTTAAAAAATCATCTATGAAATCTGTAAAAGTAAATTCTTTTGAATTAAGGACTCTCGGAATAGAATAACGAAAACCACCGTGAAAAGGTAAATGTATTTGCTTCAAAAAAGAAAACAAATATTAGTTAACATTTCTATTATTATAAATTGGATGTTATCTGTATTACGTGCTAAATGACCAATTACTTGTAATGCCTGATATTAAGGCTGTCTCTGAAGTGTGTACGATATACACCTCGCCCAGATTAATTTTAAAAAATCTTCCAGTAAGCAAGAATAAAAAGTTGTCAGTGTATTTAGATTTGGCGATGGCGGCATGGTAAATTATATTGTTCGATATCCTGAATATATAAAAGTTGAATTTTCATCAAATTTCCAATAAATGGATAAACAAGATGCTTTTATGCAAAATAACTACATAACTGTAATCCAACAATTTGTAAAATATCAAAGATCGACAACTAATTTCAATCTCAATAAATAAGATATTCTTGACGACCAACAAAAATAGTTGCATTCTATAAATGCAGAACTATCTAAACCAATTTCGTAACAGAACACTGAGGAGGGACTTTAACGAAATCGAAATGTAGTGTTGTGTAACAATGGAATACTTATTTTACAACGCATTTATTCCGAACGTTGCACAGTTTCGACAACACATACGAAGGTCTGAAAATACTTTGTCTTTCCCGAGTAGCATTTTGTCTATTTCCAAATTTCAAAAAATCTTCTCCAAAAGTTACGTTCTCAAAAACAAAAGGTTGTCTTAGTTTCTTTACATTGAATATTATTTGTATGGTGAGTTGAACGTTTTTTAATCAAAGGCTTAAGAATTATTTTTACGGGGATTTACAATGTAGCGAAAGCATCACATTTATATCCTGTCTAGAATAAATAGTTTATTCAGAGAGTATATTTTGTTGTAACACTGCTCAAGACGTCAAATGCACCTACTTCTAATTAAGATTTCAACGCAGTTTATGGAGAACAGATCCTGTGTTTTTAGAATGTTTTTTGCGTGCTACATTTTGGCACTATTGGACTTTGATGTACAAGAAAAGCTTGTTCCAAGAAAAGCTTGTTCCAGTTTCCAAATTTCAAAAAATCTTCTCCAAAAGTTACGTTCTCAAAAACAAAAGGTTGTCTTAGTTTCTTTACATTGAATATTATTTGTATGGTGAGTTGAACGTTTTTTAATCAAAGGCTTAAGAATTATTTTTACGGGGATTTACAATGTAGTGAAAGCATCAAATTTATATCCTGTCTAGAATAAATAGTTTATTCAGAGAGTATATTTTGTTGTAACACTGCTCAAGACGTCAAATGCACCTACTTCTAATTAAGATTTCAACGCAGTTTATGGAGAACAGATCCTGTGTTTTTAGAATGTTTTTTGCGTGCTACATTTTGGCACTATTGGACTTTGATGTACAACAAGAAAAGCTATACATTTGTAATATTCATAGTGATCTAATATTGCCATATATTAATTCCATTATTGATGAATATGCAATGGCGATTCTCGTCTTCGAATATGACAAATGAAGAATTCGCAAACCGAAAGTGAAAAATTGACAAGGGAGGAATTCTAAAGTGGAATATGAAGATAATTTTAAAATTTAGACAGTATTTTTATTGAATATTAAACAGAGAAATATTTATCTTCCCACCTTCCTGTAACTATAAATTGTACTGTTAAATTAATTTTGCGCTCTCGCCTTTGGTATGAATGGTACAAGTTTCGATTCCCGGATGGAGCACTCGGTCGGGAAATGTAAAGAGGTTTCTCAGGCCAGAAATCCTGAATTACGTTTTACTAAGTTTTCCTCATTCAGAACAAGCAAATGCTGGGATAGAACCTTCCCTAATCCTTTCTTGTTTCCCTTTCCCCGGATAGTTTGCTTGCCGAGGGACATCATCCCTCAAACGTGACCGGCTAAATGGCCTTAGATTCCAGAAACCCAGTAATTTAAATCCTAAATCCTGAAATTGATTTTGGTCATTGTATTATATCTTGAAATTTTCGAACTGTTGCTTTTGAATAAATTCCAAGTAGGGAGACGTGTGACCCGTAATTTTACGAATTCCAAATTATTCAACCATTTATTTGTCCGATATGTTTCAAATTAACATCGCATTTGTCCTTAATTTATGGTATATTTTGATCCTGAAATTTCTTTTCTATTTCCTAATGCTTTTAATGTATTACAGTCGTAGTTACAACAGTATTAAATAGTTTCATAGAAGTTGCACCTGGTAGAGAAAAATATTTTGTGTATAAACTCGGTTAAAATTGTTATTATTTAATACTGGCATTTCTTTTCAGTCTGTTTTAGGCTTTAAGGATAATTTTGCTTTGTAATGATTTTTTTCGATATTTCATTTTAATCTCATTTTCCTAGGTCGATGCCAAAAGACATATCACAGTTAACTGACTAGGAAATAACTAAAATACGAGAATCTATAAAGAAATACATATTTAGTTCTTTGATGCGCATTAGTTTACATCCATGTTTCCTTGGAAAACTTTTCAATTTTTATTTAAGAGCAACATTTTATCAGCTCACCTGTTACATCGAAGTCCACTTTTAGATAATGGGAATTATTATAATTATTATGTATATTGGACTACAAAAAATAAAAAAAATATTTTTTCCAAAGGTTACTATGGACCAGTTTTATCACGTTGTGTATACTGTTTACTGTGTGGACAATTCTTCGAAGCTGGAGAAAATTCCAGGACAACCCCACAGTTGTTACGATAGAAAGAAATTACGTGAACTGGGAAGTTCCTCTTCCGTCAATATTCATGTGTCCTGAGGATGGTGTTCATGAACGATCCATGAAAATATTTATTAAAAAGTAAGTACTGTGGTTTTAAGTTAACACATTACAGGCAAGCGAATATATATGTAGGATGAGATGGGTATAGCTAATAATTTTTTTCTATTTTATTTTCAAAATGTATCATTATTACATTTATTGAAATCGTGGAAAAGACCTCCTTCATATTTTTATTACGTCCCTTTCAGAAAACTAACACAAATATGCAATTTTTATCCCACACTCCCGAAGAGACTATAATCGATTCTTTGCACTTATGAGGAAATATTAACTTTAATAGTAAACCGTGAAGCATATATAGAGTTTTGTAGAGTTTTAGAATCCGTTATTTCTTACTTACGTTTGTAAATACAGAAACAATTTATAATATCTTCAAAGAAAGTCCACAAACTAAGAAAACAAAAATACCCACAGAAAACTGTTATAAGACTATAACGTAAAAATACCCACACAAAACTGGTATAAGAGCAGAGTGTGGAGTTTTCGTCTGTTGGGAGTTTGACCTAGGTCCGTAAATACTAAAGGCTTTCAGTGCTCAACTTTGAAAATGGAATAAAATGTGAAAAATTATAGAAAAAGAGACAAAGTTAGTACGGGACGCTCAATTCGAAGAAAAAGATAAAGCTAATTTTTTATACCATAGTAGTCATTTGCTCTCTGAGTAGGTAACTTATAACTTCTGAGGGAAGAAAAATAGAGATCTTAAAGATGAGATATATCATAATGGACGAAAGTAGACTTCGTTAATTTTTGCACTGAATGTTACACTTTGTAGCATAAATACCATGTCACATTTTGTTTATTTTCCCCCAAAATAATCAAAGTTTAAATGTTATGATAATAACTATTAGTATAACTAAAGCAAACGATATATCTTTTGAAATTGTAGCCTATGTACGATTGGCATATGGCTGTAAGATAAAAAGCAAATAGATTAGAGTAATTAGTTTTTCGGATTTTTAAAATCACCTAAAATCGTCTATATGCTTTGGGAATTCAATATGTGTTAAACATCACCTGCGAAGTGTTTATATAGCATTTAGGAGTAGTTTGACATACTTCATGTTACTTAATGTTGTTGTTTATATTCTGTTCTTACTGACTAGTAACTAGGGTTCATTTAGAAAGTTGCAAATGTAAACGTTGCACAACTAGGAGTATATTACTAAAACAATATGATCTTAAGCGGAGTTGTCAGGAGTATTCTAAAGTATGACAACACATTTAGAGAAAAACGAAGTGTTTCATTTTCTTCCAGATTTTGATTAAGACTTATAAAACGCTGTTCCCATTCATGGTTTCACATCAACGAAAATCATGCTTCGGCCTAAATACGAAAAAAACTGAAACTTTCCTATAATTATTGGATATTCTTTGTTGTTTCCATTATCGGAATGTTGCACAATTAAAGAAGGCAAAATCGGAAAAAAATAATGAAGATAGCGAGAAACTTCATAAAGAGGTAAAATCGGTAAGTGTGTGTGTAATATTGGTCCAATGAACATACTAAAAGTGTTCGGAAGTCCGAGTGGCGCTTCAGCTGTCATCTTGAAGAATGACTGCCGCTGATACCATAAAACGACATTGTTCGTTGTAAGGTAACAAAAACGTCAAATTTCGGTACACATATGGCGAATATTGGCCTAATCAGTATACTAAAAGCCCGGGGAAATCCGAATGCAGTTTCGACCATGTTGGAAAATGAGCGCCATCGGTACCCTAAAAAGACTTTTCGGAACGATATTTTGTGTTATTAGGATGATAAATTTTATTCATCTTCAGTTAATTAAAAAAGTGTTAAACTGACCTTTACAGATGTATTCGTTGTACCCTAAGTTATTACGGCATATACACTTTTACTCCGCAAAGTCATGTAGTAACAATGTATGGAAAGGAACAACAGTTATGTGGCACAACTATTTATTAATTTTGAAAATGTTAAGAAAAAAATTGAAAAATGTATTCTCGATAAACATTTCACTGTCAGTCTAAAATGATAAATGAACATGGGTCATTGGTATATTCAAGTTACAACCTAACTTTTTGCTTTCAATGTATCGATACAGCCATCCTAGAAATCGTGTGGTTCATCCACATGTCAGAATTCTTCCGTATCTATCAGCAGACTATTATTTACATGAATTCTCTGTATATGAATTTTTAATGCATCCATTGCAGCATTAGTATCAGCATAGGTCAGAAATAGGAAATTCAACTTTTAGGCATCTGCATCATTTCTCTCAAATGGATTTTCAGTTGCAGGAAATCAGCTTTAGCAGGCTATAAGGAGCTGGTTGCTTTCTGGTCATTACTGACACTAGATTGTCCCTAAGTAACTGACATCCCCCTTTTGTTTCCAGACGGTCATTGCCCATAACTCGCAAGGAATATTAAGGGTAGCCGCGATTAATGGTACTAAAAATTTCAAGTTTATTCTTCCATAGACAAAAGTCTTTGCGATAAAGTTATGCTGTCACACGCCATCCAGAGGCAGCAGAGCTCGGCGCCCCCTCACAAAGCACGCATATACTTTTCCTCAACTCCAGCAACTGAAGGTTTGGATTTGTTATGGGTTCAAAAAGCGTATAAACACTTCTGAAAATTTTTTCTAGCCTGTAAAGGTCGTGAGATATCTTCTTTCTTTGCCCATATGATGATGAAAGGTATCGCAACTACTTACTTCGTGTATAAAAATTATTTTTTTTTCATTTTACGTAGACAAGGCAGTAGTTTTTTAGTGTTGTATACTTTATCCTCAATTTTTGGAGAGTCTTGTTTCAGAAATGAAATATCCACATGTTGATCTCAAATTTGAGAAGGTCATAGAAATCAACATTGGTCGAAAGCAAGTACTTGCTCAGATCTGGAAAGGGGCAATTCAACAGCAATCTTCACCATAAGCGTGTCTACGTGAGCTGGTGATGTAATCAAAGAAAATCCAGATGTAAGCAACATGACGAGAAAGCTGGATAACGAAGTGACTAATATATTCTTAGCGATGATTTTTCTTGTGACGTGACCACTATTACTGAAACCATGAGTATAACCATGAAACCATGAGCTTGAATGGATCAAAATAGCCGTTTATGTTCCATTTCTTTGGCGCTTTTCTCACTATAACTGCTTAATACAATAGTTGTTTGACGACCATAATGTCGATTGATGTAAGCGCTAACAATCAAAGACATCACAAAACGGTTATTGTTGAGGCTATATAACAGAACGTAAAAGATATTCACTGCCTCTGACAGTGACACATTCCACGGGATGATAGATCAATGTAGAAAAAGACATCGGACAATACAGACTTCTTCGTTTTCTTAAAGGAATATCATCAAAGAGATACAATGGTCTTGATGCCAGTTTATAGGAGGTGCACTCTTCCAAATATTGGTCACATTTAACACTTCTAACTATTCAATGATACAATAGTGCAGTGTTTATAGGTATTATCTGTCAGAAAAGTAAATGTACACCTGTTGTTTGAGTCTGGCATTCTTGCGCTCCATCCATAGTGAGTATGACAATTAAATCAGTCAAATGTTTACTGAGGAACAAGAAGAAAAGTCTAATCTGAATAATACATAGCAGAGGGGCACAAGCTGTGAATTCGAATAATGCATAGTGTAAATAAAGGGCGACACAGAAAGAGAAAGTCAGAAGCAGCTGCCAAACGGAGAAAATAGAATAAAAAATTGTCGAAGTGGGAACATAAAATACAAATACAACAAATATTTGAGCGTTTACCAAGCAATATTCTTGGTGTAGTGGTTTAAACGGTGGATTGCAAATCTTAAGAACGGCGGTTTGAATCTGTTACAAGTAGTATATATATTTTTTAATTAATGCATACAGCACGTTAAAGGTGGTAAAAGGGAGCGTATTACCCGTTTAATATATTAAGTGAAAAAGAATTAAATCTTTCGGTGAAATTTAGTAGAGAAGTGAGACAATGAAAAAGAGGAAGCAAGTATATTTAAGCAGGGGTTGTATCAGAGGGTGGTGACAGGAAAAACTGGAAATTTTCCCGAATTTCGCCCATGTGAGTCTCTACGATAGGTACATTTCTTCAGAAATGTGCCTATTGCAGAGAGAGAGAGGGAGGGAGCGATATATATATATATATATATATATATATATGCTCCCGGAACTAAGAGTGTGCTGTTTCCATTCAAATCAATAAGATGACAAATAGACACTGACATAATAAGAATGCCGAACACAAACATCTATGAAACAGCAAAGTAATAATTGCAAGCGTTATCACCGAGACTACAATATTAAACTATATAAGTAGACTTTTAGCAGATTCGTACTCAGTTATTTTTTCCCCAACCAGTTTTATTGATATCCAAGACAGCAAAAGCACTATATTTGTTAACGACAAAGCGAAGTTATTGGAACACTGCGTTACACAGTGAACCATGCATATTACACTCGTGAGTTTTGCTATGCAGAGGCTAGCCACCAAAACACGCTGAATAACGCCTGAAAGAGGCAGCGAGGACAGATAGCGATACAGTGAATGGAACAAGCAATGCATTACAGATATTTGAAGAGAAAAAAGAAAGATCCCTCTTTTCCACACTTCATGCTGTAGTTTTAACTTCCATTTCCCCATTAAAGTTACATGCCTAGACTATTATACAGTTCCATTACACTTAATCCAGAGCCTTCAAACATGATTGTTCTACGAAGGAAAACGTAGAACACTACACTTATAGATATACCATACATAGACAGTTAAGTAGTAATAGATCAATGCAATTAAGCCCACATAATAAGGATTGTCTAAATATACAAAAGTTTCAAACAATTAGACACATAACAAACATTAACATCACCATTATACCCTATCATATGTTAATTCTATTTCACAAGTGGTAGAATGAAAACCGTAGACTGACCGTGGAATGAAAACCGTAGAAAATAGAATGTTTTTTTTTAATGTTACAATTATGAACAACATTTAGTGAAGGAAACAATGACGGCCAATTAAAAGAAGATGATCCGAGGCCGGATTTCAAGAAATAACTAGATAATGAAATGATAACCGAATTTTAGAAAAGGAATGGTTATGATGCACTAGACACAACACGCTTGCCTGTTTCGTCTCATCGTGTGAAAATGTCTTGTTTTAGAGTGGTGAGAAAAAGCCTGTGTTTCGTCTTGTGCAGTGGCGAATCTAGCTCGGAGGCGGGGGAGTAGGTCCCGACTTTCAGATTGACGAAAATAATTTAAGCTATTATTTATATAGTTTTGAAAATTTATAGCAAGGTTATATACTTATCATAGTCTAAATTCAGCAGACCCCCAGTTTTTACCTTCTAGGTTCGCTAGTGGTTTTATGGCTATCCCGGTGTCATCTCGTGTTTCCGAAACGAGACAAACTGTTATCTAGTCTCCTTTCGTCTAATTTTCTTTCGTAAATCTCATAATAATAGAAGTAAAATTGTGAGCCATGCGGCTTCGAAATGTAACGAAGTTTACAAGTTAGAATTGATAATCGGGCAAGAGAGGGCTATGGAATGCTTTCAAGACATTTAAAATGCGACGAGTCCAGACAACGACAAGTCAAGTCTCGTCTACGAAAACGAGACGAGACAGACGCTTTGTCTCGACTCGCCCTCGGATTTTACAAAGCCTATATTGTATTGTCCATGCTGGATTGGAAGCCTCTCACCGGAGATGAAGTAGATCGTGGGCCGTGGGTCAAGACGACGTGACCCACTACAACACACCATCCGCCGTGACCCACCATAACCTACATACCCACAACGACCCACCGACACACTCTGCTTAGTGCATTGTGTATAGTACCCTGTGAAGAGTGGTGAATTTGTCTACATTTTACTTAGGATCTCCATTTTCTTCTTTTCCTTCTTCTTTGCATTTGTTTCTATTTACTTACCTGAGATGAGTACATCTAACAAGGAGAAGGCAGACTTTGTTAAAAGAACTTAGAGGCCATCTTTCGCCAGGTAGTAGTGCACATTTAAACTGGGAGAGCGCAATAGCCAGAAATAGCCTAGAAAAAGCGTATTAAAGTTTCGACTTGCAATATATATGGTACAACGCCTAAAAGTAGCAAGTGGCGCTGTGGCAGAGTGTTGAGCATTCACGACTCTCGTGAAAAGTGTCCAGCGTTCAATTCCCGCTTGAGTCAACTAGTTTTTGCTTTTTACCAATATAGTAGCCATTTATAACTACAAGTAAAATATTAATTCACTTTATGTTCATGTATTCTAAACGATAGGAATTTTCAAATCAGTTGTAAAACTTTTCAATATTTTATGTGAACTAGATACAAAATACAACCAGTTTCATAAATATATTGATATAACTAACTGTATTACGATTACCACAGTTGTGTCGGAAGTTTGCGAATGGTAAGGGGGAAATCCGATAGCGAATACTGGATGAATGCTATAGCCTAAGGGGATTTCCGAATTATTCCCCTTGCAATTCGCACTCTGTCCACAGAAATAAACCTGAATAGTCAAGAAGGTTTTTTATTTAACGAATTTAGGAAATAGGTTATATTTGTATCTAGTTCACATGGAGCATTGAAAAGTTTTACAAGTGATTCAAAAATTCCTAGTTTCATGCATTATAAACAAATGATGAATTAATATTTTACTTGTAGTTATAAATGACTACTTTATTGGTAAAAGAAAAAAACAAGTTGATTCTTGCGTGAATCTAGTGAATCGTCAATGCTTCACACTCTGCCACCCTGTCACTTGGGGATTTTAGTCGTCGTATCATATATATACGGCGAGTCGAAACTTTAAGACGCCGCATTTTCTAGGCTATTTCTGGATATTGTGCTCTCCCAGTTTGCAATATCAACACTTTAAATACGCACTACTTCCTTCGAAAGTTTATTTAACAAACTCTTCTTTTCCCTTGCAAGATATAGTCATCTCAAGTAAGTAAATAGAAACAAATTCCAAACAGAAAAAAATACAGACCCTAAAAGTAATATGTAGACATATTCACCACTCTTCAGATTATGCTATATACAAAGCACTAAGCAGTGTGTCAGTGGGTCGTAGTGAGTCTGTAGGTTATGGTGGATCACTAGTTTAAGGTGAGTCCCGGTGTGTGGTGGGTTGTAGTAGGTCACATCCTGCTTACCCACGACAAACTAACCGACGTACACATCTTGACCCACATGTCTCCCTTGACACATGACCTACTTCAATTCTGGTGAGAGGTTTCCAATTCAGCATGGGAGAGACAATACAGGCTTTGTTAAACCAGAGATGAGACGAGACAAAGCGTCTGTCTCGTCTCGTTTTCCGACACGAGAAAACTTGTATGTTATATTCCTTCGATTTAAAGTGTCTTTCGTATTTCTTTTATGATGTTGGCAAAGTTTACGTTAATAACTTGAGTTGTTCTTAAACCGTCGGTTTACAAGTTTGATTTTTCTCTACACGAAACTACAGATATGACAGATTGTATTCTCATGCTCTCCATTTCTTTCAAAGCAGTCACCATTACCTGGTCAAAGACTTATTTCCACCACGATTCATATTAACCAAAATAAATTCATTTTCCGGAAGCGAAATTTTCACTTTCCGGATTTCGGAAAATTATGGAATTCAGTTAAACCCCGGAATTCAGAAGTATTCCGGAACTCGGAAAGAAAATTCAGGAATTGAGAAAAACACCGGATTTCGAGAAAAATCCGGATTTTTTCGAATTCCGGAATGTTAAGCATATCAAAAATTTCTAAATTCCAGTTTTTTCAAATTCCGGAATTATTCCAAAATCCAGCAATACGTCATATATTAAAATCCGACAGGAGCTTCAGTATCTAACCAGAAATTGCATGTATCTAGCTACTGGAAGCTGAGGTATGAAGAATTGTATTGTGTCTTTTACAACGCTGCAAACCTTGAATATCTAAACGGCTTTCGTTAAATCCAAGTTGTAGTACTCAAAGTTTCATCCATTTGTGTCTATATGATGGGGTTACTAAAGCTTATTATATGATAGCCTTAGTAAATCTTTCTCTGCTCTCCCGTAAAGTGGTGATACGTTCTACTACATGATACAGAACGAATTATCAATTTAACCAAGTTGTATTACCACACATTTCCTTCCGCCTCTGTCAACTCTGGTCGATCTCGTTGATCGCGACATATTTGCTTTTTATATCCCTTTCTTCGCTTACTGAACTAAACGGTAACTATTCTGAATTATACTACTGCGCATACCTTGTAGATAAATATGTCTGATGCCAATAGCTTCCATTTTGTCCAAAGAATGTTCTTTTTCTTATTCCCAGCGTGACCCTTTTAGTACATTATATTAAAAGCATGTAGGTCTAAATACCTCATGTATTATATAGAATGTAGGTTTAACTTTTCCAGCAAAGAAGGAACATATGACCCACAGAAACAATAGTATACATAGTATACAACCCACAGAAATGATAGCTGGCAATACAGTGATCGTAATCACTAACGTCACAGGGAGTGAGCGGTGCCCTCCCCGCTTGTCTGGTGGCTAGCACGTGTGCCTTTGGTGTATGGTGTTCTGGCTTCGATTCCCGGCGGGATAGCATTTATGATTTTTACTGTCCTGATTTTTACTGATTATGATTTTTAGCGAAAGGGCGTGAACCTTCTTTACGGGAGTAATCGGTTCCAATATTTCAATAAAAGAGTATAAGTCCCTGCACACAAATATTTCAGTAAACGAGGAAAAGTTACTCAAACTTTCTTAATACCTATTTATGGGCGAAATTTGGTTCCCTTGGAAACTTTTAAGAGTTTGAAGGGCCGCCATTTTAAAAATTTTGATCTGATTATTCTGGTTAACGAACTCATCAAGAGAATTCAACAGCTAATGTTTGTGCCAAGTTTCGTCTCAATCCGCTGAAAATTAGGGTGGTTATGGTATTCTCAAATGGCGTTATATATATATATATATATATATATATATATATATATATATATATATATATATATATACAGATAGGTAGATAAATAGACACACAGAGGGAGAGAGAAAAAGTGTTTGGCTCCCTTCTCCCACCTGTGCTGCTTCAGAGCTAAACCGGGCCAGTTTACAAAACGTATTGACCAGCCTAACCTAAGCACAAGCCTCTTACTTGCTAACGTAGAAACGTGGACGATAGGTGTAATTCATGTGGAGATGTACTTTTAATAACCATGAGTATGGGTTCGAAGCCCTCCACTTCAATGTTTTTTTTTTACTTTTTGCAGCTAGGTCGGAACGTTCAATTTCTATTCTTTGCTAATTTCAAATGGCGTTAATATTCAAAATAAGAAAAATTTTGGTGGCATTTGTTCGAATATTCTTCTCTTTCGAAATGAAGACAAGAATTAAAACTATACGTAAAGACAAAAAGTATTATCAATACTAAACATTACCAATAATAATTGCTACGAAAGACTAAATACGACCTCCTTTATCAGCTCTCATGAGCTGTATGTATTATTAACATTTAAAAAAATATACTTGTAGTGTATTCGGACTGACGTCCTTTCCATTTGTAAGCCAGCACCTTAACCACTACGCCAAGATCGTGGCGTGGTAAATGTTTAGTTCTCGGCGTATTTGTTGTATTCGTGTTTTATGTTCCCACTTCGACAATTTTTACTCTTTTTTCTTCGTTTAGCAGCTGTTTCTGGCTTTCTGTTTCGTTGTCGTACTTTATTTACACTATGCACTATCTGTATTCACGGCTTGTGCCCGTCTGCAATGTCTTGTTTTGATTAGACTTTTCTTCTTGCCCCTTAGTAAACATTTGATTGATTTAATTCCCATACTCTCCGCGGATGGAGCGCTGGAATGCCAGACTCAAAAAATAGGTGTACATTTACTTTCCTGTCAGATAATACAGTTTCATAATAATTCCGCACACCACTTGTTCCTGCCGCCAAGGGTCGTAGATTATGCCGTCACTTAGTTTTATATCTTAGAACTTCTTCCAATAGTACTTCATGCTACTATCCTTCCAAACTCGAAAGCATAGTCATCTGCATGATCGTCTGTGATGCTAACAACAATAGACACACATTGTGTTCAGAAAAATGATCCTGACATCGAAGCTCGTCAATCAAATATTTTACGGGCTTCGTCACGAGCTTTCCGTCAAGCTCTACAGTCATTGTCAAGTCTACAGTCAAGTCATTGTCCAGTATTCCTAAACGACTGCATGTTAATTTAGAAAAGAAACGTTAGTTAAAAAAATGGCTGAACCGGAAACAAATTGCAATACAATTTCTGTTAAGGGGATATTATGAAACATATACCTACGAGGTGTGGTAAGGCCAAAGCCACTAGAGAAAGAAGCTTGCCTGAATAATGCGCTCCGCGCTGAGGAGAGTGCGGGTCGTTGCAGAGAAAAATTACGTCATGAGTTTCCCCGTCTAGCCATTCGAGAAATTCTCTTCACGATTCTACCGCGGCATAGCTTTTCCAAATTCCGCGCTTTTCTTTTCACATTTTTAATACTATACATTGTTCACCGTAAGCTCTAAACTCCGATAAACAAAATATTTTTATCCTTCCGCTTGTCACAAATACGATTGGCTAGTGATGTATCACTCCCACTCCCCACGGGGAGGAGCAAATTATGCACGTGCATTTTGACAATACTGTCTCGTGTTGTCCAGATACTTACAGCAGCAGCAGAAAAGAAAGAAAAGAAACTCGACAGACTTTTTCAAAAAAAGTATTTGAATTTCGCTGGTAAACAATTGTTGCTTAGTGAGTAAAGGTTTCCTTGTTGATGTTTCACCACATCACACGCGGAACCGAGATTCATGCCAGTCATCTTTCAGAGTTTAAAAGCAGAACACCTTTCCACAGTTGAGTTGGCGCCATAATTACTAGGCATGCTTAGTGTTTATTTCTATTGTTTCATTAGCCACACTCGATTGCAGTATTATTAGATAATACGTATTATATTTTTGTCATTTATAATAATATAGCAGTTTTATATGAAGCTTCATCGTAAAAGTAATAATGCAATCACATGAACTATTTTGCGGAGGAGTACAAGCGTCGGTAGGACAACAGCAAATCAGCGAGATTTAGTTTCACGTGGGTTTGTTTATCGAAGTAGAGCTTACGTCGAACAATGTATAGTTTTCTGGAGATGCCAGGACAAAGTGTGCTGTGGATGTTTGCCGAAACTTTTAGAAGAGAGATCAAGATTAAAAGGTATCCTTTGTCACTATATTAAAGAGTGAAGAATTTCGAAAAAAGTGGAATGCTGCTTGCAAGAGATAAGATAAATTTAATCCAGACACAAGTAGAATTTTTTTCCGCGCATTTTAGAACCGAAGATATTGAGCTGGATTTTAGAGCAAAACTGCTGAACATTCAACCAAGAAGTCCAAGAATTTTGAAAGCAAAAGTTAAGTGTAAGTTTAGTAACTTGTACACGTGCATCAGTACTTGTGTAAATTCAAGAATGTATGTTTTACTCATAGTTATCAGTCGTCTCCTCTGGATTATTATTATTATTATTATTATTATTATTATTATTATTATTATTATTATTATTATTAGTAGTAGTAGTAGTAGTAGTAGTAGTAGTAGTAGTAGTAGTATTGCTTTACAATTTACTGATTTATAAGGAATATATAGTGTTGCTCGAGACGAGAAATGTTCCTGTCTCGTCTCATCTTAAAAACGCAACAAGACGTACATCTACTGTTTTCTCAACGAGACAGCCAAATATCCCTTCTCGTGGCAACACTAGGATAAATATGTAAGGTATCAGGTATCGAATCCAGGGGTGTAAGGTGATGTGGTGAAACTTCCGCTCTGATTGTTGAACTATAGATAATATTTTGTTCTCCTATTCTGAGAGCAGGTACGTAACCGACAGGGGTGACGATTAAAGTTTAAAATTTCACAATGTTCATTAAAAAAAAAAAACAAAAACATGATTTAGGCCAAAACACAGCGTTTCCAAATGCAGCTAGAAGTTAAAACTCTGGATATTCTCCAAATATCATTAGAATCAATTCATATATATTTCTATTGGTTGTATTGAATTTTTGCATAGAGCAGCGAGGCTATAGGAGACGTAAGTCTACAGTAAAGATGGTATCGAGTAGAAATCAGACTCTGCCAATTCCCAGTCTCTAAATTTCAAAAACAACGACTTGAATTCAAGACGAGTTTCAATATCGAACCCATATCATTCTTACGGTGCTATCCAGACGAGACAACACTAACATTGTGTTGGTCTCTTCTCAATATAAAAAAGCACTTCTATGTTCGGCTTGTTCCATCACTAGCATGTCAATTTAACATGGGATCTGAAGTACCAGAAATCGAACACGGAGCGGTTTCCCGCGAATAAGTTTGGTACCTAGTCATTTAGATGCTGAGGAGCTGATTTTTGGATACTTGCCTACTATGTGCTAATATCGATATAAAATTTATACGTGATTTACATTTTTTGTAAAAAAAATTATATAGGTTTATTATTATATTAATTTAGCTGTGCGAATTCTACACTTGCATCCAGATCATACAGATTCTAGGGAATCATCAACTAGGAAACAAAGGTTGGAGAAGAGGAATCCAAAGACATTGATTCTAAATATATTGAAAGAAGTTGGTGAACGCTCTTCAGCAGATGAGCCAGAAACAGAATCATCAGAAAGCCAGTCGGAAGAAAACAGGTATGAAATGTTATTTGAGAAATATCATAAAGTATTAGAAGAAAATAAACAGTTAAGGCAGTAGTGTTTGAAAATAAATGAAAAATCGTGGAATATCAAAGGCAAATTAATCAATTAGGAAAAAAACAGTTCAAGAATTATAGGCTAAAATTGAAATGAAACTCAAGATAACGTTAAATGATGAGGTAAAAGAAAATTAGATGTTATCATCAATAAAAATAAACATATATATTGGCAATTAGATGACACTTCTAAAGCATTTGCTATCAGATGTTTTAGTAAACGTTGCTATATATACCTACGGGAGAAACTACATTAAACTTTACCAGAAATTTCTTCCCTTTCAAGATGGGCTAGTACTTTGAATTTGGAATCAGGCATTGTAGCAGATGTTTTGAATGTTATGAATATTATGGGTAATTCCATGACTAAAGATGAGAAAGAAACCGTTCTATGTTACAAAGAAATGAAAGTTTCATTGGTATATGAATACGACAAAAAGACGATGACGTTGTAGGTCCGTATTCATACATGAAAATTATTATGTCTAGAGGACACGTTTCTAAGTGGAAACTGCCTGTATACGTACCTTTCGACTGCAGAATGACAAATGACATATTAAACAGTGTGATCATTGAACTTCAGAGTATAGCGTATAATGTGGTAGCATGTGTATGTGATTGTGGTGGTGGAAACAAATGTTTTTGGTGGGAATTGTCTATGTCAGTGAACTGCTGTTATTACAATAATCCTGTAATTCAGCAACCTATATATTTTTTGCTGATGCACCCCATCTACTGAAACTGATTTGCAATTGGTTTTTAGGTGGTGGCTATATTCTTCATAATTGACATAAAATTACCTAGTCTCCAGTGCAGGCTTGAACAAACAAATTCTGAAACTAACTCTTGTCACAAATTGACACCCAATCATACAGAGAGGGAAAGAAAAAGACAAAACGCACAACTATCAGCACAGCTACTGTATCATTCCACAACTACTGCTTTGAAACGTTAGAAACCGGGACCAGATGAGTTACTAGCAGAAATAACAGGGGAGTTCATCGAGCTAGTAAGCCAATGGTCTGACATCATGAATTCCTATGTTTCTAATCCATCTGTACCAACGATAAAATCATACGGATCAGTAATTGACAAACAAAATGAGATTTAAGACAAAATAGGATCTTTCATGAGTTCCTCATTTTGTATTGACAAAAATACGTTAAAAACATTTTACAAAGCTGTCATCATTTCAATTAAATCCCTAAAACCACTGCATCAAAATATGGTTCAAAAGCATGAGATAAAATACATCGTAAGCCATAGACTTAATGAAGATTCACTGGAAAACCTGTTCTCGCAGGTAAGAACCCGTGGAGGGCTGCATGATCATCTTTCTTTTCTTGACTATATTTACATTTTAATGATGATAATTTTAGGGAAAAACACCGATGTTATTGTAAAACAGGCTAATGCAGTTGACAGAAGTGAAGATGAATATATAGTTGCGAAGGGACTAAAGAAAGCAAATATCACTTTTCTGGAACCAAATATTGCAGAATTGACACTAGCTTGGCGCTGGAGAATGACTTTCAGCCTCAAATTTCTAACATAGCAAGGCCAAGTGAAGACGATTTAGCGATGTATGTTGCCGGTTATGTTGCCCAAAAATTTAAAGACAAATAACCCGAACTTCGAGATTTTACATATAAACTCAAGACTCAAACGGAACATGATTATTCGATGCCAAAATGGGTTAAATATCTGTCCTACTTTGGTTTAATTAACCAATCATTGTCTTGGATGAGATATTTCCAGAAGATTTCTTCTCTTTCTTTTACATTTCACGGGGAATGTGACGTTCAGGGAGGTAAGAATGTGCTCCAAAGAACTATTACATTTCTGACAGTGAACGTTTCTGATGTCCCATCGAGTGATCGAGTTAGCAGTAAAAAGAAGATTTTTATGAGACTGAAATATGTGAATTCTGTGTCTCTATAAGGGATGAAACGTAATAGACTATTAGATACGACAGCGGAGGCAAAGAAGATTTCGAAGAAATCAAAAAAAGTGTAATGAAAGTTAAGCATATCTAAATTGTGATTCCATGTAGCAAATTGTAGTTATGTACTGTATTCTTTTTTAAAAATAATTTGTAAAAGGTATGGTAGACTACATTCTTGTAACGTATAAATCTAAGCTTATTTATATTAATAATTTACAGTACTTTTGCGTACAAAGCACAGTTTTTTGTTCATATACTCCCAAAATTTCACGATTTCAGCGTATGATTCGAGCAGCGGACATAGTGTGTCGTCTGCCGGGCCTCGTCACGTCAGAAATCCGCGCTGATTGGTTCCTCAAGATTGAGGCAACGTCTCTCCCCCTAGTAGCCTTGTGGTAAGGCCGCTATGGAGAATTTACCAACATGGCCGCCAAGCGTTCCTTCTACTAGTCGCAAGGTTTCGGTTGCGTCCCTCCTGTGCCGCTCCAAATTAATAGAAAACAATGATTACTATATATTTATAAAGCGTATGGAAAGTAGAGTCTAACGATGCAACTTTTGGTTCCATTTTTCCCAGCGGTTAGAAGAAGAAGAAGAAGAAATTTTAAAATCAGAAAGACCTCGACTTTTTCGAAAATATTTCGCCTCTGACAACACTGTCTGTACAGCAACGCAACAAAAAAAAAAATTCGTTATTACATACCTTACACATCTGTGTAAAATGTACAACAGCCGGTAATATATTTTCCGAGGAAGCTTTCTCAATATGGACTTATCGCTGATTTCATGAAAGAAAGTAGACCATTACCTAAGAACAACCAGGGACCATTCTAATTAACACATTAATTACATAGCATTGATGTAAAGCTTATAAAACACAGATTTCAACTATATAACATTGATAACCATATAACCCACCGGATAGAAAAAGGAGAAGAAGAAGAAAGTTGAGAAATTACAAATAAGTTATTCACTTTCTGATTTATTTATAATTGCTATCATATTTTTTGTACGTCCAGACTTTCTACCTTCGAATGTACTAGTTCCTTTTACAATAAAACTTAGTTTAAATTTTGTTGTTTCATTTGTGCATTGTAATACGTTTTAACGTTAAATTGATTTGGTACCATATTTGTAACATGTTGTGTTTGTTGAATTGGCTGGGTCACCATCGGTGTTGTTTGTTGTTGGTAATACCCATTACGAAACTGAGGTTGAAATTGCACAGGAAATTGGAAATATTTCATTTTCAATTTTGTTTTAATCCTTTCTTTTCTTTTACACGTTGAGACCTATTTCCTTTATCGTAATTCTTTCACTATTATTCTTCCCTCTTTTGCTGTTTATAATTAGTATTTCTGATTACTAGCTGCATAATTTTGATTTCGGTAATTACTTCCTCTAAAACGTTTACCTTATCATTTTTATCCTTTCTTTCGTTCTTTTTTGCTTATCTTGATTCCGAGTTTCTTCTTGATTCCGATTATTAGCATTAGCTATAATTCCTATAATTTTTGACTTTGTTGTTTGCAATAGATTCAATGGCTACGTTTTATTTTTCCACTTTTATCTTTTTTAGTTATTTTTTATTTTTACCTTACTATCTACACTTTGTACCCGTTGCTTCATACTGTAACCTTTTTCACTTGTTTTTCGTCTTTGTTTTTATGTATTTCTTTTTCAATTTTTGTAAGTTTTTAAAAATTTATTTAATTTAGTATAAGATTTAGTTTATACATTTTCATAAAATGTGGCAACGGAACTACTGCTACTATATCTATTTTTTTCTTATCTTCCATTTCATTCTCTATTCTATTAGCCAAAGTTAATATATCGTATTCGAAATTTATTACTGATTTATCTTTCTTTATAGTATGTCTAATTTGTTCTTTAAATCTAAATTTAAATTTGAATTTCCGAATTGTTCTATTAGCTCTTTCTACAATATTTTATACATTATTGTGTCTAAACCCTTTTTCTTTATAAATAACTTGACCCGTTGTTGTTTGTTTCTTTCAAGACTGTTGTCCACAAGACTTTTCTCCTATCCGTATCATATTCTGCAATTTCACACCCATCGTCGAACTTGTCAAAGAAACGCTACTATATTATTATTATCAGTTTTTAAATCAAACTTTCGTAACATTCCTCTATTTGCAAATAATGCTATTCTTTCATTCACTGTTCCCATTTTAGACGTTTGGATTTAAAATTTTGAACTTTTAATTTTATTTCCTATTTCACATTTACTTTTCCTACTAGAATTTTAGAATTTTCTAAGTGTTAACAAGGAAATTCGAATCTTTGGGAAAATAACGGATAATGCGTTACAAGAAAATTTGTAACTGTTCCAGTTTTGAATTTTGGTATATTTAAATTTTTACTTGTTGATAGTACTTCTAGAGAGCTATTTTTCTGCCTATGGACGTTACGTTCTTTACTCGTTTTGGCTGTTGTTACATAACGAAAAAGATTGTCCAGTTTTAAGTAAATACCTTTACGTGCTTTCTGCGCTCTTGTTAGTATAATTTTTTCAGACAATAATTATACTAGTAACTGTTTAAAATGCGTCGACACTTAATTTTTCTCATTTACTAACTTAATATTACTTAGCATATATGTATATATTTCTGTGCAAGCAATTGTACTCTACGATGGCAAGCAATTGTACTCTACATAATTAGCAAGATTGGTTCGAAGTGGGTGGTTCACTTGGTGCAACATTTTTCTACCACAATATTTACTACTTGATAAGACATTTGATAATTTGGAAATCGTAACAAAAGCGTACACCACCCAGCAATTTTCAACACGTTATTCGCCATGTGTAAAATTATTTGGTGATTTGTTATTGTAACAAAGGCATAATGTAGTTAGATCTCCACCATGTGAACTAGGACTATTTTTTTTAATTAAAATTGTGTAGGATGTAACTTTTAGAGACTTGTCTGAAACACATTTTATCTGTTAGTATTTGGAACTAAGTTTTAATGCACATATGATGTACAAGTGAGAGATGTTGATCATTTGGGTATGTTTATCACTATTTGCTTAATGGATAAAGAGAACTGTGATGAAAATGAAGACAAGTTATTGAATTTGTAAATCTATGTTTATAACAAATTGAATTTAGTGTGCATTGTGTTATTGTGTAGTATGTTTGAAAGATACTAATTTTAATATGTGTGTTAGTCTTAAACTGATGTAGAGAGATTTTGCGTTGACAGGTATGTACGTTAGCAAGACTGTATTCACGTTTCCAATTTCATATCCTACAACGTTAGACAACCAACAATATTGCTAAGGTTTAGTGGTTGAGAACCACAGAATGGGGTCTACAAGTGCCCTAGTTCCTTCAAAAAAATGTCAGTGTAGCGAAGTTAAAAAAAAAAATATCAATGCCTCTGCGACGAAAAAAATCGTTAGCATACACCGTTTAGTATTTAAAACGATTGATACGAGAGAGTTACAGAGCATTTTTATTTAACTTCTGATATACCAAGGAAAAATCAATGTTTGCCACATTCATTTTATTTCACAGGTTACAGTATTTTGTTAAATCTTTGAATATTTTACATTGTTCGTTTCAACGTTTCCTTCACTTTAGTTAGTTATTAGTTTTAATATCTCTACTAAAACTTTATGAAAAAATATCAGATCGAGATGATTTAAATCGCAACTTTGTTTCGCGAGAATATTTTTTATCAGCAAAACCATCGTAGTTTTATTCTTAAATGTATTATTATTATTATTATTATTATTATTATTATTATTATTATTATTATTATTATTATTATTAATAATAATAATAATAATAATAATAATAATAATAATTGACACATTAAAGAAAACAAAAATATTTTCGGAAGTTATATTACTAGTTTCCAGTGTGTTCTGAAAATGAAACGGAAAACGAAAAATATAAAAGAAAAGATAAAGGAAAGACAATCTAAGAAAGTAAAGGCAAGATATGCAATGTGTGTCAGTTGAATTTACGAAACACATTGCATCAGTAGAAAATATTTCATAAGTTTCAAAAATGGTATATAGCCATATTTTGTGTTCACATAACATGTGTTTGCATAATTTAATCCCCAATTGATGATGCAAGCACGTTTTCATTAGAAACATATACGATATCAAGATAATACGAGTTCTTTGTTGTAATACGCAGTAATATATCATTCACTATTCCTTATTATATTGTAAGTAATTAAAAACTCAAATTTCATAAAGAAGAAGAAACAAAAACGAACGAAAACATAATCAAATACGAATATCGATTATCGTTTCGGATAATATTTCAATTGAAGATATCTACACTCTCTCTTTCTCTCGATTAACGTGTGCATAACTCTTGCATCTTATTTCTAGTTGGAAAACTTTGAGTAAAGGGAAGTCATCATACACGTACCAAGAACAATTTAAATTTAAAAGTGTTAAATTGACTTGCAGTGGATTTGAACTCACGACCCCGCTATCTTTATCCTACCGCCTATATCTACAAGGCTATTCTTTCACTACTGCAGTAGTCTCCTAACTTGACAGTAGTGGCATGACATGATGATCGGAGGGAGAAAGAACGGAAATAAAAGTTCGATTTTTTCTAGAAAAAAGAAGTAAAATTAAAAACGTTCGGTTTGCCGAATGAAGGCATAAGTACCCAACTGTCTGTTAGGACAACCCATTTACTCCCGTATCCTTTTTGTTTCGTATTTTTATTTATTTTGACAATAGATAGTTTTCGCCTTAATATTTGTGTATTCCGTGTTATTACTTATTGCTGTTCTCCCATTGGCTAATTACGGCTCTGGCTCGAAAACGACCCGGGGGCAAATATATAAGCATCAGCAATTGTTACTCTTGTGTCAAAAACGACCCGGGGGGAAAATGTGTAAGTATCATTACCATATATGAAATAAATAATATATCGCTTTTAAAAGTTTTATTGATTGAATCTATGAGGTACAATATTTGTTAATATACTTTCAGGTTCATACCGCGTACTCTATTAAAATCAAGTAACGTGCTTTTAATGGTTATTAATGTAGGATTTTCCAACGAATTTATAAAATATACGATTTTCTTGAGTTTCTTGTCCATTCGTTACGAACACTTTTCGATCGTTAGTATATGAAGAATGGCAGGTAATTTTACGGCTTTGTGAAAATCATGAAAACATTTGTCGTGGAGAGCTACACCGCACCTAAAACATGCCTTCACTGTTTTGTTATTGCACATGGCACACCTTCTTCTTGGTTGGTCGGTTACGATCGGTTGATCCGTCAGTGATGCCAGATTTGGAGGTAGACATACACAGAAACGGGCGATGTATTTGAAGCTGAAGCAGAAATTGTACGACTAGAATCGTTTTCCTCAAAATCGATCATTGGATCATCTTCATTTCTGTTAGCAACAAGATCGGCTCCAGATGTTAGCTGACGACCACTTAACCTGTCAGGATCATTACAGTCCTCCTCTCCGAAGTCACCGTCTTTATCTGCACCATTGTCATCTGGTGGATGAAGAAATACATCAAGCAAATGGATATCATTGTCCTCTGCCAAAGAATCGAGAGCCTCAAGGATGTGACGTGTTTTTAGACCTTTGGTTCTGAAAATATATAAAAGAAAGAAAATAGCAACTTTAGTAAACATACTCTATGTAGGTGTAAGTTTGGGTTATATTATGTGAGGTTAGGTCATGTATGAACAATCAAGGACGAAAAATGAGACACCCCTATAAATATATATATATATATATATATATATATATATATATATATATATATATATATATATATATATATATATATATAGATTTCCACAAAGAACAAGGAAAGATAAGGAACAAAACAATTGTACGTCCTTGAAGTAGCGATACGACTAAAACTAAAGGAAATATCAATGATTCAATAGTAAACACAAAACTTTCCAGATACCAGGGAGAATAAGAGGGGGTATCCAATTCTTTTGTCCACAACTGCACAATTTGAAAGTAATTACCCCTTTCACATAATTTGGTTTATGTTTTCTGCATATAATATTAGATTCGAGGATACCTCGCTAGGATCATCCCAGTAGTTTGAAGCTTTATCACGACTCACTGCTCGTCACGCCAGAACCCTTATAGCAATAGCTCTATCAACTAGCTCTAATCCCCTAAAATTAGTATAGTTCATATGTGACATGTCAAAATTTCCCTCATAAATTTTCTGGGTGTAAATTTTGCCCTAGAATCCGGGAAACAAGAAAACTGAGTGAAGCAGTACGCTCTGTCAAAGAATTGTGTTCTCAGACAAAAATTGCTAATAATGATAATAATAATAATAATAATAATAATAATAATAATAATAATAATAATAATCATCATCATCATCATCATCATGATATAAAGATGGTTATATTTTGCAAGAAAAACTATCGTTTAGGTTTTCAACTCAAAAAGAAAATAAACGTCTATTGCTATCGGATATGCCCGCCGGTTCGAAAAAGGCCCACCCGTAAACAAAACCCTAACAACAAAAGTTTATATAATATACAAACAATTGTATTTATTTTCTAGCCCTTTCGAGTTTCTATGAACAAATAAGCACAAAACATAATTAACATTGCTGCAAATAATAATACAACTTACAAATTTCTATGTCGTTCCATCGTTGAAAATCAAACTTGATGTCGCATTCACAATTTCGGCGACACTAGAAATGAATTGGCGCTCGGAGTTGCTTGTCTCAACAATAGTGTTGTCAGGTACAGCACAACAAAACACCTGTAGCAATAGAACCTTTCTTCGCAGTAACAGTTACAGAAAAATAAACAAAAGACGTAGGTGGGTCGTTTTCGACCCGCGGGGCAAATATGTTTTAAAGAAACTTTGAGCGTGACACAGTATTTCTTTTGTACCTTAGAATCCTGTATGCCTTGGTAGGTATTCAATTAATGACGCTGAAATCTAAAAGAAGCGTCTTGAGAGATAAAATAACATATTAATATCTGTCAGACTTTTTTTTCGCGGGTTTACATTGTTTAACCCTTCTTGAAATCGATGTTATGAATCGCGGCGGACATAAATCCTTGACCAGGTAATGGCGATTGCTTTGGAACCAAATGCGAGTATGATAATTATATCTGTAGTTTGGTGTGGAGAGGAAACTAAATTGCGAACCAAAGGACTGAGAACAACTCAAGTTATTAATATAAGCTTTGCAAATATTAGTGACTTATATGATAAAAGGAATACGAAAGACTTTTTGAAACGAAGATAAATAAAGTAGAATTTTGTGACTGGAGGGAAAGCTTAACGTAAACACACGAAACACGAACCACTTATCGCGTAGTGAGCGTGGTATAGTTTTCAAGCCGTTCTGCCAGTAATATGAAATACTTGGGTCGGATCCCAAGCAGAATTTTTTTCTTTAGTTTACACCTTTTCCTCGCAATTGATGAGCGATGACACACATTTTGTTATCTTCAGATATTTGAAAACTTGCATGTTTCAATATTTCATAAACTATCAAATATTCAAGAATAGTAATAATTATCTAGCAGAATATTAAATGTTAGGGGCTTATTAACTTTAAGATCATACGACAATTACAAGCAGGAATATAACATTTCGCAACAATATTGCAACTTTTTTTAGTGTTGCCTATTAGAAGAGGAGTTTGTCTTCTATTTACAAAAACAAAGCAAACAGAATCGAGACGTGAATTAATATTTTACACTCCAGACGGGACAAGGCTAGCTCAAATTATTGTCTCGCTTTCGAGATGAAAATCAAGAGGAGACTAAAGGTATCGCAAACATTTCTCTTTCTATCTCGATTCACATAATAGGGTATGTTCATTGTTCAAGTAACAATTGCTCTGTAGACTGAACGTACTATGCTATTTTGTTACTATGTATTTCCGAGCTCATCGAATTATGGTCTCTGTAGGATTTTTGTAGTAAATCTATTATAATTACTGTTACATATTCTAACAGTTAGGTTATTATATGCCTTATTCTTCAATGGTATTTGATTACTTTTATTACAGTGTTTTCCCCTTGAAACGTACAGTAGAATATTTTTGACATAAAACTTAAGTGGAACGTCTTCGTTTAATATTTGGGTAGTTGCAGAAATGTGTTCTGGCGGTCCGACCCCATCCCCGAAATTATAAGTTTTCTGTAAGTTTTCCCTAATCTTAGGGCAAGTTTAAAAATTCTAATACATATTATTATTATTATTATTATTATTATTATTATTATTACTGAAGATTTGAGATTTCAATATTACGTCCTATTCCAACAAGATATAGGATATTTTCAGGCTGTTTCAGAGGTACTCTGCTGTTCACATAAATATGAAAACTTATTCAAAAAAGTCCAAGAACTAGGCCTAGATCCTTCACAATTCCAGCAAAGTTATACAGAGGTAATTGCATTTTCTTCTTTTCTTTATATAGGCACTAGCTTCATGTAGACATGTACTATCAACCACTCTGTCTGAGTATAGAACTTGTGAAACTTGAAGATCAAGTGTTCGAAACTCAGTGCGAGATGTTTCATTCATTTTTTAACATGAAGATATGATGAAATAATTAAAAGTTTAATCCTTTTTACACCTGTAAATTGCAAATGTGATGGTTTGATATTAAAATTGATGTTTAGTGCATATATTGCACGTTTGTTTACATGTAGTAAAAAACACATATACGACTTCTCGGTTTAAAATTTCTAGAATAATCAGTGGCACTTAGATGGGGAAAATTAGACTGATGTAAATGCAAGTAAACATACAGAAAATAATAGGAAAAATAAAAAGAAGTTGTTTCTTTAAAGGATCTAATGATGAACTGCTTTATAAGAGATAATTTGGAACAATTCGTGTAAGCACTAAGAATGATCCGTATGTATTCATGAATTGTTTGCTAAACGCGTTATGTTCTCACTGTCAGACAGTACGAATCAAGGTTGTAGACATGTGTCGTCATGTTGTTAATACTCCCTCTGTAGAGAAGGTCGTTTCAATTCTAAGACCAAAAGAAATGTGATATTTTTCATGTTATTATACATCAGAAGTATCAATATTGTAAATGATAAAAAATTCCCAAATCACCTATGCGCAATCGGACCCATTATCCATCAATTACGAAGCGAATGATCAAGCCGCTACTACAAAACGGCTCTGTTAAGTGATAGGAAAAATTCTCGTGTATGTAGCAAATTCCAGACGTTTACGATTCAAAATTTTAGTAGAGACGAGACAGTCTGATCTCAGAACGAAACATTCTGATTTCACCCTGATTATATGATGATAAAATTCTATATAGCGAGAATTATAATTTAAATTTAAAATCAAATGAAGACTTACAAACACGCAAGGACATGAAGGACAAAATAGTTTTAAAAATCTTTCGAAACCTTAAATAGAACTTTGTGCTTTAGACCATTATTTATTTTTCGATTCACCGAAAATATCTCTGTAATTTGTCTTTATTTTCTACTAGGTTAGACTCGTTTTACAGTTCCATTAACGTTGATTTTTTTTGACAGCGACATGAACACAGACATTAAAAACATTTAAAATTTCAAAGCCTCTCCCACCAGGAATCGAGCACGGCACCCCAAGTAGTAAACTGTATAATGAGTGGGGTACCTGGTTCGTTCCCAAGGCAAGTAAAGTTGAGGTGGACATCATGCACGTGTGTTTTTTCAGACTATTCCGTTTCCTCCCACTTTCCCATTCGACAAATTTGTACTTCATAATTCTTTTAATAGTGGTCTCCATTAACCTAACAGGCATAATCGTGGGACATTAAACGCTAAGAATTTTTTTCATTTCATTTTCAAACGGTTACGCGAAATAAAACCGAACCGAAAAAACAATTGTATTTTCCATTGCTCTTTAACGTGTTAGCTCAAAAATATATGGAGAAAAACATGTGAACTTGAAATTCCATGAAAATGTGAAAAACCAGTTTCATAATACCGTAACCTAATACAAAGGCATTACATATCTTTTGGAACTTTTCCAAAATACGTATGGATATTCCAAAAAGCGGGATTATAATTTATCTTTTCAAACAAAACTGAACCATATTACAGTTCGGTTTCTGAAATAAACTTCTGTCTGAACCTTAAACGGAACCGAAACTAATTAATCGGGTTTTGGAACGCGTTTAGTAGCTAATACTTTGATGTTTCTATTATCGTGTGAAATCAACTACCATTATGTAGTGTAAATGTTGAGATGAAGCCCTTATAATGATCTATTACTGACCATATATATATATATATATATATATATATATATATATATATATATATATATATATATATATATAGGCTGTTTCCCAATTCGTGTAATAGTCTACAGCACTGGAACAAGACAAACGTTTCACACTATTAGCATGATATTCGGCACTCCTATTGAAAAAAGTCACACTTTAAAAAAAATTAACAGTAAATAAGAGAAGGTCATTGTTTAGCCCTTCTCTTAGAGTCGTAAGCACAAAACGTAATTATCCTTATGCGATATTCTAAATAAACCTTTCCCAATGGTTATTTTTCCAATGATTATTGGTAAGGACTTTGGGGCACGTGAATAGTATTTGTTAGTAAATTCAATAAGACTCATAAGAAATGATAGTACAGCTATCTTGAACATTATTTTTAAAGCTGATATTTTGGGTGCAAGGGGCATAAAAAGGTGCTGGGTTGAGTTTCACAAAATCCCAAATTTTAGCTTGGGAATTCCAGTAAGAGGCAGCTTAATCACAGATGTCACAGAATCAATGCTATGGTACTTCTTGCATGTGTTAGTGACTGATACGGGGCTACAGGCCCACCACTAAAAATTCACATAAATATTCGGCATAAACATCCTTATTAGGGACATAAGTAAGAAACGTGTTTTTGTGAATTAATGTGAAAATGGACGTTCTTGTAGTAATAAAACGTAAGCATTTTTGAAATCTGGATTGTTGTTTTAGTAAAGCAGTTCCTTAGAGGCACAAGGGCATAGGGCCTACCATTGTTGAATCTGTATAAAAACTTCCAATTTTGGAAATGAAAGTGATTGCCAGAATAATCAGAAATGTCGCACAATTAATGCTCCAATGCTCCTTGCATGTGCCAGTTACTAATATGGGCAGTTCACACCTAAACACTTTGCAACATATCTACCAGATAACTTAAAACAAAGAATTGTCCAGAGTGTGGAGATAATCTCTTCCGATACGTTGGAGCTGTTCATAATAGCTATAGTAAATCTCATTATTTTGTCTTTCTCGTTCAGAAATATATTGAATAAACTAAGTTGATATTAGCTGCCCTATACATATGATAATTATACAGGGTAAGCAAAAAGTCCTTGACACATACATAAGTTTGAAAATCGACGGGAAAAGTAAAAAGTGATGATGGGAACAGAGCTTTGATGAGGGCCGCAACTTCTGGATTGTATGTCATTCATGGCCCCATCTTGAAATCCGCCATTTTGGATTCAAGTCATTTTTTTTAAATAGGAAGGCCGTGTATGAAACATCAAATAACACTAGCTTGAGCTCAGGAATTTAATGGTGTAATTTGTTCTTTTCTCTCTTGTACAACTTAGAAGTTATTAATGTTCAAAAGTGGGAAATTACCTTGATATTGACCCAGTTCTCTCTTTGTTCCAGGTGATCTAAAATGGGTCTGACACGTGAACAGAAGATCGAAACCATCCTTGTATCAGGGGAACACAGCTATCGAACAATATCGGCTGACTACAACAGACGGTACCCAGACAGAGACCCGGTATCGCACAGCACGGTATCTCACGTGATAACCAAATTCCGGGAGATGAGCTCTGTTCAAGATAGGGCGCGTAGTGGGCGACCAAAAACTGCCAGCAATGAGGACACTGCAACGGCGGTTGTTGCGTCGTTTGTGAAAAGTCCTAAATGAAGTACCCGTCGTGTGTCCCTAGCATTGCAATAAGTCAATCCTCCGTTGTCCGGAAGTGGCATCCTTACAAGCTGCACATGCAACATAAACTGAACCAGGATGTCTCTGATCGCCGGTTGGAGTTCTGCATGTGGGCTACTGAACAACACGAACTACACTCGATCCTGCGTTTGCCAAGGGCATAATGTTCAGCGACGAGGTGTATTTCACTTTTAACGGGGAGGTTAATCTACATAATTTTCGATACTGGTGTGACGCAAATCCGAACTGGGTTAACCCGAGTCGAGAACATAGTCCAGCAAAGGAGATGGTGGGGTGTGGCATATGGGGCACCTGTTTTATTGGGCCATTTTTCATTTACAACACCTTAACTGCACCACAGTATCTGATGCTGCTGCAAGACATTGTGTTCCCTGCCATATTGAACGCTGACGGCATTTTCCAATCTTATTTTCAGCACTATGGAGTGGCCGCCAAGATCCCCTGACTTAAACCCCTTGATTTCTATCTATGGGGACATCTTAAGCAGGTAGTGTATGCTGAGACAATCCGTGATTTCAGACACCTGGAGGAACGCATCCAACAAGCCTGTGACCAAATTTCAGGAGACATTCTCCTCCGTGTGCAGTCAGACTGGTTGTGGGAACAATAGTTGTGCATTGGACGAGATGGACAACACGTAGAACATATGTTGCAGCATTCAGTATCGAGGTAATTTCCCACTTTTGAACATTAATAACTTCTAAATTGTACAAGATAAAAACACAAATTACACCAGTAAATACCTGAGCTCAAGCTAGTGTTATTTAATGTGTCATACAGCCCCTTCCCATTTTTAAAAAAATGACTTGAATCCAAAATGGCGGATTTCAAGATGGCGGCCATGAATGACATAGGCCCTACTCTCCAAAAGTTTCGGCCCCTCACCAAACCTTTGTTCCCATAATCATTTTTTACATTTCCCGTCGATTTTCAAACTTATGCAGGTGTCCAAGGACATTTGACTCACCCTGTATTTTTAAACAATGATGAGTGAGCCACAAAGTGTTGTATTCAAGAGGGAATAATTTTGAAAAATGATTTTTTTCCTCGTGTGATTTGTTTCTACTACAACCGTTATGTCCACAGTATACGATTTATTGATGTATTTACGTGTACAGTACATTCGAGTAGCTTATTATCTGGAAAATGGGATCATACAGAAATTGTATGAGAAATTAAAAAAAAACATACACTCTATTTACGAATAATGAAAACAATATTGAAATATAAGCTAACCTACTAAACTTGTAATTTTTAAAATGTCACTTTTTATTAAGACTCTTTTGTGGTTCCTGCAACATTTTCCATTGTCATTTATGCCCTATTTCGAGCTCTTTTTTCTTAAGTAGCAGAAAATACATTGGTGAATTGTGTATGTCTTCTTGTGCTATAACAAGAGTCGCAATTGAGATTTAGCAAATGCAAATTCTCTTATTATATTCCAGTTCACCAAATCAAAAGAACTATATGCATTTTCTGTTACAGTGATAGAAAATAATTATTTATAGTAGATTTTAGATTTTGAAAAATCACAAAATGTCTCTGCAATAATGATAAAATATATGACATCTACCTTGTATCAGCATATCCATGCTAAGGATGTTTATCGTGTATTTTGATGTGACATTTGGAAAAGGGAAACGTTGCCCCATATGTATATGCAATGAGCATTGGAATATTAATTAAATGACACATCAATTAATCTGACGCTCAATTTCATTTCTAGAAAAAAAAAATGCAAAAACAACTCCTTTGTCTCCTATGCCCTCCTTAGGTGGCGCGTTATCAAAATAGCATTCTAAATTTGAAAATATCATACCTTCTTAATAGGACAGCATCAAATTTTACATCAATTGATCGAGAAGATAGCTACTTCCTTTATGTTTCTGGTAAGGATATTTATGGTAAATTGTCTATGTGATTTTCAGAAGAGAGACTGCAGGTTTACATTAGTCACTGTCACATCCAAAGAGCATCGGAGTATTAATTCTGTGACATTCATCATTAATCTGAAACTCACTCTTATTTTCAAAATAAAATTTGTAGTTTTTATAAAGATTCAACATCATATGCTACGCCTCATATGCCACCTAAGGCACTGCCTTACTAAAAAGGTAATCCGGACCTCAAAAACGCATACCTTTTACACTACGAGAACGCCAATTTTTACATTAATTGAAAAAAAAAATTCGTCCCAAGTATCCTTGCTAAGGATATTTACGCCGAATTTTATGTTAATTTTGGACGGGGGCTACAGCCCCATTCAAGTCACTGACACATACAAGAAGCATCGGAATATTAATTTCGAAAAACTTATGAATAATCTGACGCTCATAGGCGTTTCCACAATAAAATTTGGAATTCATATGAATATTCACAATCATATGTTTTGCCTCTGTGCTGCCTTAAGGCGATGCGTTATCAATATATCAGCTTATATTAAACTACGCATACATTTATTCTACAAGCCCCTAAATATATGGTAATTTTGTAAGTGAGTTTTATCAGAGAATTAATTCTGTGACATTTGTGATTAAACTGGCGTTCCCAAAATACAATTTTCGATTTTCGTGACTCTCCAACGACTACTACATAAGAACCCTTGAAACCCAAAAGATGAGCCCTACTAAAATAATGTTCGGGACGAGTATACTATCATTTCGGATGAGTGATATTGTATTTTGTAATAAATAATACTGATGTGCTCCAAAATCCGTACCAAAAACCAATGTAGGAAATTGCTCTAAAAAAATTTGCATTGAATCTCCCATAACGAAATTGAATTTTTGTATTTACGTCCCCAAAGCAGAGGCTAAACAATGACTTTCTGTCATTTACGTTAAAGTTGAAAAATTCATACATTTTTCAATACGAATCCGTATTTCACATTAATAGTGTGAATCTTTTTCCAGTGTTGTAGAAAATTACAGGAATTGTTAAAGATGATATATATAGATATACATGTATATGTATATATATGGTCGGAAATAGGCGATTATAGGGGCTTTATTTCCAAATTTACACTACATTCTGACAGTTCATTTCAGATAATATAAATAGCAACTACAATCTACCTACCAGACGCATTCCAAAACAAGATTAACTGGTTCGGTTCCCTTTAAGAATCAAACAAAATATGTCGGTTTATTTCAGAAACCGAATTGTATTATGGTTCAATTTTGTTTGAAACCAGACATTATAATAGCGCTTTTTGGAATATCCATTTATGTTATGTAAAGGTTCCAAAGGATATGTAATGCTTTCGTTTTAGGTTACGGTATTATGAATCTGTTGCTTCACTTTTGAATGGAATTATGATTTCACAAGGTTTTATTCTTTATATGGTTTTGAACGAACACGTTAATGAACATTGGAAAATACAACTTTTTACGGTTCGGTTTGGGTTCGGTTAACCCCTTGAAAATGAAATCAATTATTATTTTTTTGCTTAATGTTCCGCAATTATGTCTGCCAGGTTAAGCGAAACCATTACTAAAACAACGGAATTCTGCAGGACGAATTTTTGGAATGAGAAAATGGGAGGAAACGGTTGTACGGAAGTGTCCGAAGATAACCGACAAGAACGATGTTGTCCGTCTCAAGCTTACTTAGCTTGGGAACGAACCAGATACCCCGCTCATCACATAGTTCATTTCTTCGGGGGCAAGGGTTGGATTCCCTGCGGGAATTTTTTTTTGAAATTTTAAATGTTCTCGATATGTGTTCCTGTCCCTGTCGTTCAAGGTTAATGCAAGTATAAAACGAGTTTAATCTAGTAGAAAACAGAGACAAGGTATGGAGATATTTTCGCTGAACTAAAAAAGAAAAAGGGAAGTGGTCTGAAGCATCGGGTTCAAATGACTCTTAAGACCTCTTTCTCCTTCTTTTGTTTTGTATTTTAAATTAGAATTTTCTGGACTGTATTATTTTATGATGACCGAAATCAGAGTGTTTCGTCCTTATTAAAAAGTTTCAATCGTAAACATGTGCAATTTGCAACATACGCGAGTGTTTTTTTCAATTACTTTACAGAGCCGTCTAAAAGTAAAGACTTGAGCATTCGTTTCGTAATGAAAGGGTCCTGGGTTCGATTCCGTGTAGGCCATTACAGAGATATTATTATCATTTACAATACAGATACTTCTGATGTATAATAACATGACAAATATCACATTTTTCTCGGTATAGAATTGAAACGACCATCTTTACAGCGGAAATACTAACAACATGACGACACATGTGTACAACCTGGATTCGTACTGTCTGACAGTGAGAACATCATCATTTTCAGTTAGTATATTTGCACTTTTCAGTCTGATTTCCCAGATCCAAGTGTAAGTGATTATTCTAGAAATTTTAAACCGATAAGTCTTATAAATATTTCTTTTCAACTAAATGTAAACAAACATGCAAAATAGGAACAAAACACAAATTTGAATATCAAATCATTACATTTGCAATTTACATTTGTAGAAAGAATTACAATTCTAATTATTTCATTATGTCTTCATGTTAAAAATAAAACTCCTCAGATCGAGTTTCGAACTCTCGATTTTCAAGCTTCAAAAGTTCTTTACTCAGACATAGCGGCTCAAGACCCTTTCTACTGGCGTCAAATGTATAGCTTGCAGCTAGCTCCAAATAAAGAGAAGAGGGAAAATGCAATTCCCTGTATATAAATCTGTGGGAATTGTGACGGATTTGGGCTTACTTTTTGGACATAGTGTCTGAACAAGTTTCCAAGTTTATGTGAACAGGAGTGTACCACTGAAACAGCCCAAAAATAATCTCGATCTTGTTGGAATAGGACGAAGAGGAAGAAGAATAAAAAGAAGAAGAAGAAGAAGATAATGATGATGAACCACAACAATAATGGGGAATACAAATTCCGTAGTTTTATAAATTGTATTAAATTTACAAAATCGCCCCTAACAAAAGGCAAAAGTTATAAAGTAGTCGGGATATTGTAGAAGTACTAGTACCAAAATGACATGCCCTCTGGGTACGACCCTAGAATTAGCTAAATGTTAAACGAAAGGTTTCCAGTAAACTTTTATGTAGAAAGTAGAGTTGTTGAACTCACATGTGTCGTACGAAAATGTATGTGTTTATGTTGTACGTTCCATGGTTATGCTACTAAGAAAAAGTGAAGGAAATAGTGGAATGAAGAAAGTGGGATGAAGCAAAACCTCGAGAATATCTCCATACACTGCCTTTGTCCAAAGCAACGCGCACTAGACGGAGCTGGGATAGATCGAGCGACACAAGCTCCCTAGCAGATTGTGCTACGGTTGAAACAAGCATAAAGAAAGTGCCAAACGTTTAAATTTACAAAATTTCAATAATAATAATAATAATAATAATAATAATAATAATAATAATAATAATAATAATAATAATAATAATAATAATAATAATAATAATAATAATAATAATAATAATAATAGTGGACAACCAGTGGGCAACACGTGACATTCCGCCAAAAATTGGCGACCTCGCTGAAACTCTACGCGGTTTCTCCAATTCCGGTTTGAAAATTCTGCCAGCATTGGCCCACCTGCGCAGCGGCAGAGACACGGCGGCACGCCAATGAACCACAAATTTTTCCCACAAAATACGTTAAAGAAAACATTGCTCCTGGAGGGATAAATCGTTGAAGCCGTTTAATATGGGTAATCAGAGTGCTTTTTTACTGTGTATATTCGACAATATCCGTTTGCTTTCAGATAAAATGCATTTTGCATTGTTGTAATTTTATAACAGAATAAAACGCGTCTCTTCACCTCATTTCACACTTCTCCCATATTCATTTTTCTATTAATCGGCCACAGTTGATATCTAAATTCATACAAGTATACACACTCATCTCAAGATTTTACTTCCTAATGCAGAGTTAAGGGTTAGCCTCGGAACTCACTTTGGGAACATTCATCATGAAAAAATAACATACCTGTGTTTGCTGCTTAAAGGTGTTAAGTCCAAAATTTCTAAACGTCTGAATTGAAAAAAAGAAACTTTTTTTTATAATACTTTGTGGAGGAACTGTTTAGAACTTTAGGAGAATCTTTTCTCTAAAATTATACGTAGAAATTATTCTAGGTTTTAAGGAATATAACTAATAAAAAACTGAATATTAGTGAAAAGTAGGGCTAATAATAAACTAACTTTTAGAATATGCAGAAGTAATTATAAAAGCTTTGCTAGAAAAATACCTACACCGACCATAATAAGATAAGCTGAGAAATACAAAGTAACAAAGTAGCGTACCGATATAAGATCAAATCTACCAAGCAACTGTTTCTTAAAGGATTACTATTTCAAGGCTCGAGATAAGACGAGAAATGTTTACCATACGCTGGAAACACACACTGAAAACTAGTTTTAATAACTTCAGAAAATATTATAGTTAGCTTTAATGTGTAAATGAATAATAATAATAATAATTGTACTACTATTATTACTACTACTACTACTACTACTACTACTACTACTACTACTACTACTAATAATAATAATAATAATAATAATAATAATAATAATAATGGCAACAATAATAATAACAGTAAAACATTTTCAAAAATAGAAATTACGTTGGTTTTCCTGACAAAAATATTCGCTCAAAACAAAATGGAAGTAAATCATCCCTACCTGATATTTTTTTCATAAAGTTTAAATGGATTCAGAGATTTTACAAAATACAGTAACCTCTAGAATAAACTGAATGTTTGACCAACATTGATTTTTCCTTGGTATGTCTAATGTTAAAAAGACCTCTTTTTTACTTTCTCACGATATCAATCGCCCCGTGTATACTAAGAGGCTTTCTACCAGATTTTGTATTCGCCACAGAGCCATGTGTATTTCTCTATTTTGTTGCTGTTTGCTACACTGACATGTCTAACGTTGCAGGATATGTAAAATGGAAGTTTTTAATACAGTTCAGCTCGTGTGTATACTTACCTTCCTCGTTTATGCATTAAAGTCACCACTTTTCCTATTTTTCGTCATGCAAATGTTGTATAAATATTGGTGAGGAGAGCCACTTTCAGTAGGGTTTTAGGGAAATTCCACAAAGCAAGTAATGTGATAGAGAATGAAGTTAAGGGAATTTCTAAGAACATTTATAAAACAGTGGAATTGCATTTTTTAAATTAACCATTCTACAGAACTAATAATTACGTCCCGGAAATTATATCAAAAATGCCTGGTAATTGTCATTTTTATCAGAATTTTGAAACTCTTTTCTTTAGAGATGCAAGGGCTCGGAAAGAAACGGCTTTTTTGGAAAAAAAACTCTTTTTTTTCTGCTTCGCTTTTTTGCTTGGGAAATTTTAGGTTTTTTTCCAAAATTCTGCTTTAAATTGATAAAGTAGACTTTGTTTCGTTTCTCTATAACATAAAAAGTCATTTAATTAGTGGTTGATGCTGATAATAATATAAAACCTCGAAAATAAACTATGAATTTCGAAAACATATTTCATACAATTTTTCTTCAACATATTTACATTATGAATTCCAAAGGATTAACCAATATATATAATAAGAATGTTTAACCTCCTATATACAAAAGTAAGCAGAGTTGGTAAGAAGCATGGTTGTTTTTGAAAATGCTAAAAACTCGTTTCTTAGGGGATGTTTAAACCAGGATTTCTTGGTTTAAACCAGGTTTTTTGATTTAGATTTTTTGCTTTATGTATTTATATTACATATTCACAGAAATAAGTTTAATTCGCCTTGGTGTTATTATGCAACAGCGGGGTTATGCCCAAAGAACTCCCATTAGCTTAAAGACTCCAGTCAGTAAATTTCTGAAATTGAGATGCTCCCGCCCTAGCCATCGGGAAAATCCCGTCATTACTTGAAATGTAAGACAATAACGGGAAAATCCTGGTATTGCTTTGCATGCAAAATTTAAAGGACAACGTATCATAATCAATACGCTAAAGCTGAGGTATTAAATTACAAATTTAGTACGTAGCATAAGCGTGCAAACTCGCGAGCCCGACGCTCGTGAGCTCGGTACTCCCGCTCAACCGGGCTCGGGCTCAATAATTGAGCGCGAGCCCACTTAAGATTAGTGAGCGCTAACCCAATCGAGAGAAGTGAGTGCGAGCCCGAGTGAGCGCGAGCTAAGTTAACACATGTGGTCGCGAGCCCAGTTAAGAGAAATGAGCACAAGTGCGAATGAGCGCGAGCCCAGTTCAGAGAAGTGATCGCGAGCCCAGTTGGGAGAAGTGATCGCGAGCTCGTGTGAGCGCGAGCCCAACTGAGCCAGGTGAGCGCGAGCCCGAGCGAGCTCAGTGGAAAATGGCCATCTTTGATACGTAGATATCATTGAAAGTCCAATCCAAGCTAATGTTGGAAGCTACGTAGCCAATCGATAAATTTTGCCAATTTCTATCAATATATTTAAGGAATTTTGGCTTCTTTATGAAACAACATGCATTTAGGCATGCAGAAATATACAATTTGGTTTCGTTTCGTATGTTTAGGTTTAACATCCTTACGAAATACCGAGGTTATCAAGGAGAAGACTTTCGCTTAAACTGATATCCGAACCGCTACTTTTTTAAGCATGAAAGAAGGGTTGTGGTTCGACTGAGAATTAAACATGGGACACCTTGATTAAAAAGTGAAAGGGAAATAAAACTATTGCGGGTGGTTTGATATCTGGAAACGTCACCATGAAGTTCACACGATTCGAATTTTTCATTCTTTTTTATTTATTTACTTATTTTTTTTGGTTTAAACCAGTTATTAAAAAAAGAGTTGGTGTAAACCAGCCAATCCTAAAAGTAAACACTTCTTTTTAAAAAAAATACACAAACAACTAGCAAAATTGCATGTAGTATTTTTACTTCAAAATATTCCATACCCTCTTTTTGAAACAAAATAAAATTAAAACAAAACATATAGAATACTTAGATTTATATGATACACTTAAAGGCTGCACATCTAGAGCTTTTGGTTCTGTATATTCTTGAAATTCTACAGTTAAGTTTTATATAACCACCATCACGGTTTACCCAATCCTCAAGTTTTCTGAATTTTTAAGAAGAGGGATTCAACATATCATTACGGAACTCCCCCTCCCCCCAAAAAAGGACTACGTAATATATTTAAGTTAAGCTAAATACAACTGCACAACAAATATGACTGAGTGATTAGCTTTTGCGCTTCTATCCGGAAGTCCGGGATTCAACCAGCATTCGACCATTCTGACAAAGCTTTTGTTCATTCCATTTGTGAATGTAGAAAGAGTGTATGTACTGTGAGTTGGCCGACTTCCTTTCTTATTGTTTTTAAATCATTATTATTACTAATTAACAGCAGTGACGGTTTTGCGAAGGTTAGGGGTGCGGTCTTTCGGACTGAAGCCTATTCCCCAAAGTTGCGGAATGTCAGCAACAAACGAAATATCTATTAGTTATGCCTCTATTCATAAACTTTAAGCTCCCGTCAAATAAAAATTACGAATGTTTAGAAAAATTAAACATTAGTAAGAAAAAACCCTTCCCAAAATACTTTTCTAAATCCGCCACTGATTCTCAGTATAAAATGGTCTTTAAGGTTGTATCCGGAAGATTATTGCTAAACATATAAACGAAACGAAATATTAGTTATGCCTGTACTCATAAACTTCAAGCACCTCCCAAATAAAATTAGGACTTTTTAGAAAATGAAACAATCAGAAAAACCCCTCCTAAAGTACTTTTCTAAATCCGCCACTGATTATTTGTATAAATTGGTATTCAAGGTTGTGTCCGGAAAATTATTGCTAAATTACTTCACAGTATAATAGAAATGTGGAAGTACGGTTTGACGGATATATTGAAAAACATACGCTTTGACGGATAAATAGAAAAACGGGCAAGTTTAACTTTTGCGCTAGAAGCTAGAGTACTAAGCTCTTAGAAATGAAACACGGATGACAAACAGAAATGATCTAGTGAAGAAAATAGATGTCGATAACTCAAAAGTTAAAATAAAGTTAAATAGCCTCTAAAATTGCAATAAAATACTACAGTTTTCATGTTAAATTTAATTCGTAAAATATGTGCTCCATCCATCTTGATGGTGAATTTCAGAGCGAAATATTGCATTTAGGTCATGGAATTCTTATCTAACCATAGAATATACTATAAGAAAGCTATTTAGATAGAAAAATCATGAAAATGAAAAAAGCCAAAATTTCCAAAATTCTCGTTTTTTTTCAAAAAAGCCGGCCTTTTATGTAAAAAAAAAACCATCGATTCAAAAAAGCTAGCTTTTTTGCATCTCTAGTTTTCTTATTGAATTAATGAATATAATTTATCTGTAAATGACATTTTATTAGGAGAAGCATTCTTTCTTTCCTCTCCAAATTACTTATGCTACTAAAATATTTTCTTGTGGTTCATTATTTAGTAAAATTGACAACACTAATTTTATTTGTGTTGTTCTTCTGATTGTTGATTCGGCTCTATAGAGGAGCTATCAGGAAATGCTCTGTAGTTTGTTACCAAATGTCAAGAGAAAATGCAGCCCCTACTTTGATGCTAATGTTACCAATCACTGTCACTCTTTTTTATACCATTAAAAAAACTGCAATTATACGTAGATGCACATAAAAATCTTGGACACACGAGTAGTGCCATGGACGCTGCGAGATTTCAGAAACCTCTCTCGTTGGCTCCTCTAAGGCGTTATTGTTATGACTGTGTCTTACTTCTAACAATTGAACAAATCTGGTAGATGCTTGCATTCAAACTCTATAGATTTTTCAGCTACACTTGATGAGCGGTAGCGTTGTTTCGTAAGTGCATGTCTCGCCATACCCAAAATAATACCCATGGGCTTACCCCTCTACAATGTCGTCGTTTTCCAGTCCTCTTGTTCGGTAATGGTGTGGTCCTTAGTTTACTGACCGTCGCCAGCTTTGATTCATTGTCGACACTTTATCTTATATTGCATAGAGCGGTAAATTTAATCATTTGGTAAATATGTCACAAGGCCTATCTGCAAAATTGTAATGCGCTGCCTCATATTCCTCTTCATTACACTATCAATGACGAACGTTGTATATCTAATATTAACTATACAAGCATATTATGTTCAAAATTCGTTTCTTGTTGCTTATTCTCTATAGGAAGCTGGGTATATTGGATAAAACTACAAGAAAATTTTACATGAAGTTTATGAGAGATGTAGCCAACATGAATAGCACAAACATGTACCGAATGATAATGTATAGAAATGAAAGTCTACCAAATATCACTTTAAAGGAAATTCATAAAATGGTAATTATATTATGAATCTTTATTCTATATTTATTATATAATACTAGAATTTCACCAACCTTAATTTCGGAATGACTTTTACTAGATTACACAAGCTCACAAATATATGCTGATATTAATCCTCCGCAAGACGTTTTTACGAAAGAAGGTATTCTTTGTACTAGAATTTAGTAAAATTGTTGCAACAGTTGATTATAAGTGAAACTACCTCTGTAAGCCTCACAATTTTCTCAATGGTTACCTCCTACTGTAGGAAAGAATGATATGAATTATTGTCCCATTGTATGTGGATGGTTTAGGTAAGAAATATTAGATGTATGTTCATAAGTTGATTAGAGACAGTTGATAGTATGCCATTTTTTGTCGGTAATAAATTGCAAGTTTAAGGATGTGTCTCCTAAGATGGAATATAGTGTTTTTTAATGAGGAGAAATACTTTTTTGTAAGTTTGGTAACGGATTGATAATTGTATAACATTATTTATTAATATTTGTACAGAAAAATACAGTAGCTTACATACTATGACGGCAAAATCTACATTAAATAGTTTGGAGTGACTTGACATTTTTGTGTTCATACTGAGAACGAAATTTTGGTAACGTGTATTCAATAGATAATAACAATAGTAACCTATGGGATAAGAACAATTTCAAATACCCATTTTAGTAACAACATCTATAAGGTTGGAAATGTAGGACTAATTGATAAATGTTTTTTTCTGTAGAATAAGCGATAAGTATAGTAATATACACTCTATATAAATTCCTTTCAGGTAAGGGATTCATCTACCACCGTCTCCGAGTATTCTACTAAAGAAACATTAAGGGAAACCTTGTTATATACGGAATACGGCATGTGTCATGCTTATAATACAGCATTTATCTCTTCATTCAGGTAAGAAATGTATACATAAATACCACTGAATAATTTTTAAAACAATATTAAAGTATACTGCAAATCTCGTAATGCGTGATGTACTTAAGTATAATCAATAAAGCTGGTTGATTGAGTTGGATTTTAAGGAATATTTTCAGTACTTATACTATAACAGACCGTTTATTTGGATCTGAATCATATCAGTTCCTCATACAATCAAAGTCTCATCTCATAATCGAAGTGGAAACGTTAACCTTAAGACTCACTAAAGCTTGCATAATTTCACTGTATAACACTAAAGATATTTTTGTCCACCAATTAACGAAAAGGTCAATACTAATAGTAGATAATAAAAACATCAATATACCCTAATGTCCGGAGAGAACTAGAGAACAAATGCAAATATTCCAATATATGTAGTGTTAGAAAGAAAAATAACGAATAGGAAGAAATCAGAAGCCGAATAAGTTCCTCACATTTTTTTAAAGTAGCTATGATTCATGTTTTAAATTTTTTAGGAGTTTTAAACTACCAAAAAAGCGTTTTACCAATTTGTTTCTTCTAGGAAATATTAAAATATTAAAGTTTCAAACAATGTTTCTATACGATTACTAAAATTGTATATTATTTATACGTAATATCATATGAGTGAGCAAATTCGACTGGTGAAAAAAAAGAAGTCTAATTATTTTCTGACATTCTCCAAATCACCAAACGTTTATGAAATTAAAGTTTAAAATTTTGAGAATACAATATTCTCGTAACGTGTAAAAAACAGTCTTGAAATTTATTTTCTGCTCTTTAAATCAGGGAAGCTATAGTCGTGGAATTTAGGAAATTTTGAGTGAGTATTCTCCATGTAATCTAGGCTGGCGTTAAGATATGGGTTATATAATTTGGAAACTAGTGAGTGTTAGTGTAACTCAAGCGAATTTAAAGTGTACGGACAACTAAATTTGAGAATACAAATAAAAGGTACAACGGTACGTTGTATATTAGTGTTGTAAATATGCATTTGTTTATGGTTTTGGGCCATAAGATATTTCAAATTTGTACTAGGCTGGCTGATGTTTACTATCTGAAGAAGAGAAAGAAATGTTTAAAAAATAATGAGTTTGTCAATATCTGGTTGGCAGGCAACCAGATAAACAATACATTTAAAAAGAAATAAAGATGGAATCAATATAAAAGACACGAAGTAAGTGTATTATTTAATGTGGCTCAATTTTGTTATCAAAAGGGAGGAACCAGTGTTTATCGTTGTAAATAGTACAAGAAACCCGGAAAATTGAGAAAGAGCGTTTTTGAAGATCAGTAGAAAACGATCCAAATTCAGCCAGATATTGGTGAAACAATGGACAGCCAAACAATAGATACATCCAATATGTTGGAAATTTTGAAGTAAATGTTTCGACAACAAGCAAAACAATTCGCTAAATTGAGTCAGAAGTTAGAAAAGCTAGATCAAAAGGCGGATCAGCAAGCCCAACATATTGATGATCGTATAGAACAACTGCAACAGCGTAATGACGGATTACAACTAGAGCTACAACAGATAGATCAAGTGATAAACAAGATAGTACCTGAACCTTTAGATAATATAGAAACCAAGGAAAAAGTAAGCTATGAATCTACATTGGTAGAATTTGCGAAATCTTCACGGAAACACACTGCCGTGTTGATTGTAACAGATTATTCCAACTTTTCCCTTCAGGCGAGTACTATTGATTGTTTTATGGACGTAGCGTACAATGAAGATTCGGATAGGCAACAGTATGCGGCAAATTACGATCATCGTCATCTTAAGAAAGCTATTGATTGCTTGAATTCACAATATATTCAACATGATATTAATCCTATGGTTCATCTAGCGGAAGATATGTTGATTCCAATATCTGTGGAACGCAGAAAGAAAACATGTGTTCCTATTAGTGCTTGAGTTGATTGGTCGAGAGAATTAAATCTATTGAATTGTTCATTCAACGAAAGGACCAGAATGATGTTGGTGAAAGGTCTGATGGTGTCTTCGCAGAACGTAATGCAGTGTGTGGATTTCCATCATCCAAATGTGATATTGCATAGTTTCGAAGATCCAGTAATGGAGCGATACAGTGCTAACTTGAATCAAACTAACCTTCGGAGACATGTTCGAAGTATTTATGTGCGATTGAAGAGTGATCCCAATGTGCAAGAAGATGTTAAATCCATGTGTGACGGTGATGCAACCGAACCTAACCACAGAAGTAATAAAACCCGCGGAAGGCCAAAATACCGCGAGCATTGTGGAAAGAAGAGGTATAGATACGTTGAAAGACACGACGCGTTGACACCGGTAAAACGAATGACAACTAAACCTAATTTTACCGGTAAAGTAATCGAACCTAACCGTAATAGCAACCGTAATAATAATCAAGTAATCAAACATAATTCTAGTTGTGACAGTAATAGTAGTAGTGATTGTGTATCTGAACCTAATTTTATTAGTAACCGTACACAACCTAATTGCAGCAGAAACAATGCGATTTGTTCGAAACGCTGTGCAGATGACAGGAACCATGGTAAGAATAATAAGAAACGTAGAACTATGGATGTAAACAACACGCAAGGCTGTATTCCGGTTTGTGACTTTCCATGCAGCCCAAACAAATTCACTGGACATGTAACATAACTTAATGTAGGGACGTCTGAAAGGACATATCAAATTGATTCTTAATTTGACTAAATGCCTTAATGTTATGTGTTTTCTTTGATATTTGTATTATCAATCATATTATTTCTGTTTCATGTTATTGAAGTATATTTAAAAACATCTTTGTAATGCTAAGATATATATCGAATTTAGTAAGTTTTGTTTTCTATAAGAAATTTGTTGGACATATAACTTAGATTGGAGTTACGGCGTCTGAGGGGACCGCACTCAATTCATTTTGCTTTAAACTATCATTATGAATTCTCGATTTTACTTTGTTATTTAATCTTGAGTTTCTCAAATGTTCCATACTATTTATGTGTTTTTCTTATGATTGCCAACATATAACATCAATCTCATTATTCATGTCATGATGTTAATAAAATATTAATTCTTATGTTATGTCCTAATTATTATCGATATTTCTGTCTTAATTTATATTTTGTTTAACTATCTCTTATATTCGATCATGTTATGTTCAAAGAATAACTATATAAATATCACATGCATCTTTCTCGAAATATTCTTCATGAAGCCTAAGTAATGAATTAATAGCTTGTAGCCAGCATTTAAAGGCCCCGAAAAGGAATCAAATAGCTTATAACCAGCATTTTTATGGACCTGAAAATGGACTTAAATAACATATTAATCTAATTTCGAATGTGCCCTCATCGTCGTTGAAGTGTATAAATGAATGAAGATGATAAAGTTTAAAATGAATATGATAATGAAGATAATAATAATATTGTTATAGAATTAAAAATGATATATATGTACGTATAATTATATGAATTGTAATTTTTAAATTTACGAGGTGCATTTGAAAACTCGAATGATTCCCATGTACATATATGTAAACGGTCCAGAATTCTTTTACTTTTTGTGAAGTTAATGAATAAAAAGAAAAGTCCGTCGGGCTCCATTATATACAACGGTAAGTTGTATATTAGTATTGTAAATATGCATTTGTTTATGGTTTTGGGCCATAAGATATTTCAAATTTGTACTAGGCTGGCTGATGTTTACTATCTGAAGAAGAGAAAGAAATGTTTAAAAATAATGAGTTTGTCAATATCTGGTTGGCAGGCAACCAGATAAACAATACATATAAAAAGAAATAAAGATGGAATCAAGTGTTTTATTATTTGATGGCTCAAGTTTAATTATAAAAAGAACCAGTTGTTTATCGTTGTAAAGGGACTATAGTTTTTAAATAGTTCCCGTATACCTTCTTATCATGTAAAGAATGTGTAATCTGCTATTTATTTTATAATTAGTACTAGGCAGGGAAATCATTATGGAATATAAAGATTGTTCCCTCTATGCCAAACTATTAAACGATTAACATCATTCTACAACACGAATTTTTACTGTATTATAATGTCACCCATTTAGTTCCTCTTCTCGTTTGAAATTTTATTTCAGGTAAAATATATATCGTATTTATCGTGCATTATATAGACAAGTTCTTTTATCTTGGACCAAAATTGGCATAAATGTAATCCTGTTCATTTTTCGTAGCAGCTGTTACTATGGACACTCTCTATTGCGGTATTGACTAGAATGTTTGGACTTATTGTTTGTTTCATTCTCTAAAATTATTCAGTAATTACATTTCAGAACAAAAACTACGAAACCTAAATGAAACCAAACTGTTTATGTTAATTAAAATGCAATGTGTACTTATAGCAAAGCGTTGGTAAAACAAATGATACGATATATTTTTCTCCAGATGGAGACTAATTATTATGAACGAAAAGTGATAAGAATTAAAGGCTTAGATACAATCTATAAACTATACACAAATTATTACGAAAGGTACACACTTATTAAAAGAGTAATTAAAAGAAGTTAAATTCTCAGTTAACGACTCACACTTAATTTCATCTTTTTGGGGCCGTGATGGTTCAGTAGTGGAGCGTTAAACTCTGGTGCTAGGGGTTCTGGTTCGATTGCAGCTCGCACGAAATAAACTTTCTGGTGGACAAACATCCGGTGCGTGGGTTTCCTCAGGCTTTTCCCATTTCCTCCTACCTTCTTCATTCCTTCATTTCATTCATTTCTTATCACCACCGTCACCTTTAGTCTAGCCGGTATAAACGTGAGACGTAAAACTCAAAGACTTCATTTCATTTTGAAAGAATTTCATCTTTGTGTCTGCATCAAAGATAGAACAGTCAATTTATAGTTATTATTCGGATTTTAAACTTTGTCAGATAAGTTATCTACATTACTTAAAATAAGTTAAATACATAGTTCAAACCATTATTTTTGGTACAAATTGAGATATCGGAAAAAGGAACTTAAAGAGTCAGTTTGCAATTAGCTTTACCAGGTAGAAGAATATTATTATATTAGATCTGTATCATATTTGCATTAATAGAAATAATTTATGTGTGAATTAAAAAAATCACGAATATTTCTCTTTAATAATCTGTATCTTTGTAGTAATATTTAGAATTATCACATAAAATTCATTTGAAGTAAAAATGACATTGCAATTCGCTTTAAGGACAGGTGAGGGGTAACGATTTCTGTTAAAGAAGGCTTCATTTTAGGTCAAATATGTGCTACAGTCATTGAATATAGATTTAAAAATCTTGCCTTTAAAGTACTTTATGATATAACATTCGAGTGTCAGAGCAAAAGGAAAATATTTTCTTTTTATTTGTACGTTATCGCTCATCTATAAAATTTATGAAGATCATTTAGTTCCCTCTAACTTAAACTTTAATGCTTCTAACAGTACGTTACCTAAAAACCAAGGCATTTACTTTATAATATTGAATTAATTATGATGTGGAAAGGAAGTTATTACAGTATAAACATTCAGCTTTCAGTTAGTCTGTATTGAAGAAAAAATATCACTTCCTTTAAGTATTTTTCATGTATATATATTCGAAGGAGAATAGAGACTGAGCATAAATATATTACTAGTCAGTATTACTTGTAGATAGCACAAATACGTGAAGCAGAACAATTTTACGCTTTTCTTTGGCTATAAAGGTAACAGGAATAGGATTGTTTTAGGAAAATGTCCAGTATAGAAGTGGTGAGATTGAGATGATGGAACTTTAAAAAATCTAAAATCCAATATGCAATAGAAATTCCAACGCTATTTTTAGCTCACTGGTTCCTTTTCCATAGTGTTAACTAAATGGCTATTTGAAAAGCAAAAATTCTGGTAATCAATTGTACTATAATTGGATATAAATTATTCGCTCCTTATTGATAATGTGGAGCAACCAAAGGGACAACTAAAATATAGGTAATTCTTTCTCCATTTCGTGTCATAAACATTGTGAACTCTACTAACCAACTCTAGCTTCAAAGTAAAAATGCAAAGCGGGGTTGCCGAAACTAAATCGAAGTTGTGTTTTATTAAGCACTGAAACAAAAGATGATAACCAATTAAAAGGAGTGAATGGGTAATTCAGTATGTACTTTGAGCACTGATATAGTTAGTAGGAACTTAAATAGTAGCAGCTTTTGTTCAATTAATGACTGGGATTCGCTTCTTCTCGTTCAGTGTTATTATTTGTATTATTAACGTATAAGCTACGTGTATAAACAACAAAAAAAATCCAATGAAACAGTTTCCAGATTATTAATTGTATGTCTTAAATAGTTTATGGTAATGGAAGTCATGTTGCGTACTTGAAATAAATGATGATTACAGCTTATCATCTTCCTTTCATTCGATCAGTATTCTCCATAATTTTCTCTCTCACACATATTTTCTCTGCTTTTTACATTTCAATTATCCTATTAGATATTTCTTGTTCTTGAAGTGAATATGTTCCATTCTATGAGGCCCACACAATTACTAGCAGATCTTCTTGGTTGTTAAGCGACTAGATTATGGGCTTTTGGCGGGAAAGAACCTGGATGCAATTCCCGGTGGTATCCTATATGGTTCGGACAGCTCATTAATTAGTAGGTCCACATAACTTATAGGCTCGCTGCTGAAAGGAATGTTAAAATCACTTAACAACTACTAGTCTGCACTGTGTAATGTTTAGTAGTAAATGTTTCCGTTAGAACACTAAATGTTATATGATATTTATTAAACAATGTTAATAATAGATCCTTGGCCATTTCTCTATAAATTTTAGACTCCTTTCGGTATTGATTGTCTGCTGTATGTGGATAAAACTTAGGAAACCTAGTCTATACAGATCTCTTTTGGAGCTCATCTTATTGCACCCACGAAATTCTGTTAAGACCAAAATCATTGATGATTTGATAGTGCAAGTCTGGGTTACATTTGTATGAATAAAACCTACACCAAATTTTATTAATTCAGATAGGTCGTTAACGATGTATAGGATCTCGCATCTCGTGTTGTCAGACTATCTTCGGTTGATGAGTTCCGTTCATTTCTCTTGAAGTGCAAGTTAGGTTCCTCCTAATTGTCGACTATGCAGCTGTGAATCCGGGTACTGTCGAACAACAACAGTTGGTGATGCACGATGATCTCGCAGTTCCATCGGAAGCATATTATATAATCGCACTTGGTGTCACTAGCAGAACATTTGTGCTAAATCCCCCCTTCCCACAACAGAAGGCAGAATGATGCTAAACGCGAAAATGCAAATTTCTCAGGAAAGTATAAAAACTAATAAAACAGTAATTAACTCCGATTTTTTAATTTCTTCTAGAATTCACTTTTCGCTGCAGACCTCTTATATTGTCTCTTGGAGTTATCTCCTTTCTGCCTAACATTAAACATGGAATGGGTAGTCAAGATATGCACGTAGTTTGTAATGGAAGAAAATGGCACTCAGCAAATTTCTGATTTCTGGAGGCGAAATGTTTCGTGAACAACGACATTTATTGCACATTGTTGTTATTTGCCATCCATTGGTCATTAATAATTATTAATTATTTGTTAAATTGAAAGATTTAGTAACGTTTAGTAGAGACCCATAGCGCAAATTCAGTCTAATAAAAATTTGTGAGTCAGATAATGAACCACCCTAACGTCAATCTTCATTCTGTAAAATCCATTTTCGAAATTATTTAATACTGTTTCATGATGGATGCTTCGATCATTGTTAATGCAATCACTGTTTAAACGTCAATTTGTTCACGTTTTCGCAGAATAATATCCTTTTCACTATGTTCGGTCGCACAGTGCGAGAAGTACTGTGGGCGCCTCCAATTTACAGAACGAAAGTGATAAAACTATTTTTTGGGTGCCTCTTTGGATATCATATCCCGCCTATGAACTTGGTACACATTTACTCGGACCAACGAAGCCTTAACGCTTCTATCGAAATAAAATTATAAAATTTAGGAAAGTTTTTCAGAAATTTTATTCATATTTACGGCGCAACATTATGCGTCTGATTATACTTTTAACACATTTTTGCAGATCTGTTAGCTTCAACAGTCATTTGACAAGCGGTATTACACCTAGTAAGTCGCAAGGAATTGTACACAAGATTTTTTCTGCAAGAAATACTTTTACGTGCTAATTTATGATACGTGGCGGTCCCCCAGTATATGACATCAAAAGTAGTATCTTGCCTCTGCTAGTAATGGCAAAGCCTAATTTTATATTTCCCTTTTAGCTTAGCAGAAGTTTCTTATCTCTACAAATAGGAAAGTACCAAACTTTTTGAACCAACTCTCGGAATTAGTTTGTCGTTAGAATATAAGATATATTTTGAACATATTTTAGAGGTTTTGAGAAAGCACCGCATTCCATCTTATTAGGTGGAATGGGCCAGGATGAACAGTATGTGTATGGTTCAAAAGTGGGCAACACACACTTCTCCCACACACGTTTTACTACCGAAACCTTGATATTAGTTAAGATGGTAATTTCGTGTTTACAGTTCAAAGAGTACTCGCATCTGTGTAACTATGACCAAGAAAGCATTTTTTAAATAAGTTTAGGAATGAGCATATCCAGGAATTCGTACTTGCAAGTGATTTATTTAAATAAAACTACTTTCTATATTTATATCGATGAACGGTTCTGTGCCAGAAGAAACTCATATAATTCTTATATTTACTCACTTATTTCATTGACTTCCAAATATAATGAAGTCATTGTATTTCTGACTCAGTGAACTAGTGTGTACAAAATTAGAACTTTGGTGTTTAAGAGTCTTTTGAAGTTGCAAATTTATTTTAAAAATGTGTTTAACTCTGTACAGCGTTTTCACTATGCAATTGTATATCCTTTTATTGATCTAAAGTTACTAAAAAGAATCACAAATTTACAAAATAAATACAACTTGGTTCTACTATATGGCCTCCGAGAACTCTATCTTGTGTTGTCCGCTGGTGAGTCGGTAAACCGTTACCTTATTATCATTCAGGGCATAACATTACAACCAGAACGTGATATTTGGCAAGAATATTTCGGTTTTGTTGAGTGTTGCCCACAAACAGAGGAATTTCCCATCTCGTTTCTAAAACAAAACAAAGAAAGTTGAGACGATAATTAACATTTAACATTCGAGACGGGACAAGGCTAACTCAAATTTTCGTCTCGCTTAGGAGATGAGAATTGAGACAAGACGAAACGTATCGTAAACATCTCTCATTTTATCTAGATTCTCGGGATAGAGCATGGCCATTCTTTAAGTAACAATTGCTTTCTAGACTGAATATTATACGCCATTTTGTTTGTTACTTTGTTTTTCGGAGCTTGTAGAATTTATGTTCTGTGTAAGTATTTTTGTAGCAAATCTATTATAATTACTTCTGCATATACTGAAAGTTGGTTTATTATATGCCTTACTATTTAGTGATATTCAGGTATTTATATGCAGTTATTTTTAAAAACGTACAGTAGAATACCTTCCACATGAAGTAATAGTGGAAAGCTTTCGTTCAAAATTTTTTTAGTTGCAGAGGTGTGTCCCGGAGGTCCGGATAAACTCCCAAAATCCCGACTTACCTGCTAGTTTTGTCTAAATTTAGGGCAACGTTAAAAATGTTAATACAATGTTAATACGAATACGTACTTTGGATTATGTAAGCGTTATATTGATATTTTAACAAAATATGCATACCGGTATAGAAAAGAAAAGATAAAATTCCAAATTTTGGTTGAACGGATATATAGAACGTGTTGGAAATGGCGAACGAAAATATTATAATTTCTAGCAGTAGGAATAATAGTGGAGGACGTTCGCAATAACTGCTGGGAATCATTTATGACCCATACTAGGCCCTAAGCATGATACTTATGTATACATGAATTTTATGCTAACGACGTTACGTTCTCCTACACAACAAATCAAGGTTGTAGACAGACATATGACGTCATATTGCTAGTACAATATTGCGGAAAATCACAACTGCAAAAGATCAGAAACTTGTTTTTAGTTCCTATGCCTAGGGTCAAGGGCAGAAGAATATACAGTTCAGAAGATACTGTCTACAGTGCAGTAACTAAAGTGGGTCGGTAAATCAGAGTTGGTCATGGTGGATTGTAGGTCGCAATAGAATTCCTGTTATTGTCTTACGACCCACTGACCCACTCAGAAAACTCGACGCACTTGACCCATTCACCCTCCAACCCACTCCAACTTTGATCTGATAGTGGGGTACTTGGTTCGTTCCCAAGGCAAATAAGCTTGAGATGGACAACAACGTGCTCGTGGGTTTTCTAGAGACAGTCAAATTTTCTCCCACTTTCTCCTTCCACTAATTCGTCCATCATAATTCACTTACTTTAATCATGGTCTTCCTTAATATAACAGGCATAATCGTGGAACATTAAATTCAAAGATCACGAAATATTAAAAGTGTTAATAACAGTGTCAGATGCGCCCAAAGGAGATGGAGATTTGGAACGAAACTTTGTGTAGTGACAAAGAAATACGCGTTTTTTATTTTATGCGGAGAAATTGGTTTCAGGGGGAAAAACACCACAAAGTCTGAAATTTGACACCCTAAAATGAAAAAGGGACCGAAGAGGAAGAAACTGTACACAGATATTCTAGACCAGAAATAAGAAAACATGGGTTTCATATTCTCGTGGAAAAAGCGGTTGGGTGGGCATGGACTCCGCAAAAAGTTTGATCATCAAATATCAAAATTGCTAATGACAGTACGTTAGAAGTGCCTAAAGGTTATGAAGAGTTGCAACGAAACTTTGTGTAGAGTCCATACGCAAATAGGAAAAGTGTATTTGTTTATTTTTTCATTTCCTGCTGAAAACTGTTTCAAAGTGCAAAACCCCCAATAGAATTGTAAAATTTGACACCCTAAAGACAAGAAGAAATATATTGAAGTGAATACAATTGTGCACAGGTACTATACATAAAATGAGGTAATATTCCTTTCGTATTTTTGTTAAGAAATAGCTGGATGAGGAGCAAAACCTTTCAAACCTTTGATTATGAGTTATTAAGAGGGATAACAATTATACGTCAGAATTTCCTAAAGGATATTGAGAATTACAACGAAACTATTGTAAAGAATATACGCAACAAGCAAGCGAATATGTATTTTTAGTTTTTGTGTAGAAGCGGTGTTGGGGCCAAGGCCTTGTCCGATAAAGCAAGTATTGTCGTAGAAGTGCATGAAATAGAGATCGAAGCGAATGAAATTGTGTGTAGATATTGTATATGTAAAATTAATGAAATTTGTGTATCCCAATATTCCCAATGCGATTTGCTTTAAATTTGGCACATCAAAATAAACAGAAAATAAGTCGACACGTGCTTTTCTCTATGTGGAAATTGCTCGTTTGTTTGTCTGTTTATACCACGATAGAGTGCGCAATGTTCAGTCTTTGAACTTGCACTTTTAAGGATAAAAGCCGGACCTACATACGAAATTCACTGTATTGATACTAACTTTTATGTTATCTATCTATTGTTAAAAGTTCACTATTTTAACACTAGCCGTTTCACACCTATGCCTATTTTATAGTATTTCAGGGGCGCCTTTAAGCCTTACAATATTTCTCTGCATAAACAAAACCACTTGTCGATTCCTGTTTACTCTTGGTGTGCTAAATGTGAAGCAAATCGGAAGGTGACAATTGGGGAACAAGAATTGCCTTATTTTACATATAGAATATTTAGGCACAATTGCATTCGCTTCCATCCACTACTTCCTGTATTTCTACGATTACAGTATGTTTAAATTATTTCGAGGAGGTCTTCGCCTCAACATTGCTTCTCCACACAAAGTAAAAACACATTTTCGCTTACTTTTTGCGTATTGTCCTTACAAAAATTTCGTTGCAATTTTCCATATCCATTAGGCACTTCTGACGTATAGTTATTAACATTTTTGATAATCCGTACTCAAACGTTTGCAAGGTTTTCGCCCCACCCAACTTTTTAAAGGAAAATACGAAACACATATTTCTTCATCTTACGTATACAGTATCTGTGCACAATTACATTCATTTCAGCCCACCTCTTCTTGTCTTTAGAGCATCAACTTTGAAAATTTCTGTTGGGGGCTTTTGCACTCTAAAACAGTATTTTTTCTGCGGAAACGAAAACAAAGAAAGAAACAAACAAACATTAGTTTCCGTTTTGAGTATAGGAACTAAATACGTGTTTCTCGTTTTTGCAGTTTGCGATTATCCAAACGTTCTGGTGCATCTATTATATAATATAGTAATAGGAGAAAATTGTCATTTTGTTCAAATTAACGAAGAAGAAAATTGAAGAAGCAGCTGAGGTTAAGTTAAGATCTGGCAGTCAAGGTGGAACAAAACGAGCCCTGCAGGGCTTCAAACCGGTTCCTACTACTACTGCTCTTATTACTGGTACTATTGCTGCTTAAACTATGGGTTCGTGTAGCAAAAGTGCAAGCGTAACGTAAGTGTATCACTTTTTGTAATATTAATTATTTTATTTTAATCAAAAAAGTACTACGAAAATTTCAAAAATAAAATATAAAATTAAAGAAATCCTTGGCCCGGGTTTGAACGTTTACCAATAGTAATTATAATTATTGACTCATTGTGCTAGTACATTTCACCACTAAAAGCGCCGGTAACAGCACCTGGATTTCTGCTATATTTTTTCTACGTGGCGAGAAACAGATAACTAACCATAACCGCGTATTTAGCTCCTATGTGTAGGATTGAGCGTGATTTAAAAATATCCATCTGCACACTGATGAATTTGTCTACGTTTTACTTTCAAGGCCTCCATTACCCTTCTTTTTCCATTTCTTTCTGTTTACATACCTCAGATGAGTATCCTTCAGAGAAAAAAGAACTGTAGGCATCTTTTGAATATTGATATTAGTATTTCCAATAAGAGCAATAGGACTTATACTACTACTTTGCTTTCAGGCTCGCACCGCCCTCCCCCCAGCCTTCGAGACTAGAAATGAGAAAAATAAGAAAGAATGAATCAAAATAAGATGAGAAAATAGAAGGATTAGCATTAAAAGTTAAGCTTTTCTCTTGAAGCTTTTGGTTACTCTTTCTTATGAGGAGATTTGTATTACTTGCAATGTATGGTAGCGAGGTGAGCGAGATATAATGCAAGAGTCACTGAATTTAAAATTTCTAGAAAAGTTACGGAATTATCAGAATTTCTGCTACTAATCAAAGAGATTTCAATCTTCCGAAAGCATAGTACCTTTGTGTAACAGCTTGGACATTTTTTATCATAATTCTTCGTCGTCGCATTATTGCAGTATCAAACATGCTTTTTACGAAATCAATTTTCTACTGCTTATTTAACCTTTCATTTGGAACAGACAGTAGCTGACGGAATAATAAAAACCAAAAACTATCCGGAAAGAGATATCAGTTAACATTTGATTCAATAGAGAAAGAAACACAGATAGTGAACATTTTTACAAGATATTATTGAGTATGTACTTTTTTATAATTGTGAATATGTAGTTTTTATAATAGCTGAGGTATTAATGAGACGAAAATTATTATATTTGATTGAACACAGGAAGGACGTAAATATTGTAAAATCTTTTTCAATATTTTTTATTACTTTACTCGATATTTCTTCATAGTTTCTTATTAAATTACTTACATTTTATTTATATCTACATTTTATTGTTCTAACAAACCAATATATGTCGATAGTAAAGTAGTTTAGATTAATCGAGCTCCTGGTCCTTCAGAATTTCATGTCATGTCCCCCCTCCCATTACGAAACTGACTAAACGAACCAATATTTGTTCCAGTAAAATAGTGTAGAATGATCGAGCCTCTGGTGTTATAACTAAAGTATTTCTTGTCATGGTCCTAACCTTTACGAATTTCGGACTACGTGCCTGTTTTAAGACACACAACCTATTAGATTTTAGACCCTACCTACTGTCGTATCACTAATAGATCAGTAGAGGTTTGTTTTTATTTTCTTCGCAAAAAAGTAAACTCTCTTGTCTTGAACGAAGGATAAAGGTTTCATCTAGAATGGAATGGGAAATGCAGTTGCTTATGTAGAATTGGTCTGTTTCGTACAGCTGTGTGTTATGATGTCATGCTCCGCAAAATTACCATTAATTATTTAACTATGTTTATGAACGTGAAATGAAAAATCAATGGTGGAATTAATAAAATTTGGTGAAAGGAAATTATAACCAGGGTCCAAAAAGAAAAAAAGGATTTTTCTTTTTAGTTATTTGTACAATCTCTTTTGTCTTATGCTAGTTTTTGACACTCCGTGTTTGTAATACACGTACGGTAAAACCGAATCTCTAATATGTTCCGTAAGGGGTTGCTTTGCTGTGTATATTGCTGAACAAAACAATATACTCATATTCAAAACTACATGCGTGTGAGAGTTTCAACAAGTAATGCATTGTGACACGCATGCAATTTTTAATGTTAATATATTGTTTTGCACAGCAAATAGTTTCCTTGCGTTTAACCTTGTAATATCAGTCTTTCAAAGTTTACGTTAATGCTAACTTGATGTCAGTGCAGACACCAATCAATATTGTTAATGGGCACTTTCCATTACCTTTTATTTTTCGTTAAATACAGATGCTTGCTTCTATTTACTATATATATAGTGTTACACATATTTTTTTAATCTAGTACTGGGACTGACTCCAAATATTGGGTGAGACGCCCTACGCTTTTCTATTTGTGTGAGTGTAGAGAGAGAGAGGAGGAACCGGGTCAAGGGAGGCATTAATTTTATTAACAATCAAATGTCTCCCTGACGCCAAACCACACGCATGTTTTGTGGCATGATTCTGGCTTTGATTTACCCATATCACAGAGCTGGGCTAGAACTTTTATACTATTAGGCATCACTTAGGCCCCATAATCTGCCTTGTTTGAATAAAAAGCATTATTTAACTGAAAAAAAAAATAAGTAAAATGTATTAATCAAAATGCATCTTCCCATCGTGATGGTGGAAACTAATCGAAACTAGAAATCGTGACCACTATTGGGCATGCGCGTGAAAACATCTTCAAGGTTCGTGTAGCTCGTTATGTCAACTTTCCAGCTGCTTCAGATGGTGGAATAAATGTGTGGGGCAACTTTGCTATATAAGCGCCGAACCTCTCTGAGCTGTTCCTTCTGCACAATTTATTGTAGTGTTCAGTGGAAACCCGTAGCTCGTGTACTTTCAGAGTTCACGTATGTAAGATAAACTTTTTCTTTGCTTCGTTCGGGAAAAATTGCCAGAGTACTTAGGACTTTGTTCACACAAGGGATTCTTCCGTGACTTCAATATGAAAGTACACTTTAAAACCCTAAAGATGACAAGGTGAGTCCAACGGACTAACCGACGAATATATTCAATATAACTCTTTGCGTTTTAGAAAAATACGTGTCTCTGATTTCATACGCTACTACCTCTGTCTTTTCTATTGTGTTGTTGATTTTTTTCTCTGTTTCTCTCTTCTGCTTTAAAGGTAAAAATAAGCTTGTTCCTCAAGCACAAAATGACAAGATCAGTCCAATAGTTCCACTCTAAAATACCAGTTATTTTGAGATACATACGACCATTGCTATATGTGCAATGGTGGCCTAGTTATATGTTTTCATCAGCGTTCTAGTCAACCTTGTGTGTTGGTGCTATCTCACAAAAGGTGCAGGTCGGGAAGCGTTATAAACCCACAGATTTACGGCACTAAGGACGGGATGGTGTGGGAAACTAACCGCCTCATCCTCAAAAGACAAGAGCGCACAACATAATCAAAACTAGCATTGAAAGAGTGATTCTTTCTCAAAATAGCGTACTTGTTGATCCTTTCGACGCATTTCTCTTATTTCTTCAGGAAGCTGTGATAAAGTGTATAGTGAAATATACTAATGTAGAGGACAAGCGTGAATTCCGAAACCGAAATATAAAACAGAAATTGAAGCCTACTGACGACCTTGAAATCAGGTGCTTTATAGGGCTGCTATACACAGCGGATCACCTAATTGCTAAGGATCTAAATGTTGAATCTCTGTGAGATAAGAAATACGGACCCCTGAATCGGTATAAACATCTGTTCACATTTCTCCGCTTTGATAATAAAAGTACAAAAAGTGTAAGGACGGCAAAAGACTAGTTGGCACTGATTAGAGATGTATGGGATGCAGTAAACAAATGTTTGAGTAAGATTTACCTACCAGGTGTAATATGACCGTAGACTAGCAGCTAGTGCCTTTTCGAGAAAGATGCCTTTTTGACAGTATTTACTTAATAAACCGGACAAGTATGGAATGAAAATTTGGTGATCACGGACTCGAAAACATGTTATTCACTTCAAGAAATACCTTACACAGAAAAAGAGGGGAATACGTAGTGATGCCATTAGCTGAGCCATATTTGAGGAGCAACCGAAACATTACCTGTGACAACTATCTCACAGACTTATCTCTCACGAACAGACTCTTACAAAACGGTCTAACAATTCTAGGTATAGTAAGAAACATAAGACGTTTATACCTACTTAATTCATGCCAAACCGAACAAAAGCTGTTGAGCCATCTTTGCTTGGATTCCAACTATATTGCTCAATAGTTCCATTTGTTCCTAAAAAGAATAGAGTTATATTATTGTTAACTATGCATCATTCTGGGGACGTGGATATCGATCTCTCTAAAAAGCCGGAAGTATTTTTATACTACAATTGAACGAAATGCGGAGTTGTTACTTTAAACCAACTTGTTCAGGTATATTCGTGCAGGATTAAAACAAATCGTTGGTCTTTCGCATCTTTCATGAATTTGTTATATATTTGCGCTGTTGCCGCATGTATTCTTTGGAGTAAAATGCATCCCAAATGGAAAGCTATGTGTGCTGACCCAAGAAACGAATTCTATATTGATGTTGCTTAGCGTCTTTTGCAGCAAAGCATTGACTGGAGAAGCTTAGTGGGACTTCAGACACCAATTCGAACTGTAGTTCTTTCATGCAGAGGAATGCCAAGAAGCGAAACAAAATGGAAAATTGATAACGAAGAACCAACATTGAAGAAAAAAATGTGTCGCTTATGCCATTCCAGAAAAGGAAGAATGCAGTAGCAAGTGTGTACTAAATTCAACAAAACGTTTGTTCCAAGCATCAGTGCAAATAACGTGATGTGTAAAGTATTCTCAAAGTGGAATCTAAGTGACATAACAGAAGTAATGATAGATAATAACCGAAAATATAGTTTGAGAATATTTGCTCATGAAATAAAGCTGTTAATGTTAGTTTCTAGAGAGATAAGTGGATATATATACGAGATAATATTTGTTCAACTTCTATAATACTGTAATATTATGACAATGGGTATGGGCAAACTGTTCTCAGAGTAAGTGTAGACTATATTTCTGAAAAGTGTAGTGACTTGAAAAGGATATATCTACGATAATATTTGGAGGTTATTTTCGTAACGAACTAAAATATTACGTTCCCATTTGTTTCTAGAGATGTTAGCGAATATAATATTTGGATAATCTCTGTATTCCGTATAATTTTGGTAAAATTGTTATAATATCCAAATTGTTCTCATGGTCAAGTAGAGACCAAGCTTCTGAAAAATGCAAACTTGAAAATGATCTGGTCATATATTGAGTATTTAAAAATACAGCAAATTTATTTTTTGTGCATTTTTGGGTTTCAATATATGGGCCACCATGTCGAAATATTCTTATCGGAAGAATACAATTATATTCTAATCACAAGATTACTAACTTTATGACGCCAACCTGAAGTTCGTGCGGACCCCAGGCCTCGTTATATTCATATATTTTCTCTGTTTGTTTCATATTCTTATCCACGACTCAGGACATATGTTTTTAAGATGTTTTCAATACACTCCAAAATTTTCTTGTTGCACGCTTTTGTAGTTAGAAATTATAAACATATTTAAGAACCAAAACGCATGCAGCACACCTAGGGTCCGTACGGACACCACGGTTTTTCATGTTCTTATATGCGCAGACAGATAAATAAAGCTTGCTAATTGGTAATTCCTTACAATCACAAATTAGAAAAAGGAAATATTTATTTCTCTGACAAGTGATTTGTGCATTTTTAAAAATTGAAGAAGATGACAGCACGATATTTGTGTTTTTATGCTATTACAATTTGGATACCTTACTGGATGTTATTAGACACATATTTTTGAAATAAATACATTCTCTTTAGCAAAAAGTTACTTCCTGTATAATATTTGTGAGGAAATTGTTTAATTTTATTTGTATTTCAAAGTTGCCAGAGTATATTTCTACTCAAATGCATAGAAATTGTGCGTTTCAGGTCAAAATTGCATTGAGAAAGTTATGTTATTTAGTTGCAGTGTCTAGTCTAGAACTGCCTAAAGAAAGCGTTCTGCAGATGTTAGAAGTAACTGATAGCGAGACAACTGAGGTTGAATCGGTCGACAGCTATTACGATTATGAACATGAATTGTCTGGAGAAGAGAAAGGAGACAAAATTACCCGTAGTTCTAATAAACGTGACGTGGGCCTGTTTTGTGATTATGACCCTGCTTAGCGTTCTGGTAGAAGTTCAGACATGCCAACACAGCAGGGAATAAAGACAACAGAATTTACAGCTCCACGTGGAAGAAGCTAAAGTGGACAGTACCCGTAAGAACACAAGATGTTTGCAGCAAATATCGTCATGGAATCAAGGGGCTTCAAACCAGGGGATTTCATAACATACAAAGACGTCAAGAGAAACTGGATACAGACAAGATAACTGAAATCCGTCAGCTTTGGGAAATGTTCGTCCTGACTTTTCATGACTTTTACAGATATAGACATTCCTAAACAATAGTTCAGTAGCTGGTACCTACATGTGGAACATTTTCTTTGTGTCTTTACATCCCAAGTATGCCCGGAAAATAAGGTATAAAAATTTACTGTGTGTGCAATACTGAAACATCATGTTCGTCCAGTGAAAAAAAAAACAACATGTTTGTCAGCACGTGTTGAATGAATGAAGCAATGTAAAAAATCTGGTAAAGTGACTTGTAAATCCATGGTCAAATAAGGGAGGAAATCCAACTATGGTGATTTATTTCACCAGCACCGGACTCACCCAGAGTTGCGTCTTTAGATAGCATCAGTTGTTGGTATAATGACAAGGTGCAAATGGGGTATCCATAGGTAAATGGATGAGAGTGTTGAGTGATCAGAAAATGCGTAGATATAAAGAAAATGTAGGAAATAGAAAAATAAATTTGAGTGGAATATTTCGTAGTACACAATTGTTTCACACTATATGTATGTATATACAGGGTGGGCCATTTTAATTAATCCGCGGAAATATCTGAAAAATGATAAAACATAGAAGAAATGTTTCAAGTACACGTTATATATTGCTAAGGGGGAAACCCAATTCCGCCAAAAGTACCCCCTCTCCACCCCCCTAAATGGGGGTAACGGGGGGTAACTTTGAAATGTCAAATGGGAACATGGGTCGAGTAATACCTCGTTCGAAAGGTCTTGGAAAACTAAGTAACGCTGTACCAAAAGATGTTCCATATTGTGCACCGGTTTCAAAATGGCCGCCATAATATGGTTCGGAAACTCCAGTACCCGTAGTGTGAAAACCATGGAAGGTAAATGAATAGAACAAAATTGAAATACGTAAATATCATAGGGCATATCGAACGGTGTGGTCCCTGTGATCCCAGTGGCCTCCCTAAAGGGATCTTGGGGGCTAACTTCAAAATTTCAAATAGTAACATGAGTCGAGTGGTACCTCGTTCGATAAATCTTGCAAAATCTAACATATTGCAGGAGAAAACGATTGATGTGAAATGGCAGTGTTCTCAAAAGGCCGCCGAAACATAGTATCCGTGTCAGAGAAAAGGTTTAGTACCCGTAGTATGAAAGCGATTGGAGATAAATCAACAGAAGAAAAACTGGAGTAGCTAACTGACGTAAGGCACATCGAGAGGTGTTGTCGGGGTGACTCCAAGGGCCAACTGAAAGGTATCCGGGGCCAACTTGAAAATGTCAAATAGCAGCTTGAAGCGAGTAACATCACGTTACATAGACAAATTAATATCAAACAGCTTCTGTAAGAAAATTTTCGACATGAGACACCGTTTTCAAAATGATCGCAAAGACATGGTGACTGTGTCTAAGAAAACATCTAGTGCCCATAGTATGAATACGGTTAGACATAAATGAAAATAACGAAAATTAAATAGGAAAACTACGGAGGCGTTCCAAGGCTCGAGAATAATACAACAGAGATAAAAATATTAAAGTAAAATTGCCATAATGTATAGAGAGAAATCCAAGTCCTGCAAAATAATCTCTCCCTGCGCTCTGTATGTGAGTGGGGTGGAAAGTAAAGTGAAAGTTCAAACGAGAGCTCTACTTTAATTCGTAAATTAAGGCTAACCTTACAAATAGGTATGGTGTGGTTGAAACATTTGTTTGTGAGGATGACGCTGTAGTGACTAAAAAAAAAAAGATTCTTTTATGCAATGCGTGCTGGTTATTCAGAAAGCATTTCGGGGATATACGTACACACCGTTTCGTCCCTCAAGCTCACAATATGACATGAATGCTAATAGTTAATCAAAATGTAACTGTGGCCATCCGCGTTAACTTAGTGCACCAATTCTCTATGCATGAAGTCTGCCTTCCAAACAGCATTGGGTAGGTCAAGCGTACGCCCGAACCGTTGTCCGGTCAGACATTGAATATTTGAAGTTAGCCCACAAAACCCCTTCACGGAAACCGCTGGGATCACAGGGACCACATCATTCGATATGCCCTATGATATTTACGTATTTCAATTTTGTTCCATTCATTTATCTTCCATGGTTTTCATACTACGGGTACTGGAGTTTTCGAACCATATCATGGCGGCCATTTTGAAACTGGTGCACAATATGAAACATCTTTTGGTACAGCGTTACTTAGTTTTCCAAGACCTTTCGAACGAGGTATTACTCGACCCATGTTCCCATTTGACATTTCAAAGTTACCCCCCGTTACCCCCATTTAGGGGGGCGGAGAGGGGGTACTTTTGGCGGAATTGGGTTTCCCCCTTAGCAATATATAACGTGTACTTGAAACATTTCTTCTATGTTTTATCATTTTTCAGATATTTCCGTGGATTAATTAAAATGGCCCACCCTGTATATATATATATATATATATATATATATATATATATATATATATATATATATATATATATATAGATAGATAGATAGATAGATATAGGTAAGTGTGTGTGTGTGGTAGGAAACCACGTAGTTCTAAGCATAAGAATAAAAAATATTTGTATTTATTATATTATTCTAGTAAGTAAATATATATAGTGTTAATGTTTACTACATTATAGTAAATAAAATAAAGCAACTGTATTTAACAATATAATAAAATAAAACCTAATAAAAAGTGCCTACTAACAACGTTATTGGTTGGGGTCCGCACGGCCCCCAGATTGACATTGACGTAATGCTTTGAAAGGTTGAGGTCATAAGGTTAACTGATAAACAAAAACTCCCACAAAATACCAAGTACTCGATGTTTTTATGCTCTACATCCTGTATGAGTAAAATGGACTTACCTTGCCACTTTGTGTTATTAAATATATTGTCATTTCTATGGTTGACCGGAATAGTCTTTCTTATTCCCCCAATGCAAGTTGTTGGTACAAATACTCAAAGTTACTACCTTTTACTAAATATGGGTTAACTTCTCGTTCTTCTAGCAGCAAAAAACCTCAAGCGGTGTTGTACCGCTTGCTGCCAAAAGTCATGTTATAACATCTTAAGTTGGGGGGCGCGGTGGCTCAGTGGTAGAGCGTCCACCTCTGGTGCTTGGGGTCCCGGGTTCGATCCCAGCCCCCGCCAAGTGAACTTTGTGGTGGACAAACACCGTGCCCGTGGGTTTTCTCGGGGTTCTCCCGTTTGCTCCCACTTTCTTCATTCCACCATTTCACTCATCTCTCATAATCACCGTCTCCTTTAGCCTAACCGGCATAACCGTGGGACGTAAAACTCAAAGATTTCATTTCATTTTTACATCTTAAGTTGTACGAACGTAACTTGGCATTGTACATCTCATTTGTTATTTTCTGGTTATCTTTTTAAATTAGTGTTTTTTTTAATAAAACTAAAGATGAAAATTATTTCTTTAACTATGCAATCCCTCTGTTCTTTGAGTCAGAATGCAATCGTCATAGGTTACCTGGTATTCGTTCCTCAGTACATACTCTTTCTCTCAGATACAGTGTCTTTCTGCTATTGAGCCTATTGGTGCACTTTCTCATCATCTTCGAACCAGTAAAGATAACGACGTACCTAGTACAGAGGCTTAAATGAAGGTGGGCTACTAGTATCATACTAGTATCATCCTTGACATGCTGGGTGAAGGATAAACCGGTATTTACAAAAACACGAAACCTCAAAAAAGTTTACATCCACAACTGTAACAATATATATATATATATATATATACGTGAAACATTTGTTTACTACGTTACATTCTGCTGAAATTCACTTTTACTACATTTCCAATTTTTTTTACATACATTTTATTGTAACATAGTTTTCTCAGAAATCACCATCACAAACGTTACACAGATTTTTCAAGTGTTCCCGGAATGCTGCATTATACCAATTAGTTCATAGTGTTTTACCTACTTCTTCGCTGACGTAGATTGCATACCCGCTTCTGTCGTCTACTATTATAAAGCGTCCTTCACTGTACCAATAGTATTTACTTTTTGTGAGCTACCGAATTTCAGGACACGTCTGGATTTGCTTTGCCATCAATGACGTCGAAGGTTCTTCAGGAATATTCTTCTCTTGTGAGTTCTGGTACCATTAAATTGTGGGAACTTTCAGTCCAAAAGCACTATCGAAGCAATTCCTGCACAATTGATTACATTGAATATAGAACCATACGCTAACCTGTGTCTATTTTTTACAATTACAAAATCTGCAGAGATGACTGAGTGTATGCATACCTACTTAGTATAATTATACGTTTTGTGATAAAAATCGTGTTTGTTATTTTTGGAAACTACAGTCTTATCATTATGGATTGAAGACAGCAGTATGACTGAACTATTCGTCTGGACATAGCAGTAGGACATAGCTGGCGACGCACAGAAGTGACTATCATCCAATCACAAAAGTGACATATTTTTTGATTGCTCGCAGATTTCAACCATTTTGCTAGGGATATCCCTTTTCACTTTGTCATTCCGGGCTCGATGCTTGCAAAATATTTGTCTATGGTTATATTCTTTCGTTCATTTAACAATGGTTTAACAAAGAACTTTACAAAGTCTCTTATTTTCCCTCTTTTATATCATACTTGCTCACCAACATTTATTTATCCATATACTGTATTTGCCCCTCTGCGCCATATAAAAGCATGACATCCTTTGGATCAACACATACCTAAATGCGTTTTGGTTCTTAAATGTTCTTATAATTTCTAAATATAAAAGCGTACAACAACAAAATTGTTATGAGTGAATTAAAAACATCTTAGAAAGAGATGTCCTGAGTCATAGACAAGAATATGTTACAAACAGAGAAAATATGTTAATATAATGAAGCCTGGGGTCCGTGGGCATCATAAGGTTTAGTCAAACGTGGGTACGCCAAGCAAGGAAAATATCACGTTCACATATATACTACTCTCAGTATTTGCTTGCTACACTCAACTTCGTTCGATATTTTAATTTTGAGTATTTCGCTATCGTTAAGCATCTTCAGTTTTCGGAACGTTTTGTATTTTCGGTACACCTCTAGTGTTCAGTATTCTAGTGTTTATTTTTCTGTTACTTTCGGCGTGTTTTGTATTTTGCTTTACAATATTTTTGTATATTTTCAATTTCCGCTATTTTCGGTTTTTGCTCGTGTTCGGTATTTCAATTTTATCGTATTCGGTATATCGTATTCGGAAAAAGCCGAGACCCTGTATTTATATCTCAATATCAAGAACTACTTGTTCGTACTGTTGCCCTTCCACGTTATTTTCTCATTTGATTCAAGTATTGGAAATCTTTCTATGAGAAATAATAAAAATATTGCGTGCACTAGAGGGCATTTCCTGAAACTTTTTTGTGGCAGGTGTGTTAAGTATACTTATTTCTTTTGGTATTACATATGCGAAACGTGTGCTTCTAATACATTTTTACAAAGGAATGTTTGATCCAAAAGTTCATATTTCCCAAGACTGGATATTAATTTGATATTTCGTTGTTTAGTTGTGGTAAAATTTCCCGTCGCGACAAATTTTGTGTGTCCTATATCACCGAAACGGGAACTTCTAGACACTTTCCCTACTCTCAAATTGTCTCATTTATCATCATCTATCAGTAATCGGACTTTATCCCCATTTCACCGTAATACCCTGTGTATATATAATAAGAATATTACCTACCATTTGCGAATTATTGCAAAGTATACGGGAGGAGACATAAAATAAATGTACTTTTTATTTGACAGAAAATAGTATAAAGAAAGTTTTATTTGGATCTTGTATAGATACAGTATGGCGCTAAATTCGTTGTACAAAAGCACAGATAAAACAAACAAACAAGTTCCTATAAGCATAGGGCGTAAACCACATCGTTTACGTCTTTTAGGCTGCCAAAAACATGAAAAAATGAATTCAATAGTTCCAAAACTATGCGACCTACTGCAGACGGGACAGGACTTCACTTCGGAACTAGTATGTGCTCTATCCAAAAATACATCTTTTAGAATCCCAAGGTACTCACACAACAATTTTCATGGATGTAGTTGGAGAGTACTTTATATCATAGACCCGTAGTGAAACTCCTTCTATAAAAATTGTTGTGGAAGCACCTCAGGATTCTGAAACATGCATTAATGGATAGGGAACATACTAGTTCCTAAGTGAAGTTTTGACCCGATCAAGGTAGATCCCACAGTTTGGAGCTATGAATCTTTGAAATTCATTTTTTCATTATGTCGACAGCCTTAAACACGTAAACGATGGGGTTCCCGCAGTATGTTTATTAGAACATTTTGTTTGTTTTACCCTCAGGAATCACTCCTCTGCTTTTGTCCAACGAATTTTCCGTCATACTGTATATATATATATATACATATATATATATGTATATTATGTATATATATGTATATATATGTATATGTATATATATGTATATATGTATATATATATTAGAGTGGTAACGAAAATTCACTTTCGCATCCTCAATGGTGTCAAGGTCAATTGTATTTCTTTTTATCGCAATTGTTTACTGCAAAAATTTTGAAATCACTGAAAATCACTAAAATGTGAAAATCCACACACAAATACAATGAAATTCAAAAAATACGTTTGGAAACATCTTTTAGCAATACTTATGTTTTATGATGTTTATTGTTTTTAGTATCTGAGTTCGCGAAAAAAAAGTCAACACGAGAAACAAAGTAATTGAGTTCGCGAAAGTATAGTCAACACTAGAAACAAGAAATGCTTTGACTGAAAATGAATTAACTTAGGGAGAAAATTTATTTCCGTGTTTGTCTGCAACTTGAAGAAGAAATTGGATCCGGTCTTCCTGATTGGTGAGATCATTTGGGACATCCAGAGGTTTTAGACAGTCTCAAGTCTGAAGTAAACTATCGTTAGTTTCCCATATTTCAGGGCTTTCTAATAAAAATCCATGTAGGTCTCCAATGCTTCAAACATCTTTCTGGTGTTCCTGGAAACGAAGTCACTAAGTTCTTTACCCTTCGTGGTCTCCTCATATCGTAAGCGTACGAGTTCTTTTTGACTTACATCTCTAAATAACGCTGTAACCAAGCCTATCTCTAGGCTGCTGTGACTTGAGGATCAAAGGAATTGTGATCAATAAGTGGTTCGTTCTTATATCACAGGTGCTGTGAAAAAATGTGAATTGCTGCTTCTGCAATTTTTGCATAACATCATTGTAGAAACGAATGTTTTTTAAGGGATTCAGCTTCGTTGGAGTTCAAAGTACAAGAGAAGAGGAATATAATACTTTCAAATAAACTCCAACGAAAAATATGTTTGCAATCACAAAGTCTATTCAGCTTACGAGATTTAAAGTGAAACTATGATCGCAAATTATTATCTTCAGGCAATAAATATATTTCACCATCCATCGCGCAGATTAGTAGCCCCAGGAACGTGGAATGTGATACCATCTGTAAGAAGTTTGCGAAGAAATATGAGAGCAAGTTGCATTAATTCCCTGTAATCATCTCTGCGAAGAGAGTGCGTCAATTACTATTTGAAGAAAGATATCAGTTCATACTTTACTAGTGCCAAAACCTCTTCGACAAGTTTTATATATCTATTGTCCTGACTTCCGATATCAGACTTCAGCTTCTCAATTAAGTTCCATGCCTCAGACAACCGTTGAAAGAGTTTTGCGTTTTGACCAATTGAAGCACCGAAAACCATGTCGAACAATCTCGCCACTATTAGTTACATTATGTGCTGTCTACAAGGGACTCAGATCAAATTCTTTTGCATTTTTTCTTCCAACAGTGTAGAAGCTCCATTTTGTGACCGATAGTTAAATGCTGTTCTGACAAATCACATAAAATGCACACGCGTCATTAAGTTCCAATTCTTCAGCAATTACCACCGATTCTCTCCAAAATTTATATCTAGAAAATAAACTCAACTCAGAGATAATGTGCATCAACGAGTTCTCCTTGGAAAGAACAGAAATATAGCGACCAAAGTGTTAATACAATTACATTCTGAGAATGTATTCATGATTCCTATAGTAAATTTCACATTTTATATTGTTTTCTAATGTCAAATAATTGTAATAAATGCTGGTTTGTGAAGAAAATACCAGATCAAATGAGAAAGTCAAACTCCCAATGCAATATAGTTATTACGCACTCTGTACCTGAGACTTCTAAGCATACAAGGGCGCCGATTTTTCAATAAATTTGGGGGGGGGGCATTCAGATGTAGAAGGCATATATGAGGATTTTAAGACAAATTTCATTCAAATAATGCCAAATATTGTATGTTCATAAAAACAATGAGGGGGCCACACAAGCTGTTGGGGGGGCGGACCCCTGGATCGGCGCTCTTGTAAATATATCACTACCTAACTTTACAATAAGTCGTGAATTGATCTGGAGGTCATACGTATAATGTAAGTGTGAAAACTGTACCTCAAAGTTAAAGAGTTGGACTTACCTAGGTGAAGACACGCTGATTTTCGCATGCGATATTTAAGTAAAGTAAGGGTAGCTATAAGTTTGAGCGCGAGAGGTAACCTTTAAATATTCTTCTTCTTCTTCTTCTTCTTCTTATTATTATTATTATTATTATTATTTATTATTTATTAATATTTAAGTCAGTGTTGTGTATAAAATGTTATGTATATTTACTAATACTTCCAGTGATATAAACGATACCAGAAGAACTGTGGAACGCAAAGTAGTCTCTACATATCATACAGAAGACTTTATGAGAATTACGATGTATTTTCCTAAACCGACGTCTAAGGTAAGTTTATACCAATTATAAAATAAACATAGACAATTTCAGATTTCAAGCCATATAGATTATTAGGATAGAAAATTATTACTTACTCTTGTGATTTTATTTTGTAAAATATTTAAGTATTTATTTATTTAGTTAGTTATTTAAGAATCACCACATAAGCTCAGAGGTCATTTCATACTGGATATGTAAGAACAACAAATATAATTGTGGAATGGATTAGGGAAGGTATCGGACATAGCCTGTTTGGTTGATAACATGCCGGCACTTGTTTGTAGGACTGAGGAAAACGTTGGAAACATAGGTGTACTGAATAGAGATCGAACTGCATATTATATTTTTCCAGGACAGTATATTCAATATTCAGAGTAGAATTATTACTCACCAATAAGTGACGTTGTGCTGTGGTTACTAATGAAACATGATCTTCTGAAATACGAACATAATTATAATGTGATTTAGGATGATTTTATTTAGGGAAATTCAACCTTGTAGATTTTTGTAAGAAATGTCATATAATATTTATTATTATTATTAGTGATAACATTGTGAAAACTGAATAAAATCGTCTACCTAATGTTTGAAAATTCATTCAGAAAACTCCCTCCTATGTATAAACAATTTATTGTAGATTTTTCTGAAGGCAGGAGTTATGTGATATTGCCAAGTTATTAACAAAATATTTATTTGTGAAATATGAACAATATGTGCTGTGTCGTTCTTCCCGAAACTAACTCAATCCCAAGAACAAAATACATGCTTTCTTCTGTATGCACAGGTCAATATATTAACATATTTATCGTTAAATTCAATAAGGAAACTGAAATATATTGATGCTCCTCATATTAAGGTAGCATCGCTTATATATGCGTTAACATTTTTAATGTTTATAAAACAGTTATCCTCTTAACACATTAAATACAGTTGGGGTTTCGTTATCCGAGCTAATGCGGACCGTATCTAACTTAAATAAGCACAGTTTGACACGGATGCATACATAGAAAACTTTGTACTGTATTTATTGTTGTGTATTAATTATTTCTCTTTATTAGATTATTCATTGTTATTGTATTTATTATTTTTATTGTCTATACAGTACAGTACAATACAAAGTAGAAACTGGATGCAATTAGCTAAGGATAGAAGTCAGTGGAGAGCTTTTGTGAACGCGGTACTGAACCTCCGGGTTCCATAGGCCATAGAGTTAGTTAGTTATACAGTACAGTACTTATAATTATACATACTTAAATAAGAAACTAGCAATAATACAGTAAATAAAATGCGGTTTGATACTGATACGGAACACAGAATGGCGTACTAATACAGAACACAGCACAAATAAAATACTCTTTAGTTAACACTCAGATCCCTATTTTCTAAAGTTCTTCATAGCATTCTGTTTCATTAATCTGTCTCGTTTTTGGCGCCTACATTGCACAGAAAAAGCAACATCATAACGTCAGCTGGTGCCGTGTCGTCTTGCTGTTCGTTGTAGAACATTGCCTTCTCAAATTGAAATTCAAGATTTCAACAATTACAGTTCGCTACCATAACTAAGGTAATGTCGAAGAGAGTTGTCGTCTTTACGAATGTTTTATGTTTGTTTTCTTGCTGAAACGAAACCCTGCAAATTGTTTACAGTGGCAACCGGATTTCTTTTTAATCGTTTGTTTGCATTAAGCTGGAATAATACGGAACCTTCATTAATCGGAAACTCGGATAATCCCGACTCCACTGTACCTTTGTTTCAGACCAGCTACAAAGTCGTCACAAATTATGTACTACATTTAAGGTCCGTCGGATGAATACTTTTATTGCGTGAACAATAATTCGTCATTCTGTGGGAAGATGGTCACAATCGGACCAATTATAATTATTACATTTTTGCTTCTAAATCATTATCTTCTTTTTATGATGCAGTAGTATTATCTGAATTATTTTTGCAATTCAAAACGTAAAGTTACCTTACACGGTGTGCGAGATTTCCTCCATTGGTATATTTGGTAATAGTTCAGCAGGCTCAAACAGTGTTCCTACTCTAGAAATGCATTTATTAATAACAGTATCAAACTTACACATCGTTATTCACTGTAATCGCAAAATTACAAATTGTGTACATAATAACATATTTGGACCAAGATTTTCTTCTCTTGCAGATTTACATCATGTCTCCTTATGAACTTCCCAATCAAAGAAGTACATTCTATCCTTATATAAATCATAAGCAGGATCCAAACATCATTGGGACGACATTTGAAATTATTCCAACTGTTAGTTCTGAGTCCATTAGGGCATTAACTGTGAGGCAACGGAAATGTGTCTTTAGAGATGAAGTAAAATTGCCTTTAAGTAGTTTTTACTCCCCAGTAGCCTGCGAAAGTAATTTTAAATATTTAGAAGCATTGAAAGCATGTCGTTGCTACTTACCAGGATTTTTCAATACAGGTAAGCTTTAAAATGTTGCAAGAATATGAAAATTTCATTAAATTTTCTGAATCTAGTATTTGAATTTATTTCTTGAAGTAGCATTAAATCTTGGTTTGTTTCAACTTAAAAATAGCTCTAATGTGATTAAACGTTTTGATTCCTTTTAGTTTATGCTTATTCGGGCTTACAAATTATTAAATCCTGAATGAGCAAGGTTTGCTCCCATTGATATTGACATGAAGTCTTAAAAAAAGAAAGATCTTTCCGTCAGTCAGTCAAGTGAAATTTGAGTGATGTTCAAGTAAGCAATGAATAAATTTCAAATTTTTATATACGACAACAAAAAGAACGAAGTATTTGATAGTGCGTAAGTTTATTTCGTTTTAAATTCGAATATAAACTTTTTGACAAATCAATAAAGGTACTAGAGTAACTACAGCAGTGAAAATACTTTTAAGGGGTTGCGTTTTACACATTAAGGACAGCTATAGTAAGGGGAATCCAAACTGTTTTATACAGTACTTTTGGTTAAAGCTTTAGACTCGCGCAAAGGAAAATATTCAATTAAAATTCGAAATTATTTTTAAATGGTTGTTTATCGAGTATGTTTTCCTTTTGGAACTGTGATTATATTTAAAATTGGCGCATTATATATATGTTGATGATAGGTAACACCAGCCAACAGTGAGCCCCTTCGTGGCTAAGCGGTTAGCGTACGCGCCTACGGCGTGGGAGATCCGGGTTCGATTCCCGACGGGAGCTCATGTGGTTCGGATTGCACGTTAATCAGTAGGTCCACGTCTCATATAGCCTCGCTGCTGAACGGGACGCTAAACTCAAAAAAAAAAAAATCCAACCCAACCAGCCAACAGTAAAAATGCTTCGGAGATAAAAGTAATGAATCTAGACTAATTTTAATGTGCTGATAACCAATATAAAATAAGGGTTTGATGATTGTTCTGGTTTCAAAGAAATACATTATCCAGCAAATATGCCCCGGAGCGCAAATTAAGAGCTTTTGGCAACATGAGGTGTCTCTTTGTTTCAACAAACTTCCGTTATCTGTCACTTAGGTTTATTGCTATCCTTATCGCCTGCACTCCATCGCTGACAATGCAACATCAACCACATCACGGTTTAGTTTGTATTCAAGAGTTTGACTGAGAAAACGTATTCTGTAAAATTATTTTGTAGTTTTCGGACATAGTCGTGGTGAGATATTGATTTAAAATGTGGTGTTATTTATTTGTAATGGTTATATAGCCGTATTGACCAGAAAACATGTCGTGTAAACGTGTTAACAATGAGGACAACCTTTGTTACATTTGCAGCAAAGTAACATTTGCCAATCGAAAACGAAATTTCACGCACATCATGAAGAAAGCCTATCACTTGTAGTTTGGCTGTAAAGTGGGAGATATGGACAAAAACCGGGCACCACATATATGTTGTAATACTTGTTTTACAAACGTGCATAACTGGCTACATGGGAAAAGCCCATGCATGGCTTTTGCAGTTGCAGTGATTGCAGTGATGTGGAAAGAGCCGACAGATCGTACTTCAAACTGCTATGATCCTAAAATTAAAAAGATAATCATTGCTTATCCCAATATTCCTTCAGTTATTCGTCCTGCGTCTCATTCTGAAGAACTAAAGGTTTCAAAATCTACAGTGTTACTTCCGACGAAGAGCAAGAGGAAGACAAAGTTGACCCAGGTGTGTCAAATCGTGTTGCAGATTCTTAGTCATTCACTCATCCTGACTTGAACACTAGCATATCATTATCTGTTCACCATATCGTCACTCTAAATGATTTAAATGCCATTATAAGTGGCTTGGGGTAGTCAGAAAGTGGCGCCAAACTATCGACATCCAGTGTCAAACAATTGGGAGCTCTTTGTGAAGAGGTTAGTATGTTCATGTATTAGATAGGTCAGAAGCACCTATAAGAGTATTTTCAGTGGATATTGGCATAGTATGTTGTACAAAATATTGCTACTTTTACGCAATGAGATGGCCATGATATGGCTTCCTACTATGTGAGAAACAAGAAAAGATTTTCAACACCATAATCCTTTGCAGACAGGTCTTATGAGTAAACTTAACATAGAACATAATTACGATGAACGGCGAATGTTCATAGACGCATCGAAACTAAGTTTGAAATCTGTATTAGTGAACAATGGGAAGGTGATGCCATCAATCCCAATTTGTTATGTAGTGCGCTTGAAAGAAACATACGCTAGCATGGAAAAAGCTACTGAAGGCCATAAATTATAACGGATCTAATTTGAATATTTGTCCTAGCGATACTGCTTTGCCAGCAGCTCGGCTACACAAAATATTGCTACTTTTACGCAATGAGATGGCCATGATATGGCTTCCTACTATGTGAGAAACAAGAAAAGATTTTCAACGCCATAATCCTTTGCAGACAGGAGCAAAGAATTATTAATGTATTCCTTTGATACACTTCAATAAATTTTCACTTATTCCATTATATATTAAATTAGGTCTAATCATAAACTTCGTTAAACGTATGAACCAATCAGGTGTTTCCTTCAAATATATTATGCGAAAACATACACAAATTACTGAAACTAAAATCAGTGAGGGAATACTTATTGGCTGTTATATTCGACAACAATGATTCCGAATTTGGTGCAGTGATGGAAGATAGGGAAAAACTTGCATGGGAGTTCCCCCGAAACCTTTTGACAAAAGTTGGAAATTTAGCCGTCTGAGAATTACAAGGAACTCATGGAGCACCCAATATCATCCTATCCCTGTATAATAGGAGTATAACATGTAAATGGAGTATAATATGTCAGTAAAACGCACGTTTTAATCCAACATACATACAGGTGGGGAACATTTAAACCAAGTCATTTCTACAATGGAGAAACAATATCAGGGCATCTGGAAAAAATCTGTTTCCTGATTATTGTTGGACAATTACAACATATGTTCCAGAATCATAATACATGCGACAGGGAAGGAGGCGACTTCCAATTCATATATAATTTTAATTTCCTATTAACCCTTTTTATATTCTTTGTGACAAACACTGCTCCACGCACATGGATCATAAATTATCATACCATAAATCTTATATTTTCTTTAAATGACTCTTTGGTTCTTATATAGAGTGCATAAAGTTATAACAAAATGTATTTTCCTCTCTTGAAGTACGAATGCCACTTTATATATTTTAATTTTGAATTTCACTGTCCCTATATGATATTTGACATTGTCAAGCAGGATTGAGAAAAGTGTGGATATTACAATGATCTCTGCACCCGTATCAGCTATGAACCTCAGTATTATATTTGGGTACTTTTAGCCGGGGGCGCTATTCTTAAAAAAGGGATTGTTTGGACTGAATATTCCCAGTTTTATTCCGAATTTCCCTTTTCTCGTACGTAACATACACCCACATTCCCATGGTGCCATATGGAAGCATATATTATTCTCATGAGAATGAGGTATAAGTCATGATACGCAGACGAAAAGTACTGTTTATATTCTTTTAGCTTTCTATCCCCCTTTTCCTATGTCAAATTTGGTGTTGCAGGCAGGAATGAGAAATATTTCTTTCCTCATAAGTATTGCAGATATTATAGCGAAACGTAGCACATGTATTACGTATGAACCACAGTAGTTTCGAAGGTGTATTATATTTCGGTATTTGTAGCCGTACCCGCTTCATGGGTGTTAATTTTTTTTAAAAAAAATACGGAATATTCCCAATTTTATCTAAAATTTCCCTTTTTGTACTTCATATGCGCATGAGTATAGAACCAAATCCTAGCTGTTTTTTTCCTGAAGCGAATGACATATAAACGATGATACTCGGCTTAACAACACTGAAGTAGTACCTACTTAAGTGAAATTCAAAATAGAAAATACGATAATCTGTAGGTGTTAACACTATGTAACGCATAGTTCTGTCGATTACATTCACACCCGAATGAATTAATCATTTTTGTGGAAATTTTCGTATTCAGTATCCTCATTTACATGATAATATGTAATTTTCATTTCTGAAGCATGAAAAGTATAAAAATCTGTTGCCCAGTGTGATTGACGTAATTTAATACTTATGCCATTATTAGATGTCTCTCTGCATTCGATGGCATATATCATTGATATGAATGATCTCTCACACATTTGACTCATATCTATGTATTTTTTTCTATGATAGAAATCATAGCTTTTTAACGTGTTACAACATTTTTATCCCATTTATAATGGAACGAAATATTACAACATTCTTGTTTATAGAAAGCAAGGTTAAAAGTATTTATTAAAGCAGTAAACGTAATAAATTATTGTGGTTAATATTCAAAACCTACCTTGTATCTTCCTAACAAATGTGAATTGTTAACAATTTAGAATTTTTCTAATTTATTTTCCATTAATATGATACAGAGGTATATAATTTCAGGTACATACGCAGAGTGTACTATAGAAGGAGTATACTGCTATGTGAACTACCTTGGTAAGTTGCAAAGAACAAATTCCTAAATCCATTTTAATTATATAAATGACAAGAATATCACTTCCTACTAAGTCTATCTAATTTTCTTTTGTAAAAAATGTACCGTATATATTTGTAAAATTTTACTTTATACATGTTCGGATTTAAATCAAATTTAAGCAAACACATAATTCGAATTAAAAGCTTTACAATTTTACTAATATTTTACTAGAAATAAGACACCCTTATGAACTTGTACACGCCTTCAGTTCAAGTTATATGTACACAGACACTAGATCATTACTTAAACGAACAGAGTGCGCATTAGAATTTAATGTCACGTTAAGATTTAAAAATAATTTTGTTTCCACTGAAAAGTTGAAGAATATCGGTTCAGTGGAAAACAGTGACGAGAGAATTCCATTGATAATTTTAGCTTCGTCGCTTTTATGCACATTACATGTTATTGTGCCATACGAAATATTAGCTTCTCTGTGATGAATTTCTGAATATGTAAGCATTATGATAGTTCGAGTTCCATATTAAACTTTAGCTCACACAACAGGAAGAGGCTATGGATAATTTTCTCGTCGAGTTAGAATTCCGTGAACACACACACACACACACACACACATATATATATATATATATATATATATATATATATATATATATATATATATATATAATGTTCGCTTTGGCTGCTAGTATTCTTGCAACTGTGAATCCATGTGTATTGAAAGTCCTAATTGAAAAATTTCTAATCTCATACCGCATCTACGTTTCATATTGTTCCGGGACATTAAAAACAACATATTTCCTAGCCGTTTATAAATTTGACTTAAGAAGACTTAATAAAAGATAACCAACAGCAATCCTTCTTATCAAAGAAAAGAAAACATTGACTGATTAGGAAACTTGAGAAAACAAAGTTTATGCAAAATATGATGGTATAATTATTGTGAATCTGGATGTACTTTTGTAAGGATAGTATATTAGGGAATATTCCATGTAGAAAACCTGATCAAAAATAAATGCTCAGATATAAATTAACATAAACAATAAGGTTATTCTGAGTCCGAAATGGAGTTGAGGTGCTATATATTATTTCACAGTTATATGTGTAGCAAACGTAAACTGTGACACTCACAATACATGATACTTTACGTTCTTCGAAATCATGAGTTCTTTTATCTGAGATTTCCCAACGTTTCCGGAATCCAATATATGCACTCCATATTATCTGAGATTAAATGTTACATTTAACTACTTTTCTTAAGGTTCGCTGTGTAGCTTGCTGTAATATGCTTGAGGCAGTTGTGCGAGTAATGCGAATTCTTTAGAGAAGTCATCCTACGTTCCATTTTGTTAATTAAATATATATTAATATGGGAATTTGACAGAATATTATTAATCAAATGTAATTATATTGAATATGATACCACTGAATTCTTCTTCAAAAATATTTTGTAAATTCTAAGTTACAACTACTTATAACGTTCCCTAAATTTTTCTTTGCTTTCAAGTATAACAGATTTTAAGAAATAGTAACTTTGTATAAGAATTGAAAATAACCCAATGTTTTAATAATCGTTGAGCTAGATTATGAAAACTACATAATTATAATTCCAATATTTGATACGAATGCTCTTAATATTGAAAATTGGACAACAGCTCGTTGCAATGTTCTTTATTGGAACTTCACAACTGAACGCTCATTGTATAATATCATAGGAAAATTTATTGGACTTATAAAATACTCTTTGAGCATTAAATTTTCGGAAAGTTCCCTTCAACTCGGTGCACTAGTATGCAAGTATACCTCTCGTATACCTAGTTTGCAAGGAACAAAATTCATATCTACATCCTTGCAAAATTTTCTTGACAATTATTTTACATGGCTTTTATCCACTAGGGAATTATAAAGTGCCCCTACGTTCTTAAAAGTTTTATCCTTCCTACTAGGATCTTCATGAGCTTTTGGAAGCACTTTAAAATTACTGTGTTGTTAAAATGCCAAATCCCGGCAATATTATTTTTAAAATATCTGATCCAATTTAAGTTTTCTTTTCATATTCCTACCTCACTGAAAGGTATTGCTGGCAATCAGAATTTGTGGGATAAAACTTTGAATGTGTAAACTGGAGCTTATCTTAAAAACTTAAGACAATAGGCGCTGAGGAGTAATAGTGTGGCACACTCTATTATCTTGCCCTACTGTTGGTGTAATAGCACGAGAGAGTGGTTATTGAAGAATGTATTGTGCATGAATAACTTATTAGAGCATTTATATGCATAAAAGTTAGTTCCGGTATATATTTTGTGTCCAATGTATTTTGAAACTTTTCAAAATGTGGTACTACTATCTACACATAATTCTGAATATCAGGAAAGGTAAAATATCTTTATTTTTTTCAATTTTGCTTGTTAACGAAAGTGTATTTCTCGTTTATGTATATATTTTCTTATAATTTAATATTCACTATAATATATTTTATGTGTAATTTCAAACCTTTTCATTTCGTTCGTACACACATTGTGAAGATAATTTTGTTTCTCCAGACAGTACGTTTTGATTTAAGAATAGAAAATTGTTATATTGTCTATGAAATAGCCCATAGTAAACGGTATAGATATTTTAGAAAAGATAATAAGAAACGATATTGGAAATTCTCTTGTAGAAAAAAATGAAGTTGTGCTATACAAAATTTATAACACTGTATAAAATATTTCCTGGACTTTTCGTTTATAACTATTTTGAGCAGCATTATCGAAATAAATATAAGAACTTCTTTTGTTCATAATATTAAAAAAATAAAAAAATAAATTAAAATAAAAACTAAAAAATAGTGCATTGTAAATAAATGTGAATTGAAAGTGAAGAAAGGACTTTGGAAATAAAAGAGACTCACACTTTCTTTCTTTTTTTTTTTTTTTTTTGTTAATAAGCCCCACCGTTTCCCTTGTTGTCATCTTGAGATGAAAGAACTTCTGTGATGAAACAGCTGCCCGACTGAAGTTCCCAGAATGGTTTTACTTAAATATACACGGCATGTAACTTGAGAATTATGATCATATATGGAACTCAACCATGCTAAAGAGTTCTTGAATACTTACTTTTTTACATAGTGCGAACTCATCCTAAAACTGAAAATACAACTATTTTAATTTTATACAAAATTATATTCCGTATATTGGAGTAAAAATTCAGTGATCAATATTGAACTTACCTATGATGCCTTTCGATTTATGATCTAGGGTTTAGATGTTTAAGTTTTCGTCATCTAACGCCATTTGGCCAGTCATGTTTTTGGAGATTTGGAGATTTGGAGCTCACTCTTCGGGAAAAGGGAAGAAAGAAAGGATTGGGGAAGCAAGCAAGGGGCCTGGGACCTATAAGTTAGGTACCACCCCGACATTTGCCTGGTGTGAATGAGGAAAACCCAGGAAAACATCGTGACAGGGTGACTGGACTGAGAAAGCCTTTTACACATTTTCGACCGTATGTCTCCATGGGGAATCGAACCCAGTCGCTAGAGTGTATGCGACTACGCTATGCGTGACCATTATGGTGTATTTGGATATATTGCTTGTTATTAGTGTTCTGTTTGTTTAGTGGTGCCATCTCTTGACGAGAAGTCGAGCAAGAAATGGAATAAGGAAAAGAAATCAAGGTCAGACCTTTAAAGAGACTCAGGGCTCTGTGTTGCGGTGTGATTGTAGTGGAAAATTCAGTGCACAAATTGACACGTCGCATTTTGAGAGATGACATGACAAATTACTGTGATTCGCGTCAGAAATATATCATTTGTTTAAACTCTGTAATTGAGTACAAATTAACAACAGTTCCTGAAGTAATGTTACTCATTAATAAAAACATGTTACTAGCGAAACTTTAAAATTTTGGACATTTAAGTTATGTGTTTTGCCTTGATTATAAGTACACGCCCAATTCTTGTCAGTCAAGCTTTTGGCCGACTCTTAAAGTGAAGGCGTGACTGACCTCTCGCAGAGTCACACATGAAGTAATAGTTCGCTGATAATGAAACATTTTTGCTTGCTTGCGAGCAAACAAAGCTATATTAGTTTTCAAAGAGACGTTCCTGAACGGTGCAGTTAATATTACAATGTAAAGCTAAACCTTACATTCAACGCTTAAAGCAGTTATAAGAAAATTACAAGCATAGAACTCTTTCATGAAGAGTACAAACCGGGGGTAGGGAAAGTTGGAAGAGGCTTACAAACTTATGAGTACTGAAAACCCGATAGGCAATAGCTAAAATCACCGCAACCATTTCGTTCTTCGAAGCATCCGTTAACGATGCAAATATTTGGCAGGTTTTGTAACAATCTACGAAATTACGCAATGAAGATCTATTGTAAAATATGTTGATATAATTGTGCGTAAAACGAGATATATTGTTTTATTACTCAAAAAATATTAACATGATAAAGCAGTGTTTTTTTCAATGGATCATACTTATTAGAAATTTCCTTCCTCAGTAATTTGCACGTAAAAATAACGATAGTGTTAGTGTATTATAATGAGTATTACCTTTGTTTATGATCTAGCTAATTACTAGACAATCTAACTATTTACAGATGGTGATCAGAAAAATGGAAACACCTGAACGAAATTGCAACTTACCAGATTAATATGGTGTCGGGCCACCTTTCGCCTTCAGAACAGTCTTGATGCGACGCGGGATGGAGGCATAGAAGTCGTGAATGGTAGCAAGTGGAATTTTACACCATTCCTCGTGCAGGGCATCGGCCAGTTCTTTGAGAGAGGATGTAGGTGGAAATCGTCTCCGGAGTCGTGTTTCCAAGACGGACCACAGATGCTAAATTATGTTAAGATCTGGGGATTGGGCGGGCCAGGGGAGGTGTTGAACTTCATCCCGATGTTCCTCAAACCACGCTGCAACAACGCCAGCTGTGTGAATGGTGCTTATTAACCTGGAAGATGGCGTCATTGTCCGCGTAAAAACATCCTGACCGTAGGATACAAGTGATCTCCTAAAATTGCGACATAATCTTTGGCAGTGATTCATCCGCTAAGTTTGACCACAGGACCCAATGAAAACCATGATATGGCGGCCCACAGGATCACCGAGCCGCCACCATGTTTCACAGTTGGGCGGAGACACTGCAAATCATAAGTTTCTTTGAGCGTTCTCCACACATAAACACTTCCCGTGGTTGGGAATAGGGTAAAGGATGACTCATCCGACCATATCACACCTTTGCAGTCCTCAACGGTCCAAGTGGCATGGTCACGGTACCATTTGCGGCGTGCAAAAGCGTTATGGTCCCTGATGAGCGGTTTGGCCCGTGCAACACGAGCCCGTAAGTTCATGTCATATAATTCGCGGCGGACTGTGATTGTCGAAACAGGGTGGGGGAGGTGCTGATTGAGTTCCTCCGTCACTTGCTCCGCAGTGGCACGACTGTTCTGCGTGACAATGGGCTTTAATACCCGGCGTAACTTGTCACTCATGATTTTATTCCACCCAATGTTCAGCTTCCATGATGTGGTTTTCCTGTGTGTTCTGTAGGCCGTCATCACCTTCGACACTGTCCCACGCGACACACCTAACACAACAGCCACTGCCGTCACACTCACTAAACATAACCGCGCACCAACAATTTGCCCTTTTAAAAATCTGAGAGGTCTCCCATTTTACACTACCTCCGTCTGTTGCAGCCACTGGACACTGCTGTTCCACTGCGCCTATCGTAGTATGGAGACGGACCTAACACACCATCACCACCGGTTCGGCGCTGCGGGCGCCACGATACCACTGCCAACCCATACATCTGACGTGTTGCCAACTGCAGGTGTTTCCATTTTTGTAATCACTATCTGTAAGTTTACATATTTTTGGTGTTGGCGTGTCAGGATGGCACTTATTACACAGTAATGACCTGTTTTATGTGGCTGATCCCCCCTGACAATCATACAATTAGTGCAAGGCAAATTGATAAAGACAAAGAAGTCGAGTGGAGCACAACGGTTGATGTCTGGGCGATGACTAGTTGCCCGAATGGTGTATGAAAACTCAACACACACACACACACACACTTTTATATATATATATATATATATATATATATATATATATATATATATATATATATATATATATAGAGAGAGAGAGAGAGAGAGAGAGAGAGAGATGTAAACATTAGCTAAAAGATAAAGTATATTAACCATTATTTTCAAATATGTTTTAATTCCTTTTCTTTCTCTTAGGAAAACTACAAAAGTTGAGTAATACCGGCCATGCTAAATGCTTTCCATCATGTGAATATATTTCTCTTTTGTGGAATGTAATATTGGAGAGAAGGTAATTCATGATTAAAGTTATTTAACCCTACAATCACACCGTGAGGTCACCGACGACCCCAGTGCATATAAAATGCGTTCTGCGCCAGCGCCGTTGTGAGAGGGAAACACAACACTTCGTCTAGCTTCAGTTCGGAGCATGCTGTTCACACTGCAAGTTGCATTGTTGTGTTGGTGCGGAAGGTTCTGTGTTATTTTGAGTGCTCGGGTCATATATGACCCCACGGTGTGATTAATGAAACATAGTTTATTTTGAATAGCCATATAACAAATCATTTTCTAGTAGGCGATTTTTTTTACGAATGGCGTCATCAAGGAAGTTAACCAGGAAGATATTGTACGCATTTTAGAAGAATCGGATGATGATCTGTCCGATGCTGATGAACTGTTAAGTGAAAATGAGGATAATGAGGAGCAGAATGGTCAATCGGAGGATGAATTTGAAGCTGATGTTGATAACGATGATGTTGTCGACTTGTTACAACGTAAAGTCATTTATGGGAAGAATGGCAGTAAGTGGTACACTAAACCCTTCCACCAAAAATCCACTAGAACTTTGAAAAAAACATTGTTATTCATCTCCCAGGGCCCAAGAAGGAAGCGAAACAAAGAACCAATGCAAAGCACATTTGGCTACTGTTTTTTTTCAGACCAAACTACAACCAATTACAACCAAACTAAAGGAGGCGTGGATCAATTCGATCAATACTGTCATTCGAAAACCGTTGATAGAAAAATACATAGGTGGTCACTCAAGAGTTTTTTTATGGTCTTTTAGATGCAGCGGCACTAAATAGCTTCGTTATCTTCAGATGCAATTCGGGATCTAGTTCAACACTGAAGAAGCGTTCTGATTTCTTGAAGGTTCTTGCATTGGCACTCTGTGAAGAACACATGAAAAGGAGAGCAAATAACGAGAGGTTGCCAAACCAGCTAAGGAACAATATTCGTCATGTTCTTGGCATCGAAGAGGAACCGGTACAAAGTGTGACACCAGTTGGACGACCAGGTAGATTTTCTTTCTGTAGCCGGAAGAAAGACAGAAAAGGAGTAACAGTGTATAACTTGTGTAAGAGAACTGTGTATGCTGAACACCGACACAACATTTGCGATAATTGCAAAATGTAAACAATGGTAAAGAATGAAAACTGCTTCATTTATGTTCATGTAAAACAATGAAAATATCAAACAATTAAAACCTAATGAAAACATTTAATATTGTTATAATGTAGAACTCGTGTACTTTAGACTAATTGGATAATGTGTAAAGAAACGAATTATGCCAACATATGTGATACGTGAAATATACAAGGTTATAGAACCTAGTAAACCTAACCTAACCTAACCTCATTTAACCTTACTTAACCTAATCTAATACATATAGATATAATCTAACATATATATACATATATACACATATACACATAAAAAACATAAACATATATAATCTAACAAACCACACATTATCTACCCTAAGTTAACCTAACCTAATATTATCTAATCTAACATAATACAACCGTATCTAGTCTAATAAAACGACTCTTCATACTGGATTCGTATATGACCCCACGGTGTGATACTTGTCCCAATAAAAGCACGGTGTGGTTGTAGGGTTAATATTTTCTGAAAATTAAAAATTACGGTAATTTTGTTGATTTTTTGAATTTGTTGTTCTGTACCAGTAGTAGAAAAATGATCGATCTGGCTCAGCATTAGCCAACTCAGGAGCCCCTGGGAAATTGAGCACCTTACACCGTGAGCCCACGGTCTTTTACGACCTCCATTTTAGGGGTGAATTTATTCCCTTTTATGACCACTTTTTAGGGGGTGTACTCGTTCTCTTTTATGAGCACATTTTTAAGGGTGTATTCGTTCTCTTTTATGAGCATTTTTTCCAACCCCTATTCGAACATAGCAGAATATGAACACACAGCAGAGCAGATAACAGATAAGAATATAAAACATAGAAGTGGTGTATTCGTTCCCTTTTATGAGCATATTTTTCAACCCTTATTTTAACATAGCAGAAATTACACTGACACTACGTAACACACAACAGAACAGATAACACATAAGAGTACCTAACATAACAAGGGTGTATTCATTCCCTTTTATGAGCATATTTTTCAACCCTTATTTTAACATAGCAGAAATTACACTGAGACTATGAACACACAGCAGAGCATAAGACTATATAACATAGAAGAGCTAATACAAGAGTATGGCATATTTTTCAACCCCTATTTTAACATAGCAGAAATTACACTGAGACTACGAACACATAGAAGAGACTACGTAACATAGCAAGGGTGGACTCGTTCCCTTTTATGAGTACATTATGAACGCACAGCAGATACATAGATCAGCTAATAAAAGAGTATGGCACATTTTACAACCCTTATTTTAACATAACGAAACATAGCGAAGATTAAACATAGTCTATTTTAAGGGGTGAACTCGTTCCCTTTTATGAGCATATTTTTCAACCCCCATTTTAACATAGAAGAAATTACACTGAGACTATGAATACATAGGAGAGCAGATAATAAACACAACAACCTCCATTTTAAGGGGTGTATTCGTTTCCTCTTCTGATTACTTTTCCAACCCCTATTTTACCATAGCAGAAATTACATAAGATTTTTTTCAACCCCTATTTTAAGACAATGAATACCTATGTAACATAGCGATTCGATACGCTCTTTGAACCAATTTGGATGAAACTCAGCATATGGGGGTCTTCGACCATGCTGATTACGAATATCATAATTATTTTTACCTGGGTTCTATAGTTTATGTGGCATACGCCCTTTCTATGACAATTTTAACCGATTTGGGTGAAACTCGGTATATGGGGTTTTTCGGACATGCTGATTACAAATATCATACCTATTTTTATCTGGGTCTGATAGTTTATGTGGGATACGCCCTTTGTATGACACTTAAAACCCAATCACTCGTAAACGAAGCAACATATTGAGATGGTGTTTCCACATTTAGTAAATGGTCATCAACTACTACACGTTCCCAAATTAATGATCATCGAGGTCAAATGCCAACATACTTAAAACCAAATAACTCTTAAATGGATCCACATATTGAGGTGCTGTTTCCAAATCTAGTAACTGGTCATCAACTACTACAAGTTCCAAAATAATGATCATCGAGGTCAAAGGTCAACATACTTAAAACCTAATAACACGAAAACTGAGCCACATATTGAGGTGCTGTTTCCACATTTAGTAATCGGCCACCAACTACTACAAGTTCCAAAATACTGATCATCGAGGTCAAAGGTCAACATACTTAAAACCAAATAACTCGAAAACTCAGCAAAATATTGAGGTGTTGTTGCCACATTTAGTAATTGGTCATCAGGTACTACAAGTTTCAAAATAATGACCATCGAGGTCAAACTCGAAAACAGCAAAATATTGAGGTGTTGTTGCCATATTTAGTAATTGGTCATCAGGTACTACAAGTTCCAAAATAATGATCATCGAGGTCAAAGGTCAAAGTACTTAAAACCTAATAACTCAGAAATGAATCCACATATTGAGATGGTGTTTCCATATTTAGTAATTAGTCATCAACTACTACAAGTTCCAAAAATAATGAAAGCCCAATGAACGCAAATAACTCTTAAACAGAGCTACGTATTGAGGTGCTGTTTCCAAATCTAGTAATACGTCATCAACTACTACATGTTCTGAAAACACTGACCATCGAGATTAAAGGTCAAATATTTAAGCTTTAATAACTTTAAACAAAGCCTGTGTGACCTATTCAGTTTTGTACAAAGCAGAGAGAAGTGAAGACTGAATAAATATGACTGGCTTACTTCGTGAAAGAAAGCAACGATATACATTTTAACTAGCTGCGTATTTTAAATCATTTTGTACTATTTAAATAAACAATCGGGTAATTTTAACTGGCTCAGAAGTTCAATACTATTTTGTACTCTTGAGTGAGCTTTCCAATTTTGTAGCAAGAAGGACCATTTTTTAAACTAACTCAGAATTTCATTTCATTTTGTAATACTCAAATTTGGATGGTGTGTTTAGCTTTGTACGAACCAGAAACATTTGATTGGATTATTTCCTTATGTACCAACTGGAAAAAGTGAAGAGCCATTATTCAAATAAACGAAGGAACAAAGTATTTAGTTTTGTACCAACTAGAAAAAAAGAAGTGAAGTATGAATAAAATTTAGGTGGACTATTTTCTTTTGTACCAACTGGAAAAGAGAAGAAGAGCTACTTTAACTAGCTCATTATGTACTGTTTAAAGAAACGAAAATTGACTATTTAACTAGCTCAGAATTGATGTAAGAATAATTTCGATGTTCTACTTTTTATACCAAGGAGAAAAAATGAACTAGCTGAATATACGAAAGAATAAATTTAAGTGACCTATTCAGTTTTGTACCAACGAGAAATGCCATTTTATCTAGTTCAAAATTTTATATCATTCTTGTACTACTCAAATAAACAAAAAAACCGAAAAAATTATTTTAACTAACTCAGACTTTTATACCATTTTGTACTACTCCAATAAACGAAGGAATACCAGAAAAAAAGAAGTAAGGAATGAATAAAATTTAGGGGGATTATTTTCTTTTGTACCAACTGGAAAAGAGAAGAAGAGCTACTTTAACTAGCTCATTATGTACTGTTTAAACAAACGAAAATTGACCATTATGTAACTTTTGAACTACTGAAATGTTATATTTTTGTATCAATCAAAAAAAAAACGAAGAAGGATCATTTTAACAAGTTCATAATTTCGATGTGCTACTTTTTTTACCAACGAGAAAAAAATGAACTAGCTGAATATACGAAAGAATAAATTTAAGTGACCTATTCAATTTTGTACTACTCAATTAAACAATGGAGTATTTAGTTTTGTATCACCGAGAAAAAACAAAGAATATTGTACCATTTTGGAGTTTTCAAATAAACAAAGGACTTATAATTTGTGTCAACTCTAAAAAGGGTCATTTTATATCATTTTGTATTATTTCAACAAGCAAAAGGAAAAAAAACAAAAACGGATCATTTTAACTAGTCTAATAAACGAAGGCATAAATATGAGTGAGACCAGAGAAAAACCGAAGAAGGCCCATTTTAACTAACTGAGAATTTCTGTACCTTTTTGTACTATCTAAACAAACGATGAGATAAATTTGAGTAACCTGTTTTTTGTACTAACCAGAAAAAGCGAAGAAGGTACCTTTGTACTAGCCCAATGAACGAAAGAACAAATTTGGGTGTTCTACTTTTTTATACGAAACAAAGAAGAACCATTTTAACTTGCTGAGTATTTTATACCATTTTGTACTACTCAAATAAACGAAAGAATAAGCGAAAAAAGACATGTTTAACTAGCGCAGAATTTCTGTAACGCAAAAATTAATTTGGATGGAGTAACAAGAAAGAAAGCAAAGATATGTCATAGTAACTATTTAAATAAACGAGGGGATAAATTTAAGTGATCTATTTCATTTTGTACCAAGGAGAAATGCCATTTTTATATAGCGTAGAATTTCTAGTGCATGTTGTATTATTTAAACAAAACGAAGGGCTAAATTTGAGAAAGCGGACATGAACCATTTTACTCAAATTTGGATGGAGTATTTAGCTTTGTATGAACCAGCAAACAAAGTAAAGAAGATCCGTTTTAACTAGTTCAATATTTCTGTATAATTTTGTACTACGCAAATAAACGAAATCTTATTTTTGACCAATCAGAAGAAAATCAAAGAAGGGTCATTTTAACTAGCCAAGCAGAAAAAAGGAAAGAATTAACACTTTGTACTAACCAGAAAATGAGAAGAAGGATCAGCATTCTATACTTTTTGTGCCATTTATTTGGGGTGTCCTATTTCCTTTTATACCAACGAGAACCATTTTTAACTGGCTCAGAATTTTATGCCTTTTTGTAAAATTTTTGTATCAAACCAGAAAAAAGCAAGGAAATACCATTTTAAATAGCTCAGCATGTTATAGCTTTTTGTGTTTTTGGTCTATCCAATTTCTTGACCTATTCACTTTTATAGCAAGCAGAAAAAGGAAAGAATATATTTGAGTGGCCTAAGCAAAAAAGGTCAATGGTAACTAACCTATTGAAGAATGAATAAATTTTGTTTGCTATTAAAAAAGCGGAGAAGGTCTACTTTCGGTACAAACCATAGAAAAACAAATTTGTCTAACCTATTCACTTTTATACCTACCATGAAGGTTCATTATACCATTTTGTATTACTCTATTTCATTTTTGTAACAATTAGAAGAAAACCGCTCAGAATTTTATACCTTTGTGGTGTTCATTTTGTATATTTTTTGTCATCCAGAAAACAATTTAAATTGACTCTCCCTGACTATTCAGTTGCCAGAGTCTAATGTTACTTATCTATTAAATTCTTAATATTACAGTACTACAAATTGATCCAGTTAACAGTTCAAGTTGTTCTATTCTTACACAATCAAATGCATATGCTACAGCGGGCTCAGTGTTCATTTACAGAATTAAATAATTGTTTATCTTTCTCTAGAAACATTTCTACTATTTTGTTGATATAATAATCACACTCTGTAATGTATTCATATACCAGATTAAATTTTTTCTCCAAAGTATAAGTGTTCTTAATATTACAACCTTTAAAATGCTTCTTTATATAAAGTTTATAGATTTATAATTGTATAACACATGTATGACTAATACTTTCACTAGTACACCCGCACTCATTAGCTTCCAGTTCAAAACAGGTAATATTTGAAACACTGTCATCATCACTTTCCGGGAGTATTTCATCATTATATCTATTATAGCGTCTAAAATAATACACATCTTCTATTTCCTGTGTTGGATATATGATTCTCACTTTATCACGTAATTCATCTGGCAAATCGGGGTCAGACGGGTGAATTAACAGTATAGGTTTTCCGTTTTGACGCTGAATTTATTTTTCTCTAGGAGAAACATAAACAATTTCCATGCTAGTCATTTTTTCTGCTCTTCAGCAAAAAACAATCAAATAAATAATTTTATATATCTACAATAAAAACATTCTATGCATTCTCCGTGTTTAATAATATGTTTTCAAGGCAATATAACATCATGATGTATGTTCTATTATTTTCCAAATATACTCCATAAACTTATATTCCATTATAATAAAATACATAAATGCAAAAATATATATTTGTCTTTTTGAACTTAGACGAGGAAGGAATTGAATCGTTGAGCAATAGGCAGTACCGTAGGACCCACACTATACTAGCAATACAACTGTTAAATATCTGTACAACATGGAACTTTGAAAACTTCTCTTACTTTGATATAATCTCTTCTTATGCTGTGATTCAAAATGGACAAGTATGCTGTTATGATTTGTCGTCATTCATCAGTTTTCTTTAGAACGCCAATTGCTATGTAGTCTGTTCTACACAATTATGACGCAATTCTGGTTGGTTAAATCTTACGTTCAAATATGTAGTTAATGACAGAAAAATGTACAAAATGTAACACCACAAAGGTATACAATTCTGAGCTGTTTTCTTCTAATTGTTACAAAAATGAAATAGAGTAATACAAAATGGTATAATGGACCTTCATGGTTGGTATAAAAGTGAATAGGTTAGACAAATTTGTTTTTCTCTGGTTTGTACAGAAAGTAGACCTTCTCCGCTTTTTAAATTTCAAACAAAATTCATTCATTCTTCAATAGGTCAAGCACAAAAAGGTATAAATTGACATTTTTTGCTTATGCCACTCAAATCTATTCTTTCCTTTTTCTGCTTGCTATAAAAGTGAATAGGTCACACAAATTTATTCCTTTGTTTGTTTAAATAGTACAACATGGTCACGAAATTGGGTAGACCAAAAACACAAAAAGCTATAACATGCTGAGCTATTTAAAATGGTATTTCCTTGCTTTTTTCGGGTTTGATACAAATTTTACAAAAAGGCATAAAATTCTGAACCAGTTAAAAATGGTCTCGTTGGTATAAAAGGAAATAGGACACCTCAATAAATGGCACAAAAAGTATAGAATGCTGATCCTTCTTCTCATTTTCTGGTTAGTACAAAGTGTTAATTCTTTCCTTTTTTTTCTGCTTGGCTAGTTAAAATGACCCTTCTTTGATTTTCTTGTGATTGGTCAAAAATAAAATTTCGTTTATTTGGGTAGTACAAAATTATACAGAAATATTGAACTAGTTAAAACGGATCTTCTTTACTTTTTTCTTCTGGTTCATACAAAGCTAAATACTGCATCCAAATTTGAGTAAAATGGTTCATGTCCGTTTTCTCAAATTTAGCCCTTCGTTTTGTTTAAATAATACAACATGCACTAGAAATTCTACGCTATATAAAAATGGCATTTCTCCTTGGTACAAAATGGAATAGATCACTTAAATTTATCCCCTCGTTTATTTAAATAGTTACTATGACATATCTTTGCTTTCTTTCTTGTTACTCCATCCAAATTAATTTTTGCGTTACAGAAATTCTGCGATAGTTAAAAATGTCTTTTTTCGCTTATTCTTTCGTTTATTTGAGTAGTAAAAAATAGAATAAAATACTCAGCAAGTTAAAATGGTTCTTCTTTGTTTCGTATAAAAAAAGTAGAACACCCAAATTAGTTCTTTCGTTCATTGGGCTAGTACAAAGGTACCTTCTTCGCTTTTGCTGGTTAGTACAAAAAACAGGTTACTCAAATTTATCTCATCGTTTGTTTAAATAGTACAAAAAGGTACAGAAATTCTCAGTTAGTTAAAATGGGCCTTCTTCGGTTTTTCTCTGGTCTCACTCATATTTATGCCTTCGTTTATTAGACTAGTTAAAATGATCCTTTTTTGTTTTTTTACTTTTGCTTGTTGAAATAATACAAAATGATATAAAATGACCCTTTTTTAGAGTTGACGCAAATTATAAGTCCTTTGTTTATTTGAACACTCCAAAATGGTACAATATTCTTTGTTTTTTCTCGGTGGTACAAAACTAAATACTCCATTGTTTATTTGAGTAGTACAAAATTGAATAGGTCACTTAAATTTATTCTTTCGTATATTCAGCTAGTTCATTTTTTCTCGTTGGTATAAAAAGTAGAACATCGAAATTATGAACTTGTTAAAATGATTCTTCTTCGGGTTTTTGTAATTAATACAAAAATAGAACATTTCAGTATTTCACAAGTTACATAATGGTCAATTTTCGTTTGTTTAAACAGTACATAATGAGCTAGTTAAAGTAGCTCTTCTTCTCTTTTCCAGTTGGCACAAAAGAAAATAATCCAACTGATCTTCACTTCTTTTTTTCTGATTGGTATTCCTTCGTTTATTGGAGTAGTACAAAATGGTATAAAAATCTGAGAATGGCATATCTTTGCTTTTCTTCTGATTGGTACAAAAATAAAATAGACCACTGAAATTTGTTCCCTCTATTATTTGAATAACACAAAGAGGTATAAAATGACCCTTCTTTGATTTTCTTGTAATTGGTACAAAAATAAAATTTCGTTTATTTGGGTAGTACAAAATTATATAGAAATATTGAACCTTCTTCATTTTTTTTCTGGTTCATACAAAGATAAATACTCCATCCAAATTTGAGTAAAATGGTCCATGTTCCTTTCTCAAATTTAGCCCTTCGTTTTGCTTAAATAATACAAGATGACATATAATTCTCAGCTAGTTAATATGGCATATCTTTGCTTTCTTTTGAATAGCCCAAAATGGTACAGAAATTCTGCTCTAGTTAAAATTTTGTTCCTTTGATTTCTTTCTCATTACTACAAAAGTAAATAAGCCACTCAAATTTATTCCTTCTTCACTTTTTTTCCTGCTTTGTACAAAATTGAATAAATCACACAAATTTACTAAATGAGGAAACGTTATCTCAATATGTGGTTTCATTTACGAGATTGACCTTTGACCTCAATGACCATTATTTTTGAAACTTGTAGTAGTTGATGACCAATTACTAGATTTGGAAACAGCACCTCAATATTTGGCTCCGTTTTTAAGTTATTAGGTTTTAAGTATTTTGACCTTTAACCTCGATGGTCAGTACTTTTTAACATGTACTAGTTAATGATCTATTACTAGATTTGGAAACAGCACCTCAATATGTGTCTCCGTTTTCGAGTTTTTAGGTTTTAAGTATGTTGACCTTTGACCTCTATGGTCATTATTTTTGAACTTGTAGTAGTTGATGACCAGTTACTAGATTTGGAAACAACACCTCAATATGTGGATCCATTTAAGATTTATTTGGTTTTAAGTATGTTGACCTTTGACCTCGATGGCCACTATTTTGAAACTTGTGGTACCTGATGACCTATTACTCAATATGGAAAAACCATCTCAATATGTGGATCCGTTTTCGAGATATTAGGTTTTAAGTATGTTGACCTTTGACCTCGATGATCATTATTTTTGAAACTTGTAGTAGTTGATGACCAATTACTACATTTGGAAACAGCACCTGAGTATATGGCTCCGTTTTCGAGTTTTGACCTTTGACCTCGATGGTCATTATTTTGGAATTTTACTAAATGTGGAAACAGCACCTCGATATGTTGTTTTGTTTTTGAGTTTGACCTTTGCTCACGATGGTCAGTAGTTTGGGGACATGCTTGTGTCACTTCTGCTATGTTAAATTAAGGGTTGGGAACGAAATCAGTTCTACGTTAAAATAGGGGTGGAGAATGTGTTCATAAATTTCTGCTATGTTAAAATGTTCAAATAGGGGTTGAAAAAGTAATCATAAAAGGGAACGAGTACACCCCCTAAAAAGTGCTCATAAAAGGGAACGAATCTTGTGTATTATCTGCTCTCCTATGTAATTTCAATTAGGGGTGGAAAAAATGGTCATCAAAGAGAATGAATGAATACACCCTCTAAAATGATTATATGTAGACCGTGGGTATTCGATTGTAATCTTTGCTCGTTATGTTAAAATAAGGGTTGGAATGAGTTACGTATTCTTATGTCATTTCTGTTATGTTAAAATAAGGGTTGAAAAATATGCTCATAAAAGAGAACGAGTTCACCCTAAAATTGAGGCCTGCTATGTTATGCAGTCTTCTGCTCTTATATGTGTTCGTAATCTTATGTTACCTACTATGTTAAAATAGTGCTATGTGTTATCTGCTCTTCTATGTGTTATCTGCTTTGTTCAGAATAGGGGTTTAAAAATATGCTCATAAAAGAGAACGAATACACCCCTTCTGTGTTTCATATTCTTATCTGTTATCTGTTCTGCTGTGTGTTACGTAGTGTTATGTGTTATCTCTTCTTCTATGTGTTCGTAATTAACATAGGGGTTGGAAAAGTGCTCATAAAAGAGAACGAGTCCACCCCTAAAATGGAGGTTATTGTGTGTTAAGTATCTTATGCTCTGCTATGTATTCATAGTCTCAGTGTAATTTCTGCTATGTTAAAATAGGGGTTGGAAAATAAGCCATACACTTGTATTAGCTCTTCTATGTGTTATCTGCTATGTTCAGAATAGGGGTTGAAAAATATGCTCATAAAAGAGAACGAGTTCAACCTTGTTATGTTATGTACTCGTAATCTTATATGTTATCTGTTCTGCTGTGTGTTACGTAGTCTTATGTGTTATCTTCTCTTCTATGTGTTCGTAATCTTATGTGTTATCTCCTATGTTAAATTAGGGGTTGAAAAATATGCTCATAAAAGGGAATGAATACACCCCCTAAAATGGAGGACATAAAAGGGTACGAGTTCAATCTGCTCTGCTGTATGTTCGTTATGTTACGTAGTCTGATGTTCTGTTGTGTGTTCGTAGGGGTTGGAAAATATGCTCATAAAAGGGAACGAGATCACCCCCTAAAATGTGCTCGTAAAAGAGAACGAATACACCCCCTTAAAAGTGCTCATAAAAGGGAATAAATTCACCCCTAAAATGGAGGTCGTAAAAGACCGTGGGCTCACGGTGTAAGGTGCTCGATTTCCCAGGGGCTCCTGAATTGGCTAATTGGAATTTTTCTACTACTTGTACCATATATAATGTCAGTAAAATGAGTGTTTCAACACAATTTTCTGTCAAGGTTGAATCTAGAAAACAAAACCTTAAGGGCCCAATGAAGATCTCCCAAAGTATTATATAACTTTATTGAATACGGTTCTCCATAGAGCCAACTACAAAAATTGAAATTGTACTAGCAGATTTTAGTTAAATCATTTGATATATCTTGCAAAAGAAAATGACTTTGCTAGGAGACGTGTCTATATGGAAGGCTGTTTCAAAAATGGCCGCTAAGATTGGATGATGTTTAAAAAAATAGTGCTGTCCATAGCAAGAAGATAGTGAGAGATAAATGAATGATAAACAACATATGTTAGATAAAGGTGCAGGAATAGTATTTGCGGACTTTCTCGAAAGGTTTTGCAATTACGTCTCTCGTCAAAGTCAATACTTCAGAGACACATACTGCCAACCCCATTAAATTTAAACAGGCATAGATTAATCATCATCTAAATTTACAGATGGGAACATATTACCTTCCAACTTACATTTAGGAAATTTCCAGCAATGAAAGAAGACAACAAAGTATCTAGCCTTGATTAATCATTCTTGTTTTGTTTTCTGGATAAAATTGCCTAAAATGTTCACCCGTTTTTGACAAATTGTACCCTGTGATAATGAGGTTTTATTAAGTTCTGTTGTTATATAAGTGATTATACGGATCCATTCTCTTTCCTACGGTATGTATAGATTAACACACATCTCTTAAGTTCTGAGATCAGTAATAGTACCATTTTTCCAGTTTGTTAATTTTGAAAGGAAAAACTGGTAAATGTTTTCTATTACACACATATTTTTTTCTGAAAATTTGTGTGTCACATCTTATTCCAATTAAATGGAAAACTGCACAAAATACAAACTTCGAAGTTTTGATAGCTGTTTTACATTGTTTGATGACGCCTTGGGTTGCAGGAGGCTAACATTCAAACTCGGAAATACTATACAAGAATACTGTTGCCCTTGTGGTTAGTGTTGTAACGCCCCATTCGCTAGGAACTAAGAAAAATATTAAAAATATAAATTTATTTATATTCGATTCCGCATAGAATTCCGTGCAAAAAAAAATTATTACGAAGAGTGAGATGAATAGTTTCAGCTTGTTGTCTACTTCCTTCATGCAAATAATCTTCTATACATAAAGGTGTAATACCAAAGAGAAACAAAATTCAAATTTAAATAAAAATGAAACAAATTTTCAATTGAATAACAAAATTATTACACCAACGTGACTTTTGTGAATATGCAGATATTCGTTGAACATTACCATATTAACAACAAACAAGGGATAAGCACCAAACAAATATGTAAACACCAAAAATTTCATGAACCTGTAATAAACCTCTTAAAAATCCAAACTCTTTTTAAATCGAATAAAATACAATAAGTTCAACTTTCATCATCAAATTAATAAAAATCATAAACGGATTTGGACGTATCCGTTAAATTCAACGTAAAATCGTCCACTAAACAAGTCACTAAAACTACTTAAACCACTAGAATTTTAATAACTAGGAATGCAATGGATATACTCGATTGCAATGAAATGTGCTGAGCGAGCTTAAGCAACGTAATCAGTTTATTGTGACTTCTTAAAACAATCAGTATTTTTCATAACAATCGCACAATTCTTCGTCTTGACCTTTTGATCCGGCTAAAAAGAGTTTAAAAAATCGTTAATTTGTTTTTAAATTGTGATTAAAATTGTAAATTTTTACGCTAAAAAATAAAAGGGCTTCGCCGGAATTTTTGAAAATCACGCGCAGATTTTAATTGTTGACAAAAAAATCACGTGAAAACTTTTCCCCATGTTAAGTCTATGGAAGCGTTTTTCGGTGATTATTCCTCGATGGTACATCGGATTTTTGATTTTGACCTATGTTCTCACTCAGCACCACATACGCTATCAGCGTGCTAAGTTTGGTTGAGATCGGCCAAACGGTCTAGGAGGAAGCGTTCTTCAGTCATTATTCGTCGATGGTAGATCGGATTTTTGATTTCGACCTATGTTGTCACTCAGCACGACATACTCTATCTGCGTGCTAAGTTTGGTTGAGATCGGCCAAACGGTCTAGGAGGAGTTCGCGGACAACCAAACGGCTAACCCGAGTATTAGAGCTTCGCTCAGCTCAATTATGGCAAATTCGAAAATAAGACAAATTATTATAGCAATTCATTCAAATACACTAACAACCACAATTCCTTCATTCAGTTTAGCACAATATGTTATTAGTTCCTATGTCTGATATATACAATCGAATTGTCAACAATGATTATTGTTTTACGCCAAAAGAGGTTAGTTTAATCTTATTATTAGAAGCATCATAATTTTGCTTATACTAGAAGTATCAAGAGGGACATCTTTACCCCTACATAAACTTCTATAAATTGAACTGTGATACTCTTTACTTATTGTATATTTTTGATTTTCTTGTTGGACATTTATTAGATATAAATTTACATTTCTTTATTTTACATTTATTATTGCTTTCAACGAATAATTATAAGTTTAGTAATCTATAAATTCACTTAAAATGAAGTTAGATGACATCGCAAATATAGCACTATTTATTGTTACTCTAACATTTCTAAGTTTCCTTTCAAACGCTATAGAGAACAGGAATTAGAATAAAATATAGTACAAATGAATTACAACATTGACATCCTTACATTTTCTTTAACGTTCATATCGACATGTCTGCTCACAACATTTTAAAAGGAAAACCTACAGTTAATTAACGTTTGTACAAAATGCAAATACGTGCCTCTTACAACGGAAACATTGATCTTTGGTTTTGTTTCCATTGCACTGAGCTACTTGATATCTATTCCGCTTTTTCGTTTGAAGCAATTCTGGTAAACACTCTATGGTACGATTACCGTCCCCCTTTATTGTCTTTATTTTTGAACACACTTTCACCTCTAATGCTAAAAGGAATTGATGGCAACTGATCATTTTCTCCGTAACTAGTTTCTACAGGTTGAAAGCATTTATAGCGGCCAAATGAAGGATGTTATGGAAAACATGTACGGACCATTTTCAAACCTTAGTTTTCACGGATTACTGTCGTAACATAGTGCCGATTATATCAATTTCAAACTTTTGATTATTGTAAATGATTATTGTTTCAGTTTTTGCTTCTTATGGCAGATGTCAATGTCAGCATGATAATAAAGATTGCTCAGGATAAGGACATTTCTTCATTTTCAATGATAGGCCTGATAGTGATAAAGTCAGTTTTCAGTAGAGACGTACTGTATAGATTCATTCCCTGGAACTTTCTGGAACTTCTCTCCTGTTTATACGGATATCTCCTACTAAACTTATATTTTTCTTCACATTTCAAGATAATCTCTAATGTGAAGTCCCATCCTTACTCCGCAAAATGTTCCACAAGTTTCTGTAAAGCAATTCACTAAGCTGTGTGTTTCCTGGTTTTTCGGCATGATTTCCTAAGATACGGGAAGCCATTTATTATGCATTTATGTTCTACTTCCACAAGCATCCAGATATTTGTCTGGATTTTTTCCTATGACCTATATGAAATAGTGTCGCGTATTCATCGGAAACAGTTGTTAATCGACCGTACAATAAGTACGGTCCTTTAGGACCTTTCGCGAGTTTTCAATAAAAGTTTTCAAAACCGTCGTAATAATGCAAGAAATGTCAGATTTATATTTTCCATCCTAGATATTTTTACATCGAATCTTAAAAATCAAATGATTTCTGTAAATCTTCTTGTTGACGTTGTATCACTGAAACTCGCTGTCCCTCTTTCTTTGCCAAAGACTATTTATGTTAATTCCCTTTATTTCTAAAGCAAACTATGAAGATGTAAGAAAGCTATAAAGGCATTTATCTCTTGAAGTGAAACTAATCAAGTTGGCTCCTTGAACTTTCTTTAAGCTTTGACTTCCGTTCACTCAATATTTTTTTTTCCAACTCGTATTTTGATTTCTTTACAATGTTAGCATTCTGAATTCACACTAGCCACGTACACGGGCTACGCCCTTTCCTCCGGAAGAGAAGGAATGGTAATATGGGAAGAAGGTAGTTTGGAAGGTCTAAGTAATTCAATAAATCATATAAACTTTATTGATCATAAATTATATATCGTTGAAATATCATATTAGACATTATGGTCGTTATTTAGCCATAACCATTAGGATGGATGATAAGATGACGATGAGGATTTATTGCACTAAACAACACAACGCAGTAGAGGGAAAGGGTTGTTTGGGCAAATGCATGTTATATTCCGATTCGTAATGTCCGTAATTAAGATTGTGTATTATTAAACCGTTGTTTATCTGCTCTGGGTTGACCATGGATATTTATGTCTGTCATTATGATATAATGTTTGAACGTATTATCAATGTATTGAAAGAATTAATATGGATTGAGATGGCCAGGTCGAATGTAGATGATACATAGAGTAAGGACGTTTGTACGAAAATAAAGCGTGACTATCGAATACTCTGGAAGGTTTTGTGGCTTTGGAAAAGAATGAGTGCGTACATGGATATTATGTTTCAATTGCAGTACATCCGTGTGCTCCTTGATAAGGTCTAGAGTAATCCTGACGGTGTAATTGAAACTGTTTAAGGCGGACATGTTGTGTACGAGCAGGTTTGAGATAGGTTTCGTTCAGAGCAAAAGCCTTTACTTGTTTCTCCCTTAGAAGTTGTTCAAAAACTGTTTTGGGAGTGAGAAGAGATCGGATATTAAGGAAGAGAAGGTGACTACCGTGATGATTCATAGGGTTCTAAAAGTTGTTTTGTGAGGTCTGTTGTTTAGAAATATGTATAACCTGGATCTGCTTTAGTAGATGTGGGACAAAAATAAGGATGTGCAGCGATACAAGTGGCAGAAAGTTGTAGGCCAAACAATTGTTTGGTAATCTGATCGACATAGTACATCTGGGCTTAAGAAGAGTTGGGTATTTTGAAGAATAAGCGTTGTAAACGGAGCAAATCTTCTGCCTTGATGGGTTCTCGTATGTATATAGCACTGGCGTAATCGGTCGTGAGAATTGGAACGGATAGTTCAGGTTTTTCAGTTGGTGGAGCACTTTTTTGATGGTTTTAGATTGGGTGTTTGGCGTCAGGAATAGCATAGATGTATGTTTTTAGGTAGTGAGAGTTGTTAGTGGCATGGTCCGCATTGCCGTGTCCACAGCGGTGCAAAGTTGAACAGTTTTTTGTCAAGTATAAGGCATATGTTTGCTATCGTTCGCTCTGCATAGGCAGTGGTGATGATATGCGGAATGGTTCACTCTGTATCGTGTGTGATAGATAGAGTCAACATTTGAAAGCAGGTCCTTTACTGTTTCCTTGGATGTTGCGAAGACTCGTTCAAGGTTAGTGGACCTGATTGTCGCGAATACATTTGTGTACTTCATAACATTCGAGTCGTAATTCGTCAACTGTTTTATTCGTCTGAATATGATTGTGGAAAGCATTTTATAACCATTGACAACATTTGCTGGCGTCTAGGTGGTAGTGGTTGTTTTTTTTCAGGTTTGAGAGAGGGTTTGAATGTTAACTCTGTCGCCAAAAAATGTGAAAGCCTCCTTTGTTCCTGATCGTAGTACCGAAGTTTTCCCCGGAGATTTTGTGATGATTCCCTTTCTAGTGAAGATTATTTCTGATACATTAACTCTTGGATAGTATTGTATATGTTGAAGTAGGATATGTTTAGGATTACAGTATTTGGTGTCAGTATTGGTGAGAAGATAATTGAAGATTAGTGGAGGTTGGTTTGAAGCCATATCCATAGCTTGATCATATAGGTCACTGACGGATGCTTGACTGAAAGGAGATCTTGATCGAGGATTAAGTTTTTTTTTGTACTTTGCGATTCGAGTGCATCACCTGATCATTTTTGAAGATTGGGACCCTTTTTGAGTTCAGCCCCTTATACTCCATCGAGTTCACAGGGGACACATCAACGGATAATGAAGACTGTGGATCGACCGAAGGCAGTAAAATGTCAGAAGACAACTATGTATATCGGTCAGACTTTTTGATGTCCAATAGATGATATAAGATAATCTAAGGGCCTGTAATGATTATGATAGGTTTCCCCATCCAGCACTGAAAAGTACTGTCGATCCCAGTGAGAGCGTATGCGTGCTGGTATCGATTATGCGTATTGCAACACAATGTCCTCGAAGGTACGTTTTTACACTTCCCAGCTACGCTAGTCTTGGTACAAAATACAGCTTGTGCCCTATGATACATCAAACTGATGAGAGAGTGAGCATATTTTTACTACACGTGTCGCAAAAATATTACTAATTACTATTTTAAAATATGAGCATCATGATGATTGCAATTTTCAAATATCCGCATTGTAGGCAAGAAGTTCAAACTGGCGTGTATGAGGCTTCTAGGTAAAAAGTAAAAATAATGCAATATACAACGATCCTTAAATGTCAAAATATGATTAAGTTAGAGAGTTGGTAGAATGATAGAAGGTAATGATATTTAGTAGCCACATTTTCATAACTTCAGAAATTATAACAAATAAATCGTCCACATGGATCAAAATGACCATTTTGGTTCTTGTTTGAGTATGAAAATTTCTTGAAGAAACAAACTCAGTATTTAAGCGTTGTAACGTACTTAATCTTACACTCTTCTTACCAAGAAAGAAAAGCACGACGCCAGAGAGTTGTCAGTAATTTCTAATGAGAGTGAATATTAAAATTAAAAATTATTTTAGTATAGAGAAAGTACTACTAAACCACTGAAAACTTCGATCTGTTGCTTTAATACGTACTCAATTATTGCCTGGAGAGACAAAGTTGAAAAATTGCAAAAAAAATAAAAAATAAAAATAATGAAATATTAATAAAAAATAGAAAAGAAGGAGAAGAACGTTCCTATTCTAAATGGAAAAATAACGTCACGACTCCTACCGGACACCAATCGAAACAGACCCTACTACATATTTAATGAAACGGAAACTCTTCAAAGGGGTATTTCTTCTATAACAATGGTTTCTGTATTTGAACACTAAAGTAAGCACTTCAAAATATGTAACGTAATTAAGCGCATGGGGATAAAATATATCCCCATTAATTATTTTGATTCACTCTGTTACTAATGGTAATTTTGAGTAGATTTTTTCAACGGTTATTTTCTCTGTAATGAAGGAATAACAAATCTCAATATTCTGGTAACTGCTGTTCTAAAGTGACAACGTATATATATAGCTAGCATTTTTACATATTTTTATTTTTTTTATCTCATAGTGGTGAAAAAAGAACGTACAAAATTATTATTGCATTCGAACAACACAAATGATATATTTCTTCAATCTGCATACAAGATTGGAATATACAATTAAGAAAAAATATAAAAATATATGTACAAATATACTCTATAAATAGATCATTTTGCATTAATATCAGAACTTGGAATATTCTATAGTATTTTAATTTTAAGTTAATTTTATGGTAATTTTACCTCAGAAGCTTCAGCCTGTAAATTTAATTTAATATTAGCTTTGATGGTAACAGTATAATTGGTGTTATTATTAATAGTATAGTAGTAGTTGTAGTGGTGTTAGTAGTAGTAATAGTGGTATGCGGTAATAATAATTTTAAAAAATATGTATTTTGTTTCGAAATTTCAATGTGTCTTACAATATTTATATTCATCACGAAAATCAAATTTTGAGAAATAACTCAAAATTACTAAAATAAGAAGATTCAAATTCAATGAGTCACTGAAGACTTAAGTAATAATTGTATATGCTTCCCGGTATAACAAGAAACTTACTGTTCACTTTTTCAAATACGTATCACAATTGTATACCATGTGAGACAAGAACATATTATTACGGCAATTACTGCAAAATTATTTCAGTTTCATGTTCTTTTTGGGTGGATAACCACCTCGTCTTTGTCCTCGTGCTGCACCCTGTAGAATACCAGACGCGCATGACTTTTCAATTTTACTTACGTTTGCTACTCTTTCCCGTAGACATCTCGGGATTCATACTTCACCAGTTCCTTTTTTTTTAGTTGTGGCTTCACCAGAATCATTCCAAAATCACGTAAATAAACTCGTCGAATAAAATTAGCTTCTTAATTGTTTCACTGAAATGTTCTGGGCCCGAACTGTACATGATTCTGGAGTGGTTCTGTGGTTTCCTTCCCCATGGTTTCCATATGACTACCCACCTAAATAACATTACCACTTATTCAAGAACGTGTAATATCTTCCGATTCGCTAGCATTTAGTGCTAATTGCTACTCTCTAGGCCTCTTAAGCAGTCCATATATTCAGCTACAAAGCGTATATACCATTACACTTACATAGATTGTCATAAGTACAACTACACTCTGTAAAGAAAAAATAGCGACACTTGCTCTAATATGTTTTTCTCAACATACTTTAATCAATATGAATTTTTACATAAATTCCTGATAATATTACAAGGCATATTCCTAATGAGCAGTTCATTCTTAATACTTGCGCCAGAGTTTCAGGCTTTTGACATGAATTTAGTGAATTTATATGCATATATAAGTAGCTATGTGTGTTTTGAGCAAAATCGTTTATAGGAAGAGTAATTCATAAAACTGAAAAAGATCAACAACAATAGCAGAAAACAAGAGATGGAATTTCTTTAGGGTCAGACATATTGTGTGCAAACATCGAGAAGTACGATACACCAAACTAGTATTTTGTATGTGCACCATGGGCTTCCTGCATTGGTAACAAAGCTATTGCAAAATGCAACCTCGATATCACGGAATAACACCCGGATTATCTGTTCCTTGAATTCCATTCTATTTGAGATAGTTGTCTATTGAAATTTCTACTCATATTGATCCACAAATTTTCAACTGGATTCATGTCGGGTGGGTTTGTAGACCACACGAGTCTCTAAATAGTCATATTCTTGAACCACGTATTAACAATTTTGGCTCGGTGACATGAAGCATTATCGTCCTGGGAAAGGAAGTAGTCCATATCTTCTTCAGAAAAGTCATCTTTAGCTGTTGTAAGAACTTTACGTGCCAGAATTTGAAGATATTTTCGTGCATCAAACGATCCTTCACATATATCCGTCGTTCTGACGTCTTTAACGGTGAACCATGCCCATATCATCACTCAGTAACTGAATATTTAAATCTCTTAAACAAAATCATTGTCAAGTTCCTTGCTTGTTCGTATCCACAACTTCACACCACTATCGTTTCCCACTATTCTAAACTTCTTATCAATGAAGAAAACGACATGCTTTCAGTTGTCATAAGTCCAAGTTGCATATCGACTCACAAAACTACATGTTGAAGTCCTCTGTGTTTTGTCAGTTTCGACTTTCTACGCGGTTTTTTCTTTGTAATATCATCTTCATACAGTCAAGACAATACAGTTGTACAAGTAAATGCAGTTCCAAGATCATGTCAAACTACAAAAGCGATTTTTGGGGAAATCACTCATTAAATCTGCGGTGCTATTGATTTCATTTAGCAATCTGCTCTGGGTGATGCTTTCTTTTTTCTTTCACACTGTTGACGAAGGGACGATTTGTTATGCTGTTTGCACTTGCGAATTACTCTTCCTGCCGTAGAATGATGGATTTTCAGAATTCCATCTATTCCTTTAGAGATTTGCCACAACTCACATTTCTTACCCATCTTATTTGTTTACAGTCCACATGTAGCAACAATATCACACACAAACAACACTACACAACAAGAATTTTGCCACTTGACACACTGTCCAAACAATGAGAAAACAAAGAACAATCATAAAATGCTATTTACCTCAGCCTACACATCGCAAATGCAATGCAGAATTCTTACTACAATAATTTACGAGACGCACTGAGTGCCATCTATCGAAAATACTACTGATACACAAACAATTGACAAGCGATGTCCTACACCACAGGTGTCACAGATAACGCAAATGAACTATCCCACTCTTCATTTCCTTCTATTCCTCTTCTAACAGGCTGCAACTATGGTTTTCTGTGTAAGTTTGTTTGAGAATTGAGGTGTCGCTATTTTTTCTTTACAGAGTGTATATTAAGTTTATACCGCAATCAAAACCACTTATGCAATAGACCAGCTAGAATAGCGTAATCGTTAAACAGCAGTGAAGACGAACAATTCAATAAGATACTACGCCATGTGCTGTTTTTTGCCATGATAAATAATGAATTATTTTCTAACGTACGTATCTTATTGTTCAATGCATCATGGCGAAATACAATATACTCATTGTGTGATTCTCTGTTATGGTAACTGTGATACAGATAATATATACATTAAAATTAACTCGTTTCCAGTTAAGAATTTCCACTTGCTCTGACTGTGGCTTTGCAGCCTTCACTACTTATGTAGAGCACGATGTCGGTTTTTAATTACTTGCATTGAAATCTTATCAAAAACAAAACAATTTTTGTTTGATATTTTTCGAGTAATTTTAAATAATTAACATAGAAATTCTCTTGCTTTCCAAGATTTTCGAACGTGGTATCATTTGATTCACGTTTCCATTTAATTTTTCACGATAAGTAGACAAGCTTTTATTATTTGCGTGCATAACTCACTTGCTTTTCAAAGACTAAATATTAACATTTTTGCTCTTTCCATTTTTGGTCATTGTCACTTGTTCTAGCGATGTTTAGTGATAGTACGTTTGATAGAAACACTCAAATTGACATCTTTCATAGTCCATGTCTACACGAACTAGCGAATAATCAATTTCCCACACACACCAAAGCCGTGCTTTTGCTATATTTAGGTTTAAAATAACCATTTTCAGAAACTTAAATTACAGGAAACAATATTCGAGGCGTACATAACCGAGGCTTTATGTGTTGTCAGTACAAATTACAATTTCGTCCAATATAAAGAGTGAAGTCAGAATTTCTACATTCATCAATTAAAAATGCACGGGAACTGGAATATTCGGCATTCTTTATAAATGAATAAGTTTTGTTCGGAGTGTTGTTTTTCCACACCATCAAAATCAACAAAAGATTACAATTTTCTCCGAAAGATATGGTAAATGATTTGTTGTTTTCTTTAGTCGTGATGTGTTCTAAATTTTATTATCTTATATTTTTAACTCACCTAAAGTAATATATCATATGGTTTTTAATGCTTTTAAAACCTAATAAGACAATCAAGTGAGAACGCTCTAGTGAGGAGAAATTTGGGCTTTGGAGAATCTCTTCACATTTGTGTAGATCCTGGATAATCATTCATAATCTTTCAATATCTATGTCTACCTAACTACACTCTGTGATCAAAAGTATTCGTAAAACTGGCTGAAAATGACTTACAAGTGTGTGGTGGCCTCTATCGGTACTGCTGGAAATCAATATGGTATTCGCTCACGCTTAACCTTGTTGACAGCTTCCACTCTCGCAGGCATACATTCAATCAAGGGCTGGAAGATTTCTTGAAGAATGGCAGACCATTCTTCACGGAGTGCTGAATTGAGGAAAGGGGTCTATGTAAGTCGGTGAGGGCTGGCACGAAGTCGGAGTTCCAAAACATCCCAATGGTATTCAATAGGATTCAAGTCAGTGCTCTTTGCAGGCCAGCCCATTATACGGATGTTACGGTCCTGAGACCACTCCGCCACAGGCCGTGCAGTATAAACAGGTGCTTAATCGTGTTAAAAGATGCAATCGTAATCCTCTAATTACTCTGTAACAGTGGGGAGTAAGAAAGTGCTTCAATGTTAGCCTGCGCTGTGACAGTACCACACAAAACAACAAGGAATGCAAACCCACTCCAAGAAAAAAACACTACCACACCATAACACCACCACTTCCGAATTTTACATTTGGCACTACACACGCTGACATGTAACGTTCACCCGACATTCGCCATACCCACACCCTGCCATCGGACTGCCACATTGTGTACCGTCATTCCAACTCCACATAACGTTTTTCCACTGTTCAATCGGCCAATGTTTAAGCTTACTACATCAAGCGAGGCATCGTTTGGCATTTACCTGCGTGCTGTGTGGCTTATGAGCAGCCGCCCGATAATGAAATCCAAGTTTTCTTACTTCCCCCTCCAACTGTCATAGTACTTGGAGTGGATCCTAATGCTGTTCGGAATTCCTGCGTGATGGTCTGAATAGATGTCTCCCTATTATACTTTAGAACCCTCTTCATCTGTCGGCGGGCACTGTCAGTCAACAGACGAGGTCAATCTGTACGCTTTTGTGCTGTGCGTGTCCCTACACGTTTCCATTTCACTATCACATCAGACACAGTAGACCTATGCATGTTTAGGAGTGTGGAAATCTCGCGTAGACATTTCTGACACAAGTGACACCCAATCTCTTCACCACATTCGACGTTCATGAGTTCCTCGGAGTCCCCATTCTACTTTCTCACGATGTCTTATGCCTAATGAGGTCGGCGATAATGAGTACTTAGAAGTAGGTGGCAGCACAATACATCTAATATGAAAAACTATGTTTTTGGGGGTGTTCGTATACTTTTAATCACATAGTGTATATACGTAAGTTTCAATTATTTATCTATCAATAATATATTTTTTTCTCTTTCTCTCTTTTCTTGTATGTGCGTGAGGTGTGTGTGTGTATCTGTATGTTTCTATTTATGTATCATTTACTGGTTCTGATGGAACTGCTGAATTATAGAATATTACCTTTCCTATTTCAAGAAAGTAGGTTTGATAATAAAAATTATCTCAAAATTATATTGAATAAAACAAATTAAATCTTATGTTATAAAATAATTATTTTGTCAGCTTTTTGAATACATATACACAGAAGAGAAAATATTGATACTGAAGCCAGTGAAATATATATTTCCCTCCGATATTTTCTGATATTTCCTTCCAATGATATATTCACGCATTATTGTAGAAGATTACTAGTAATTACAAGTTGACGTTCAGAATCCTTGTTATCTACATCTTGAGGGAGATAGTGTATTGCAAACTATTGGAATTTTGCATGATAATTTATTACTAAATAATTAACAGAAAATTAATACCTACACGAAGGAACGATGCTTTAACGAAGGAAGTAGTGAATTATTAAATCAGCTTTATAATAGCTCTCTAACAAAACAAATACGTTAGAAAATGTAAAGGGATGGTTATTTGCAACTGAAAACAAAATGCAATATGGTATTGTCGACTGTAGTGTAATTAAATCATTAACGTCACCTCTAGAAAACAAGTTCGTATAAATGTGCTGAATTTGATATTGAGCTCTAAAATCCACTGCGGAACTTCACAGACATCATATAGTCGATTACTAGATTTTTGAATGGAAATCTCTAACGGTATAATGCATTTCTTAGTTTTAGTAGTTAATGTCTCTAAATAGTATAAAATGTACCGTGCTTGAACTTATAATCTGTATCCCACAGGTACATTTTTAGTGAATCATTAAATACTTCTCTGCAAACGAGAACATTCAATCTTTGATTATTTACGAGAATAATATCATTGTTTACATCATATGTTTCATATTTTAGGGATCCTGCGGGAAATATTTTTGCGACTTTAATGATGCATTTTCCCAAGATAAGATATATTCGAGAGTTACTTTTCGGAAATTTGGAACTGCTAGGTATGTAAATAATAGTATTTTCCTTATAAATAAGTTTTAAGGGTTTCGATATATCTGCTTTGCCTATTTTAATCCTCTTCTGACGAGGTGGTAAGAAACACAGACATTACAGTTTGTCAGGTCTGTAGCAATGCTCTTCCGTATAGACATTTATCTCTTTTTTTTAAAAAAAAATATACGTTTTAGCACTAGGACAAGAAGTCGTTTTTTTTACCCTTACCGAAAGTATGTAGGACATCGAAAGAAACTAATTTAAGTTTTTTTTAAACAAAATATATGTATACATCTAATATTGTATTATTTATCTTGAAAAATAATTAACATACTTATAATTGTAATGCATGTCTGAATGGGTCACGAAGCAAAAACCCTTAGTAACATGCAACCTCTGTATACAAAGGTATGGTGTTGGAATTCATAATTCGTAGCGTATGGTGTTTTTTTTTCTTTTAGAATTTCAACATTTCCAGTGTACCCCTAAATAGGAAATAAAGAAATAATGACATGTTTTTAAATATGCATTACATTTTTAAAATGTCACCATTTCCAGTGTACCCCTAAAAAATGAAAAAAAACGGAAATAAAACACATGCTTTAAAATATTCAATTAGAACTGAAAAATGATACACAAAATTTGCAATCGATCGGTGAAAGCGGCATCTATCGAGAGCATATTGTTACCGAGGAACTCATTGTCGAAAGGATTGGCCAGAAACATATAAACGTTCTCAAACATATAAACATTTTCTAACATATTAATATATAGATTCAGAAAATATCCAGCATGTTAACACTTCCTAACGTGATGTATACGTACCACTGCATATAAATCAAAGTAAATGTATGTTTGCCCATCATACATAGTACAACCATACATTATAAAAAACGAAATTACATTTATACACCACAAGGGAGCGGATTACGATTCAATATACATGCCATGAGGCGCGTAGTATCAAAAGCCACTAAATCTATTTTTTTTAGCGAAATTGAGTTATATATTACTTGTTATATGTTTCATCTAAAAACATTCCATGGAAAAGAATTTTGTTTTAAAGCTTAATATTTCATACTAAAAAATCTAGTTCAAATATGGGACTCTGTAGGTATGTATTACATTACAAGTTTTGAAAGATTACTCGAATCTCAGCAAAATGGATGTGATGAATTTTGATAATAGGCTCCTCACAGGACGAATAATGCGTATATTAGTCAATTCATTCTCCTTGAGCAAAATATTCAATTCCCGCACAGATTTTCCTCCATTTGGAAGTACTGAGTACTTGTATCAATCAATTGAACTCACAGTAAGTTCCAAATCATTCTGTTTTTTCAATTTTCGGTCCCACAAAAATTCCTAGTGTCCTTGTTTAGTTTGTCAGCACTTCGCGAAGGTAAATTTGATATTCCATGCTGAACCTTGAAAACTTGTATTGGAACTGATAATTATTTACTCAATTATAACTAATATTTGTGAAGCAAAGAATTTGTTAATTATAACAAATATTTAATTATTTTTAAGTTTAAACGACAAAAAAATAGAGAGAGAGAGAGAGAGATACCATGAAGTATCTAGAATTCTGTTTTCACTTTCCCGCAGTTGTAAAATCCTACTTTATATGTCATGTATACGGACATTCTTGATACATTCATTAAGCGCTCAGCAGAATTGTCTATGAAACTAAAATTAAACAAACTTGATGTTTATATATATTTGGAAAGGTTTCAAATGGTATGTAACGATTTCTTTTTAGATTAATGAATTCCGTTTCTGCTGTTTCTGTTTCGAACGAATTCAGGAATTTGAAAGATTTTCCTTTTATTTCGGGGGAGAACAAGTTATTGATCAATATATAATAAATCCGTTTTTCAGTTCGGTTAATAATTTGAAAGCACTTCATATTGCAAACAGAAAATGAGGTTAACGACTTATCCAACCGTCCTGATAATCTAGCCTACTCTATATAGAATATATGTCACTGAAAATTTAACGAATATGGACTCTCTCGATAGGTCAGGGATGTCGAATTTTGTTTTGAACGCATCGGGCCACTAGAGCATTTATACATCATGTTAGGGCCACAGTGATAACATAATGAAATCAAACGTCCATGGGCGCCAAGGCACAACTTCAGCATTTTAAATGGAAACATGGGGCGAGTAATACCACGTTCGATGGCATTTTAAAATCTAAAATCCGTTGTGGTAAAATATGTTTCGTATTGGTTTCCATATTCATAATGTCTGCCAAGACATGGTGCCTATATCAGATAAAACATCCAGTGCCTCTAATATCAAAACGATTGAAATCAAAAAACGAATAAAAATTCAAATGGGAAATGTCATGGGACACATCGACTGGTATTCTCACGGTGCCTCCAATGCCACCCTTTATGGGCACCCATGGCTCAATTTAAAATTTTGAATGGAGGCTTAGAGCGAGTGACAGATCTTTGATAGATCTTTAAAAATTAAAGAGCACTCTGGACAATGCATTATTCATATTGGCCACGGTTTATCAAATGACCGCCAAGACATTTTGCCTGTATGAGATAGAACGTCCCGTGCCAATAAAATGAAAACGCTGTTGAAGATGTGTGGAACGATGTATTACTCAGCCTTGTTTCCATTTAAAATTTTGAAGTCGGGCCCTAACCGCCCATGAAGGGCGACCCTGGGGGCACTGCGACAATACAATTCAATGTGTCCCATGCCATTTCATGCCATTTTTATTTGAAGTTTTATTCGGTTATTAATTTCAACTCTTTCCATATTAGTAGTATTGGGCGTCTTGTTTGATTCATGCAGCACTGCTTGGCGGCGATTTTCAATACGGTGACGGATATGAGAAATCTTATATCACATCTCTATTTAGTGTTTGAAGATCTATCGAATGAAGTATCATTCGACCAATATTTCCATTTAAAAAAAATAAAGCTTTGCCCTGGGCCCTCATTAATTTCGGTCCTGTGGGGCACCGAGACAACATCATTTGATGTGCTCCATAGCATTTCCTATTCGAGTTTTTGTTTGGTGCATTTATGTTTAACAGTTTTCGAGATATGTCCGTGGAAAAAGTTAAGACTGATCACATTATATATGTACTTACATACTTATAGAGAGTATTACCTCCACATGTTAAGACATACGGATACTGTTAAGTATTCTCGTTATAAACTCAGGCGTGTTTGCTGAGAACTAGGTAATTCAATTAGACTGGCACACACATTTACCCTCAACAAACGAAATCGTACACGTGACTATTAACAATAATAGTAATAATACTCACAGACGGGAAATTTGTTCCAATCGTATATTGTGTTTCTAAATTTGCGCATCAAGCAAAACTTCAGAAAAAAGAAACATGTATAATTCTCTTTTCAAATAAACAATATAAACTGTATCATATTTTAACAGAATGTGATATTTTCTGAAGAAGAAGATATGAACAAACAATTTAATAAGGATTGTGGAATAATCTTTTCAAAAAGTAACAAACATTTACGTCAATCTGACCCTAAGGCTTACATATACACTATAATATTCGTAAATTTAATATTTATTGCAACATTGAGTTTTTGCTTCAATTCTTAATATTAAAATACATTACTAATAATTAAAATTATATACTCCCCTTTCTTAATGCTGAGGTGAAACGAAACATGCGTACTCGGATTGACAGGATTATATAACTTCGAAAATCTTAATGAAACCACATATAGTATTACAAAATATGGAGACAAAATCATGGTGACAAAGTCTTCAATTCACTTCTGAAACTTTCAGAGCTCAATATAATTCTTCCAAAATTCTAATACCATGAATGCTTATTACAGTGCTCATATAACTTCATGAACGACTCAAACTTTCCACTCTTCCAAGAGTCAAACTCCCGCTTCAGCTATTCCACTCTGAAAGACGTAAACGTCATCCAGAGGCACATTGCTTGGATAGCTAGTTAACGAATCTGTCAGGTATAGCGCTCACTAAACGCATATCCGGGTTGCATAACTAACTCATTTCATTCAGAAGACAGAAAGGAAAGAAAATAATTCATAACATCAATAGAGTAGAATACGTAAGATGTCAAAATTCCATCTCTCTTATTTGGTATCGATTATATTATAACATAATGATCCGATCTGCTTTCCCTTCCTGGAGTGTATGCAAACTACATTAGCGTTTAGGCATACTATGTAGGATATGTTTTGCAAGTCCTTTGTTTTAGAGGTTACAGTTTGCAATGTAATATCTGATTGTTCCTTCAACATGCGACTGAGTTGTATTGCCTTATTCATGTCCTTAAACAGAGTTGTAGACGCACTTCTTTATAAAATGTGTCTATAACTCAGTCGCAATGCCAATTATTGCCACATCGATTTCTTACCATTTTTCGAAAGTTGGGTTTTTAACTAAGAAAATAAAATATATTCACTGATTTGTCATGATGGAAGCCTATGTCAGTCATCTTGTTGATCATTTGACATTTTCAGTACGAGGAAGTTTATTTAAGATATTCACACCAATTTCTTTACATTAGCAAAAATGTATATTTTTTATCTTTAGCTTTAGCTATTTTGATCCACTTTTGGGCAATTTTATATTATACTTGTACTAAATAGCATAACACATTATTTTTCTTTCAAATATAACTCAAAACTATCGTATAATACCTGACATTAATTACACTCGAAAATACTTTACGATTCCTGTTGTGTTCCATTATTTCGTGAAATACTCATTTATTTCCATAATTTCCCTTCATATCTTAAATTGGCTCGCACAAGAATCTAAAACAGTAGAAGAGATGAGAAAAATACATTGTACTATATTAAAACCAGCATATATTTATAAGAGATACCAAGATGAGAACAACGTTCCTAGAAATATATTAAATTTTTAATGACTAAAATGTTTCCCCATTTTGTATAGGTTGCATACGAATGTTTAGCACCAGATAGATAAAAAAACAATTTTTATGAATATTATCAGGTATGTGTGACTTATAGTGCCTAAGTCCACACTCGCATCAAATGTAGACAGTTTTATATATATATATATATATATATATATATATATATATATATATATATATATATATATAAACTACACCGCACTACACCATCATCTTCGCTGGACTATGTTCTCGACTCGGGTCAATCCAATTCGGATTTGCGCCACACCAGTATCGACAATTATGTCGATTAACCTTCTCGTTCAAAGTGAAATACGCCTTGTCGCTGAACAGTATACCCTTGGCAAACGCAGGATCCAGTTCTACTTGTCCAGTAGCCCACATGCAGAACTCCAACTGGCGATCACGGTCATCCTTGTTTAGTTTATATTGCGTGTGCAGCTTGTGAGGGTGCCACTGATTGGCGTGGAATATCCGGACAACGGAGGATTGGCTTATTGCACATGCTAGGGACACGCGATGGGTACTTCGTTTAGGACTTTTCATAAACGACGCAACAACCGCCGTTGCAGTTTCCTCATCGTTGGCAGTCTTTTGTCACCCACTACGTGCCCTACCTTGAACAGAGCCCGTCTCCCGGAATTTGGTGATCACGTGAGCCACTGTGCTGTTCTCTGTCTGGGTGCTGTGTGTTGTAGTCAGCTGCTATTGTTTGGTCCCCCTGATTTAAAGATGATTTCGATCTTCTGTTCACGTGTCAGACATATTTTAGGTCATCTGGAACAAAAAGAGAAATGAGTCAGTATCAAGGTAATTTCCTCCTTTGAAAATTAATAACTTCTAAACTGTACAAGATAGGAAAAAAAAACAAATTAAACCTCTAAATTCCTGAGCTCAAACTGGTATTATTTCATGTGTCTACGCTCCCCTTCCCATTTAAAACATGACTTGAATCCAAACTTTCGGGTTTCAAGACGGCGGCCTTGAATGACAGAAGTTGTGGCTCCTCATCAAACCTCTGTTCCGATCATCACTTTTTACTTTTCCTATCGATTTTCAAACTGGTGCAGGTGTCCAAGGACTTTTGACTCACCCTGTATATCAGCGCTTCAAATGATTTAGGAACTCGGCTATGTTGCAGCAGCACTCATTGCATTTCTTTATTTCTTTCTTTTATATTTGGAATTTCGGTTTGTTCTTAACTATGGTCGTTTTAATCAGTAGACTCATATAAAATGAGTGGAAGTGAATCAGTACCCTAATCGTTACAAGAGAAGGAATGTGTTCTTCAAGATTCTCCTTCTTACTGCTCACAAACCAGTATATCATATATTTTCACCTCAGTCAGCGATCTAGGGACGACAAAAGATTAGACGAAGGTTTTACTAAAATACAGAAAAAAAATCGACACTCAAGGAACAAATGATCTCAGAACTTGAAAATTTGTAAAATCCTTCTTTAAATATTAGCTCCAAAAATAGCTCAAGCTCAAGACAAACAAAGCTCAAAACAAATGATAGTCATGAAAGGATCCTTTGTAATCCTCACTACAACAAAGCCAATTTAAACCATGAGAGACACACAAAAAAGAACAAAGTACTATCGTCATAACAACATTCTGAGACTGTGTAATGTGGTCACCTGATATATTCCTAACACATTTTGGTAAAATGTAGAACTAGACTTACACCGACCAAAACATCACCCTACTTCAATTCCAAATAATAATAATAAATAATACAATAATAAAAAACAATCAATATGTTAGTTCTTTTCCTCATGCATTAAACACAAAAACGCCTAGAAAATTCTTTTATATTCACCCACTCTATGCATCTACATTAATTTAGTGTCGGACAAAAACAAAGGAATGAGAGAAACTTCAGTTATGAAAAAAAAATAATTTTCTTAAATTTACCCTTTCACAGAGGAAGTCGACTTTTGTCGACAGAACCAAATTTCCTTAACTTGCGAATGTCGACGATAGTCGACGTTTAAACTTTGTTTGTCCGTATCTTGGCTTTGTCGAGAGTAGTCGCCAAAGTTGTACCGTTCATTTTTGTTTGTGTTCTATTGTTTTCGATAAACAGTAGAAATCACACAGAAAACCTTTGGCGACTACAATTGACAAACCCAAGATACAGACAAATTTTAACACGTCGACTATAATCGACATTCGCAGGTTAGGGAAATTTTTTCCGTCGCCTTCCACAGTGAAAGGGTTAATCTAGAAGAACTTTGTCAGTCACAGCTATTGTTCCGTATCTCATCAAAAATCCAGAATTTCTTATAGCGCACATAACATATTTAACCAGTTTCGTGACATACAAAGGAGGAAAACGATAACATCTAACAGTTTTAGTGTAAAGCTAGCACGAGTATTTTTAAAAGAAAATACCGACAATATAAGTTTTCACATTTCCACATTATTTTATTCCGACATGCTTTGCGTCCTTGAGAGGGGCAACTTCTATATTTAAGTTGTGGTGTTATTTATAACATTTTCTAGTGGCATAGGGTTATCTAAAGGTCTGTTAGTTTTATTTTTGTCTTATTAGTTTTCTGTTTATTATCATTTCTGTTTATAGTTTCACAATTCTGATGCAGAGTTGACAACAAGAGAAAAAATAATGTTTAAATTTAACTACCCTTCTGAAGTTTGTACTTCCAGAGTCATCTATACTAATAACTTTGAAAATATTACAAACTTTTCCTGACTTACATTGTGTGCATAAGTATTTGATCAGTCAATTTTTAGGTAGCCAGAACATAAAATAACATAGTAAGTAATTATTTGTAATAAAAGAACATACACACATACACACGCATATATATATATATATATATATATATATATATATATATATATATATATATATATATATATATGAATTGTATATTCCTATTTTGTATAAAATAATCACTAATATGAAATATTTTACATTTTGGGTTAGGAGTACAACAATTATATTTTAGAATATTCTAATTTTTTTAACTTCTCATTGTCTGTCACTTAGTGTCTTTTGGTGGAATTTTTTCCCTGTGTTTTGGAGTCAGCCTTTTGTCAATAGTGGAATTATTTTACCATCTTGTTTTGGCTTGTGTCATTTGTCTTAAAAAGAAAGAAAGAAGTGATAAAAATACATCAAATAAAGTGGCACAAATGGAACGAAGAAGAGTGTCAAGAAGACTTTTATATCTAAAAGCATTGTTACAGGATCATAATAAAATATTTAGTGAGAATCCGATCGAAACTCAGAGTGAGACTGTACGAGGAAATAGAGTTGCAAATGCTTTGTAAGTACCAATAATAGCAGTATGTTTTAGTGATGACACTAGAGTGTATAATATAAAACATTTCTGTAGCATTGCATCATGCAGAATGGCGTTCTTTCAGTTATTAATAGCAATGTGTTTATTATGTTATACTGTTTTACCCTATTAAAAAGATAGCGTAAAATAAAACTTTCTGAAGAATCAGCTTGAGGTTGTCAGAGAACTTTGTTTCTCGATTGCTAACACTGTTTTATTTATCAGGTTTATCACAGTTTATTACCGCTGCGTACATTTGTACGTAGATCATTTCGTTTCTAAAACTCTAATTAGTTTTAATGTTTGTGGCCATAAAATTGAGTAACAGTTAAAGGAATGTGTGTGGATACGTGCCCAATCACGTACAGAGCAAACAGTAACTTAAGATATCAGTATATTCAACATTGATTTTGCAACAATACGACACACGAACAATCCTGCTATATTGGAGGTAACCTATTTGCATTTGTTCCAGAATGTGTTAAATCAGGGCGCATTCTGGTCTAATACATCTTTTTGAACTAGAACAGGTATAAAAATCACAAATTCATTTCAGTCATATTTTGAATATGTAGGTAGTGAACTATAGTGGTTGACATTACGTATTTTGAGAATACTCAAACCTATGGAATTTTTCAGATACGACTTAATACCATAATGTGCAATTACAAAGCACTAGATCTTACACAAATTTAACACACAACCTAAGAGTTCACACCGATTGAAATGAATACCTCGAAATTGAATATTTTATGTTTAATTTGTTATTGAGAAAAAATATTTAACACTCTCACTTGGGTATGAAAATATACAGTTTGTAGAAAATCTATACTTAAAGGTCTTTTAGAAGCTGAAGAATATTTACTTATACCAAAATTAAAATTAATACTTCCAAATTCTACTTTGAATTTAATCGTTTCGCCTACCATCTGCCTTGGGCCTAATTCCTGGAATAGACCACTAATAATCAGTTGATAACAACCTGGTTTACAGTTCACGTTCTGTTGAACTTTGATTTACTAAAGAAAAAAATAAGTAATAGGACATGGATAGCTTTAGTGGTTCGGAAATTAAGGTTTAACTTATATTATCTCTGCGCATATATACGTGTATATAAGACTGGTAAGCCGATAGTTCTTTAAGTGTTCCACACAGAAATAAAAAGAAGAAATTATCTTAAACACGTTCATATTTATTAAATATATATTAACTAATCTCCAATGGGTATAACAGTATGTCCATGTAAACTGCAGGTTATAAGCCTAATATCCAGAATTAGCAATCTATTATTTTCTAGTAAACTCTCTCATTGGACTAACATATAATATACTCACTAGTTATAGGATGAATTTTTGAAGTTGGTCTGCAACACGTACTCCACCCCCACAGCAACTTTTGTTTTCAACGAGATAAAAAGTCTTGTTTCCCGGATCACTTAATAGTATATAATTATATTTGAATTACTTATGAATATAAAATTTATGGATTTTTTAAGAGCAAATCCTAGAAAAAACTGCAAACTAAACGGGTTCATTCAGATTATTCCTTGGTATTAGTGGATGCAAGGATTTTGGGCTTGTGTTTCATAAATGGAGGCACGTTATTGTTATAATAACAAAACTTCATCGGAAATTAATGTATTTTCCTCAACCTTAGTGGTTGTTACTCTGTTTAATAATCAAGACGACATACCCGAGTGCATATTGTTCCAGTGTAAAGGACGTAAGGAATAACTGTGTATTACATTTAGAGAGGACGAACATTTATTTCAGCATACAGATATTTTAATATTATTTTATGGTTCGTTGTTTTAAGTGTTTCATATTGAAAACTATATGTGTGTGCAGTGTCGTTGATTCAATCATTCGTTCTTCAACGAAATGTGTGTGTACACATCAGTATCCTTTCTTCCGCTATATATATTCATATTTAAAATATTTCATAATATTAGTAGTCATTCTTGGAAAAAGTATACACAAAACAGTTTTAGTAGACAAAAATAATGAGTTGGTATCTTCACCCAAGAAGAGGTAAAATGTCTTTTCTTCCAAAAAGAACACTGCTAATTGGATGAACATTTGTTCAATAAAGAGTGGTAACTTTATAATATTCTTGGTATATTCATGTCTGCAGAATACCTGCCTGAAATATAGAAAGTTCATCCCTCTCTTACTATAAAGCGTTCAAAACGAAGAAAGAAAAATATTTCCTTACACTTGAATAAAATGAAAAATATTTCTATACACGATGATTTAAAGTAGGCAAAAATATATAGTTTACCAATAAGGGAGTTGTATGGTATAACTGGCGGTCATAACATGGCATTCCGCGAGGATCAAACACATTGTAACTGAAATAAATAATATCTGGAAAATCCTGGAAAAATAATCATAAAATACTGAGTGCAGAAACGTTTAATCCTTGTTTCAAAATTTTGAGTTTCCAACATTGCTTGTTAATGGCTGAAACTGGATAGTTATGGGGTAAACATTTTTTTATATTAGTCCTACCTCACGTAAATAATTCATACGGTATGTGTTTTCCATTGTAAATCACTACGGCTATATTAATTTTATTAGTATGAAGCACTGTTTTATTCGAATGAACAACTTTCAACTGATGAAAATCCCATGAGCGATTATTAAAAATTAAAACTGCAGATGTCTTCTTTTTGATTCCTTTTGTGGTGAGAGTTCCATATGGTATAAAATCTGGTTTCTTTATCTGTTAGTGTTACAGAGTGCGAAAAATCATTACAGCACTTACTTGAAACCTTTCTTTAAATATGTGACAATAAATATTTTGGAGGGATCACGCTTTGATTGCTATAATATTTAAATAGATGCTAACAAAATATAGACAAAACATAGAAACATTAAAATATAAAAACACTGAACGTCTTTGCGGTGAATGTGCAAATTTTAAATAGAATGCCTAAAAATTTCATTTACTAATCTGATTTCGAATAACATATGAATATTGGTTAATACCCTGAAACAATGTTGGTTCTGTTAGGCCAGTGGATTTACAGTAACGAACATTCGAGGTATTAGTTTTGTGTGAGCTTTAATTACGCCAAATTTAGGCATAATGACAAATACAAAGCTTCAAATTCCCAAATATGAGTACAATAAATATTTATGACGGGAGAAGTTTTTTGAATCTAATTCTGGATGTTATCTTCGCAATCTTGAGTATTCAAAACCCCTAATGGATTCACACGCTATTACGTATAAATGTTTGGGGAGGTACTTTAGACAACCCTATTCATTAACGGCTTAAAATACCAATTTCCAAACAAAGTATTCTTTGTTTCTAAAATAAATATAGTTGGCCATTAGGAAATAAAAGTATTCATTAGTCTCTCTATAAGACCAATTTGTTTCAATAGCCGTTTATGGAGAATATACATTATCCTCATGATTACAGATAAAAATATCACCTAGGATACTAACCTTACGTATTTCCGAGAAGTACCATAGAATCTTGTATCTGCTCTCTCTGTACCATAGAATCTAATAATTCCAGCGACACACAATTAATTATGCTTACGAGAATATAAATGTATATTCGTATATACAATCGTCTTTTGTGACGTATAATTCTATCGTAACAAATGCTTAGTTATGGCGTATAAGATCCTAATCGGCTTATGTATAACGCCGGCAAAATGTGCAATAATATTTATTAATATGTGTCACCATATTCACTTAGTAATATCACAACATTAATGTATTCGGCATTTAAAGCCATGATTCAATGTTGGCCTAAGAAACAAGTCTTATTAGCAATTCATTTGGGTACTCACGAATCAAACCATAACTATAAATAATTATTCGAAATAACAAAATCAAGAGAGAAAATATAAATATTCCTGAAATATTAATTACGAGTGAAAATAAGACGTCTTAAATTAGAAGTGCTAAAATGGAGTAAAGACTCTGATAACATTTTTCGAAAGAGTTCATTAGGTTTTAAGCTATAAATTCAAATAAACTATTACCGACGAGGCCTTAACCTAAAATAACAATATTAACATTAATATTATTTCCAGCTTATGAAATTTAAGGTCGCAGTATCAACAGAAATGAATGGGAATTAGGTGGAATAGTACGAAATAACTAGAATAATGAGTTTTAAGTTAAATGAGTTCTTGTTTCACAAGAAATTACCATAGTTAATTATACAAAAGCATTATTTAAAATATTTCATAACGTATACAAATATAATCTGAAAATATATGAAGTAAAATATTGTTACAAAAATGTTCGATAAATCAAAATCCATGGTAAAAAGAACTTCTGATCTTAGTTGATTCTTATTACAAATATGAAAATATCCTTAATATATAACTTCCTCCATGTTCACTCTGGAATTATTATTTAAGTAACTATTATTTTTGTGACCAGAGTATGCATTTCCTTATTTAAAATACATTATTTACATACAGTTTTAATAACGAGACATTATATCCCTCAGACGTTAATATGTATGTTCATAATAATGTAGGTAATAGTGATAACATAATATTAAATTGTTGCTACTATTTGGTGCTTATTATGTGATTGTATGAGTTTAAATTTATATTGTGTAACAATACGATTATATTACAATTTACGATTCATTTTAATTTTATATGATCACTATTATAATATTTTTCTTTCTTTTCTTCTTATCCCCAATTATGAATTAACTTCCTAATTTCCGTGAATTTTTATTCTTCAATTCTTTTTAATTACCTATCCCATTTTTCTTGATTTTGGAGTCCATTCCTCCAATTCATTAATCTTTCTCTTTATTCTCTCATAATCTATTTGGCCTCTTTCCAATTTCTTAATAATGTTCTATTATCTTTTTCTAAACCTTGTACACCTTCCCAATTTATATCCCTGTTTCTTTTACACGTTTATATATCGTGTTATTTTCTCTTTAAAATCTTACGTCGTCCTTATATTATTTTGTTCTTTCTTTAAGCTTTTTAAGTGTTTCGCATATATATATATATATATATATATATATATATATATATATATATATATATATATATATATATATATATATATATGCGAAACACTTAAAAAGCTTGTATATATATATATATATATATATATATCATGTTACATTTTTCGAAGTGAAAAAATACAAAAAAGAACATAAACATTTTATTAAACACTCTGATGATATTTATAATATATTTAACGCTACGAGAAATTCAACATTTTCAAAAGACGTTTATTTTCAAATTGATTAGATGCAATGTCAAAAGGATAGTAAAGAGTAATTAATCATGGAAGTGCATGTTTTGCTAAATTATCTAATTTCCAATGATGCTATTCATAATCTTATGAGCTCTTTTCGTAGGAAACTACACAATATCGCGGGAAACAAAATAACTACTTCTAATAGAGGAAGGATGAACACAATTTACTGTACTTACCGAAAACTGAGAGATATGATGATTATGTCGTTCATTTCAATTCCTGTTTGATCCTTAGAACATTTTTAGAGTTGCTTAGCTTTTGTTGTTACAGCGGTCTGCTTTATTCTCTTCATCAGGCGTGATAATGCATCAAGTATTATTTCCATCTCGCATTTGTTCTTAAAACAGCAATTATCGTTGGTGTAAATCTTCCTTATAAATATGGTCGTTTTTCTCTGAACAATATATTGGATATTATATTCCATAGTTCCTAGTGTAGATTTAGAGCAGTCCCGAAAAAAATGTACCTAATGATATGTTATGTAGATACAGCATATAGACTCTTACAGATTAGGATTGTAGTGGAACTGGGAACTAATATCCATATATAATTTTAGATTACTGAATAATTGAAATTGCAAACGTATACTTTGTCCCAAATGGACAAAACTGAAACAACAATAGATGAAAACATTGTTTACAGTCCAGTAAAATATTTCAAAGTAAAAATAAATATTCTGTAAGTAGAAAACCAGGATGCATTCGTTGCTGTAACATTCGGTAAAGTAGATTAAAACTAATTATTAAGATGATGTATTCGTATTGCAAGATTATTAAGCTTCTTTCAGTTGATTGTTTCTTAAAGTGTATCATCCTGTATCAAAACTAAAGATGTATAACAAATGGACGTACATTTAGGTATGAATTTAAAAAAACATTGTTATGTACTTAAACTTCAAAACTATCGTACCGAGGATTAAACCCTGATTGCGTTCAGCGGAGCGCTTGGACGTTACCACATTCATGATAGTTTCTGTAATTAAGGGAAAAATATCTTACATTATTTTTTGGATATACTTGGATAACTTTGGCAGTTCAAGCAGAGAAACAAAGGACGCGCAATGTGTACAAATGCGCATACACAATTTTATGAAGAAAATGCCAATGGATACAGCATTATTTAAAAAAAATATTTGTGTTGTAACACGAATATTCCTATTAACTAAGATTGATATTTGAATTTGAATTAAGATACTACAGTAATCCTTGTGCATATTTTATCATTATTACAGATTTAGTGATCCACATAACAAATTGATTGTACCAAATAGACGAAAGTCAGTCGTATGCGCCTTAAAGATGTCAATATCAGAATATTTGTCGCTTTCTTCAATACATGGAGTAAAGTACGTTAAAAGTGCTCCACACATAATTCTAAGGTTAGTTTTACTACTTAATTAATTAAAAAAATACTTTTTTAAAGTATTAGCATTGGTTTCTGATTTTCACACAAATGTGTTTCATATCCATTTACACTTACTTTATTAATATTGTATCATAGTATCTACATGTAAGTAGATACTTGCACTTTTATATTTATTCATCCGTCAATTCTATGAAATTGTGCTAGTACCATGGCAATATCTCCTTGAACCATAGAACCACTTTCTTGGAACATGTTGCAACCATGGAACGACATTTTCTTGCATATCCCAGAACTCAGTGATTCGATATTTACGCAAAGGGTCCTAAAACGCTCGCAAGATGATAATGAGGAACATCAACATATAATTATTTGTATATAATACAAGTTGTAATTGACTCTGTCATTGTCAGTTTGTTTCTGTGCTACAGCCTTGTTTTCAGCAGCAAATAGCTCTAAACAGCTTTACATGCCATTACATGTCTCTACACAATCGTGTATTTGCCTACCTATCTCTAATGTCGAGAAATCCTTTCAGAGACTCCCAGCAATTCAAAGTTGCCAAACATACAGCATTTCTTTCTGTTCACTTATATAACGAGACCTACAAGAACTGATCGACTCAAAAGCATTATGATCGTCTGTCCTATGACACTGTTGCATGATGGAAAACCAATGTATTTCGTCTTAAAGACTGGTATGTTGAGACAGACGGTTAACCGTGGATTCCTTTTATGAGGAAATTGTACGTCAATACTTAACTCATAATATAAAAAAAACAATAATATCATATAATTTGTTCGTTAATAGCTTATGAGTTTGTTTTCTTTTGTAGCAGGATTAAGTAAAAATCTATCTACTTCACAAAACCGAACTGGAAATGAACACACATTACATGTAATAGAAAATAATGTTACCTCTTATTTGGTACCATGCAATGACAGAATTTCTCTTCTTTTGGTAGTTATAAAGGAAACTTGGAAAACACTCTGTTTCACTAAGACGAATTACACTACAAACACTAAATCAGTGTCTGAGCACACTTTGAACACTTTTGAATACTACGTTTGGTAATCGTACATTTAAAATAGTCTGCAAAGTGTTTACAATATGCGTCCAACTAATATGCGTGTAGAAACAACTTTTAAGCAGAGTGAATGACACTTCAAATTTTTGAATATCCGGATAATCGTTATTTACAATTGTTAGAAATGTTGAGCATATAGCCAGTCAAAAACAAATTTCATTTTGTTTTCGACACGATCATTTAAGAAAATAAAGTTAACATGGTAAAAAAAATGAAAAAAAAAAGAGATCATATACCTGGTATCGACTTATATTAGTTGCATTGTCTAGTAAAAGGTGCACGCTCACATATATTTGCATAATCTATTAATTTTAGCACTTTCATTTTCATGTTGATAGTAATGAAAATATCGAGTTTAGTATTTTCATATAAATTAATGCTTTTATTTTAAGATTATATGTCATGTTCTGCAGAAACTGAGAGCACAAATGTCTATTACATATGGTTTGTTTTAAGAATATGATAAGTAATTATTACCTTTAAAGCTTTTGTTTGTCTTTTGACTCAACCTCAAGTTTCACTCCACCTCACCACTGAAATATGGCCAATTATTCATAAAATAAACATGCTTAGAGTCTCACAATGGTGGTCATCCGAGCTCTGGTTTGCTAGGCTCAACAACGTTCATAAAATACCAATATTCCACCCTATTTCATCATCTTTTTATGATTTTCAATGTTCTCGGCATCGTAATAAATTGGGGTCATACTCACTCGTTCGAAAAAATCCCAGAATATAACTTTTAATTTATTTCTCAAAGCTTGGTAATGAATTTCCTGTCTGAGACGTTGTCAAGTCTGTTGTTAAAAGAATAGGGATATTGGATTTGAGCGAATCTTCCAACAGGACATGGTACTTTTCCATTCCGCGAAGGTCACTGTTTTCATGAGAACGAATTCTCGTTTGCCTTTGAAAATTTAACGACATTATACTTATTTATCATAAAGTTGGAGGATAAACATTTCATTTCTCTGATATGCTATTTAAGAATGTAAATTTTAGATGGACTACCTCCATGGTGCTGAACATCTTATAGTAATTAAATAAAGCTACCTGTTCTCTCCCAGTTACATTAACCTATTATAGGACGTGATCAGGATCAACTTCATTGAAAATTACATTTGAATCTTTAGCTATTTAATGTGCAGTGGGAGCTCTTGTAATTTATCCTGAGTAAGATATATTTCTGCTGTATATACGACTCCCCGTCTAACATAATTAGTATGGTTGTAGGAGAAGAAAGATGACATTTTTTTTAAAATTCGTATACGTTCAAATCCAATACACCATCTTTTTTCCTATTATGAAATATAGAAAAATACAAACTCTGTACATGTATTTAAATCAGAAATTGAAGATAAATTTATCACTTGTAAAGTCATGGAAAATTTACATAGAGAAAATAAAATAAGTCGTAATGAATTTATAACATTTTGGAAAACATACTATGCCGTCTTCTGTATGCGGTTATATAAATAGTAAAGAATTTAACAATCACTAATACTAAAAGTAGTTTTGTTTCTATTTTCATTTATTTTTTACATAAGTTTAAGGAGAACCGAAACTAGTGTCAACCAGTTTGCGCGAAACATTCACCTACGACTAACAACTTTATTTTCTGCACTGTAGATAGTGTGCACAATTTCAGGATCATGCAAGGCGTAGAACATTAGGTAAGAAATAGTGGAAACAAAATTATCTAAAACACATTGATTGCTATAACTGGTTTAAATTACTTCAATTAACACTTGAATTTCCTTTAGTCTATTAGAAAGTTTCATTCATATCCTTCTGGTTCTGGGTTTGAATCCCAGCCGGAGCTCCGAAATACTTAAACACGTGTCCGACATTGAATACATCGGCATATTCTGTCACTGCTTTCACTCTCCTCTTCTTCGCAACATAATCTGTTCAACTATAATCATATTTTACTGCTTTTGTGATACAAATAACAGAATGACCTCTTTTTCGTGGCCTTTACATGCAAAACTCTTCTTCAGACGTTGAAACGAACTATGTACGTAGTGGTAGTCTAGAAGTTAACCATTCTTCTTTAATATTTTTGCTGAAGACTGGATTGCAAGAAGATCCTGCAATACTGTCAGAAAAGACTTCAAATATGGTGCAAATATTACACCTAGAATAGTAAAACTTGAATGTAGGCTTAGTTCCAAATAGCTAAGGGAAATGATGTAAATAGATCCTGTATAGTAAACAACATGCGCTGTTGCATGAGACGTGTTCAGTTTCTGAGTCAGTATAAGCTAATTTTCTGCTAACTTACTGTACAATATAAGAGTGTGTTTGTGTCAAAGGTCATGCTCAAGTGTGTGAATTAATTTTACAAATGATATGGATCTTGTAACTTGGTTTACAGTGTTTTAAGATCTTATACTTTTAAGTTTCCATCCTCTCCTTATCAAGTTACATTATGAGCAATAATATAGTCCTTAGAAAGTATGAGAGACTCTTATAGTTCCTTCATGTAAGAATAACTTGAATCATTACTTTCGTATTCCACACCATGTTGGACAATTACTTCGGAAATCTATTTTGGACACTTATTACAAAAGGATTGACAAGTAACCCTACAGACAATTGAGCACGTAAGCTAGTTCATCTTGCTTCTTTACACCTGCACCAGTTTTGCAGGATGAGGAAATATGTTTGACATACGTTTTAGTGCTACGTGCATTTTTGATAGGAAATCATTCTTATTGTTAGGTTTGTAAGTTAGTACGAAAAAGCTGCTCATCATTAAGCTAATAATCATGAGAGGGCGGAATGTAGGTTCAATAAATTGTTAGCCTTCATGCTCCTTGATGATTGTAAACCAAAATAACTCCGTAGATTTTACCAAAAAGGAGAGTGAGCTTTGCTTCGACTACTTACATGTTTCTGGGGAAGTGTTTGGCACTGGATGGGCAGTTTTTTTGGCAAAATTATTTTAATGGTTCACCAAACTGAGGTGCATATGACTTTGTTCATCATAGGTCGTTGTTTTCTTACATACCAAAACTAACACTCAGTGTCTAATATTACCTTTCATTGTGGAAATAATTCTTAAAATGACTTGTAGCAATTTGATTCATATTTAACTCGTTTTCCTATACGATTGGATATGAGACAAGATATAACACCTAAAGACGGACGATATTCTGATGATACAAGTATTATGTTAATTGTACTGAATATATTTACTCTAAAAACTGTCTCACCTCAACGGTGATCATACAATAGTTTTCTTGTACATTTCGCCTCTGTTCTGAAATGCTTTGAGGTGATACCTATAATATTCATATCTTTACCTCACTTCTTAGTGAAGTATGCACTTTACATTAAACTCTTTAAGTGTCTGATTGATTATTCGGAATCCTTACGGAGTTTCTTCATATGTGAAATAATTGATTGTTGGGGTTAAAGTTTAAGTTTTATTTTCAGCGCCGAATCTGTACGAAAAAGAAATTGGGCCATACTGAACTAATATCAATCAATTGTAATCAAGCATATGAGATAAAAATCATAAAAATGGTTTCTCTTAAGTGTGCTGTCAGCAATAAATATGTACTTTCATAGTCTTACATCAAATAGGTTTTGTACTTTATCACTAAGTACATATTCTCTTGCTGAAGTAATGAGTATTTGAATTACTCTATTTACAAATTGTTGAAGTAATGAATATTTTAAATAATATATACTTTAGTTGAAGTACAATGGCTTAATGGTAGCTCAACTTTATTTCATATTGCTGTTCTGTTTAAAACGGTACTTCGGGAACAATTATTGACATATAGCTACCTAGTTCGTTACACTATACTGTAAGCCCATTACTCTAATGTTACGTTTGTGCGCATGTAACACTGAAAAGTAGGTATCCTTTGTACTTACACTCACTGCCCGTATTTACTCTATTGGCTTTTGTACATATCAAACCATGATCGACTAACACATTTATTACGCGTATTTAACTTACCCTTCCGCGGTCGATTAGAATTCCTATTGTACCGTTTATATAAATTAAAGTTGTTTCATTACCATATTACTAACCTATAACTTACTTTTACACTAACCTTTATTGGACTGCGAGAATCATATACTTTCACTTTGAGAACGACTAAATTCCATTGTAAAATTTGATTGTTTTTACAGCTAACCGGAGCTAGCTACTCGCTTAGGGGTTACACTCTCCATTTGAAAGAAAAATAAAATTAATCGTACAGAAGGAGTGGGAGATTGTCTGATGGATATTCAGCATTTTATTATAACTTTAGTGCATAAAAAACTTAAGTAAATAGCGTATACAAGAGCAAAAATCTATTCACACTTTCAATTTTCTTCCTGGTTGGTTGAGAACTGCATATGGTGTTCTTCAAGTTCTCTAGTTTGTTAGAAAAAATCAGTGTACGAAAGAGCAAAAAATATAAACAAAATGCCTCTGATAAAAATAAAATATAAGGTAGACGGCACCGTTTCGTTTCTACAGCGCGAATGATATCACACAAAAGTCACAAAGAAATCTTTTTAACATTATGCACTGCGATATGCCATCAGTTTGTAGCTCGAAACTACCTCTAAAGTACTCATAAAATGAATGTGACTATTGGGAATGAAAGTGATGCACAACATGGTACTTAATTGTAAAAGTTATGGTTGAATTTATATAAACTTCAAATGTTTCATTTCTGAGAATGACCAGTTCAGGGAAAGGTGAGAGAAAGAGAAAGGATCAAATTACAAAATGAAGCTTGAGCATTACCCTGATATTCCAATGAGATGGCGTCGTCTGGTCATTTGGAAGGATGCGTTACTTTCTTTGGAGGGACCTGGGAACGATGGATCAGTCAACAACTGCATCTCAATTCTGTTGAACTGCTACGGGCGTCGAGTTCTCTCTTCACAATGCGTCTTCGAATATATTCTTCCTCAACTTCATTTCACTACTCAGATGTTAAGCTTGAATGATTCTTTGGCGATGAACCTACAAAATGGTATTCCCAGGACATGGAATTAGATATTCTTCAATGGTGCAATGTGCTTCTCACGACGATCCTGCACCTTTCAAAACCTTGTGGCAAATACCCCTTGTTGATGCGTCCCCCATAGGTTTGTTTAGCCGTAAAACGATGAGTCTGGCGTTCTGTGAACTGGGAAGTCTCGGGCAAGGCGTAAATGAATGCGAAAAATGAAGAAGGGAACTAGTCGTCTTTATTGGTAATATCAATTATGACCATTAAGAAATACATGCTTAAAAAAGCTGTATAAAAATGTATAAAAAACATGAATAAAAATATTTTGTTTTTTTGAAATTTAAGAGTTCATGTTTCTGTGGAAGGTGAATATAATTTAGTAAAATATTGGAATAAAATTTAGCAAATTAAATCAAAAGTTCAAACAGTAATTTTATTGTCACTCCATATTTGCATCACAGATACTTCACACCTCCTTCTAGTAACTAAAATACACGAAAATTTTAATTTTCCGTAGTACAAAAAAAGAGAAAAATTTTTATCGAAGAAAATATGAAAGAATATTCGTAGAGATTAAAAAGTTCTTCATGTAATATACTGTTTATTTTGCATTAATTTTCAATTGCAATATGGTGACTATGTATTTCAAAGACAGTTGATTTAATGCACTGAATAACATTGAACTTGTGACGACAGCGTCTCTGCAAATATGGAGAGTAATTAAAAATAAGCAAGAGTGTTTGCACAATATCGTTATGAGTGACATGAGTTTTGAAGAGTTGGTGTAAAATTACGTTAGTTCTCTTTAGGATGGGATGGGAATGATAGTATTAATAATAAAAACTTTATTACTAATGTAAATAATTATATATGCCCATATAGATTATGATAAAATTAAAAATTATAATTAAATGATTAAATACTTCAAAAATGATGTAAGATCTATTATATATAAATATTCCTTTAATACAAGTAACAACTTTTACATAGAAAGTGACTAATACGCACAAGAAAAAAGTTATAAAACTATCAAGCTAACCAAAGATAGTAAAGTTAGACAACGCCATAATGATTCTGACTTCAGTTTTCGAAAAATTAATTTTAAGTCATATATTCTTTAAGCTTCTCTTGAACTTATGGTTATAGCCCCATATACAGGTTGCAATCAAACTATTGAGAATAAGTATGATAGAATTATTCACCACATGCAACCTACAACCCTAACTAACATATAATTCTTCTTGTCTTCATGTCTTCATCTTCTTTTTAAAGTCTTGTCTTCTTCGAGCATCGAAACGTGCACACCGAAATTGATATAGCATGTTTCTTCCATTATTCACACCGGCAGTCTTGAATTTTCTTGATGTATCCCTATATATATATATATATATATATATATATATATATATATATATGTGTGTGTGTGTGTGTGTGTGTGTGTGTGTATAGACTGCCCGGGAAAAAGAGTATAAGTCACAAATTGGCCAGAATGAGATAAGTCAAAATTTGAGATCTATGAGTCATGCTCCAGCTGCTGCTCACACGGTATACGTCAATTCTGAACGTGAGCTGAATAATCGCGTCTTGGGACTGTTAGTATAAGTCATTCATACTTACGACTGGTACGGAAGAAGAATATATGTTTACTTATATTGTTTGGACCAACATATAAACTTGTGACTTAATAGTGTAAGTCAACATATATTATAAAGCCAAAGAAGTTACGTATGTCGAAAGATATAAGTCATATTTTAATTGTGTTTGTTAGCAGATAATAGATTCTAATCTCACATGATTAATAATGCTACTTAAATCTTAAACCACGGCTGCTTAATTGAATCAATAATATGCGTTTGAAGCCTATTCAGTTTTGTCTAATCCATATTTTTTTTCTAATCGCATTGTTTTCTTCACATTGGTGAAGGTATTGCAAGAGCGTTTAACAATCGACGAACAGTGTGCGATACTTCCCCTTCCGTATTGCAGTTTGCTTCCCGTGGCTTTTTTTTCTAACGGTAACTACTAAAAGCTAAAGGCAATGGATTTCAAGGCGATGAAAATCTTAGAATTGGTGAAAGCATAGCAAAAAAATATCAGTAAAAATGGTAAGTAGTATAATTAATGTATTACTTTATGTTCATAGTGGTTAGGATGTTGGAAGGCACTTTTAATGCACTTTTGTATATCCAAATAATAGACCCAGGCATATCAATTTGGAGAACCGGTATACAACATAGAATAATATATTATTATTTTAAAATTCTGTTCAAACTTTCATAAACATTTGTTTTTGAATTTATGATATTTCCTAAAGAATTGTAGAATTACTAAAATCAAGAGTACTCTCGTAACTGGTGTACAATAAGATTGAGATTGCGTTACCAAGGCGGAGACAAATACGTTTTAAGAATCCTTTGCGATGGATTCGCTTCGTAAATAGTTTTGGCTGTGTTTTACGCTAACAACTACGTACTTAACCCAGAACCATTAGAATAAAGTCATTAAAAATTCTGTTTGTCTGAGCCATAAGAATGCGTATGAGGTTAAGTGGATTGGACAGAATTCAATCTTGTCTTGAATAGTACTTCCCAGCCAATATTTCATGATTACGGTAATATACGTAGAGACGAATCTAGTACATTTAATGCATTAAAGAACAGTGTTTTTGTTTGGTTTAGTGTGTTAAAATTCCAGGAAGATGAAAGTGGATTTGCAGCATTGCGAGTAACCTTACTATTGACTGTTTCTATATTTGAATGATTGAAGCGATGTCTAAGATTGAACTCGGACGCCATTTCTGTTTAGAGTCTGTGTGTGTGTGTGTGGGGGGGGGTCGTAACAACTGCCAAACGAGTGAACTAATTTGAATGGAACATTCAGAGATTGTTTATTGATACAAAAGCAAATCGGGCAAGGGGAAGAATGTGGACAAATGAAGACATTATTATTAAAATCGATTTTAATTGGCGGTTTTATTCCATAGTTGCTTTATAAAGTTTCGAACAATCGACCTCGCGAAACATCTGTGTAAGTGTCATTTTTAGAAAACACTCTTTTTATTTTTCTAGCTACACCCTTATCCGATCTTCTTTTTCCAACCATGGTTTGGAATTCCTCAAGTATGCTTGCATATTAAAGTTTTGTGAAAACTGGACTCTTATTCTGCAAAGTGAAATTTAGAGTTATCACCGGAATATGAAACAACTGACAGTTTTGTTGTAATAAACGATGATAAAACACACGATTCGGCTCATGTACTCATGGCCATAGACAATATTCTAAAAATACTCGAAGAAAAACGAAATATATAATATAGAAAAAGGTTTGAATACGAGAAAATAAGTGTGTACGATTTCCAAAAACCGTGTCTGTGATTTATGGTGGTGCTGTATCTCATTTTAAAAACCGCTTAAGATGTTCGAAATGCAGACAGGTTCGATAAAGCAGTGCTTTTGCAGTGAAACTGTCCGTGCAGGAATTTCTGCGACGGTATTGAGGGGGGACGTGTAAAGAAAGTGGCAACGCGGCATAATCTTAGGCAAATACAGATACACAGTATTAAAACCGCAGAAAAAAAAATGAAATGAAATCTTTAAGTTTTATATCCCACGATTATGCCGGTTAGGCTAAAGGAGACGGTAATTATGAGAAATGACATAATGCAGAAAGTGGGAGGAAACGGAATAACCCCGTGGAAACCCACGAGAACAGTGTTTGTCCACCACAAAACCCACCCTGGGATCGATCCAGGGACCCCAAACACCGGAGGTGAACGCTCTGCCACTGAGCCACCGCGCCCCCTCTAAAACAGCAGAAGAATTCGAGAGTATAGTGCAAGTACAAACTCCGGGTATTACTCTCGTTGTCGCCTGGAACTGAATTCGACTTCCGGAAGGAAAAAAGAAAAGTATGCGACCGGTAACTGGTATTCAACGAAGTCATCTTTGGCTTTCGGAAAATCGCGAAGTTTTTATGGCAGTAACGGGTCACCATGAACTAACTTCATGCTTCCCCCAAAATCAAACTTGTGCAATTCAAAGTGTGGATTTAAGATATCTGCAGAAAGGAACTTTTGTTACATACATAGGCTATATAGATCATAACCAGTGGCGCGTAGGAGAAATATTATGAATAAATCATGAGTTACGTGATGTTGAAGTGCTGTTTATGCTTCCACATGGACCTTCAGCATTTCTGACTGTCGACAATGTGCTACGCAGGGGGCGGATCCAGGACGGACTTCTAGAAGGGGGGATAATACTGCTACTTTGAGGTACTTTTAAGAGCTCCAAACTCTGAGACCGGTTTTATTTATATATAAAATAAAAAAAGATTCTTCCCCCTAGGTCCAGTCCTGAACGACTTGTGAGCCAACAGCTATTGGAGCACCTGCACGGTTACATGCTATTAGCGAAGAATACATCAACCAATTAAATGATTTGTCCACTTAAAAAAAAGTGAAATTTTGTTTCCGAAGTCCATTTTAAGTAAGCGAACTTTAAATTTGTGCGTTTCATAATCGTAATTTCCACCTCAGATTATTTCGGTTTAAGAAAACGGAGGAGTAGGAGGGCTCATTTTACTATTTCAGAGAGCCTTCTTGATCAATATAATGAAAAAAAAACAGTCAAGAAAACCTTTTATTCTTCATTTAATGAAGGTGAACCACAAACATCATCAAATCATTGCACTTTTATTGTTCCCAGTTTTGCTAACTGTGACATCAAAGTTAACGAAACTTTTCCAACTTTAAAAGGCTTCAATTAATTCATGAAGAATTGGGCGAGAATAGTATTTGGTGCATTTAATATTCCTTTAAAGTTGAACCATCTGACAAAATTTCAGAATTTTAAAAGATGGTGTTTTCGAGAAAATGAAGCCCAAAAGTGGCGATTTTTGAAAATTTTACAATTTCTCAAATTTTTTGCGACAAAACGGTGAAACACAGAAGCGATACAATTTTATTCGGAAAGTGGGTAGGTAGGTCTTATCAACCGTAGAAACAGCATTTTAAAATTCGAAATGAAAGTACTCGGAAAAGATTCACAAACTTCGACTTTTCAGATAAATTGACGTTCATTTGTTAATTTATGTACGAAAAGATACGCATGCGGAAACCAAATATAATAAAATATGGTTTATTTTTATCCCTTTGTACATACCACAACAAGAATTATAACTCTTCCTGTCTCAATAGCCAAATGGTAAGGCCCCGAAGTTGACCATTTTCCATGTCTTCTACAATTCATAAATTGACTCCCCGTCTTTGATGGTTTATTACTTGGCAGGATTTTTTTTTCGACAAAACAAAATAATATGTGTCTCTTAAAAACATTTCTAGTTGCTATAAAAATAAGTTTCAACAATATCTAAGATGGTGATGGTACAATTTTATATTTTTTGCCTGAGTTGAAATGGAAGGCACCAGAACTCAAATACAGTGATTTCATCGCCTTCGGTGATTTCTACAAAACTGTCTTTGTTCTTCGCAAAAAAGATGAAGACGGGGCTTAATTTAGTTGGCATAGTGCAAAATATTTCCGATGTGACAAGCAACTTGGAAAACTGTACTATAAAAACACACTAGATGAACACGAACCTTTCAGGACCATCAATGTCTGCCGGCGAGGATGTTCCCAAGCTGCTTTGATGCCTCCAAAATGATACACTACCCCATTCCCTATCACAAGGGAAAAGAAGGACCTTTTGTTTCTTCTTTCTTTGATACCTAAAACATTCAACGTCTTCTAACAAGGACTGAAAACATCAGATATCTCAGAAGTATATCCAGACATAGAAGATCATGAAGAAAATGAGTGAAAAAAATTGCAGTGTCAGGTGTACGAATTTTATTTTGAGAACAATGAACATGAAGTTAAGTTATTGATGTTCATTTACAAAGAACTGCTTAATACAAACATTGTATGTTTATTATGCATCTTCATTTAATTTTCGTGAAATACAGTTATTGTAAACATTTGAGAAATCTAAGTGTAAGCAATTTTATAAAATGAATTGAAATAATACATGTAGAGTAATGGCATTTCTGTTTAGTGGCAAGAAATATTCTACTCCCAAGGAAGATAACTTTTTTTTTTGGAATAGAATACTCCTAGCCACTAAAAGGAAACATCATTATTCTAAACGTGTATTTCAATATTTATTATTAATATGTGCACAACGAGAAACCTTTTTAAAAGTACATTTTGACGAAGAATAAAAGTTGAACTTCGTTTATATTACGAATATTACAAGTGTATCACGTAATATAAAATAGTGCATAATAGAATACGTCCACATCAAAACGCTGGTTAAAATAGTATAAGTCAAATATTTCAAAGAACGTTTAGTATTAGTGTACGATTCCTCCTTTGTCAACATTCTACTTTCTAGCAATAATGTTTCGTTACGACAGTGTTCGGCAAAATTGTAACGTATTTCAGTAAAATAAAAAATCGAGTCCTGAAGAACTGTGTTTTTTGACTTATACTCTCTATATATATCAATTCTTATACGTGACGTTAATTTTGTATATTCTTCATTATTCACATTACAAAAGAATAAAAGTAATTAACTTTAGTACTCATACGTTGTCCAAGCAAGTAGAATGTTATAAGTCTTGAAGGTACCAAAGTGTTCAACCGTTTGATTTGGATTCACAATTCAAGACCCATGATAAACTAACTTCTAAGCGTAGCCAGTGCTAAAAAAAGTTCATCAACCAGCTACTGGATACTCCTATCCGCTTCCAATCTTCAAGAAAAGTTATTCACATAGATGTTACGTGCGGACAGATGTACTAAAAAGTTCTTCATCCATGGGAAAAATATGGGAAATAAATTCTGATAAATGTCCCAATTATCTTTATCATAAAAGGAAAATACGATACGGTCAATGTCGTTAAGATGATCATCTAAAATATTATTGTCGTAGTCAAGGCAATTTAGGCAGCTTGTAATTTTCGAAATTTAAACGCTCCTGACAAAATGTTAGGTAGTACAACTGTAGTGATATCACTGTACAACAATAATAAAAATCAAATCTTATATGTTTCTCGCTAAATCTTGTCTGAATTTCGCAGTCCACATATCACAATTACATAACTAGCGGCTAAACAATGACCATTGCCAATTTTTGTTCCCCTTGACTTCAATGATGCTATACTGAAACATTCTTCTAACAATTCAGATCCCGCAGCGACTTCAAAAACTTTGTTTGCTCCAACTAAAGGAGTTAAAGTTTCATTCGTCGAATTAACCAAAGCATTTGCTTTATGTCGACTATGTTAATTTTATTAATACTAATCTTCTGATTGGTGGCAATGTCAGAAGCGAACGTCGGTTTTCCTGTTATGGTATTCTTTCCTATAGTTGCGTACGTCGGTACATTTTTGGCAATTACATCTTTGATATGAAAAGAGGGACGAGATCTTGTTTCTCTATACAATATCTCCTGGACTTGAAGATTTTTTCTTTTGGTGGTCCTTGATGGTCATCACGTCTCATCTTCTTTTTTGTCGTTTGGTCTTCAGCGCGGACGCTGATGGGCATCTATTCGTCAGAATCTTCAAGATGGTCTTTCACTTCCGAGTTTCCCTTTCATAAAATTCTAAAATATCTGAACTGCTGTGCTGTCTATCTTATAAAACACCTGGGTCTTCTTGTGCTTAACAAATACGAATATGGTTACTCCACTCGTTCAATTATGCTTGCAACAATAAGCTTAGCTCTGAATGCTTTGGCGTGACCTTTCTTCCTTGTAGTGTCTAATATCCAAACTTTGTATGCTCCTTTAAAAGCAAGGTTCGTGTGACTCATCCAAAAAATGTCATCGTTTTATGACGTTTATGAAGATTTTTTGTGCTTTATTCCTGATATCTTGTAACTGGTGTAAACGAATAAGATTATCTTCTTATTGACACGGTCTTCCAAATTGCCTGATTAAGTAACCTATATTTAAAATAAAAAAGCATTTAAAGGGTGAAATTTTAGAAGATAAATTATTGGTAACGTAAGCTGGGCTATAACAAATCAACCCAATGCCATATATCTTTGTCATATACTGCTGATTTTAATCGTTGTTCTATATTCCGAATACTAATTTCACAAACACCATTACTGTAACGCAGTTGTACAATCATAAACCGCACGTTACTCTCAATCATAGCACACAACTCTTTAATATTCCGTAACTACCTTTGTCTTATAAAATTTCATAAAAAAATCCATATTTTAAAAATAATTTATGATAGAGAAAAGAAACCAATGTGCTTTTCTAACATCGAGTATAGAATAAACAATTACGTATCTAGTACAATCTCTACTACAACTTCTATTACACTAGCTAACAAAGGTTTTGTTACATAAAAGGAAATACCTGTTCTTAAAGGAACTTTTTGCGCTAAATTCGAATATGCACTCGGTTTTTCTCCATCACGTACGATTTTCCCGTAACAGAGGGATTTTCGGGAAAATCCCTCTAAAATTGCCCTTTTCGTTTATTTTACACCCCGAGATCTTGTCCCCTTGCATGAACTCACATAGAAATTATATCTGAGTATACTTTGATTCATATTTAACAAACCCTCCAAGTTTCGTAATAATCGCTTTATTCTTTCTAGAGAAATAAATATATTTGTATGTATACTGTGTGTACTGTTTATTGCACCTTATAGTAATGCTTTCAGATCTCTTAAGTTGAGGTAAAACGTTTTGCTTTATTACCACAAACACATATATAAAATATAATACAATATAATTTACAAGTGTGACAATTTACAATAAACAATAATACAAATGTACCAAAAGGTCATGAAAACACAATCAAAACTATCACAATATATGAAACTTCCATTAGGTTACAAAAACGTACACTACTTCCTTCCTTTGTAAGAAATGTTGCATTCTCTAAAACACCCCAACAATAGTCCCCCATCATTGAAGGATCCCATCGTCCCTGGTACCTTTTCTCCATTGCCATTATATCTTGGTGGAATCTTTCCCCCTGTTCGTCGCTGAGAGCACCTAGGTTAGCAGGAAAGAAGCTGAGGTTTGAGTGCAAAAAGTGGATTTTTAAAGACATCCTACAACCCAATTCTTTGTATTTCTGTATCATGTCCTGTACGATTTCTGTGTAACTCTCAGCTTTGTTATTGCCCAGAAAGTTGCGCACAACACACTTAAATGCTGTCCAGGCAGCTAGCTCAGCACTGTTTAACTTGCTGTCAAAGCTATCATCAAGCATTAATTTCTTAATTTGGGGACCAATAAACACTCCCGCTGAAATCTTAGCATCACTCAGGTTAGGGAACTTATCTCGCAAATACTTGAAACCTTCACCAGATGTGTCCATGGCTTTGACAAAGTTTTTCATAAGTCCTAACTTGATATGAAGTGGCGGTAGTAATATCTTATTAGGATCTACCAAAGGAGCGTATTTGACGTTGCATTCTCCAGGTACGTAATTCACTATAGGTTCCCATTCCTTCACTTCGTAATGTTTGTCATCAGCTCGGCTATCCCATAAACATAAAAAACATTGGTAATTCGTGTAACCGCACTGCAGTCCTAATAAAATACCAACTACCTTGAGATCACAACATATTTGCCAACAATGGTCCTTGTAATTTATAAGATTTAGCAAAGTTGACATGGTGTCATAGGATTACTTAATCTTCACTGAGTGCGCAAGTGGTATAGAAGTTTTTTTTTTATTTCCATTATGTAAAAGGACAGCTTTAAGGCTGACCTTCGACGCGTCGATAAATAACCTCCATTCTTCTGGAACGTAAGGAATTCCTAGCTCCGCCATCAACCCATTTATATCCGTACATACGCACACATTATCTTGCATTGAGAAATAGCTTGAAAAGTGAACATGCCTTTTCCTGTACACTGATATGTTCGTTTTTGCATCTAATGAGTTCCACTGCTGGAGCTTTGATCCCAGAAGTTCCGCCTCTTGTTTTGTCAGGTGCAAATCACGGACTAGGTCATTAAGTTCACATTGCCGGATGAAATGTGGCTCGCGAACACAATCAGTGATGAACATTGGACCCTTGGATGTACATTTTGATGTCGATGGTTCATCAAGGTCAAGATCATCATCAGACTCTTTTGGCCATATCTCTTCCCAGTTGGTAGGGGGCTCGGGAAGTGGAAGTTCATCACCGTGCGGAATAGGTCTAATTGCGGATTTAACGTTGGGATAACTTATTGTATATTTGCTTTTTTTAGAATGTCCCTTAACTACTGTGAGACAAAAATAACAGTCATCCAGATGGTTGGTGGGTTCTCTCCACACCATTGGTATAGCAAATTTCATGAACCTCCGTTTCACTTTGGCCCATGCAAGTAAAGTGACGTAGCACGACGCACAAATTATGTTGGGTGCCCAAGTTTTGTCCTGATATCCCACACGACATCCGAAATATATATAATATGCTAGTTTCACCGATTTCGTAATGGATCTACACTGTCCTTTAACTACAAGCTGGCCACACACATAACAAAAACTATTTGGAGAGTTAACACACGAACGCCGTCCTCTTGACGCCATTGTACTGATCACAAACTAAACTTCTGGTCTTAGTTGGGTATAATGTCGTTAAGATCAAACATGAAAGCACTCTTAGCAACAAAGACAACTTTGAAAGTGAAGTAGTGTTCAACCGCACGTCAATATAAAAATGTACAAAACTCCCTCACCAGGTGTCAAGAACACAAGTAAGAAAGAAATGCTCGGGGGGGGGGAGATACCGTAGTGGAGAATTCAGACTGCATTAGTTCATTGTTGTCAACAATGAGTCTGTATTCCATTCTTTCTTTCTTTTGCATTCTGTTACATTTGATAACAAATATTGATAACCATTTCATGAACAAAACGAAAAAAACTTGGAGAATTGTATATATCTATATCTATATATATATATATATATATATATATATATATATATATATATATATATATATATATATATGTATTAAGATATACATATAATGTACGTTTAAAAAATATATACGTTGGAAGTACATTCTATTTTTATACACGTTTTTAATTTACAGAGAGCAATACAAGTGTGTTGTTGACTATTGTAAATATTCATTTTTATGTCTGTGTTTGTGGTAATAAAGCAAGTCGTTTTTACCCCAACTCAGGAGATCTGAAAGCATTACTATCAGGTGCAATAAACAGTGCACACAGTATACATACAAATATATTTATTTCTCTAGAAAGAACAAAGCGATTTTTACGAAACTTTTAGGGTTTATTAAATATAAATCAAGGTATACTTAGGTATAATTTCTATGTTACTATATGTAAGGGGACAGGAGCTAGGGGAATAAAATATCTGAAAAAGGGAAATTTTTGAGGGAATTTCCCGAAAATCCCTCTGTTACGGGTAAACTGTACATGATGGAGAGAAATCGAGTGCATATTCGAATTCAGCGCAAAAATTTCCTTTAAGATCAGGTGATTTTTCTCATGTAACAAACAAAAAGTTTTAATTTGTTAACTAGTGTTATGAATTAACATATTGGAAGAAAAATTGCTATCGTCATCAATGTGGAAACGATAAAAGGGTAAAACCGAGGTCTAAGGTAGAAATGTACCATACGGAGAACCAATCTTCGACTGTGCAATCTGACAGTTGTACACTAACGACATTTCTGATATATATTCTTCGTGTTTCTTCATCAATGTTTTTACTGAGATATCATAGATTTTTGAATAAGCGGAGTGAGTTGATCCCAATGCAGATGCATGACAAGCATTAAAAACTTTGTTACACAGAGAAGTAGTAACGGCAATTAAAAATGTTATGCTTTGAGTTTTTTTTTCAGTTTTATATGAAAAAAATCCATCCTTAATAGTAAAACATAAAGCTTGTCGTTCTATTATATGATCTCTACCTTCTTTCTGTTCTAACCAAGAAATATATCTTAAAAAGGAACCTCACATTGCTCTGTTGCTAAATTTGGTTCATGTAAGATTGAAAGTGAAGTAGCTACGTCCTGACTAAAAAATTCTCGGATTTCCCTGATATTTTCTCATCTTCCAAATCTTTAGGGGGGTTGAATATTGTAAAATAGCGTCTCATTCTATATAACTAGAGCCTATTATATGTGAAGCAGTAAAATTGTAACATTCAGTTTCACTAAGCCCTCTGGAAATTTTACATACGCTATTAGTTTGCTTCAAATATACTAAGCTACGTCAATCAGTTATTAAATAAAAACGACGTCGCAAAAGAAAATATCTGACTAAACGTAGGGAGTACAGCAATGCTAGTATTTCAAGCTGGTATGGGTACAATTTTCTGAAATTAGGCAAATAGGAACGAATTAAAGAACAAACCCAAAAAAACTCTTGACCAGTTTCTTAGTTTTGGAACATTGATAATTGATAAGAGTTAGATCAGAGTTCGTACTTCTTTCAGCATAGCACACCTAAGTAAATATTGCTGACACATTACGGACGACGCCGATAGATTTTGTATGCTTTTTGACCATGTTGCGTTATTGCATTCTTGGAATGCAGAGAAAAAGAAGGAACTATTACCAATGTATTAGCAAAGCATGGGTCTCAATTTAGTGCTACATTTAAAGGCCCAGAACGAGTTAGAGGCACTTAATTACGAACAATTATTTGACTTAGTAGACCAAAATTACCCGCATATGGGGCTGTGTTTCAAATAGGTCCAACAGGGGGAAAATGAGCCAGTATATGCATATTCTTTCAGAAAATTGAGGGTCATTTGACAAGCTCTGCCTCAAGCCACTGAGGATAACAAAATAAATTATTTATCACTGGGATTAAAAAAAATATTTTTTACAAAAGATTGCGTTAGAAACATTTACAACTGTTCACGAATTACAAACACAATTACATAATCTGGAAAAAGCAAATGATCTAATGAATAAACGTGATTACGTATAGCTACAACAGGCAATTTGTTCACTCTGCGATCAGAATTCACGTATCAGCAATTTGAATCCATCGACAGTTGTTGGCGATTCATTCCTTATGCATGAACAACAACCGGCTTTATCCATTATGTAACCCAACATCTAATTGGAATCACTACCAACAACCTACCCCAGTCTTATCTACACCTTAAGCAGTGCAGCTACAGAGTGCATCATAGAATCAGTTACCTCAAAATACTACTCCCAAGTTGCCAATCCGATTCCCCATCCGGAAACTCCCACGCCTAGCGTATCTAGTACTTATACTGAAAATAACTCATTATACTTCACTAAATTAGCAAATCGAATCTATTCTATGTCTTTTGGTAGCTCAAAATGCTATAAAGAACTCACAAATTTAGGAGAGGTAGCGTAACTATTACATATTGAAATACACAAATAATGATAATCAAAATCAGCAGAAAAACGGTAAGAAAACAAATATAATAATAATAATAATAATAATAATAATAATAATAATAATAATAATAATAATAGGCCACAAACAATTACAGTATGCGGCACATGGTATAAAACAGGCCATTCTACCAGTATAATGCTATAAGAACAACAGGCAGGGAGACGCATATGGGGGTCCCAACACAAGCTCTCGCAAGAATATGATCTGAGGGCCGAAAGTCAGGAAATAAGTCAATAAAAAAAACTGGCAAATACATCACTTATACGGTAGCTCCGTTATAAGGTAAGAAGGGAAAACATTAAATCCTAAATCAGAAACATAAATTATTAACTAATGTAACAATTAACAAAGAAAGATATAATGTATTCATTGATACAAGCAGCTCATTGAGTCTATAACCTTAAAATTGGCTTCCTCCAAACACAAAATCGATTGATTTTAGCACTAATCTACGAGCATTTGAGAATTGTGTCATATATATACGTTATATGGCTTTCATGAAGTTCAGGATTGGCTCAACGAATTTTTCTCATTATTTTCGAACTTTAGAAAATGGATATTTTTTACCTTTATTTGGTGAAGACATTCTAAATCGTTTACAGGACAAAATTTACTCTCAAAATAACATGTTTAAAGTATACAAGAAACTACGCCCTCCGCCTTATCTAGTTGAACTTGACACTCAAGAAATATTACACTACTCAACAAAGAAAAGTACCTTTTCTCTGGCACACGGGAGAAAATAAATGATCTACTAGAACTTTTCACGTAGAATTTGAATGTGCAATCAGATTTTCTCCATCAACCTTAGTTTCCCCGTGACAGAGGGAATTTTGGGAAATTTCTCCATTAATTTCCCTTTTTAAAACCAATTTCATACATGTAACTCGGGTATCTTTAGGTATATAAACACACCAATTGTACTGTATGTTATCTTGATTTTTACTTAGTAAGCCCTCTATGTTTCATAAGAATCACATCATTCTTTCTAGAGAAATGAACATTTATATAAAAAATATGCTGTGTGTAATGCGCATTTTACCGTATTCATTACTGCAGATAAAATCACATATAACATCCAAGAAAATTGCAATGTAAGCACGGTTTACATCTCACTGGATTTGAAATAAAGCATGTTTTCTATGACGTATATACCGTGTCACCATTTTATATCTACTTAATAAATCATGGAAATGAACTGAGTGGTATCTTCTTAATAAATGAACACTTACTTATCTTAACTAAAATGTTTCAGTTGTTGACTTTCTTCTGTGTTTGTCATCTGGAATTTTTCTTTTGATTCTCCAACAGTAATCAGCTAGAATAGATGAATTCCACTCTCCCTGGTATTCCTTCTCCATCGAGGAAATAACCTGGTGAAAACATTCCCCATGCTCATCACTAACAGCACCAAGGTTTTCAGGAAAAAATCCAAGTGGGAGTCTAGAAAGTGAACTTTAATGACATGTGTCGCAACCCATTTCTTTGAATGATTGCAGGAAATCACTCACAATTTGACGGTAATTTGGGCCATTCTGCTTTCGTAATGCAATCTATGTAAAATATTTAAATGAACACCAATCTGTTTCCTCAACCGGAATTAGGAGATCCTCAATTTTTTGGTCACGAATCAAACATCTTATTTGGGGCATACAAATATCCTTTCCTTGATTTTAGCGTCACTAACCCTAGGGAATTTTTCCATGGGGTAAAAAAATCCTGCATTACTTTTATCCATTGCCTTAACAAAGTTTCTGAAGAGCCCCAATTTATGTGAAGAGGAGGTAGAATTATATTATCACCACTCACCAGTGAGTAATAAACAACATTCTTCTGTCCAAGAGTTAATACACGCTTTGGCCATTCCTTCTTGGTGTAATGTTCCGCTTTTTTCTGTTGTCACATTCGCAAAAAACAATAATATTTCGTATAAGCAAGATGCAAACCCATTAGCAAAGAGCTAACTTTTAAGTCACAGCAAACGGCCTACTTGTATTTCTCATACCGAATTCTTTCTAACACTATTTTGATGTTTTAATAGGTTTCCTTCATATTAGTTGAATAAGCCAAAGGAACTGAAGGAAATGTGTTGCTCTTGTGCAAAAAGACAGCCTTCAAACTAGTTTTGGAAGAGTCAATAAACAATGTCCACTCTGTACTTATATGTACATGTCCAAGTGTATCTATCACATCACAGATATTATTACAATACAATACAACCATTTTCTTGAAAATAGTAGTTTTGAAACTATGTATGACGGTTTCGAAAAATACACACTTTAGTGTCACGGTGGAGCACATACCAGCCTTACAGTCTACAAGCAAGAAGTTCTGCCTGTATCTTGGAGAGTTTTAAACCCAGTACGAGGTCATTTAGTTCACCCTGAATTATCAGATAGAGACACGGATGTACTTCCTACATAAGTAGGATCATCTTCTTCATTTGGAACTTCATGAGTTGACTCAAGTTCGTAATCCTCATTTAGTGTAAGATGGGCAGGAGTTTGGTACAGGTAATTCTGCACTGTTTGGAACTGGCCTAATTGCTGATGGCAAATTAAGGTACTGTACTGTTTGCTTAGATTTACTGGTTATTCCTTTATCTGTGTCACACAAAAATAGCAGTCTGAAGAATGATCTTTTGGTTCCCTCCAGATAATCGATACGGCGTAGTTCATGTTTTGTTCACCATTTGCCCACCCAGTCAGACGTTTTACGCAAGTACAATACAGCAAATCACCACACAACACTCTATTCGAACTCCACAATGCAGGAACACTTCTACTTACATGCGGCCACATCTAAAACACATCTAGCTTGGACCGTCACTCAACGCTACTAACAGTCGTCATTCTACGTGAGTCATCAGTTTTTTTATGCATTGTTGCCAGAAAAAAATTAAAGAGTGACATATTTTCCATAGAATGCATGCGTGTATTTGTGCTTGTATTTGAGTATCCATCTCTGTGCTGACAAAAATACGGCAACGTTAGCTTTTTGTTTTTGGTAAAAGTCTTGCAGAATATATTCTTTATTACCTGTAGATGGACAAACTAGTTATTATATCTAGACACAAAAATGTAATTCATATGAAATTAACATTATTCATTAAGGAGACATATGACTATGTTTTAGTGCAGTTCATGTTTTTGTATTACTATATACAAATAGCGAGTTAAGACAAAAATTCTTATAAACTACATTTTGGAGGGAATTTCCCAAAACGTTCTAGAAATTCCCTCATACAAAAATGTTGACAGTGTGTACACATAATTGAAAATATGTTTTGTTGGAAGTCCAATGGGGTATCAACCGTGCTTATATTGTAATTTTCGTGGAAGTTATATTATCGTGGAAGTGATTTTATCTGCACTAATGAATATGGTAATATGAACAGTACACATAGAATATTTTTATATAAATATGTTTATTTTTCTAGAAAGAATAATGCGATTCCTATAAAACTTAGAGGTCTTACTAAGTATTAATCAAGCTAACATACAATACAATTTGTGTGTTTATATACGAATTCTACGTCAAAAGTTCTATTAGAATCAGGTATTTTCATTTCTGTGCCAAACTCTTGTTGACTAGTGTTATCTGTTAGCGCAATGCATACAATAAAGGAGCGTAAATCTGCTGATGTGTTTATGCTTGAAAGGTTACCATAACAGCCAGGTCACATTTCCTTTTATCAATTCATGTCAAGAACCGCCAAGCGGATAGCGAATATTTTTATTTCTCCATTGAAAGACCTTATTGGACAAGTGCGGACTACAAAAATTGCCTACTAAGATACCTAAGAATAATTTCACACTATTAATATAAAATCCAACTAATAGACCAGTAACGTGAGTAAAAAAACGATCGCATATATTGAGGTAAACCTTCAAGAACTAGATATACAGAGTGATTACCAAACAAGCGAACAAAATGATGAAACATTATATAGAATTGAACAAGAAATTCAGAATAGGCGGGTCGAGACCAAATTGCAATTTCGTATTAGTTTATTCGTCATAAATCCCGATTAAATAAATGAGAAGAAAAAAGCTGCCCATGATTTACATTTTAAACACATGGATGTCTTTTCTTATGCACCAACAGGCATAGCCTACTTTCATGGATACCTACATAAGAAAAAGATAAAAAAATAGCATCTTTTCATCAGAGGTCACCTCCCTGTCCGCTGGCACTAATAACGCAAATTGATTTTTTAATTAAACAGCTTTCAAAAGCCAATATTATTAAAGACACAAGTGACAGTTCCTTCTCATCGTCCTTTCTTATACTTAAGAAAAATACTTTGGAATTCCTCCTAATTTTGAATTTATAGGCTCGTAATAAGTTTACACAATATTTGAGCGTTCCATTTCAGTCCACAGAAGACATTTTGCACGTACTCAGAAACAAATTTCCCAATCAAACGTATGCCAACTATCGACATAAAGTCTAGTTATTTTCAACTATTGTTGCATTATAAAATTCATGACATAAAAATGCTAAAAATGCATGATAAAAATACATGGCTTTTGAACTTAATCATACTTGGAAGGCTTATAAGTTCCAACGCTGCGTCATGTGGCATGCCACATCAGTGGCAGCCCTAACTGTAGCCGTACGCATGCTTTTGGAAGGTTTACCACCTCGCATCTGCTTTTGCAGATGACCTATTAATAGAAAGCTAAAATTGGAAACAACAACTATCGGACTTGGAATTGCCCTTCAAAGAACTAAGAAAACACGAGTTTAGAGCGGGCCCGAATAAGACCCACCTATTATACTAGGAATTGGATATTTTGGGATTTACAATTAATGACAATGAATTCAAAATTTCACTCAAAAATGCAAGTATAATACGAAATTGTAAGAAACAAACCTGTGAAACGACCTTGAAGAATTATCTAGGACTCTGCTCTTATTTTAGGGTACATATAAAAAATTTCACGGAAAACGTGGGACCATTTCAAATTATTTTCGACAAGAATTTTAAATATAAATGGACAACTGACCGTGACGAGTTATTTGAGTAACTTAGTATACATATTATTCAGGCCTCAACTTTGCTTCATTTCGATAAATAATTGGAAATACGATCGTATTGCGACGCATCTTCATATTCACTATGTGGAATATTGGCGTGTTACAACCATAAAACTAATCAGAAACGTGTTGTTTCATACTGTAGTCATCGCTTTACCAAGATCGAGAGAAAGGCCTCAACATGGCAGAAAGAACTATATATATATTGATTGATATATGTTCTTCGAAAATTTCGATATTTCATACTGAAGAGGAAACTTAAACTATTTATAGACACTAAATGTTGACTCCACTCAATACCCAACCGGACAATGTCGGGAAAGTTTTTCCCTATAAGATATTCTTAGCGGATTACAATTTTGAAATTCGACTCATTAAAAGCCAGCTACATTCTCCAGAAGTTTTTTTTTGTCGCTTAGAGGAAAAGCAAGATATACAGCGTGATGAAAATCGAGAAGTCGATAACTTTTCGGACACCGAGGACGATAAAGTCTTTGCTTCCCACTTATTAGAGCACATCTTCCAAATTGGCCAGTCCATTACTTTACCCAATTTAGCTAATGAACTATGGAAAGATAATTCAGTTTCAGACATCTTTACTGTATTGGAAAATAAAGAAGTTAACGAGTTATCTACACTCTACCGTTGAAATACTTTCCTATTAAAATGAGCTGTTATATAGGACTCCGAAAACCCTTAACTTGGATTACTGTATTTACTTTGTGTGCCGAAATCCATCTTAAGCAAATGGTATTATACTATCCATATCACACCAATGGCACCCCATTTTGGGCATACTAAGACATACAAGTCAGCACTGCGAAAATATTATTTTCCTAATATGAAAGCTTACATAGCAATTAGAATAAGGACATGCAATTTTTGCCAAAGCGTCAAGAAGTTACCAGCTAAGCCGTCGGGCCAAAAACTGCATCAGCCATCAAAAGGCTATGCCACTCCTTGGCAGTACGATAAAATTTTAAAAGTCCCAGATGAGCAAAGGAATTTCAAACAGATACTAGTTGGCATTGAAATGTACACACGATACTCAATGACCAGGATTGCAGACAACATTACAACTGAAGAAATTGAACAATTTCTTATATGTGAGATTATTCTTAAATACCGATACATCGGTATTCTTAAATACCGATCATACAAAACGCTTTTATTTTTTAAAGGAAAATCAAAACCATTAGCCAAAACTCCGTATATAATATTTGCAATTAATACATTCGTACAGGCTGGAACTAAATATTCAGTTTTTGTCTTATGCTCGGATATGAACCTAGATAATCTCTGATATTGCGTTAGCATCAAATCTGACGTTACGCGTCGCCAAACAACACATGAATAAGATACACCATCCATTTCAAAAGAAACCGAACTTTTGAAAACAAATAATACCACTAGTGCCATCTGTTGTAATATTTTACCGGTAGATGGCGTAGTCCCTCATTGAAGACTGGTATAAATGTCATGACATTTGGATGCTCGGCAATTGTCAACTGTCAACCGGCAACTATTGCGTTTCAACTGTCAGTGTGTTGTGTACATCGGTCGGAAAATGAGTTTCAAACAACGAGCTGTGATTGAGTTTTGTGTTAAACTGGGTAAAACTTTTAGTGAAACGCATCAAATGCTACAAAATGCATATGGGGATGAGTGTCTATCCCGTACGCAAGTTTACGAGTGGTTCAGGCGATTCAAATCGGGTAGAGAGACGCTGGATGATGACGAAAGATCAGGCCGTCCCAGAACCGGATTATCGGAAGAAAACATAAAAAAAGTGCATGAATTCATCAAACATAACAAAAAATCGTCGGTGAAAGTTATTGAAATGGAATTAGGCATTCCTCAAACAACCACATACCGCATTTTGACCGAAGTTTTGGGCCTTAAGAAGGTTAATTCCCGGTTTGTACCACACAAACTCACCGAAGACCAAAAATTTGATCGAATTGCGCATTGCAAAGACATCGTAAAAAGTGCTCGGCAGGATCGAAACTTCTTGAACTTCTTCGATTGTAACTGGTGACGAGACGTGGTGTTTTGAATATGAGCTCGAAACAAAGCGGCAAAGTGCTGAATGGAGAGCGCCGGATGAAGGAACACCCAAAAAAGTCGTTTGGTGAAGTCAAAATTTAAGGTGATGCTGATTTGTTTTTACGATTCAAAAGGAATTAACCACAAAGAATTTGTTCAGCCCCGCCAGACTGTCACTGGAGAGTTTTACTTGGGCGTCATGAAGGGTTTGCTGGCAAGAATTCGTCGTATTCGGCCCGAATATCGCGAAATCGGCAGTTGGACTCTTTTGGACGATAATGCACCATTACATCGTTCGCGACTTGTAACTGCATTTTTGGTCAAAAATAACATTATTACGTTGCATCATCCCCCCTATTCACCAGATCTCGCTCCGTGCGATTTCTATCTGTTTCCGAAACTGCATTTGGCGAAAGTGGCACGCATCGATTGATGCCATTGAGAAGGCGACGACCGCCGTCCTAAAGACCATTCCAATAAAGGCCAGGAGATGTTGTTTGACAACTTGTTGGAGCGTGCAAGTATGTGTATCGATGCAGAAGGGGAATACATTGATTAATAAAAATGATTTGTTCCAAAATGTACATTGCTTTTCTGTTTTTTTAAAACGTTCGGTTTCTTTTGGAATGGAGGGTGTACGTGGAATCGTACAGGATACCTTAATTGCAAGTTGCAACAAAGAGGAAAGATATTTCCACCGTAAACATCAACAAACTAATTTTGATAAGAGCCAGAAAGTACTTGTATTTTTTCCCGATAGGCAAATTGGAGTACCTCAAAGTTTCTCCGTTAGATACTTCGGAACTCTAGAAATCATCGAAAGTGTTAACCATATTCTTTATAAGGTCAAATTTTCAGAACATTTATCGTCAAGCAATACAGGAAATTCAAGTAGACAGGATTAAGCCCATATTATGAAGGTACAGACGACAATCAGCACGATGATAAATAGCTATTTTTTTACACGAAGACACACACATACACACACACACACACATATATATATATATATATATATATATATATATATATATATATATATATATATATATATATATATATATCGGGTGTTGCAAAATAAATGTTACAACTCTTGGGAGGTGACTCCTGCCACTGAGACAAGAAAAAAAATTTCTCTTGAACTTTCGGCTATCGAATATCGTGTCAGATCTACAAGGTGCCGAAAGCGTGGGAAAATGAGTTTCGGACTCCAATAGTTCGGAAACTATCCAACATAAAGATGACGGGTAAAAAAATTCACCGAAGAAGTCATACCTGCTCTATTGAATTTTGCATGTTTCACAATCCTACCATGCACGAACAAGGGATTCCCCAAAGGAACGTAGGAAGTCCCGGATAATCTGCCAAATGAAACTTTGTCAGAATGGATATGAATGATAGGGTTTCTCCCAAGTCACAATCATTAGTTTGTATTAAGTCGATATTTGGAACACATACAAAATGGCGGATAACTTCATGCCCGTTGTGTGTGGTTGCATAATCGCCAGGTACGGATACTGGCCAATAGTGACGTTCTGAGTATACCTCCTCCAACCCCAATGAAAACATTTAATACCAATAGTACGACTAAGGAGCAATCGATATAACCGACACTAGCATCCTTCACTATAAGTGATCTAATATATGAGTATTAATGCCAAACCTTTAATCAGCTCTACATTGAAGGAAATAAAGTGACATATAGTATGCGCCGAAAATGCCTGTGATATGAGACTAACTTTTTCGTGCTTTCCACTCTACCTTGTTAGTGTTCAAAAAAGTGAATTTTTCTGTCTTACCAGTGTTGTAATTTTTTTCAGTGATTTTTTGTGTGATCTCTCAGTGTTGTTAACCCTCACATCTAGAAAAATAAACCTTCGGCCTATTTTTAAAACAAGCAGGCGGAGTAATATTCCATGTGATATTGTAAACAAACAATTCCACATGAAAGTGTTTACAAACACCACCAAGTGGTTCGTCAATAATACTTCACACCAGATGGATCTACAATCTCTTGCAGATGACGGCTTCTATCCCCTCCCAAAACTATATATTGGATGCACAAGGCAATTCGGGACCAGTTTTCTGATTTCCCTCCTATCGTTTGCTTCGGAACATTAGAAGTATCCTAATCCCAAGGCCTCTAGTCTGCTTTTGGACTACACCTAGCTTCCTCCTGATCGTGCAACCATAGCACTTTTTCTAAGAGAAAAGAATTTTAAAACATTTGAAGAACAGTCTGTTATACAATCTCCCTTAATATGGACTATTTTTTAACAAATCGTGACTTTGTTATCTGCTTACGGAATCAAAAAAGGAAGATGAGTTTTGGTATGGAAAATTCGGTGATTGTAAGTTGATCATTGGTAAGAAGGCTGGTAACTTTAATGCTACTAAGCTCTGTAAAAATGGAGGAAGACAGCAAGAATCACAAGATTTACTACACTATTATACCGAAACGTTAGATAGCCTAAATTAACATTAGCTATATTCGTTATATTACATAAATCCGAAAGGTACAAATGAAAATGATTTATTACTGTCTGGAACATATGTATAAAGAAATGTTATCTTCTCCGAATTCGGAGGAGCTGCAAACGTTCTCTTATTAAGGCAGAAAACTTTTAAAAATAAAGCGACCATCCTACACTAATCGAAATATTGGCTACATAGATATACAAGCTCTTTAGTAATCATACCTTTAAATTCTGAAACAAAAGCTTTTCTTAAACGTTGTCTCGATAAAATCCTATCCTATAAATTCTATCAACAAAATACCTTATAAAATTCTCAGATATAGTTTGAAACCATGATATATCATCCCAATTATGATTACCAGCAATCTCTCTAATAAACGCTTTTGATAAACGTGGATCGGAGCTAACTTCCTCTTAATCAACCTTATCAGCATACTTACTTATAAAATCTTTCGATAACTTTCTGTATGATATAACCTCCCAATTAAACTTATGTGCAAACTCTTTTATGAAATCTTGTGAAAATTCATTGCGTGTTGTACTCATCCAGTTAACTCTACTTGCAATCCCCCTTATGAAATATTCTAATAAGTCTGTGTATAATATAGTTTTCCAATTATTCTTATCTTTATGTATAAAATATTTTGTAACAATTTCAAAACAACATAAATAAGACCGTTAGTGCATCCAATATTTCATCTGACAAGTTGATATTCTACTTACCTATAATATTTAGTATCAGATTGTCGTTAATTTCTCTCTCAGCTGTTTTAAATAAATGGTCTCACATGTCAATAGAAATGCAAAAAATAATTAATTCGGGATTATAATCAATCACCTTTATAATCAATTGTGGCATCACCATCTAAGCAATAACATACACAATGAAATACAGATATAAGAGATAATACTTGTTTAGCAAGTGACATATTTGATTATACTGATACTGTATATATAACTAATTTCAATTTTAAAGATTTTGTATGTAATAAATCTTGGGAAACATTATTCATTCAATACATAATAAATCTAAAAATAATGATAAAGACCTTTTATATATATATATATATATATATATATATATATATATATATATATGCTAATAGAAAATAACTTATTAAAAGAAAGGGAAATGTTAAAAGAAATAGAGTTAAAAGAAAATGAGAACGCAGCATTACAAATATATAAATCATAATCATATTATGATACTGACAAAGAAAATGAATCTTTGCGAAGCAACTATGAAGTACATTCTTAAGTGTACGGTTTAAAATATTATCATTGATCTTGATATTGATAAAGATTGGTGTGTGTTTCTGTTATATTATTTCCTCCTTTTATTATAGAAATTTAAGTTCCCAGAAATGAGGAAATAGTTGTTAGAAATCTCTTACTTTGATGAGTTATCTCAAAAGTTTCATATTTAATAATGGAATTTATGAATTTCATATATTTTTATAATATTTATTATGGATTGATATACTATAGTAGAACTAAGAAAAATATGTAAAGAAAGTTAAATAGAAGATATTCACATCTAAAAAATGTGACCTCATTAAAATATTAGAAGATAATTGTTCTAAAGAAACAAAGTATGTTAATGAATTACAGGGAAATATGCCCTAATAACACCTTGTTCTGTGTTTTCCGAATGATAAAATAAAAGAAATTGCAATATCTCAAATAGTCACGCTTAATACTTTCGAATTAAAAAGTGGTTTTAAAAAGAATACTTGCACATGAATTGCTTAAATGTATCGAATATGTAAAATGAAGGGAACATGTTATTAAAATTTTTAACGTGAAGGATATATAAATTGGCAAAAACTTTCAATTAATCGAAAGTTATCTGAACATTCTATTAGAATATATCAAGATAAGGTTGGATGGAGAAATATATCATATTCTCAAAAATTAAGTGAAGAATTTATTAGTGTTCCAAAAAAAATGACGGGTCACATTTCCAAAAGACAAAAATGTCTGATAGTTTTATTAGAGCATTCCAGGAGAAAATTAATTATTCAAAATCAGATATCATTACAAAAATTTATTAGCAATGTTATGCATATATTTTCCAAAATTTCGTATTTACAAGAAGTATGCAGACACCAGAAGCTATCAGAACAGTTTATTATAATGTTTTGATACCTTTGCTAGTATATCAAGTTGAAGACTAATTTCAATGCATCAAACATTATCAGAAAATTTTATAGTACAATTTTGTTGTAAGGCATATAGTGATATACTAATCAAATATTAATTTCTATTTCCAATATTTATAAATAAAATTAGGCAGGTTTCTTTCCGATGAAAGAGAATAAATGTGTACTAAATACTCTATTTGTTATTCATCAATACACAATAAAGTTAAAACTATGTGTAATATATGTATGGAAACATGGTTATAATAATCAAGTAAATGTCCTATATGTAGAAGACGGTTAGTATTACATAGAAATTATTGGAAATCTCCAGTGCCTCTAGAACGCAAGATGAAACTGAATGCGAGATCAAAAACGTGCATAATGAAGATAAAAGTAACACTATAACTGTAAGTCGAAATAGACGACGGGGAAGAAGAAGAAATGAAGGAAAAAAACTAGAATATAGATGTGCATTATTTAGCTCAAAATAATTTAGTTTTATAATGAAGAATGATATAAGATTGTGATGTTTTAATCTCATAATAGTATTATTTACTCTGTAATAAATGACTTTACGTACTGCTAAGAAAGATATGATAAAAAAGAAATCAAATGAATTTGCGAGGCAAAAGAACAATATATCTTAAAAAGTAGAGTTAAGAAAAGTATGTAAAGAGAAGGGGATAACAGGTTATTACCTATAAATGAAACGAGTATTTATTGATCGTATTGAAAAGAATGTAAATGACAAACCAGATAACAATTAACCCAAACATTTCCATTTACTCAAGGTATGGTATCCAGAAATAAAGTTCCACATGAGTTTCCAAAATTGAAAACTAAACATGTGAAAAAGTTATATCCATGTGAAGAAGTGGTATTTGAATACCATAAACCAGAAAGACACGAATCTCAACCAATTAATATAAAACTCGAAAATGCAGCCTTTAAATGAAGATTGGAAAGATTTAGATGTAAGAGAGATTATATGCGTTCTCCTCCTCTAGAACAATATACTATTTCAATATCAAAAGCTTTAATAAATATCATAAATATCAGTTTAGAGAAACATGACTCATTAAAGTAAGCGCTTTAATAAAATGTCAATATAAAAAGGTAAAGAAATTCAGAAGTCTAACAGTAAAAACAAAGAATTATTCCAATGAACAAATCCTAAAGAATTCGTAACCAATGGTAAATAAATATGAAAAACAAGAATAAATGAGTTCCTGTCTAGAGGTTCTGTGTGGGATCGCATGAATATAAACTTTTTAGAGTAAGCTGTTAATAAATATGCAGCGAATAGAGGATCACCATGCATAGAACTACAGGATAATTTAAAAACAAACAGTAGTTATTCATGTTAAAGAATAAAGATATTTTTTCTTATATTCAATTGCTTCTGTATTCCGTTCTGTTGAAAAACATTCCCAAGGACCATCAAAGTACAGGCTTGTCTTTATAGATTTGCAGAAAAAAGAAAAATATATGGGTTGTCCAGTAAACCTAAGTCACATTCCAAAAATTAAAAGAAGACTCCATTTTTCAATTAACGTATACACATACAATGTATCGTCTAGAATTTATATCATACGCAAAACAAAAAGAATATGTTAATATATTATATGTAAAATAAGGAAATTAGTGCTCATCTTCTTGTTGTTATTATTAAGAACACAACACATTGTTGTTCGAAGAAAGACTTAAATAGATAAGTAAATAGTCGAATTACTAAATGTAGTGCACGTAAATTTTATGTGATCGATGTTTATTATACATTTCTCGCAAGATGTACTAAATAAACATGAGAAAAATTGTTCTATTCAGGGAGGTGTTAAAATAAAAATGCCAGCAGAAGATATATATATATATATATATATATATATATATATATATATATATATATATATATATATATATATATTGAATTTCAGAACTACGAATATATGATGAAAATGGCATTTGTGATTTATGCTGATTTTGAATGTATCCCTGCATAAGATTATGGGTTGTTAAGAATGAATCCAGAAAAATAATCATATACGAAAGTATATCAAACCATAACCCATCTGGTTTCTGTTACTGCATTGAATAAAGTGATGCAACTAAAAGTAATCTGGTTCTGTATCGAGGTAATAATGAAGCTAAGAAATTCATAACAATGTTAAGGAAAGAAACGAAAAATATCAGATATATGTAAACAAAATAATAAATTAACTTTAACAGCTAAAGGCAGAAAATAACTCAATGAATTTGAATATTGTTCATACAGCGAAGTTGAATATAGCAAATTGATATTATAAATTTAAACATGAAGATGATATAAGCTGTAAATTTGTAGCTAAATTATGTGATAATTGTAATTTAGAAGTTTAAGTGCCAACGTTTGTGCCAGTGATTAAATTTAACTTGAAAGGATATGGTTCGTACTTGTTAAAGGGCTGTGATGTAATAAAAAACAAATAGATTTAATAGCTAATAATGAAAAACGATACATATCATTGAGTGAAAATTTTGAACTGTCAAATTGAATCAATTAGATTCATTTAGATTTATAGTATGGAGTTTATCATCATAACTGGGAAGACAACACATGGCTCATACACAATACTTCTGTCCTGATGAAGAACAACTCAAACTCATGATAAGAGAATATCTTTATCCATATGAATGTGGTAGTGACTGGAATAAGATTTGACATGGAAAATTACCACCAAAGGAAGTATTCTTTAACAAGCTTACTAACACACATATTAGTGATGAAGACTGTAAATACGCAAAGGAAATGTGATAAAAGAATTAAAATTAGTAAACTCGTACAATACCATAGCATATATCTAAAAGCTGACGTGTTGTTATTAGCAGATATCTCTGAGAATTTTAGAGAAACCTGTATTCAGGCTTATGTTCTTGATACAGGTTAGTATATGACAGCGCCAGTTTTAGCTTGGGACGAAATGTTAAGTATGTCAAATACAAAACTAGATTTATTACCAGATGTGATATGGTGTTGATAGAGAAAGCTATGAGATCGAACTAGCCAATGTTACAAAAGATATATAAAAGCGAATAATACATATGTGGAAGATTACGATGAGAATAAAAAAAGGATTCTTACATTATGTACTTAGACGACAATAATCTTCATTGATGGGCTATGAATAAATTTCTTCCCCACGATGTTTAGATTGTTAAATGAAGAACAAACAAGATAATTAGATTTTACAAGTATACTTGATAATTCTAATAATGTCTTTATATTGGAAGTAGATCTTGAATCACGATATCAATTACATGACAATCACAAAGATGATCAACTAGCTCCTCAAAATGTGACCACTCAATTCAGAACAACCAAAGGTATTAACAACTCTCTATGAGGAAAATGTGTGATTCAGTGTCGCAAACTAAAACAATGTCAGTTGAACTTAAATTAAAGCAAATATATTTAGCAATAGTCTTTGAGCAATCAGATTGGTTAAAAAATTATATTGATTTAATCACAAAGGTGAGAGCAAAAGCAACAATGATTTTGAAAATACTTCTCTAAGCTCATGAGAGACAGTGAATTTGGGAACACAATGAAAAATACTCGAAAGAGATGTAAGCCTATAATTAAAATGTGATCCAGCAAGAGTTGAGAAACTAATTGCTCAACCGAATTTTAAAGATAGAATTGTTTACGCAGAAAATCTGCTGGCAATAGTAGCGAATAAAATGAAATTGACTTCTAATAAAGCGATATATGTTGGATTGAGCATATTAAATCTCTCAAAATATTTGATGTATGACTTCCATTAAAATATGATGGAGCCAAAATATCGATACAAAATCAGAGTACGTTTAGATACACGGATATTAATATTTAGCATATTGAAACAAAAGATACGTATGAGGACACGAAAAATTATATTACTTACTTCGACACAAGTGATTACCCTTAAGATAATAGATTCAAGATACCATACATAAGTCCGCAAATACTCGGTAAGATGGAGGATGAGGTTAAAAGAATAAGTATAGAAGAGATTTTACGTTTAAGATGTAAAATGTACTGTATCAAACACCTCAAGTGGATCTAAGAGACAAACTATAAAAGCGATTTTGTTAAGGAAAAATGTTGTAAAAAAGGAAAAGGTGTTAAGAAAAGTGTTACATATAAGGAACTTACATTAAAGGAATATAAAGACTGTTTATTCAACCAAATCGAGTATTACAAGAAGAGGAACCTCATTAGAAGCTATAAGCATGATATATGTAGCAAAGAAGTAAATAACTTAACATTACGTTGTATATATTATAAAGGATATGTTTTAAAAATGATATAAATACCTTAGTATGTGGCCAATATAAGGTGGAAGTAGATTTAGTTCTAGGCGTAATTTTATATATAAGGTACATGATTAAATGTCAGAAAATAAAATATGTTTTCCAGTGGCAGGCTACCTGTAGTGCATTAAGGATATCTTAGCTCAACCCTTGGGGCTGTGGTGGCTCAGTGGTAGAGAGTTAACCTCTGGTGCTTGGAGTCACGGGTTCGATCACAGTCCCCGCCAAGTGAACGTTATCCTGGACAAATACCGTGTGCATCGGTTTTCTCGGGGTTCTCCGGTTTCCTCCCACTTTCTTCATTCCACCATTTCATCCACTACTCATTATCACCGTTTCCTTTATCGTCGTCGGCACAAACGTGGGACGTAAATGCAATTTCGTTTCATTCTATATTGATTGATGTTTTTGTTGATTGGTGAATTCTTGATCTAGCTCTATAAATACGGTAAAGTTAAAACGAATCAGAAATCTCGGAATTTGCGGTCAATTTTTTGAGAAGTAAAAAAATTTTATTCTTTAGAAATAACTTAGAATTGATTGTAGTTTATGATAGCGCCTTTATTATTTTTCGAATAGGGTAATAAATACTAAGCATTTAAAGATATGACATTTATTCTTTATCTTATGTAATTTGCTGTTATACTAAAAAATCTGTTTAAACATTCAGATCCCTGTAAGTCTTCCAATTTGGAAACTTGGTGAAAGAGACATAATATTATGGACTTTTTTTTATTTAGGGTTCACCTAATCAGTGTGTCAAGTGAATTGGCAACAGTACAATTTTTGAAAATACCACCATACGTGTGTTCACAATGGTTATGTCGATGGAAGCTGCTGTATAGGAATGCAGCTTATCGATAAGTAATGATAAACATTGCTATTATTTGATGTTGTATTAGTACTCCTACACTTTCCACATGAAAGGGAGGTGTCTCCTTTAGAGATGAATAGAGATTACGTAGCTATAAGGAAGTCTATTCTTTTTAGAATAAATGAATAGCCATATGTTGTTGCTAGTTCAAAGAGAAAGCTTACGTCAGCTGTCAGCAAGTTTACTCTGAACAGATTACTCACTGAAAGCGTCGTCTGTCATATCTGCTCTTTTTCTAGCTAAGTGAAAGAGAAAAAGATTATAACTTGTACGTGCCTCCAGCCTCAATATTCATTGAGAGAGTTAGCGTGACCGTCAGTCAAAGGGAACAGATGTTTATGGCGCTAATGAAACAGACTTTCTTGCGTGGTTGTTTGTCTTTATTATCGTGTGAAGCAATGCATTCTATTGATAGAGGTGCGTGACGTACAAAAGTGTAAAAGAATGGCAAATCTGCTCAAAATAATAGAAACTTGGCAATGCAGTTAGGGGGAAAGAGCGCTACAACTCACGCCTAATAGTCTATACCCTGCTTTTTACCCGTATGAGCAATTTCAGTGACGTAATTAATGGAACATGTTGGGCAATAATATTAATGATATGCAATTTCCGCAAAACGCTGTGCAAAATGCTGCAAAAGTGGTCATATCATAAAAGCGTATGCATGGACTAAAGTGCAGTGCCTCGTGTTATGTGCACAAAAATATAACTATTTCTCTTATTTGAAACATATGGCATATATTGTATTGATGCAATGGTTATAGCAAATTGAAGTGACATACAGTGCACATCTTGTTTTTACTTTCTTAAATTGTTTTTATTTTCCTTTTCTTTTTACTTTTTCATTTTTTGTTTCGTTTTTCTAACACAGTGGAAACCAGTAATAAAACTGAAAGAATACTCTTGTTAGCCTTAATGTGTAACGGAATTGATAATAATAATAATAATAATAATAATAATAATAATAATAATAATAATAATAATAATAATAATAATAATAATAGTAATAATACATTTTTAGAAACGACAACTACGATGATTTTGCTGAGAACAGAATATACTTGGAATACAAAGAAGGGAGTCAAAGCACCTAGATGTGCTTTTTTTATAATGTTTTAGTAGAGATATTAAAAGTGATAAGTATCGAAAGTAAAGATAATGCTGAAACGAATAATGTAAAACATTCAGGAATTTTACAAAACAGTGTAACTTAAGAAACGAAATGAATGTTTGACAAACATTGACTTCTTTTTTTGGATTTCTGAGGTTAAATAAGTTATTTTTGTGACTTTCTCATGATATCATTCGCTCTATAGATACTAAACGGTGTCTTTCACCCGATATTGTATTCATCGTGGTGGCATTCATATTTTCTATTTCTTTAAAACTTGCTACACTGGCATGTTTCGAACAAACTAATGCAGTTGTAGAACACGTTATGTTGTTCTCAACCAGCTAAGGGGGCCGCGGTGGCTCAATGGTAGAGCGTTCACCTCTGATGCTTGGGGTTCCAGGTTCGATCCCAGCCCACGTCAAGTGAACTTTGTGGTGGACAAACACCGTGTGCGTGGGTTTTCTCGGGGTTCTCCCGTTTCCTCCCACTTTCTTCATTCCACCATTTCATTCATTAATCATCATCACCGTCTCCTTTAGCCTAACCGGCATAACCGTGAGACGTAAAACTCAAAGATTTCATTTCACTTTCAACCAGCTAACTTTAACAGTTACCCTTGCAGAATGTGAAATTTGGAAGTGTGAATGCCCTTTTTCTCCCGTGCGTGTATCACGTTCTTTATGATGTAGTCACAACCATGATGGAGGAAGGATATTTTACCAAAAATTGTGAACATTATCAAGAAATTCCTGAAAATTATATTTCAATATGTTAAGGCAAATATACATAAGATGACGTATTCTTTGTGGTGGATCTATTAAACAAGTTATAAATTGCTTAAACCCAAAATTGCTATTTAATAGACGAAAAATGCATATTATATGTCATAGTACACAAAGCATAATGGAAACATAAAGAAGTCACCAACGTATTTTTAAGCCACAAATATTCAAAACGGGACTTTTATGTTTATAGTATTATAATTAAAATCAAATCAGTTATTCAAATCATTTAAAACAGTTTCCTTTCATATAACGCAACACCTAAAATGAATCGTGATAGAAAAAATAATAATTGCGTGATAAATTATTGAATTTATAATACTACCAGAAATATCATTATAATTAATTAATAACAATTGAAGTCGTTCAATCCAACCTCACTTTAACTCCGAGAAAAATAAGCAATTTCAAATATTTGGCGGGAAGGTGGCGGAATAGAATTGTCAAAATTTCCAATTAACTTAAGTAGCAATTAAACCGTAGTTCAATTGGCGAATGAAGCAATACAGAATTCTACTCTCAAAACAAACTATCAACAAATGCTTGTAGCAAAGAGAAAATTAACATGTAAATTAAAGAAAAAAGTAAAAAAAAATCCCGAAATTCTAAATAGGAAGCAGATGGCCAAAAGCTTTGGATGTATTAAAGAAATTGTTATTAATTAGGAAAAGCTAAAATGTCATTAGAAATAATACGTAAACTTCTTCGCTTACCTTCCAGAAGATTCAAATACCTCCAATATAATTAAGTTATCACGCATTACTAGTTTTCTTAATACACAAGAATATTAAACGTATTTGCTTTATCTGAGAATTTAAAGAAACAAGGCCTCAATTAGATATATAAACTACTGTACTCAGATATTTTAATGCTCCCCGCACCCGTTCTTGGATTCTGCTTTCTTTCTCCTCAAAATTAATTTCACCTATTTCTCCCTTTAAACTTCATTAATATTACAGAATTCAGGATCTAAACTACGAAAATTATTATCAAAGTCAACTATACTAATTAAACTCACGAAAGGAAGAAGAGGCGATGAAGAAACCAACTCTAATATAAACAAGAAATCAGGTGTTGCGTATCACTCAATTCAACGCCTCGCATCGGAGAAGCAATAAGTGACTTTCGACAAAATACAAGCTATATCCAGTCCACTCCCTATCATTTCCATTCAATTCTGATCAATGCAGTTCACTATTGTTGCTTCAACTGAAGGAGCGAGTAGTCACTAGCCACAACGAAAGCTTACACGTCACGCGTTAAAAGCGCGACAAACGTCATAATCTCGAAATTCATTAGTACAAACATATCTTCCTTTTCATTTTCTTTTTCTAAACAGAAGTAAAGCATGAATGAACTGACAAAAAGCAATAAAGTCATTACACCAGATTTTTATACAGGATTACCAAAGTGACAATTTTATAGTCCATTAATATATATCTAGATAGATAGATAGATAGATAGATAGATATAGATATAGATATAGATAACAAAACAATTTTAGTTCTTCAAGCCCAATATACAACAGGTTGATCCAAACATGAGGTCGAAAAATGTTTCATCTTGAATAAGATCTGGTAATATTCAGATTGCTACAACTTCGACATGACTGCACATAGGATATTGTAAAAAGAAGGATGCATGTTAGTGTTCCGAGTTAGAGGCTGCTTCAAGCGTTAATAACTGACCGTGGGAAGCCGTGTTAATGACAGTGGAATTTGAGTGCAATATGACGATATGAAATGGTATGATATGGAGTGGAAGGTGATCGAGAATAAATTGAAGCCGGAATTATGGATGATCAGGTGTTAAGGAATAACGATACAGCACAAAGAGAAATGACAGGAAAAAATATGTGATACAGTTAGCAATATCAGAGTTTCTGTTGACGTTGATGGTGTCAAAGAGCAGATGATCGGAATGGAGGCATTGCTGGGAGTGACTTAGGGCAGATTTTATTGTTGGGATAAATATGTGGGAAAGTCAAGCGTTCATAGAGGTCTTGAGTAGGACTGTGAATTTGAATGACGTGTGCTATTCGTAGAGCTCACGATTGCATACTTTAACCTTTTGATAATTCGAGAGGGGTTTTTAGACCCAAGCAGGGAGTCCATAACTAAGCACCGACCGGAGGAAGTTTTTATTGTATATTTGGTACAAACTCTGCCTGAAGACGCCAAATTGAGCCAGTAAATCATTTTAATAGATTGAGTTTATTATATGCCTTCTGAGTGATTTCCTTGAAACGAGACATCCGTGTGAGGTTTTCATCTAAGGCGAGTCCTTAATATTTAACGGAGTTAAAATAGTGATACAGGTGTCGTTCTACGTGATGTGCAATGAAATTAAACTGCAATGAACTCGTACTTCTTAGACGAGAGAAAGACGATAGTTTTTGTTTTTGAGGCATTGGTTCTCAGTCGTCATTTTTCACAGTGTATATTGATGGTTGATCTAATTATTTTTCTATGATGCGGTTAATTGCGAGAAATGTTCAACATTAGTTTAATGAAATAAATGAATACTTTGAGGGAGAGGAGGCATTTCAGGAACAAAAGTAGTTATGATCAGAGTGGCAGGGATGAGTCTTGAGCTACACGGGAGTACAGAATTGCGGAATGGGATGATTGTTGGTGAGTGTACACTTAAACCAGGCTGCTGAACAAGAATTTATGAAGAAAGCGGATATATGCGAAAAGAAAGCGAAATTTGAGTAGTTTTGAAACAAGCCCCTAATGTTATACTTTGCCAAATGCCTTCTCGAAATTGAAGAACATCAGAAGAAAAAAAAATAAAATCGTTAAGGACTATAAGCCGACCATTGATGTTAAAGTATGTGTGCTTGGTAGGGTTGTAACAGATGTATTCAGAAAGATGAATATGAAGTCATTTTACGACAATTTTTCGTGAATTTGGTAAAGACTAGGTTGGACTAAAGGTTGCCAGTAGGTTATTATGTTTGAGAAACATGATAACTTTATGTTCTTTCCAGTGAGCGAGCGTATACTAGATGCGGTGAATTAAAGTGTAAATGAGGGATAGAAGACAGTAGACGTAGAGAACTTTATATCACATGTCGATATAAGATGTTGTCAATTCCTGGGGTGGTATTACGTTTATGATGTATGTCATTTGCGATTTCTGTGATAATGTAGGGTCAGTATTGTTTTGTGAAGAAAGATGTGCGCCACGTTTTCTTGGCGCTGTGAATTGAAGTTGAAGTGATATGTAGAATGATGATGGAAATCAAGGCAGATGAGATAGCTGAGCAATTTTCCCGTAAGTGCGAAGGAAAGGCGTTAGCATTTTTCTCTTTGTTTAAGATTTTATCCTGACTTAGAATTTACTTAAATGTGAGAAGTGAAAATGGATATATTAACTCTTAAATAAAATATATATGAATAAATAGTTCTGTGTCAGGGAAAATTCAGCTTGTGGAAAGAGTAAAGGGTCCTATTTCTATAATATTAAAATTTCAGATTATTTATTCCGAAACTGCTTAATCGAAAAATTTGCTGGAGTTCTAAGAAAGACATTCTTTATATAAACTGTTAACTAGAAAGATAGCAAACATGTATTTTGTCCGTGAATGAAGATTTATATTTTAACCCATATCAGAGTATCACATAAATCTACGAATTTAGAGAGATGAAATTTCCTATGAATCGCGTTTTCCAGTGTATTGCGAATTTATTTTTTAAGATGAAAGAGTCACTTTCTTTTATTTTTCTGCCGAATTGAACAAATGCTCTCTGGTATTTGTGATCGCATCTTAGGAAATGGCTGAAAGCTTCCGAATTAGTTTCAGAATATACTAAGAATCTACCTTGAGCTAAGCTTCAATCACGATTCTGATTAAAGGACTTGCCTTAATTGGGTATGAGGTAAATATTAAATAGGTAAATAATATACATCAGAATGTCCTCTTAAGGTGTTTAATGTATATACAACTCTTCATTACAAATAAACGATCAGTTGAAAAAAGGTTTCATCAAATTCAAGTTTTTCGCCACATTCTTATACATGTCTGTCATTTTAACTGCATTATGGTAAACGACGTAAGAGTTTAAAATGCATATTGGCTATACAATTTCTGCTCCCAAGTTTTCCTCGTATCTCATTGATTAACGAACATATCCTGATGAGGTAGGCAAGTTGGGAGTAGTGGCAAGCATTTTAATTTAAATGTTCGTAACATTGTAATGGGGAAAGGTGTTCAAATATATATTTTAAACCTACTCTTCTACGCAATAGCACATATTTTAAATTGTTTCAATATTTATATAATCTTCGTGTGTATATGTTTGTGAATGTGTATATGTATGTACTAGTTCACAATATTAAAGTAACAATATTTTAATTGTTTAAAAGATTCAATTGTTTTCCATGAGTCTTTCTACATAGAAAATGCATGTTATTTAAATATATTTTCGATTATAAGTGTCACATGATACTCTAAGGGGTAAATTAAATATTGAAAAATGTAAATTACCAAGCGATTGCTACTACGAAATTTAACAACACAAAACATTAATGAACGCATATTAATAGATTACATTATACTCTTTTCCTTTTAGTTTCTTTTATCATTCGTCAGTTAACATCACTACCTACATGCTTTTTCTAATGGTAAGCTATTCAGAATTTACACGGGAATGAAGTAACCGAGAATTTTGAATTTATATATATTTATCGTTAGGAAGAAATTAAGGAAGTGTATACGGAACGAAATGTGATATGTGAATAATGGATTCCGAGAAGGAAAAGAAAATATCTACTAATTGAAATTGAATAAGGAGGAGCTTAATCTCTATAGGCTGTTCGGAAGTTTAGGACTTGCTATGAGGATAGTAATATCTCTTCTACTTTCGCTCTAGTTTTGGGAGGTTCTAACTTTTGGGAGATTGTAACTTTTGAGTGGTTGTTCATCACAATACGGTTTTGAGAAAAATGAAAATTTCGTAACTTATTCCCTGCTTAACAGTTGAAATTTTATTTTCGTCCTATGCGCATGCACTCTTCTTCGAGTTTTATATATTTGCCGCAGAAATAGTACAATTAGTTACACTATAGCTATAGCACGGCCGACAAGAGATGGTCTCTGACTTTTCTTACCACATGCGGTGGGATATTGCAGCCCCTACTTTGATACCAGTATTACTAACCACGATCACTCTGTCGTATACCATTAATTAAATTTCTACTACAGTTGCACCGAAAAAAACCTTGACACGCGAGTAGTGCCAATGTCACTGCGAGCTGTCAGAGACGTTCTCCTACTGGACGTACTTTAATACTTGTAAAACAAACGTTTCCACAGTGACTCAAAATAACGTTATTGGGGTCTCACGAATGGATACCTATAGTTTTAATTTGACGATTGACCAGGTGCTTAGTACGGAAATACATAATGAAATATACCTTAAAATAATTAAGAAAATTTTGTGGTAAACTTTAGCAAGTAAAAGTAGTATAGTGAGTAATTCGGATAATCATTCGGAATATGTGTGGCCCGTTGATCTGACGGATGATTGTCTTTTGTTAATGAAAATTTCTTTATGATCTCTAAAGCTTCCTGATGCTTAATTATCACATATACTCTTTATATATGCATATGTCACTAGTATTGTCGACTAACAATATTGAACGAAACAAGTCTATTTTTCCCGAACTAGTCGTAAGTTGTATTTATATCTATTAAACGTAACACTCTTCGGTTACCACGGTCTGTGTGTTACGTTTGTATACTAGTTACACGGATCCAATTTAAACTTGTGTTATCTGCAACTCACAGGACCATTTTGTCCAGGGTATCAGGAAAAAACATGTCTGTTCCATACTCAGCTAACAACCCATTTTCCTTCATTGTATCATTGTCTCCAAAATAGAAAAAGACTTTTCAGCTCTTTACACAAGTAGTTACACTCCTTGTTTGCATTAGTACTTAAGAACTTTAAGGAATCATCTTCTTTAAATTCATTGAAATAGCAGACAGCCAGATAGCACATCCCAACATTCAATGTTATAGGCTTTAGCACCACCTGTGCCATCTAATAGAATGGAAGAAGAAGGGAATCAGAGGACAGAGAAAAATATTAACGGTAATAAACTGAAATTAAGTAAACAGAAAGGACACATCAGTGTATTTAGTAACGAAGTACATCATATACACGAGCCCTCAGGCTCTTATACAAAACAAATGCGAGCTTAGACTTTAGAAAAGTTCAAGTTTGTGTTAAACCAGATAGTGGGCCAACTAAACATAGTGTAGTGTACTTTATGTAGTGTCATCATAATATTTTTCTATCGTTCTCTTGTTTAAGTTTACTTTTCGGTTTGACAGTATTATTCACTGAAGCTTCAGTTTTTTTTTCAGTTAAACACCATGCTGTGGGTGACTTTACATTAACAAGATCCGGGTGTTTTGTTTAACCAGGAGGCTGCGCTCAAAGAATATTTTTATCTACAACATCACTTTAATGTTATCAGGTTTAATGAAACAGCATTAATATAACCATTGTAACTGTAGCTATCTCAATTCCATCGCCTCTCTAGCATCTCACAACAAGAATTACGGAAGTGTCATTCACCGATCTGAATGCAATTTTGTACACTTACTGAACATCGAAATATAATCGACACGTATTTTTTTGTTGTGGCAATGCTGAAGATTTAAGGTTAGCAAGCCACCTTTGATCGTTAGGGCGTGATCTTCAAGCATAGAAAGAAAACAAACATTTAATATATGAGATAAAAACATACTGACAGGGGGGATTAGACCACCTGATTCAGAATCTGACGTCAAAATTACAAAGTTCAAAATGAGCGATCTAATATAGTGATTAAAAATAGAAAATGTCTTCTTGTTTGAAATTTTCTGCAATTAACAAGAACAATTGGCGGGTGGGTGTGTATGTACGTTAAGTCAAAACTTATTTACCTACAGAAGGCGCATTTGGAAGTTCAAATATAAACAAGAATCAGGTTTCTGGTTTCAGACATACATCCAGAAAAAGAGCCCTATTAACAAGAAGAACTACAACAGCTAATCATTTTCCCAAAAACGTACTTCGGTTTTTTGCCTGAACCTTCAAATGTTATTTTTCTAAAACACTACATTTTGACTTAACGCAATTTACACACCCACCCTCCAATTATATTTGCAGGGGATAGTGCGAGGAGATTGCAGACCGGTTTGAAACCCGTTTTAATTGGTTTGAAACTCCTACATTTTAAAGGAATTTTTCATTAAAGCGGGTCTCTGTACCTCTCCCTATTCGGGGTGCTTATGTATAGTGAATCTCCTCGCCTCTCACTATGTCAGAACTTCATATATCATCAATTCTTATAATTATGAACTTATTCAGAAAACGCTTCAAAGTAATGATATTTCGTAAAAAACTATATGTGATGCATAAACCTTAATTACACCAAAATCACCTTATTATAGCAATAACTGTGACAAGTCACAAAATGCACCACAATATTCTTCCAAACAACTAATTTTGTATCACGCATATCTAATAAAAGTTGCAAATCTGGTAGATGGAAACTGATTATGAATCAGTGATTTAGATCTAAATTATATTATTACGGAAATGTAAATGTATGTAATAGTTGTAGAGGACAATTTGAGTAAAATGTCTCAAGAATTTTTTCCACAGTCTAAATATGAACATATCAAGAGACTGAATCCTATCAGTTTTTGTGCAGAATCGTTTCTATTTTGAGGTGTTCCTTTGTACGTATTTGAAAAGTTGATGAATTGTGAACACTTCACAAATCTAATAAAAAAGGACTTTAAATTAGACACTAGGCGAGAAACCTCTTGAAATAATGATCTAACAAGACCTAATGTTAGTCTTTCCGAATTTGTTGGCTTCCCAACGATATTTTCAGATTAAAAGAGGTTGTTTTGGACTATAGGGTGAACTGTTTCATTCTTTTCCTGCGAAATAATTAACAACAGTGATAACAACACAATTTTCAGAAATTTAAGGTTATGTGGTGTAGGTATGAGTTATAGATTTTGTTACTTGTGCAACACTTTCTACTGTTTGTGTCCCTGTAAACGCTATAGTGAGGTATGCAGAGACTCACTTTAATCAAGCATCCCATTAAAATAAGTACCGAATGGGCTTTCAAATTATTCGACAACCTCTCGGAGTAATCTCTGCTAACTATAATTGTTCTTGGCTAGCTGCAGAGAATTTCAATCAAGAAGACATGTTGTAATTGGAATCACTTTATTGGATCCACCAATTTGAATTTTGTAATTTTGAAGTCAGATTTTGAATCAGCCGTTCTAAAACTCCTGGCAGTATGTTTTCTTATATACTAAATGACTGCTTTCTGTCTATGATTGGAGGACACCCTTAACATTCAAAGGGTGGTTTCCACTATTAAATCTTCACCATTGCCGAAAGAAAACAATACGTGTCGATTATTTTTTGATGTTCTACAAGTGTGCGAATTTTCATTCAAATCGGTGAGTGACACTTCCGTAAGTCTCGTTGTCAGTGACCGCATTTCTACAGGATAATTACTACATATTAGTTTCAGCAGTATACATGGTACACCATGCTGTTCCTTCAAAACAAAAAGAAAAACAGAATTTAATTGCAACTAAAATAGCTCGAACATTGTATGGGGATCACTTTACTTGTATCCTAGTCGATTATCATAATTGCATTATTTTTACCAATGCATTCTTTATTTCAAAGTTTCGTCTAGTCTACATCAATTAACAGTCTCTTATGACTTAGTATGTTGCATATTGTACCTCACTTCAACTCTACATTATTGTCGTACGTGAATGCATCGAACAAATTTGAGTGTGCCATTTTTGACCTGAAATTCGAGAAACCAAACGTTACTTATTGGTGATGCGCAGTGCATATACTTCATAACTAGCAGTGATACTTCAATATGACGAATAGAAAACTCCATGAATTGTTCAAGTTTAAAACGATCTAATCTGGGGAAAGAAGAAATTCATACCTTAAGTTAAACATTCCGCTGTCCCATTATAAGCAAGTGTACAACTACTATATTATGTCACAAATTATTATAAACTGCTGTATTTCACGATTCCATGTTTATCCAATATTCCTGAAATTCTAAACTGCATTCCTACAGTATTACAGGCCAATGATCAATAGTACCTGTCAAGTCCATTTACAGAAGAAGACGTAAAGTCAGTCCAGTCATGAATTCTGGACGACGTGGAAAATCTATAGCCTTGAAGTTTCCTTGTTTTTAGAATTTTATATAAGTTTTAAAGTTTCTTAGTGGCCTTTTCAATGAATCTCAACAGTGTCTAGTTGTAACTGAATCATTTCACACAGTTGTAACAGTTTCAGTACCTTAACATTCACTTCTAGGACTAATGGTTTGAGGCCTGTTATGATTCTGTGTAGAGGTTTGAAGAAAAATTAAGTGTTGTCTTACAACAAGAAGGTATTTACTGCCAGACTGCTCAATTCCCACCAGCATGGTATTGGCCACAATAATCCAATCGATAAGGCTTTATCAAATGTTATAATTTCTTTCCATTAATCCAGTATTCTTTCACCCTGCATTACTCTCAATGTTTTGATATCTTTAACAATAAATTTATATTTAAACTAATTGAGAAATATTGCTTGGGTCATCATTAATTTCTCCTTCTAGGGATACCTATACTCACACATTAACAAGAAATAAAATTGGTCTAAGTAACCACAAAACATTAAGGCTCTATTTTTAAAGGTGATCCAAGAACAGCTACAGATGGTGATCAGAATAATGGAAACACCTGAACGAAATAGCAACTTACCAGATTAATATGGTGTCGGGCCACCTTCCGCTTTCTGAACAGCCTTGATGCGACGTGGGATGGAGGCATAGAGGTCGTGAATGGTAGCAAGTAGAATTTTACACTATTCCTCGTGCAGAGCATCGGCCAGTTCTGTGAGAGTGGATGGAGGTGGAAATCGTCGCCGGAGTCGTGTTTCCAGACGGACCACAAATGTTCAATTATGTTGAGATCTGGGGATCTTGAGCATAGATTGAGCATCTCTAGCGAGTACGTGTGTTTTTATCGTTGCTCCGTAAAAGGAGCAAAAAGAGGTGGTGAGAAGTGTGTGTAGTGACAAGTGCTATACATAGTTGGATCCGTGAATGTTCGGAGAGGACGATAGTGAAAACCATATCAAAATTGGACCACTGGTTCCTAAAATATAAGTGAAAAACTGGCCACAAATCTCACAGTTAATAACATTATAATCAATGTAAAGCATATAGATGTGTTTATAGTGGGAAGTATTTTAAAAAGTAAAAACTAAAAGATCAGCATTTCCTGTTGTACTCATCGACTGTGTAGTGAATGAACTTGTCAATATACAGCTGCGGATGAACTTTCTAAACGGTGAGTAAGGACTTTGAATATTTTCTACATTTCTCGGACTAGAATTACTCATATAAAAAAGATGTACAGCATGGGCTTTTAAGCCAACTTTGGGGCACTGTGGCACCCGGACCAAAAGGACCAGGGACTGAGGGTCCTCAACCCTCTTTACTTCCTCCCAGGACCTCCCCTCCCCCCTTCATTTTTTTCTTTTTTTCTATTTTCTTTTTTCTTTTTTTCTTTTTCTTTTTCTTTCTTCTTTTATTCTCTCAAGTCCCCTCTCAAGTCCCCCCGTTCGGGAAGGGTGTCTAAAGTGTTCCTACCAAGTTCTTAGCTAAATCGCTCAAGAAATAAAAAGTTATTGCCCATCGTAACTTTCGTGTGGTGTATAGAACATACAAACTCAAACACGTTTGTGACTATTACTAAGAATAATCAGTGTTTAGTACACACCGGTGTGTGCGTATAATCACAATCCGAGTATGGCGATGTATAGATCCCCTCCGGGAACGCCCTCAAGGGACCAATCTCCAATCAATCCCACTGTAAGAATCGACAAAACAGATGAAAACGGACACAAAAAAAGGACACGGGAAGAATCAACTACTCCGGAGCTCCAAACAAAGAGGAACACAATGGAAGAACCTGGGTTTGATACCATGGGCCAATTAGACCAAGAAATGACATATATTGAAAATCTATTGGATTGGAAAAAGATAGGCAAGACGCATTTGGAAAAATTGAAGAAAAGAGCAATAGTCTGGGTAAAGGATCGCTCACAACTACTAGGAAGACTGGAGCAGATGGAGAAGATGAACTCCAAACTACAAGAAAAATATGATAGCTTACAGAAGGAAAAACTAATAACCGAAATGGAGATGATGACAGGACAGAAAGGTAACAGAGGAGAAGACAAAAAAATAATTGATGAACTAAAATCCAAGAACAACAAACTAGAAAAAGAAATAGAAGACCTAAAGGAGGAAAAACTCGAAATCAAGAAAGACAGGGAAAGGCAATACAAAAGATGGGAAATAGAAATCACGGAAATAACCGAAAGTAGAAATGAATTAAGGAAACAATTACAAGATAAGACGAGGAAACTAAACAAATTAGAAGATGAATTTAATCTACTAGAGAAGAAACATAATCAGTTGAAAGAAGAACTTCACCAAACACAGCAATTATTTGGCAGAGAAACAATCGAGAATGAGAAACAGAAAAGCATATATAGAGAAAGAATTGCGGAACTAAAAGAAAAACGGGGAGTAGATGGAGACACAGTTATAAAAGAGATCCAAAACTTAACAAGGAAGGTTGATGAAATGAACGAAAGAATAGATACGGACGATAACACAACATGGTCGGATGTCGTAAGAGGTAGAAAAGTGACAGAAAAAGAAAAGAAGATTCTTGAAGTGACTGCGAAGACGAAACCAGCACTGTTCTTCAGACCAAATGAAGGAGAAACGGTGAAAGAAACGGCTCAACGCCTAACAGAAACGTTAGATCCCAGAAAAGAGAAATTGAAGATAACTGGCATGCGAACAACGAAAGATCTAGTTGTATTGGAGACTGCTACCAAAGAGGACCTACAAAAAATTGCAACCAAAGAGCAAATAAAGAGAGACTTCAGAGTTGAAGAGAGCAGGAAAAGAAACCCTCTGATGATTGTTTATGGAGTCCCAGCAGATATGAAAGACGAAGAACTGGTTGCAGCAATCATAGAGCAAAATTTTGATGAGGATGAACTACTAGAAGCCAAAAACATTAAGGCACGGTTCAGAGCAGGCAAAAGAGGCCAGAAGAAATGCCACTTAGTTATAGAAGTTACGCCTATCACTAGGAAAATGCTAATAAACAAGGACAGGATCTATATAGACTATGAATCCCACAAAATCAAGGATTTTATTGTAGTCCCTCAGTGTTATAACTGCCAAGAATTTGGACACGTCATGAAGTATTGCGAGAGTAAAGACAAACAAAGATGTAGGTATTGCGGCACGCTGCGCCAGAAGAGCGAGGACTGTGAGGAGAAAGACAAAAAGATTTGCGTTCCGTGTAAATTAAGGCACAAAATTTGTCAAACTCCAAATTCAGAAGAATGTGTCTCATACAGAGTCGCCCGAGAACGCATAATTAGTAAGATTAACTATGGATAAGCTGTATAGACCGTATAAGAACAAGAAAAATAAATCCCCAAGCAAAGTAAGAAGAGACAAACAAAGGCTAGAGGAATTCTTAGATAGGAAAAGAAGAGCTGCAATAACGACAAAGGAAAAATCCATACAAGTGGACCTAACGGATGGAGATAACCAAGGCAAAGAATTACAAGTAACACCGAAGAAGATGAACAATCTTAGACAAAGGGAACGTGAATCAACAAAAAATGATAAAAAAGATGTTAAGATTCACTTTGTGCACGGGGAAGATAAATATCTATTTCCGGTTACGGAAGAACCTATCCAGGATAACAAAATAACGTCAACTACACTCGCGGACAGCAAGGAAGAGCTAGGCACAATTTTTAGGGAGCCAAAACAACTATATGAAAACATGAACCACCTATACAGATTGGCAAAACTGGAGGATAAAAATATACTAAGTGTAGCATTCCGTCAAGTAATCAGAGATCTACATGATAAGGGAAGAACAATCACATATCCAGTTCTGGAAGAAGTAGATAGAATTGAACTTAGAACTTATGATCTACCAGCAAAAGGGTGGGAACTGATTGATTTGATTAATGAAATATATGAAAGAAGGGGTATCCATTGGGAACTTGAAAATGTCTACAAACAAATGGTAAATGCGCACGGAAGAATATGTTTAGACTATAGCAGATCGGGTATGGATGCTTACGTTTACACAAAACATGCATAGTATACTAACAACAATAAAAATTGCACAGAATAATTCGCAACGTTCGAAGCTAGGTACAATGGAACTACGAAGATACGCGGAAACTAACGATATAGATATAGTTGCAATTCAAGAACCCTATACCTATAGAAACAAATTAACCACCTTCCCTGCAACGGCGAAAATAATATATGGAGGCCAGGAACCTTTAGCAATAACAGTAATTATGAACAGGAATCTGGAAGTTCTAAAATTGTCGCAATACTGCGACAAATGGACGGTCTGCACAGAGATCACACTGGGATCAGAAAAGATTTGGCTAGTAAACTCATATTTTCAATACAGTAAAGAGATAAACCAGTTTATTACAAAATTGCAACAGATAATTTGGCAAAACCCCGATAAGAAGATAATAATGGTCATGGATGCCAATGCAAAAAACGTAGCTTGGGGATCTCCATATACAGATACAAGGGGAGAAGAGATGGGAGATTTTATTGCGCAAAATGGACTCCTAATTATAAACTCAGGAAACAAACCAACATTTGTGGGGCCCATGGGTGAATCGTATATTGACTTAACAGTATGTACGCCAAATTTAATGGGAAGGATCAACAACTGGGTAGTGCATGATAAACTAACGAATAGCGACCATGAAGTTTTATCCTTCAATTTAATTATGGAGAAACAAAGAACAACTAGCGAAAAACTGAATACAAAGAAGATTAATTGGAAAATTTTAAAAGAAAAATTGATACTCCCGCAATTAGAAATAACGGAAGAAACCGACACGATGGTGACAAGAATTGAAGAAGCAACAGTGTTAGCAATAAGAGCATCAGCTCCCAAACAGATACAGAGAGTAGGTTACGGGGACTTCTGGAATCCCAAACTGGAAAGAATGAGAAGAATAGTAAGAGCAAAGAGGAAAAGTTACCAAGCGACGTGGGTACCACAGCTAAAGCAGATGAGACTCCAGGAGTACAGAAGAGCTAAAGAAGAATATCAAGCAGAGATTTTGGAAGCAAAGAAACATAGCTGGGATCTTTTCCTAGCTAGAAACATACAATTTGATCCATGGGGCTTGCCATACAAACTGATTATGCAAAAAATAAACCCGGTGATATTATGTACTGTTAGAAATGCGGATGGATCATTCACTAACACAAGGAAAGAAACACTGGACAAACTAACACAAAAGTTTTTTCCGAAAGATTTAAAAGAAAACGAAACTGAGGAACAACAACAACTACGAAGGAAATATGAAGAAACAGAACTAGCAGAGGAAATTCCGGAGACAGACCTGGTCACTAACGAAGAAATAGGAATGATTATCAAGAAATTAAAGTCTGGAAAATCGCCGGGATTAGATGGTATAACGAACGACATTTATAAACGAAATAAAGATGTTTGGACTCCATATCTGTCAAGACTCTTTAATATGCTACTGAAAAGACAAGAATTCCCTGATAGCTGGAAAATTTCTAAGTTGATTATACTGTTAAAAAGTACAGACAAGGACCCAGTGGATATAGGAGCATACAGACCAATCTGCTTGCTAAAAAACATTAGTAAAATGTTTGAAAAAATAATAGCCAACAGAATAAACAAATATAGGAACGTAAAAGACGACGAACTGCAGTTTGGATTTAGGGCAGGCAAATCAACAGAGGACGCGCTAAATGCTTTTAAAGAACAATTGCAGACAAGTAGTTTCCAGAGGAAATATGCCCTAGCGCTATTTGTAGACATAGAGGGTGCCTTTGATAATCTTTGGATACCATCGCTAATAGATAATTTAAAAAGTATAGAGCTTCCACAATACCTAATAAATGTAATCAAAAGCTACTTCTGTAATAGACGAATATTAATACAACTAGAACAAGGGGATATAACTGTGAATAACGAAAAAGGATGTCCACAAGGCTCAATTTTGGGACCACTCATGTGGGACATACAGTTGCAACCTTGCCTTCATAAAATGAATAATAGGGAACAAATAGACAAAATAATAGCTTTCGCCGATGATATCGCCATAATAGTATCAGCAAATTCTAGAAGAGAATTAGAGGTGAAGACAAACCAAACACTAAACGAATTACAAAATTGGTGTACTAGCTGCAAACTAAAATTATCAAATAGGAAAACTAAATACATGTTATTCGGAACAAAACTGCAGAGAGATCCACTAATTAAGATCGAAGATCAGAAAATAGAAAGAGTAACAGAGTTTAAGTATTTGGGGGTCAATATTGATGACAGACTAAACTTTGGAAAGCATATTGAATATATTATTGAACGTGGAAATAGAGTGACAAATAAATTACTCACAATTGGCATGAATACTTATAAATTACCCATCCAAACACTCAAATTATATCATGAAACTTTACTTTGTGCGACGATGACTTATGCAGCAAGTGTATGGGCACATAGAATTATTAACAATAAAAGGATAAAAGAAAGTATAAACAGACCTCAGAGGAACTTACTTATAAGGTTATGCGGAGCTTTCAACACTACACCAAACAACGCTTTATGTATACTGCTAAACGTTAAACCTTTGAATCTCATAGTCGTACAAAGAGCATGCAATTATTGGCTAAAGAAAAATAATCAAGAAAAAATAAAAGAGTTAATTGGCAAGGAGGCCACAACCAAGAATGACATCGAGGTAGCCATTGAAAACATGTGGGATCAAGAATGGAGGACCTCGACTAAATCTAGGAGGTTATTCAATATAATACCAACAGTGGAGATGAGAAGAGAATTAAAATACCTTGACCCAGCATCAGGATTGATACACTTCCTCAGTGGACACGGACTCTACGAAACTTACCTACATAAGATCACAGTAAAAGACAACCCGTTCTGTGAATGCGAAGAACTAGGATCACCTGAACATCATGTTCTTTGGTGCCCAGTGTTGGAAGATGAGTTACAAGAAAGAGATAGTATAAGAACAAAAACGCTGGAACAGATAATCAGCAGCGAAAGGGATTGCAAAATATTAAGCAAAATCACACAAGCATACTCAGAAATGAGGAGAAAAAATTATTACAATGGAAACAAGTAGGAATCAAATATGGATAAAGTGAAATGGATGCGTGTTGGAGAAAGTGGACCCCTCCCCAGGACCGAAGGCACCTTCTGGAAGGCACCGGAATTCCGTGCTCCCCGGGGAAGAGTGGATGAGCCAGTGCATTCCCGGGCTAAACCTGGATCGGAACTCCGAATGCGCTGGATGCGTGTGTGTGAGTGTTTGTGTTCATACTAGGTGTTTCTTGTGTGTGCGCGTGTGTGCTACAGGAACTGTTACCCCGCTAGGGACTGGATGGCAGGAGTATCTCAGACTGGAAAGGTTAGCCGGTGTGCGGATCTCAGTTCGGATATAGGTGGTAGGACACAACGGACCAGGACCTACACTAAGTGCTCTGAGTGGGCCCTGGACCTCAAACCTTTATCACTGAGATTACTCGACAAGGATACTCGACTGAGAACACTCCTCCATTGGACAAGCATAAACCACTAGGATCAGCTAAAACTAATGTAGGCATAGGGAAATCGTCTATGATTATAACTATATTGGAATGTGTTGAAATAGTGAGAAGAGTGAATATGTGCAAAAATGTATGTGATTGTAGCCAGTGGTAGTGCTTAGTGATGTTATTCTAGTGTTAATCAGTGTTTACGGTGAAACTAGAAAAGACACACAGGGAAAAACCAAGTGAAAATTGATTAGTAAATTAGTGCATTTTCTAGTGAAACACAGGAGAGAAGCCCAAAACCATACAGGGATTAACCAAAAATCATACAGGGAGAAACCGAAGAAAGAAGAGGAGACCAAAACAAATAAATAATAAATAAATAACAAAATGAATAAATAATATATAATAACACAATTAATGGAAGAAGTATAAATATGGAGAACTAGTACACAAAAGAAGGAAATGAAATGGAAACTAAATAAAAATAACTAATATTGTAAATAAATAAATAAATGCGAAACAACAAATAAATAAAGAAAAAACTAAATATGCATAAACAATCTAAAAAAAATAAAAAATATTAATAAATAAAACCATAGAATATTTAAACACTAGCAAAAATAACAGTCATGTTAGGCTAGGCTTAATTAGGTAAGATAGTTTAGTAAATAATAAACATTAATAAATTTTGATAAACTATTAAGATAGGAATAGGAAACAATTAGGAACTAAGGTAGGCAGTTAAGGGACATGCAAATGAGCACTTAGGGAAATTATTGTTTTTTGTTTGTTGTTTTCTTTTTTTTTGTGTGTGTGTGTTGTGTGCTGTGGTTGTTTTCCTTTTTCCCTTTTCCTTTTCCCTTTTCCAGAAATATAATGGATAATGAATAAAGAAAAGAAAAAAATGGCAATGATGATAACCCGTTCCGGTTTAATTTTTCAGATACCGGATCTGAAAGACGGGCCTGAGCCAAAAAAAAAAAACAAAAAACAAAAAAAAATCTGGGGATTGGGCGGGCAAGGGGAAGTGTTGAACTTCATCCCGATGTTCCTCAAACCACGCTACAACCACGCCAGCTGTGTGAATGGGTGCATTATCATCCTGGAAGATGGCGTCATTGTCCGGGAACAACGTCCGGACAATAGCATGCAAGTGGTCTGGTAAAATTGCGACATAGCCATTGGCAGTGATTCGTACGCTAAGTGTGACCACAGAACCCAATGAAAAAATGATATGGCGGCCCACAGCTTCACCGCCGCCATGTTTCACAGTCGGGCGGAGACACTGCAAATCATAAGCTTCTTTGGTCGTTCTCCACACATAAACACGGCCCGTGGTTGGGAATACGGTGATAGATGATTCATCTGACCATATCAGACGTTTCCAGTCCTCAACGGTCAAGTTGCATGGTCGCGGAACCGTTTGCGGAGTGCGAAAGCGTTATGGTCGTTGATGAGCGGTTTGGCCCATGCAACACGACCCCGTAAGTTCATGTCATGTAATTCGCGGCGGGCTGTGATTGTCGAAACTGGGCGGGGGAGGTGCTGATTGAGTTCGTCCGTCTCTTGCTCCGCAGTGGCACGACGGTTCTTCGTGACAATGCTTTTCAATACCCTGCGTGACCTGTCACTCATGATTTTCTTCCGCCTACTGTTCCGCTTCCCCGATGTGGTTTTCACGTGTGTTGTGTAGTCCATCATCATCTTAGACACTGCCCCACTCAACACACCTAACACAGTAGCCACTGCCGTCACACTCACTCCACATAACCGCGCACCAACAATTTGCCCTCTTTGAAATGCTGATTGGTCTCCCATTTTACACTACCTCCGTCTGCTGCAGCTACTGGACACTACTGTTTCAATGCGCCTGACGCAGTATGGAGACCGACCTAAACAACCACCAACAGAGGTCCTTCGCTGCGGGCGCCACGACACCACTGCCAACCCATACATCTGATGTGTTGCCAACTACAGGTGTTTCAATTTTTCTGATCACCATCTGTATATTATGCACATGATCCTATACGGCTCAGACTTTACTCCCTAGTGCCTATATCTACGACACCCAAATAACTCGGGAAATCACCTGGATGACTTACACTCACACACATATATATATTACAAAATCCAGCCTACATGATCTATTTACAATGTTTGATAACATTGTATAAAGATGCTTCTGTAGCGCAATTCAATGACAGGAAAATAGAAATATTATGTATTCATCTAGAATTGACTGGTTCGTAGAGTTGTTAATATGACATAGTACAATCTGTCAAAATCGTGATATATGATAGTTGAATAATATCAACCAAACCACAGAACACTCTTATCATCTTACAGCTACTAAGATTCGTACTCTTCTTTTCACTCATATAGAAATAAACAAGCATTTTGTTAGTAGAAATGTATTATAAAAAAGACTGACGTCTCAAGATTTTAGGGTACTAAGCACGGATTCTACCAATTACACTTAAAATAAGTAACCGCTTAAAGAGTGAACTGTTGTTATTCTATAGGTATTCCGAAATATGACGCGTGACTAAAGTGAAATGCACCTTGTAGCATTTGACGATGGAGAACATACACGTGAACTTCTTTCGTAAAGAAATCGCAAACTTCTGTCAACATTTAACTTCATCACAACACATGCTATTATATGCTTCCACTGTTTGGACTTCAAAGTGCTAATACACGTGTTTCCACGTAGCTACAAATATCCTGATTAAGTGATATTGATATGATACATGGACTTGCAAAAAAAAATCCGATTTAGTAGAAATAGCTTGCATTAGAACTTCTTCTAGTTTTGATTTGTAAATACGAACATTCAAAAAGTATATACTGCTATATAGAAACACACGAATGTTCATTTTTCAACCCCAAACAATGCACAACCTGAAATCTTAGAATCAATAACGTTTTCGTAACATGGGAAAAACTTTACAATATGGTATTGTATTCAGTATTATATGGACCTACAGCAGTAATAAGATACCCTATCTTTCATCTTGCATGCCTACTCAAATGGTCAACATGTCTGGCCATACTTTTGTATTTTAATCATTAAAATGTTTCATCTTTCACCACTTAGCTTACTATAATTCGAATCAATTTCTTAACTATTTTAAATTGCTTCCCGACATCTAGAAATAATGGTATTTCGTCTAGCTAATTTTGCACACATTCATTTTTTTTTTACAAAATAGTTCTTATCACTTATTACTATACAAACAATATCTGAAAATATTAGGCATATTCCCTTTCTACTGTTCTGAAAGTAAAACTATTTGCCAACTATTTAACTGCACTTACATTGTAATTGTCAGTCATATGTTACATGTGTAGAAAGAGGCATACAATATACCTCCTCAGTTGTAATAATAAATATAATAACTTATAACTTGACAACCCCTTGCAGGCACCTATGTTTTCATGTAGTGTTTCCCATTATGTGTTTCTTAATGTTTTAATATATTTAATGTTTTAATATATATCTATAATATTTATATCCTGCATGTTCTTTACAATTGCTAGCTCATACAGAAAGAGCAAACTTAAGTGCGCACTTTTCGCTTTGTAAAGATATGTTCAAATTGTTACTATATATATATACACACACATGGAAGTCCATGTTATGAGATTTTTATTACAATACTGACTTATAACGTCTATGAAAAGTTAATGGCTGAAAATGTATGTTAATTAGGTTGTAAAATAATATTACAATATTAAAATATTAAAATAGTATTAAAATATGAATTTCGGATGATTATAGGATTGAAAATTAAGTTATGGAATCACAGAAGTTTATGCTTTAATCTAAGTTGTACATGTATTAACAAATATGATATTTATACATCACTCTGATAAAATTAAGGAAATGAAAATAGTTGTTACGTTATACGTGAACGAAATTCTTAGTTTTAGTTTAATATTATTCTAACTCATTAAAGCAAATGAATGAGAAAAATGTAGAAATTACGCAATTGGTTTAGTGGGCCAAAACAGGATTGTCATAAAGTGCATAATAAAATCAATATACACAAAATATACAACTGAACTTCTAGCAAAAATGGTCATGTAAATAACCTACTTCCTTTCTGTCGTCGAGTTCTATACATTTAAAATTATAAGGGAGTTTTAATATAACGAAACGTCGTTTTCATTCTTGTAATTTAAATAATCAAAAGATCTATTGTTAGATGATTCGTCATAATTTTTTTTTCTTAAAATAGGTTTGAATCTAAATTAAAATAGGATATATTTGTTTAATGTAATGTAATATATCTATTAAAAATCTAAGTTAGAGAATGATAGTGATATGAAAGATGATGGTAAAATTGCGATAGAGGGCGAAGCAAGAGTAGTTCGAGAATATCCACACTCATGTTATTTGTTCACCACAAAGGCAAAAAGCATGAAGCCTGAAAGGTGGAAGAAGGAAATGAATCATTTTATTATATACTCATATCTTTGTATATATATATATATATATATATATATATATATATATATATATATATATATATATATATATCCCGGGAACACATAGGGAAATTTTACACACGTGCTTAAATAGTGGGGTGCTCTAGCACCCCATAAGTATATGTGGATCTCTTGTAGTTCTTTTTTTCTTCTAAGCTTCTTTTTCTTCTTGTATGCTTTTTTTTCTTGTATGCTTCTTAAGAAAGAAACACATTTTCACCTTTCTTAAGAAGCATTTAATGAATAATTTCTTGAAGTACATCTCAGTTTTGATTACACACAGTTGCCACAAACAAACTTCTTGTGTTCAGCGCAAATTGGCTTGCTGCACCCGGTACAGAATGATTTTGTCTTCCTATCTGCAGATCTCGGGCACAAGTAACACCTGCCTTGCTTTGGTGTAGGTACATGAGCCTGTCCTACGTCATCTTCTACACCAAGTACTTCTTTGATCATGGTTGAAAGAGGAGTTGAAAGGGGGGTCCTGAGCCTGTTTTGCATATGGGGAGTCACTAGCTGCATTCCCAACTCACGCAATAGATGTTGTCGTGTGAAGGACATTCCCCTATTCTGCGTAGCATTTCTAAAAAGTACCATGCTATTCACACCTGCCTGATCCAACATTCCGTATAAAAACCGAAGCGGCCACCGCCTTGTCTTACGATTCACAGTATAGTTATGCATTAGCTCATTCAAAACGTCCACTCCGCTCTTTGTCTCATTATAGAAATGAATTATTTCAGGCTTCTTTGTTTCTACATTCACAGATTTGTCGCTATGCATGGTGGAGAGGAGAATAACACTTTTCCCCTTTCGTGGGCAATAGGAAACCAGCGTTTTAGGCCCATCAAACGCAAACTCTGTAGTATCTATCTTTCTCTTTCTGTCAGGAAGAAAAGCTTGAGGAATCTCCTTTTTATTATGGCGCAAAGTCCCAACAACTGTCAACTGGTAGTCTTTCAACATCGTATCAGCTAATTCCACCGACATGAACCAATTATCCATGGTTAGATTTCTGTTAGTTCCACGAATTGGTTCTGACAGTTCTTTTACTAATTTCAGAGGTACAGGTTCACGTGCGCTGTTTTCAACCTTTCCAGTGTACGGCAGTGCATTCACCATATAAAATGTTCGCGAGTCACAGAGACAATTGATTTTTATACCATACTTGTCAGGTTTAGAAGGTATATAAACGCGGAAGGGACACTTTCCTCGAAAACCAAGTAGTTGCTCGTCAATGGTGCAGTATTCATGTGGTGTATAGTATGTTTTGGAATTCACTATAAATTCTTCCCATAACACTTTGATAGGCGCAAATTTATCTGCTGTATCTCTCGTCATTTTATTATCAAACCGTAGACAGTTTATGAGGAAACAAAATCGGGCTTCAGGCATTATGCAGCGGAATATTGGATTTCCAAATGTGGTTGACCACATGTCTTTCACGTTCAAATGTCCACATTTCAGGGTGCCAGCTATGTAAAGTAGTCCAATTAGAGCAGAGATTTCGTTGGCATTTGTATCACCTACATAATACGTGCCTACAGAGTAGTTTATTCTTTGTCACGCAATTTCTTCGTTTGTGTGTTGTACAACAATGCTTATGATATTGTCGGTAAACAATAATTTCCAACCATCAAGGGGAGTTTGAACGTCCTTTGCAGCTCCTTTGTTGCCGGGAATACGCAAGACTATATTACGTGCCGGTGTTCTACCTCTAACTGTGGGTACACTTTTCCACCGGTAACCATTTCTTCCTTTGATTATTGCACCACGAGTCGGTTCATCATCTTCACTGTCACTGTCACAGGTCAGTTCCGCATCACTAACAGCAGTTTCAGAAACTTCATCAGCATAGTCCGACTCAACTAGAAGATCGTCCTCAAAATCACTCACGTTTTTTTCAGTATCTTGATCACCTACCTCCTCTTCTTCAAGCCACTTTCGAATCTGTGCGTCGTCTGGAACCTTCGAGGATGAAGCCTTGCAAGTCCACATGATTGTAAAGCCAACCTACACTCAATGTCTGATCTCTAATGAAAGTGACGTATCAGAAAATATATATACGTGAACACATAGGCGGGGTGCCACAACACCCCAAACAGCAAAATAACACACTTGTTCCGACTTCTGACTAAACTTTCTCTGTGCAATGGAACTGCGCATTCCTCTCTGCTGCAGTCAAATGATAAACTAGGAATACACAAGAGAGTAGCACCGTCAGTGGCATATTCCTTATTTCCACACTCTTTAAACACCGAGTGGGGTGCGTGAGCACCTCCCTATGTGTTCCCGGGATATATATATATATATATATATATATATATATATATACGTAACATTTTGTACACATTATAGTATTTCCATAAAGTGTTTTATGTATGATTTGAAACTTAGGCAGATATTTACTTCTTGTATGAATTTAAAGAGAATAAATTACATACTTATTTGCCTGTTTTTCTGGCAAAAATATCATGTTAATAGCGTAGCCTGCCAAAAAGAATGCACACTAACTCGTCGTGCATGAAACTCGTCGGTTTTGGTTTATTTGCTGATACGTTGGAATACTGACATTGCAAGTAAATGTGAGTTAACGTTATTTCCTCAAATATAGTTCTCCTTCAACCTCCTATGCAGAAGAATAAAATATATCGCAATCTATTTCCAAAAATAGAAGATTGTTTTCAAATATTTTCCTCTTAAGATCGTGGTTTTAATGAGTTTGTCAAAACTTAGTCCTTAGTTCACTAGAAGAAAGACATTGGATAAAGGTTTGTTTCGGAGACATTGGCAGTGACACAATTAGAAACGTGTGCGTAAAGCAGGTTGTTTAATTATTGAGGTCGGTTTGTAGTTATTGGTAATTCCTACATAAGTAACTTATTTAATCGTTCTAGATTTAAAATATAAATAATCTGTCATATGCCACTTAAAAATATAATAAGTTTCTGTATTGTAATTACATTGTTTATCTACATATTGCAATATTATCGTTCAAATGCTAGTCATTACTATGGAAAAATATAGAGGATGAGGATGCAGACCTTCAAGGAATTATAAGGATGTGGGGTAATTTTTTTCAGACTTAATCTCGGGAGACCTCTCCCGCTCGTTGTGGTCGTAACTGTACCCCAACTGCAGAACGTAATGATTAACTATTCGATCATATATGGCAATTTCCCATGACTAATTTCTGGCCTAGCCACGCGCATTCAAACTCTAGTTGTAACACTGAAATGGCAAGTATGTTTTTTTTTTTTTTTTTTTTTTGAATTCGTTAACAAATATCAAAGTTTGATTGTCATAATACTTACTGCGGAAGTTCCCACAAGTTTCCGCTTAAATCTGATTATCACATACCACATCTGATAGAGCGCTATCAGAAATGAAAATGAAGAAAATTTTAGGTGTTATGGACCAAAGAAATAGCAGCTGCGGAGTTGAAAATTTCAAAATTCAAAAAATTATGTCATCGAATTATGTATGTTTAAAGTTAATACCTTGTAAAAAATTAAACAATCAAAACAAAAGTTGCACACTATAATGACAACAAAAGTCCCTATCGAAAACCAGAAGCTGTGCCACCATAAGCAAAGCAGTGTTGCCGTATCAGCATAAAATATTTTGATTGAAATAGCATCATATACAAGTGTGCACATGTTTAAAATGCACTATTAACACTTAACAAAGTAAAGTGTAGTGTTACAGTGTTGCACACTGCTTAATCTGCGTATGCTGAAAATGTACAACGGAAAAGTCTAATGAGTACAACAGATGCTAATTAACCTTTAGAGTACCAAGCCTAAAACACTACATAAAGTACTAAGCCTGGGTCATTTTGACCCAGGTATGTTTTTTGTCAAAAATGTATCAACTTTGATTCAGGAAGTTAAAATTTCCATAAGGGCAATATACCATATCGTTCTTTATATTACAGTACATGTTATACTCAGTTTACACTGTCTGTGGCGGCTCGTGACACTTTCAAATAATACCTGAGTTATAGTACTGTAGGGATATTGTAGGGAACTGAAAAACAATGTAGCAATTGCTGAGAAAGAAATGTCCAGCAATAAGTGTGGAGGGGGAAAAAGTGAGAAAAAAGAGTTTGCTAAAATAAAATATTATATTACTCTCACCCAAAACATGTAGAACAGGAAAGTGATTGTTGCAGGTAAAAGAAAAAGTACAGGAAATCAGCAAAATAAAAGCAATAATAATGATAATAATAATAATAATAATAATAATAATAATAATAATAATAATAATAATCATAAATTATGTTATGTTTGTGTCGTGCATCGGAGTACCAAGACGGGGTCAAATTGACCCAACTAGGCTTTCTCCCATATTTTTGGGGTATTTTATGTTTATTTTATACATAAATTCCAAGAAATGGATTCTAAAATTTAAAATGGTTGTTAGTGGAGGAATATCTAAAATATTGGTACGCTACGGCTCTTTTGAATTATAGAATTTTTTTAAAATAAAATTTCGTTTGGGTCAAATTGACCCAGTCTTGATACTCGAAGGGTTAAGGAATCTGGGTTCCACGTTATTAATTTAGTTCAAATGTACGACGTAGCAAAATGTCAGCACTATTACAAGATATTGTTGGGGTTGAAAATGGAAATTAAGTCGTGCCATTTTTAAGTCCTGTGCCAGATCGCAAGCTGTATAGGATTGGACCTATAGCATAAAGTGGGTCCGAACTACTACGAAAAAGAAAGATAAGAATATAAAGTAAGGTGGAATGTACAACAAAAGCATGTCCGATGCGGGATTGGAACCTGCTATTCCTAATTTGTCGGCTGCATGGCCTTCTAGACCACACGGCTACCAGGACCGCCTAAAAACGGAATGAGGTCACCATGTTTCAAAAAGAATGTAAGTATTTCGAATGCAGATATTTTTAAACTTTAAGACATAAGAATGTGAAATTTTACACACATATTTACGAATCTCTCATGTTCATATTGCAGTTGAAAGTTCAAATTACAGATGTTCAAAATATCCTCCATGACCGACACGAACAATATCACATCGATACTCAAATTCCTCCCATACTCGGGCAAGTATATCCTGCGTCAGTGATGTTATGGCATTACGGATCCGGTTCTTTAACTCTTCCAGGTTCTGTGGGAGCGGTAGTACATTAACTTTGTTTTTAACGAAACCCAGAGGAAGAATTCACAGGGTGCAAATCCGGTGACCATGGAGGCCAGCTGAGACATGCTAAGTCGCCAGGCTTTGGTACAGTTCAATGTAACTCCAACGAGTAGGTACAGTTTCATTCAGATATTCACGCACTTGGCGACGCCAGTCAGGAGGTGTCTCGTCTTGTTCGAAAATGAAGTCTTCGTGCAGCCTCGGAAACAACCAATTTTGTAACATACCGTTGACTGTTAACCGTGTTTCCATTAAAGAAGAAAAGGCCATACACAGATGGTCGGAATAACGCACAAAACTCATTGACTTTGGGCGAACCTCGTACAGGCTTAATGACTGCATGTGGGTTCTTTAGGCCCCATATTCGAACGTTTTGTTTGTTTATCTGACCACTAACACGGAAAGTCGCTTTATCACTGAACGCAATGCGTTGTGCCAAAGTGTTATCATTGTCAATAGCATCCAATATCTCGTTACAAAATACCACACGTTTACGTTTGTCATCATAACACAGAGATTGTAGCAGCTGTAACTTGTACGGCTTCATAACCAACCCATGTCCCAAAACACGCAAAGATGTTGTTGCCGGCAGTTCCTGAATGCTATGACAAGACTGGCAAGACGAGTCGCAAGACGACTGTCAGAACTCCTTACTGGCAAGACGAGTTGATTTTGAAAGACTATGTTGGAAAGGAGTTTGAATTCGTGCATCATTTTTTTTCACGAACACGAGTGCGGCCAGCACTCTTTCTTTTACATACACATCATTTATCTACAAACTGTCGATACCATCTGCGAATGCTTCACCCATTTGGAATACCCATTTGGTACCTCAACATGCAACGTGTCTGCACTGTAATCACAGAATTGCACTTCGTAAACTCGAGAACACAAAATGATTTCTGCTGCGGAGTAGCCATTTTAAACATATGACGGTTACAGAGCAAAACAGAAGCCAACTGACAACTAGCGGCTATTAATATAAACTGGACTATGAATTTGTTTTTCCAATAGCCGAGCCAAGGCGCAGTGAATGATAGTTTGGACAAAATAATTCTTCGTAATACGTATATTCTTTTAGAAACAGGGTGTAATTAAATTTCTAATATGAATATAGTAATATTACAATGTGCACACGGAAAAGAAGATATTTGACATTTTTTGCCAATAACTCAGGAACACGTTAATTGACTTGGATCATTTCGTCGTTATCCTGAGAATAGTGGCAATTTGATAACTTGACAATATCGGTACTCCAATATTTTATTTTGTTTTTGAGTTATTAGGCAAAAAAATCTGTGAAATGAAAAATATTTTATTTCGTGACTGTACAAACATAATCGTATTGTATATAAAAGGGGAGATAAAAGAATACGTCACTTAATAGTATACGGCAAACCCAAGAATTACTCTTCCAAATATTGAGAAGACAATCTGAAGAGCCATGGTACAGAATTAGAGAACACGCGTTTCTTTTCTCGTGGTTATAATTTTGTTTTCGCGAGTTATCTACTTATTATCCGGGGCAACAGAAGAATAATGCAAAATCGTCACTTTTCTAATGCGTTCAATTATTACCATCTGTCGCCAAATATTACACTTCTCCATTGAATATTTTCAGCACACGTAGCTCCAACAATCCGCAACGTTGTATCACTACACGTCACTGTCATTTTTAGTATAATAGAGCATTTTAAATTTGTTCACAGTTTGTTATGGTGCTATTTCAAACAATAAGGTGTTTTGCTGTGTTGGTAACGCTGCTTCACCTATGGCAACGCTGTTTACGATTTCAATGGACCATTTTGTTCGCATTATATTGCGCAAATTTGGTCTTGATTGCTTTAACGGTTTTTAAGATATTTACTTGAAATGTATTATCTGTCAGGAAAGTAAATGTACACCTATTTTTCGAGTCTGGAATTCCTGCGCTCCAACCGTGGAGAGTATGAGAATTAAATCAATCAAATATTTACTGAGGCCAAAGAGAAAAGTCTAATCTGAATAAGACATTGCAGAGGGACACAAGCCGTAAATACGAATAGTGCATAGTGTAAATAAAGGACGACACCGAAAGAGAATGCCAGAAACAGCTCTTAAACGGAGAAAAAAGACTAAAAATTGTCGAAGTGGGAATATAAAACACAAATACAACAAATACGCCGACAACTAAATGTTCACTACGCCATGATCTTGGTGTATTGGTTAAGGTACTGGCTTACAAATGCGAAGGACGTCATTTCTAATCCCCGGCAAGGACTTTTTTTAAAAAAAATTGTTAATAATACATACCGCTCATGAGAGATGGTAAAAGAGGTCGTATTTAGTCTTTCGTTGCAATTATTATTGGTAATGTTTAGTACTAATAATACTTTTTGTCTTTGCGTATTGCTTTTATTCTTTTCTTCGTTTCGAAAGAGAAGAATATCCGAACAAATGCCACCAAAATTCCTTTATATACTACTGCGCATGCCTCGTAGATAAATATTTCTGATGCCAATAGTTTCCGTTTTGTTCAAGGCATGTTCTTTTTCTTATTCCCAGCATGACCCTTTTATTACATTATATGAAGAGCATGTAGGTCTAAATACCTCATGTATTACATAGAATGTAGGTTTAACTCTTCCAGCAAAGAAGAAACATGAGATCATAGTATACAACCCACAGAAGTGATAGCTGGTAATACAGTAATCCCTAACGACACAGGGAGTGAACGGTGTCCTCCCCGCTAGTCTAGTGGCTAACACGTGCGTCTTTGGTGTGTGGGGTCCCGGGTTCGATTCCCGGCGGGAGAGCATTTATGATTTTTAACTGTCCTCGATGTTTCTGTGTTCGTGTCCCTGTCGTTACAAGTTATTAGAAAAAGCAAATTAAACGAGTGAAGCAAGTAAAATTAGCCATAAGTATGTTACTGAAACAAGTTCTGTGAGTCAGTGAAAAAAAAAGTGGACAAAACACTGGCGGTTCGCGCCGTCCATGCGAGTTCGAATCTATCTCGGCTTGTTTCTTTTTATCCATTTGAGAGAAAGTATTATTTCTTTTCCTACAAGTAGTCGTTCTTTTCGTATTTTTCGCCGTTCTTCACAGCTAAAGTAACTGGCTATTTTTATTCTTTCTACGAATTAAGGATCTTCTCTTTGGTTTCATGTCAAACATGCACACGTAATGAAAAGACGCTGTTGATAATAATAATAATCTTATTAATAATAATAATAATAATAATAATAATAATAATAATAATAATAATAATAATAATTAGCTAACTTGTGTGTGTATTTCTAGAAACTGGATGCAATTAGCTAAGGATAGAAGTCAGTGGAGAGCTTTTGTGAACGCGGCACTGAACCTCCGGGTTCCACAGGCCATAGAGTTAGTTAGTTAGTTAGTTAGTGTGTGTATATCGACAATACAATTTTATATTATTATGTGGAAATAAGTAAGGCTGGCTGGCGCCTCCCCCTAATTTCTTCGATGCGCCTTATGGGTCCACGGTGTCCAACGTTCGTCCCATCCCACTATCACCTCTTGTTCTCTCGATATAAGTTATCGACACTTTGCCTAAAGAGGGCTCTGCCGTGGCCCCATGACTCCCCATGACAATGACGCTTCGTTCATTTTGCATTGAAATCGCTTATTTTTCTGAGTACTATGAGTGCATACTGTCCAACGTTGCTCCCATCACTTTGAAATTTCCCGTTCTCTCGATATAAATTGCTAATATTTTGTTTGTAAGGGAGATATGGCATTACAATCATTACGTTTGAAGAAGATATTGCCTTGCCACAAAAAATACCTATTATTATTATTATTATTATTATTATTATTATTATTATTATTATTATTATTATTATTATTATTATTATTGTTGTTGTTGTTTTACTTACCACTAGTGTTGCTTACCTTTTTTTGCAATGCAATGTGTTACTAAAATGCAAATCAAATAACACTCCTCGCCATTCACGCTCCCGAACTCGAAATATATGATTGACAGTTCTCTGTGTTAGGAAAAAGCACATTTATTATATTATTCTTTCAAATAACACGTTTCACAAGTTACTTCACTTTCAATGTGTAATTTCATATCATCACTAATAATCATCTTGTTCCGATAGGAAAATAAACCCCCTCCTGCAAAAAAAAAAAGTCTGACCGTGCGAAAGGACGTGAACCTTCTTTAGGCGATTAATCGGGTCCATTATTTCAATAAAAGAGGATAAGTCCTTGCACACAAATATTTCAGTAAAAGAGGAAAAGTTATTCAAACTTTCTGAATACATATTTATGGGCGAAATTTGGTTCACTTGGAACACTTTGAGAGTTTGAAGGGCCGCCAGTTTGAACATTTTCATCTGATTATTCTGGTTAACGAAGTCATCAAGATTTCAACAATTAATGTTTGTGCCAAGTTTCGTCCGCTGAAAATTAGTGTGGTTATGGCATTCACAAATAGCGTTATATATATACAGATAGATAGATAAATAGACATACAGAGGGAGAGAGAAAAAGTGTTTTGCTTCCTTCTCGCACTTGTGGTGTGTTAGAGCTAAACCAGGCCTCTTTGCATAACGTATTGACCAGTCTAATCAAAACACAAGCCTCTTACTTGCTAACGTAGAAACGTGGTCGGGAGTTGTAACGCATGTAGAAATTGTATTTTTAATAACCATGAGTATGGATTCGATCCCCTCCACTTGCATGTTTTTCTTTTTACTTTTTGCAGTTACGTCGGAACGTTCAATTTTTATTCTTCGCTGATTGCAAATGGCTTTTACATTCAAAATAAGAGGAATTTTGGTGGCATTTGTTCGGATATTCTTCTCTTTCGAAATGAAGAAAAGAATAAAAGCAATACGCAAAGACAAAAAGTATTATCAGTACTAAACATTACCAATAATAATTTCTACGAAAGACTTAATACTACCTCTTTTACCATCTCTCATGAGCTATATGTATTATTAGCAATTATTTTTAAAAAGTCCTTACCGGGGACTCGAACTGACGTCCTTCGCATTTGTAAGCCAGTACCTTAACCAATACACCAAGATCATGGCGTAGTGAACGTTTAGTTTTCGGCGTATTTGTTGTATTTGTGTTTTATATTCCCACTTCGACAATTTTTAGTCTTTTTTCTCCGTTTAAGAGCTGTTTCTGGCATTCTCTTTCGGTGTCGTCCTTTATTTACACTATGCACTATTCGTTTTTACAGCTTGTGTCCCTATGTAATGTCTTATTGAGATTAGACTTTTCTTTTTGGCCCTCAGTAAGCATTTGATTGATTTAATTCTCATACTCTCCACGGTTGGAGCGCAATAATGCTAGACTCGAAAAATAGGTGTACATTTACTTTCCTGACAGATAATACATGATTCAATTATATTTTCTTTTCCTGAATTTTAAAATTTGAAGTCCCGTATCTCCTAACATTCTGGTCCACAGCACCTCAAATAATGCTCATTTTCGTTCCCCATAATGCTCTATCAGATATGCTATGTCAGATTTGAGTGACGACTTGTCGTTCCTTCCCGACAGTTTTTTCAATACACTTGAAAATTTGGGTTGGATTTGAGAAACGACTTGTTAATGTTTTTTTTTATTTCATATCTAGATTTTGGGGCGTAAGGTGTAAAGAAACAACGTTCGACCTTTCAGGTATTTTTTCGATATATTTTGAGAAAAACTAATTATAAACAACATAAAGTGTAAATATAATTTCAAACCTTACTACGTGTTACTACTTACTAAAAAAAATACATGGTCAATCTTATTCTGAGAAATACTAATAAAATACCATAATCAAATGTAATGACTTATTAATGTAATGACTATTTAATATTAAGTAAATTTGATTTTGTTTACAGACTTGCTTGGTTACTTATTTGGATAATTTTTGTACTTCTAAGCATCTTAACGGCTCAAGCTTTACATTTACAATATTGGAATGATGCTGTTTCTTATGAAGTGGAAGAAAATGAACCAAATGTAAATATGCCGCTCCCAGCAATAGTTATTTGCAACGTTCTAAGCACAGTTAGGTAAGACTCTGAATATTAAGTAATTGTTTAATTGTGAATCAATGTGACTAGTTACATTTATATTAAAATTCAATTACAAATTTTCCAATAGGATAAGTCTTTGTCTATGTACAGTAAATGAAACCGGTATAAAGTATAAAATACACTGTGAGAATATATATTACTTTGGACTGGCCAAAGCCGAAACTCATAACATCTGACAAATCTATTCTTCCGTGTTAATGACACATCTAATGAAAATATTTTTTTAAAAGTATAAGATGTAGTATTATTTATAATATCAAAATAAAGTAATAAGCAATTAAAATATTTATAAAATGCTATATCCTATTAAGAGAACGGGCTAGAAGAAACCAGTCTTTTTCAGTTTATTTCCTTCTCCGATCGTGTTTCTTTATGTTTAGCTATGTTTTTTCTGCAGATATATGCAAGTACATATGATTGTTTTTAATAACATGGGCACTAGAAAATTATGGTATTTTGCCAATATCGCTGTTCTATATTATGTAAATTTTCTGTACCTTCTTTATGCTTATTTTGGTATGTTCTAGTATTTCTAGAGATTTAAGCGAATGTACATAATCCTTTTATTTAACTCGAATGCCATGAAGAAAGTTACATTTTGTCGGTATCATTTTCCATATTATCTCAATTTTTCGATTTATTTATTTTTCTGATCTTTCTTGTGGCTACTTGCACATGATCATTATGCAAGAAAGGAAGTTTTTGTTTCTTAGTTAGGACAGCGCCCTCAAAAGGTAGAAGAAGCGTTCCCATGGTAAACACTCAATTCTCTCAATGCTTGCTTGCCCCTTTGTTTGCGATAAACAAAATCGAGTAACTGTTGTAATGTAGCTGTGTACACTACATTATTGACAAGTTGCCGTGTGGAAAAAAAATCCTAATGCACTAACCTGACCATGTCTAAAAGTAAAACTAGAGCCTTTACCCCAAAAGGAGAGTTCGCGGAACTGTTTTGTGTCTGGGATTCTAGGCAACTTCCATTGTGACAAAATCACTTGCTTTGGGGGTTGTACCTACAATTAGGACTTAATTTCTTTGATTATACTGGCAGGAATTATTCATTGCCAACGTTTCCTTCATATCTCTACTGCTGGTGACAAGACTGTTCTTCTGGTAAACAACATGCTCTGATTTTTGCTCCCCACGAATCATTCGGACTTTGTTTAATATTTAGTTACAAAAGAGAATGAAATGCATTCTTATTCCGCTATTGCGTGAATGACCCGGGTTTATAAATTAACTGATCTGTGCAATTTTAATCTAGTTCCGACTGCTGGACGAGCGACCTTGCAAGGGATCACCCTGCACTAACCCTATTTAAAATTGAGAAATAGTAAACAACTGAAATGTCGCTTATTGAACCACTTTTCATCAGTCAAATTATGTGAAACAATTTACTGACTCTTTAGGTTCACTTGTTTGTTGCCTAGGTTTAAAAAGAAATTTAACTTCGATTGTGTATTACATTTGATCCTTCACTTCAGATCGCGCAACGACTGCCTCAGAACACGTTTCATCCCACTATAGCTAAGCTGAGCAAATTGCTGTAAGATCACTACGAGAAATGTGTTTATAGTTAGGATAATTAGGCTGCACTTAATATGTAAAGTGATATGTTAATTATGATAATGTTTACGCTTGAAAACATGTAAGAAAATTAAAAAAAAGATAATTTAGGCTGGTTATGCCTTCTACGAATGTTGCTGGATGTAGGAACGCAATTATACCACCCATCAAACACGAACAGATCTGTAATAATGATTTAAAATTAGCAAGCTGCAAAACAAAAAATGACCTATATTGAGAAATTGTCACCTTTGGTATTGTCACTGTGAAGTAGAAGTAAATAAAAACTTTCTTTACTCATATATACCTTTAAAATGCCTATCTTTCTTTCCAATTTAAACATAGAAATTTCGTTCTTCAGCTTCTTTAATAGATAAAGTGATTATAGCAAATACCCTGTGTAATTCAATCATCATCGATTAACTATCATGGCGTTGTGAGCTCTGTCCGTTTCGTTAATTCGTGGTATGTTGTACTGTAGTTTTGTAACGCGGCAGTTCATGCAACACATTGCGATAAATGCCCACAGAGGTTGAAGTAAAAGAACCATAAAAGACGAACTGATTAATATACTCAAGTTTCAATACATTACTACGATACTTAATACGATATGTAGCTACATCACAAGCAGCAATAGCCTTTTTTAATTTATTATGAAAATTTACTTTGTTTTGAGTAAATAGAACGCACTCGTTCTTGCGTTTCTTAATACGCCACCTATCTAACATTGATGTTTTGTTTATTTGGTTTAGTGTAGTATCCCAACACAAGGTCAGTGACTACCTAAATATTTATTCCGAACAATATGTGAATTCCAATAAGTGTAATGTAAATACATAAGAATATGAATTATATGGAATTTAAATAATTTATTATTAAAACATTCAGTGGTATGAAACTAAAAACGCTTCTCTTATCGCTTACATAGAACAGAATGCACCCCTCAAATAAAAATCAAATACATGTTTTTTATCTAGGAGAGCTGCTGAATATAAAGGGTTAGCATGTTACTGGGGAGATATGTTTATATCAACACGTAAAAAATACATTATAGTACAGAATACACAATATATATTTTTCATGTACATACAGTGGTTTCAGAATGACGACAGTAACTAAACACATACAGATCCAAACAAATTCCAAAATTTACTCAAATATGTACACTTAATCATACAAAAGCCTACTACTTCGAAACAATTTCCTTCGTTTGGTCAATTTTCGAGGAGTTGCAACGCCTGTGTTCTCCCTTTTCAGCAGCAAACGATAGTTGACCATCATATTAATGGTCCAACGAACTTCATACATTTTTCAATACCCTGTAAGTCCTGGTAAAAGCGTTCTCCGTGTTCTTCAGTATAAACATATTGTGTGGGAAATTTTCGAAATGTGCATATAAAATTGTAGTTAGACCCTCATACTGCACCTAAGATTTCTAAGATCTTGCAGCAACTTTTCAACAATAATTTCGAAATCATAGAGTCTTGTATTACCCACGTAGTTCTTCACAATTGCTGAAGCTTAGTCATGTTTTATTCTCCATTTGGGTCATGGGATTCTGAAAACGTGGATATTTGATAAATTTTCTTATCTGTGGACCAATAAATATACAGCTATAAGTTTTTCGAAGCTCATAGTACTAAATGCTTTGCATATGTACAGCGAACACTTAAGACCTTATTTAGAGCACGAACTGTGTGATGATGCCTAACTTTATATGTAGGGGAGGGAGAAAATATTTGAACTTTAATTCTTCACTCCAGGTGACAGAGCATTTCGGGATGACCATTCTTTCCTAACCTAATATTCACCCTTTGCACGACTGTCGCTTTCGCAGAGATAACAATGATGTTTAGTGTATCCTGATTGACGTCCCAGCCGGAGAGCTTTAACTTTAAAATCGCTGCACGAAAGCCATTGGTGTTGTTTGTAATTCATTGAATGTAGCAAACTCGTAACATTTTCATATGTTTCTTTCATATGAGTAGAATATGCAACAGGTATAGATCCAACGACATTGCCGTTGTTAAATAGGAAACCTTTCAACTTGATGAATCGATACAATGTCTCCGATCAGAAGCATTGTGTCACACCAACCCATTTTATAAGTCCTGGTATGTCACATCAGTAAACTATTGATCCATGTTCGACAAAAAAGAAATAGTCTTTTTTTTTTTTTGCTGCCTATACCAAGAGAAAATTGTCCGCGATGAAAGTCAAGACAACGTAGGACTTACAAATGCCAAAATTAATGTCAATCTTCTAGCAATTACTAGAATATATTCATGTTTTCTACTAGTTTTTCCCATGGACATAAGTAGTTTTACCACTAAACCTTGATTTCTGAATATGTTGAATTCTCAAGAACCTGACATGATAGAACTAAAGTGATTACATATTTGAAATCAGTGTCAAAGTTCATTTCAGAAAACGTCATTCGTTTGAAAACATCAGAATCCATGCAGAGAAGTGAAATAATTACAATAATACAAATCATCTATACAGTATATAAGACAGTATAAGTTAGTTACTCATTATGGACCAAGCCATAATACTATAATTAGCAATTTTGACGAAAGCAACGGATAAGGAAGGGTTTTTGGAAATATGTATCATTAGGGGCGTAAATAGCTTTTTTTAAAGTATAGTGTATCTTGCTAATCCCTGAAGTAAGGAAGTTGAAACTAGGCATATAAACTAACCATCGAAAGTAACTGAACATGTTTCTCACAGTTTCTGAAAATGCCGCACCTAAACGAGGAAGGAGTAATTCGTATAACAATAATTTTTCAGGTGTATTTTATTTCATTTATTTTTAGAAATGATGAATGTAAGACTTCTTTATATTGAACACGTGCAATTTCAAAATTAAACTCAATTAAAAACAAACCATTACATGTACAGCTTTTCCGAAAATTCTGTCCTAAGAAGAGGATGGAGCATAGTGTCTACCTCCTATTAAAATTTCTGCATTTGCTTACGTTTGAGGTGTGAAATTTGGCTTTGACTTCTTAACTAAAAATAATTGAACGTGTGTTTCCGGAAATTCTACCCTTTTAAAGATGGAGAAGAGAGAGGATTTCTATAATATTAAAATGTACCACTGTTTATTCAGAAAAAGTCATGAATTGTGAAATTCGCTTAACTTCGAAATGTGAAACTTGGTATATAAACTGTGAACTAAAAAGAATGGAATACGTATTTTAGAGTTTACGAAATTCTCCTTTTAAGCAGAAGGAAGGAGGAGTTAATTTAATTATTTCTCAACATTTAAATCAGCGTTCGGTGTCTCATCATCATAGAATATTAGAGGAGAATTACTGAACATATTTAGAACTATTATAAGGCATGGTATCATCATATCACTTTCACTGAAATGCGTATCCTAAGCGGAGGGATCAACTTCTAAAATATTTGCTAAAAGTACAGTATCTTACAAATCTCTCCTATATGAACATTAAATTTAATATAAAAACCAAATAGACACGCAACCCAGCTTCTAGGAAATTCCACTTCCCTCTTATCTCATGAAAAATGATTCCTAATTCGTATCCTAAGAGGGTGGAGGAGTTAATGTATACGGCAAAAATTAAATATCTTCCAAGCCAAGGAGATTAAACTAGGTATATAAACCTTTTACTTCACGGAGTCACCATGTGTACGTGCCCCAGCGTTTTCGGAAATTCTGCTTCCAAAAGAGGTTACAGGATGGTAAAGTGTTTGAAACGTCTGCAATATTTTTTTAAAAATATTTAGCACGTGGGACATTTCTATTTTATCAACTCACTTTGAAAAAAAGAATCGTAAAAGTAGATAAGAATTTTGATTTCTTGCAAAGAATAAATACTGCATTGTATGAAACACATTTTTGAACATAGTCGAGCTAGGGGTTTTATTTCACTTTTGTTCAAATAAGTTACGTAACGGGGAAAGGGTGATGAAATATAATTTTCAAATATTTCCCATAAACCTATTTTACTAGTGCGAAGAATGGGCTTGCATATAATAATAGTTAATAATAATAGCCATATTCTCACAAATTTATATTAATTTCCAGCAAGACTCCTGCATAGCATTGTAGTGCAGTGGAAGATTATATTTTACAAGTTTTGTCCTTAATGAAACCACAGTTCTTACACAATAGTTATTTCGTGTTTAAATGATATTTAATTTAATGTTTGTTACAACATTCGTAATATTTGTAATTTTTAATTTAGTTCTGTCAGAGTCTCGCACCCCTAGATTAGGAGCCACTGCTCTAGGGACTGCCTAGAAACTTTGAATTTACACCTACATAGGATTTGTGACGTGGTGTACCACTAAGAAAAATTTTTGAAAATTCACTCAAAGAGGAGGAATTGGGGTGAGAGTTATTTTAATATGATACCCTTATCTCCGAAACGTATAGGACTGGGAACTTAAAATTTGGTATTTAGATTTATAATTTAAAATAATTTAACACGTGTTTCACCATTTCTTTTATCTCTTAGTAATAAAGGGGAAGGAAAAGACGAGAATAAAATTTAATACTCATATAATAGCATATCGGTATCTCAGAATCTCTGAAAGTTACAAACATGAAATTTGGCTTTAGGACTTCTTATTTAAAACAAAATCTCTTAAAGACAGTAAACAGTACCACCCAATATTTTTTCAATTAAAATTGAAACCAGAAGTTGTAGTAGATATCTAAAACTTAGTTTTATAGACTAGTGATTAGAGTGGAGATGAAATATATTATAGGGACGTTTAATCGAACACAAAAACCGTGCCTATTTATTGCCGTTTGTCATATACAGTCTTGCTCAAGAAAACTTTGCCACTCACTTCTCTTTGAAAAGGCCTGTAGCCTTACCTACAGTTAAAATTAAATCAAATAAATGTGAATTTTGTTTGGTCTATTAAGAAGTTTGTTTAGAGCCACAGCATTATAATTTCCTTTTGCGGTTGCAAGAATATCATCTTCCATAGCAGGGTGAGTGGTCAATATTTCTCGAACAAGACTGTACAACGATGAACGTTAAAACCGGAAATGATTGATTTCTAATAATTACGTTTGATTACAGGGTAAAAGAAGAGATGGTACCTACATTAAGAACGCTAACTCCTTTTATTTTTTAAACTCTTCTAGCTGTCTCTTATAAATCATGTTGTATGTATATTACATTTAAACTGGAAGTCATACTGGATTACCAGGGTGTCTATCGCTCGCAAAAGGAATTTTAAAAGTCACGAAATCAGAAAACGGTCATGAGAGTCAAGACGAAATCACGAAATGTTGATTTTGTATCACGATTCATTTTATCTGTACAAATATAAGTACATACTGGAAACTGTTATTCTATAAAACATCAAAATTCACCACCAAAAACGTCTATGGTTTTAGACGCTACCAAATCACAAGCAAAGCACGCTTCTATCTCTTGCATGAAAATTGGTCCAAGTCGCACTCAAATACGCTTTTGAGAATGTTACTAAATTTATTGGTTTGTTAAAGAAAAGGTCATGAAATTTCATTTTGGAATTTTAGTAGACACCCTGCCATTTCTGATTTTATTAGAGTGTTATGGATAGACAAAATGTATTCTGGAGATGCTCAGATGATTCTCGAAAACAGCTTCTCGCTATCTATTACAGCTTTTACTACACAGTAGTGGATAGTAAAAAGAAAATTGTTGATTTCTTCCGCTTCTAGTTTTATCAAAGTCTTAAGGATAGAGATGAAAAGAGTTCTTGGAATCTTTTAGTCGATTTCCCAAAACTGCTTCTCGCTATATGTTACCGTTTTTCCCGTTCAATGTTAAAGCGGGAACTAATTTATTTCTGCCACTTTCTATTTCAATACAGTATTAAGGATGGAGTTGAAAGGTATTCTTGGGATGCCAAATCGACTGCCAGAAACCGTTTCTTGCTATCTATTACCCTTTTTTGTTTACAGGATCAACGTTAAAAGCAAAAGTGGTTGATTTCTACCACTCCTGGTTTTTGATCCACAACCTCTACTAACGAACTCTTTCGAGATAATTACTCTAGCTATCAATTACAAAAAAAAAAAAAAAAAAAAAAAAACAGAAGTCAAATTCAGTTTCATTCAAGAGTTTCGTGCCGAGTAACGGACGGGATGGACCAAAGTACTAACTGTAGAATATTATTATAAATCTTACTTTGTTGTCCCAATAATTAGATACATATTTCAGCGTTTTTGATTTTGATCTAGAACGGAAGAAAAGGGTTTGGAAAAGAGTAGAGGTGGATATTACAATTATTATTATACTAAGATTTTTATATCTCGGGATCCCGTAAATTTGATGGCATGAAACGTGGTATTTGAACTGAAATTGGTATGCTTCCAGATATATAAAGTGCAAAGCCATAGGCCGAACAAACACGGTGGCATGGAAGCAAAGCCCCCAGGTATTTCAACTGAAATTCAGTATACTTGCAGGTATTTGAGGTGCGTGGCCGTAAGCCGAGCAAACACTGATGATTGCAGGTTTGAGATGCAAAGCGTTAGATCGAAGAAATTTGGGGCTCTTAGGGCAAACCCTTCATCGAAACGAAGGCTTGTATTGAATAAATTGATGAAGACACTAAGGAGGCTCACACAATACTTTCTTCATTAATAATGAAATAAGAGAGTTGTACCACTTCCGGGGTTATTAGAGGGATTGGATTGGGGCCATAATTATATACTCGCGATGCTTAATTGATTGCAGAAAACTGCGTCTTGCTATCTACCTTCGTATAGAGGTTGATATCTACCAGTTCCAGTTTTAGTATAAGGTAAAGGATGAAGATGAACTGTATTCTTAGTCGATTGTTGAAAACCGGGTTACGGTTTCTGCTCTGCAGTGATCAACGTTAAAACCGGAAATGGTTAATGTCTACCACTTCCGGTTTTAGTATAAGGTTCAAGATGGAGAATCGACGGTTAATCGATTATAGAAAACTGCGTTCTGTTATCTATTACAGTTTTTCTTCCATGGCAATCAACGTTATATACAGAAATAGTTAATCAGTACCACTTCATGTTTTAGTTGTAGGTTAAGAACAAGGGATAATATGCATTCCTAGGACGTTTAATCGATTTTCAGAAACAGCTTCTAGCTTTCTACTAACGTCTTTTGCTCTACAGTGATCAATCTTAAACCGGAAGTCATTGATTTCTGCCACTTCCAGTTCAAGAGTCACCTTCATTAATTTTGAATATTTTTCCTACATAATTATGTAACACTTAGTTTAATTCCATCTAAATTTGATGCATAAATGTTCTACAATTTGGAAAGAAATACTCGGGAGGGTAAGGAACCCCTAGCATCCCAAGGAGTGGGGGTGGGAGAGCTGACATTTTAAAAATAATTGTAATGATCGATGTTCGTGTTGAATCCATAGTTTTTGGGTCAGTCGCTGATGTGGATAATGACTGTTTCCATGCCGTTCAAGTTCATCTCTGAAGAATCGGGAAGACTGACATTTTAAAAGTAATCGAACATGACAGATATTAAAGGCGAATTCATAGTTCTCATTAGTTCTAAGACGAATAGTGGTACTTTTGATACAATTTAAAAAGAGGTTAGAATGCAACTTTTAAATTTAATTAATGTAAACTTATGCATTAAGAAAAAATAGACTATTTGCCATCCAAAGTTGTGGGTGCAACTGTAGAGTTGTTTATTATTATTATTTTTAAAGCATACTTTTTAAATAGTACCACGACATTGGAGGGAGAGAGCGAGTGAAAGATTTCTGGCCTTTTCAACATATTCTTAAACGTTAATAAAGATTTTGTTAAGATTTTCTTATAATTTTAATTTATGTTTATTTCTTATATTGCAAGTACACACAACTTGTAAGATGTAAATACAACTTAATTTTGAAGAGGCTCGAAAATGGTGACGCCATTTTCGTGGTTCTAGTAGCTAGGGCGTGAGCCTTTCGTGCACGTAGTCACACGTTCGATTCCCGGTGGGAGTCTCTTACAAAATTTGGACGATTATCGTGTTTGAATTCCATCATAATCTTTGAGTCTACGTCTCATATAACCCCGAAACAGAAACGGAATCCTAAACTTAGATAATTAACTAACTCGAAACCAATGAGAGTACAAAACTCAAAGTTTCAGCAGAAAACGTATCAGGTATCCAGTTAGATGGGGAGGAAGAGTATCAAGTAGACAGTTGGATCGGGTGAGAAAGGATGGGAACACGGACATAAGACCATAAGATACATTAATGAAATGGCACTCAGTGATGATTATAGAGGTGGCTCTTTGGCCTAGAGCTTCGAAATTCCCTCTAGGGCATTTCCCGAGCGTGCTCAATCTGAGTTAACAGAATGTTTACATTACTATATTCACCCGTCGTTTATTCAATACCCCCGCACTGGAAAATCTGAAATGAACATTGTCTCCTATCATGCTCAATATGAATTACATGCATTTTTGCAGTACTATTTTTCATCTCTAGTTTAATGAAATTCTTCCACGACAAAATCTGTAATCAACACTCAGGCACGTAGCTAAGGTGGGCTCCGGGGGGTCAGGATCCCCCTTCGAGACCAGAAATAAAAAATTAAAGGATAAAACAAAATGAAATGACAAAAAGAAGGATCATCGTTAAAAATTAAGATTATAACTACAGGAAGCTCTTGCCTACTCATTCTTATGAGTAGATTTGTATTACTTGCAATATGGTGGCGAAGTAAGCGAGGTATTCTAGAAGAGTCGGGGAATTAAAAATTTTAAGAAAAGTTATGGAATTCTCAGAGTTCCTGCTACTAGTCAGGGAGATTTCAAGCTTTCGAAAGCATAAGTGCCGTTGTGTAACAGCGTGGACATTTTTAATCATAACTTTTCGTCATCGAATCCCTACTGTGTCAAACATGCTATTTCAAGGACAATTTTCTGTTGCTCCTTTAACCTGTCATTTAGAACCTAAAGTAGTTGACAGAATAAAAAAAATATGTTGAAAGAAAGTTCTGTTAGCATTTGATTCAACAGAGAAGGAACACATATATAGTAAAACTAGTTGAATATACACATGCTTCGCACAGGGACTGTATTTGGAAGTCAACGCCTGTGGGAGTATCAACATTGATTTCAGCGACCGCCAAAGGAAGGATTTGATACTAATATCGGTCATTTTGGGCTTTTTCTTACATGTCTTGGTATCCACATCCCGCTGACTCCCGGCCCGCATTCTTGAAAGTCATCGCTAATGGAAGTGTCACCATTGATTCCAGCGACCGCGATCACTATGGATTTGACACTAATATCGGTCATTTTGGGTTACTTTTAAATATCTTGGTATCTCACCACCCCTCCGGTGACCCCCGGCCCGGAGTCGAATAGCGTGAATTTGGAAGTTAATGAAAATGGAGTTTCACCATTGATCTCAGCGACCGCGAAATATGAATTCAACACTAATAGCTGAAGTGGTAGAGCGTTGGCTTCGCATTCGGGAGGTTGTGGCTTCACATCCAGCTGCCTACCATTCTGAGTGAGGTTTTCCAGGGATTCCCACAGTCTTACAAGGCAAATGCCGCGGTGGCACCTACTAAACAGGCCCTGGCCGATACCTTCCCAAAAACTTTCCATTGTTAATGTTGTTGGATATTCAATGTAAAATGGCCTCTGATCTGTATCTGATGATTATTAAATAAATAAAAATAAATAAATAAATATCAGTCATTTTCTACTACTTTTACATGTCCTGGTAAACGCCCCCTGAGACCCCCTGGTTCGAATTTCTACAAAAAACGTTTAACTCTGGTCTGGAGTCTGGACCAAGGTATTCGTGACTAAAATTTGGTAACTCTCGGTCAATTTGTCTGGTTCCCAAGCCGGTTCCGGTACACGCATCCTGAGCCCCTACTGTTTCGAAATTTAAAAAAATCGCTTCGTCTTGATCTGGGGCCTGGGCCAAAGTACCCCTGACCAAATTTGGTAACTCTCGGTCCACTCGTCTGGTCCCCAAGCCGCGCACAGACAGACAAACACACAAACAAACTCTTTATTTTATTTATATTAGAAGATAGTTTACAAGATAGTATTCAGTATGTACTTTTTATTATAATTGAGGTCATAACAAAAGGAAAATTGTTATATCTGAATAAACAGGAGAAGGACGTAAATATCGCAAAATATTTTTCAATACTTTTTTATTATTTTGCTCGAAATTTTTTCATAGTTTGTCATTAAAATACTTGGCAACATATCCTCATTTTGTTGTCCTAACAAACCAATATATGTTGATAGTAAAGTAGTTTAGAATGATCGAGCTCCTGGGCCTTCAGAATTTCATGTCACTTCCCCGCCTCCCCCCCCGTTCCGAAATCCTGGCTAAACGAACCAATATATGTTCCAGTAAAATAGTTTAGAGTGACCTAGCTCTTTTTGTGATGAACACAGTATTTCATGTCACGGAGCCCCCTACACGAAATTCTGGCTACATGCCTGCAACACTGTCAGTAGCTACGTCCTCGACTAATATACATTTACAAGTACAGCTTTATTTTCTTATTTTTTCAACAATTAATCAATTTAAAACCGTATAATAATTCAAATTACTTTTCATATTTCTATCGTAAACAAGAATATGTAGTTAACTTCTTAAATACTGCGCTCCGCAGGAACCCGTTCAGCGCGTGCAACAAGCAAAAACAACAAGTGTGGCGTCTCACAAATGAAAAAGGGGAAAAAAGAAAAGCAAAAGCAGCACACCAGTGCCTTATCGCAGTCAGAGCTGACAACATAGTTTCGGTCGTCACTTACGCCAATATACCTACAAGCGGTGTACAAGAGTTATACAGTTACCATATACGTTGTGCCACAGTAGCGCTACATGCGGAATGTGCACCAAATACAAATGAATATGTTTCTTACAAGTATCCATCACTGTTGAACCCTCTTTACATTCTACACATCAATTTTTCTTCCACTTTTTGACCTTGACAAGCAGAAGTGCCAGGCTTTCGGAGTTCACAACCATAACCTGTTTGTGTACAGAGTACGTTTTCAGTTCTTGGAATGACTGTGAAGAACAAGGGTGATGATCGGACAGCCGTATACGGAAGTCAGAGGCTGATACCGAATTGATTCCGAGACGGACGAGTTGATTCCCATTAGGTGGTAGTAGATTTACCCCTAGCGTGCGAGTTGATTCCCATCTGGTGAGTTTGTATTTACCCTTAGCGTACGAGTTGATTCCCATAGCGTGCGATTCTGATTTCGCATACCGTACCGATTCACGTGTGCCAACCACATCTTGGTTGCTTGTGAAGTTATAGTTAAGCAAACTATTCTAAATAATTCCAACTTTCAACTTCTGAATAACTCACTTTGCAGTATAAATTTGAGAAATTGTATACAGTGAACAAACTACAGAAAAAGAAGAAAATTACTTTTGACTCACCATTTCCGCTAGTTGGGAGATGCTGGAATAATATGTCAACTTCATTTGCATCACTAAAATATTTTCACACCACAAAAATATTTTCAATCACTAAACTCAGTCTTTCACTAAACACAGTCAGGAAACACAATTACTAGCAAAGATGCCACGGACCACCTATTCAGAAACACTAATTCACATGCATTGCATTTATTATTACTTTCATAATTTTTACGTGCTAAGTTGCAACTGTCAAGTATAAGTAATGGAATTATGTACACAGGAGAAACTTGCAGCAGATTTTCCGAAGATATTCATAACGGGTAATGGTAGATTTTGTTAGTATAATCATTTGTTCTTCTATATAGTTCTGTTTGTCCTGCATTTTTTTGGGAGTGGTCTTCTTCTCGTTTCTCATTCTAACATAAGTTTCAGTCTGAACACCTTTCAATGTTTCTATCAGGTGAAAAATGTTTGTATGGGGAGAGTAAAATTGAGTGTTCAGTTTAGAGTGGAATGCATCGCAACAGTTAGTAGTACGTTCAGAACTACTATTAAAGTCGGCCCACAGTTTGGGTAGGAAGTCGCTGTTTGCGAGAATATAGGTCTCAAGTAAATCATTAAAAAAATCATTCGTTTTTCATGTGTAGGTTTGCGGGATATTACATCTTCTACGAAGCAGTCTTCAATTTGATCTTGTGGGAGAAGAGGCAGTCCAAACAAGGTTTTGAAAAGTGGTCCTAGTTCAGTCTTTTGATTTAAAATCATTTGACAGTCCCAAGGGTTGAATTTTACTCCACCATAACTGACAGAGATGGAATCTTCAGTCCTTTATAGTCGTTTGGGGCCAAACGTAAGCAATTGCTTGGTGGATTGCGGTCTCAAAATCAACGTATAGAATGTCTCGATTGGTGATATTTTTAGTTAAGCACAAAGCTTCCTAGTATGTCTCAGAGGTTTTGTTTTGGGAGCAAAAATGCGAAATTACGGTCATTATTACTTTACGACGCTTCAATTTCGAGCTATAAATTGTCCACCGCTGACACTCCCATATAGGGGTACGTGGGGTAAACTTCATAATTTAAATAAAAAAAGGGGTCTATTGATATATCGTCGGAAATATCTCCGCAAGAAAAATAGTTTTTCTGGAAGATTGAAGTCCCTATGTTTATCCTATATAAAACGACAAGGGTTGATATTTCTTGTCCTTAAAGTCTGTTCCGGCGGCGAGTGTCTGTGAAGACACTGCGTATTTATATATATAAAAAAAAAACATACATTTTTCATTATTTTATGGGAGTGAAATTTTGTGCTAAAAACTTGTTATAGAATTCATTAAATCTTTTAGGAGTCACATCATAGTTTCGCCGATATTTTTCGAAATGAAAAATAGACTCAAATATATCTTCAGCAGAACGTCCTTCTTTGATACGATTAATTACGGATGTTTTAAGAAAATCTTCATCAAAACTCGAAGACGCACACTCAAACTCAATCAAACCATCCACGAGAAAATGTATTTGAACACCATAACGTTCACTGCTTCATCTCAGTACTGATTGGAAGACTTCATCCAATTACATTCGTTTGTATGAAGATTGAATTTGACGCGAAAACAGGCAGAGTTACAAAATTAAAATTTATTTGCACTATAACGCATGATTACCATTGTATGTGAAAAATGTAAAAGTTGGTAAGCAAAATAACATCCAAATGTCCAAATAGGATAGGGATTTGTACTTTTAATTGCTTGTGTGAGCCTAGTTTTTCTTGTGGCAAATGAGTGCGTGCCTTTCTGGATACGACACCCTGATTCGATTCCCGGCGGAAGTTCAAGCGTTTCGGATTCTATGTATATCAACAGGTTGTGGCTTATATATCCACGCTGTTGAAAGGGACTCTAACGTCAGAATCAACTCAAGTCTGTCAATTGGATAACTTCCCTGGTCGAACACCCAACCGGTGTAGTCAACTCTCCTTCGACTGGTGCGGCTAGAGGCAAATCTAAGAACAAACAAGTGATAAAATATGATGTTTATGCAAAGGTTGGTTCACGCCAATGGAAATAATTTGAAGGTATTTAGGGACTGTGTATTCGGGTTGTTTAACTTTCAGTCAGCGAAAGTACCTTGTCCTACATCTCTCAAACTTGTAGTAATTAACATTTCTCTACACGGTGGTAGTACTGATCCCTGTTTCTAATGTTGATATTTTCGCTACTCTTTATTCCTACTGTTGAAATAACAATTTCTTAAAACGTTAGTCTAATGACAATAGTATATGACATTAGCATGCGTCTCTCTTTACAATCCTGGGGCAAAATGCACCGAAAGAAAGTCTAAATCCTTTAAATAACCATTTTCTCGTTTTACAAAAGTTTCAGCAATACTTACGAAATGAATAAAAAAACATTACAATAGGAAGGAAATACGTAGAAGCACAAATCATTAGCCATAGATATCTAAACTTCATCAGAGGCCTTGAATCCAAAAATTGATTTCAACGGCATTTTAGATTTCAGCAAAATGGCAACTTTAGAACTTACACCAAAAAGTTCATTTCTCGAGCCCATTCAAAATACTCAACCCCCTTTGCATTTAAAATTTTCAAGTTTAATCCTGTACCCCTATTTAGTTGTTCTGTAGTGGAACTTTTCGAGCAAATAACTTGAATCCCTTAAAATAAAGATGAATTTATTTCTCCGTTTTCTCCTATTCGCAGTCGTGACGCAGATACACGGGCTGGCAACAGACTTTATGGACACCAAATGTGAACCTCGTCATTTTAGATGGGGCCAACATAGAGATTTGAAACTTTCAGCAAAATATTTGTTTTATCGAGGCCGTTCCGCTGATGGATCAGACGACACCTTTTGTCACATAAAATTTTCAATTTTACCCTACGTACTCCTACATGGGGGTGCTTGGGGTATAAGTTTAATAGCTTAAAATTCAAGCTTCTTAAAATTATGATGGCGGCGTTCTTGCATTTCTTCATATTCGGAGTTGTTTCTAAGATACACTAGGTGGCAGTGGAGTTTTTAACACGAAATATGAACCCCCAACATTTAGGGCAGGGTCAATATAGAGAGCTGAAACGTTCGGCTGAATATTTCTCTTGTCGATACCTTTCCAACGACATATCACTTGACACCCTTTGATTTTTAAACCTTTCAAGTTGACCCAAAGTTTCCCTACACGGGTTACCTGGGGTGGAACTTTTATGGCTCAAACTTCAAGCACCTTGAAACAACGACGCACGGGTTTTTTTCTCATATTCGTAGTCGTTTCGAAGATACACGGGGAGGTAAATTTTAAATGCACGACCCTGTATATACATAACTACAGGTTTCAAATACTGGATGGACTACAGCCTCAATGACTTTTGTCTGATATAAATCTTGTAACTTTACGATTACATTTAATGAATGAATTGTCTTTCCTTAATTACTTTCCCTAATCTTTTTATATAGTTTTCAATACAGTTAAAATAATTAATGTGGTAAAATGGTAAAATGCTCTTCCTTTAAAGAAACATTGCGTATACGAAATTCGTTTAATGCTATCTACATTTCAGTTAAGCTAGAAACTATTAACGTAACATAATTCCAAATTAGAAGGTAAGCAATGTATAATAAACCACACTACTGGAATGAGAATAGATCTAGAAGTGAGAGCGGCAGTTAACCATAAAATATGTAATATATACACTTTCGCGTTAATTTCAAAACGCATTTTAGAAATGAGTGGAAATTTAGGGCATACAAAGCTGTAACGCTCCACTTTGCTCTTCCTGTATCTCGGTCATCCATTCCGTCCACGGAAGGCGAAATTATGACAATTGAACAGTTTGGCTCTTGCATACATTTTGGCGACCCAGCCAGGATTTGGAGAGTCCTGAGTACCGGAAACTCCAGTGAGGGATTGTAAACTGAAGTTATGACTGTTAATACTGAAGTTGTAGGATGGGTGTGTGGAAATTGCGCGGATTAGAAGAAAATTAAATAAAATATTTGTATTTACATTACTTTAAGCGGAAAAATGTTGGTTTTCATAACACAATACTGTGTGGCAATAAACGGGAAGTGGTGCTAGGTTCCCAGGATATATGTAGTGAGATGATAAAAGATTGCTTTAAATCTTGTGCAGAAACTTTGTACAGGAAAGAAAGATGGTAAAAATAATTAATGTGCGCGATAAGGTGTTTGCGTGTGAACAATGTAAAAACTTATTACATCAACGATGTTTGCGAATTACTGGTGAAAAGTGCAAGCGAGTAACTGATGGTGTGGGAATTTAGACATGTAGAGAATGTCAATCGGAACAACGTAAACATACTGAACAAAGGGATAGTGACAATCGAAAACCTAGGACTGATACTTAACTTGGCTATCTTACTAGTGAAGGAAAGTCACATGAGAAAGAAGACAAAGACAAACAGAAGGAGGAAAGTAGTACTGAATTAAGATGCAACTTTAAAGAAAGTAATTCTGAAAATGGCAAAGAACAAGTCATCTGCATTTTAATTGAGTCTGTAATGATTGATGAATCTAGAAAACCAATTAGTAAAAAAACAAAACCAAGTGAGCAAGAAATGTTTCGAAGAATATTGCAAGAACTCGCTCAATTTAAGATGGAGTTTGCAACCAGTATCAGGACTATAGCTAATAATCTGGGAACTTTCGGGAAGGAATTGAAGGAAAAATCCGAAGCGACCTAAAATCAGCAGTTATAGCTTTAAATAAAGAAATTGTGCAAGATCAAAAAGACGATCAACCAAGTGACAAGTTAGTAGAAGGTCGTCCAAAGAATGCCACTGAGGTAATAACAAATGTAATCAAAAATATGACTATATGGGATGGCAGGAAAGAAGATGAAATTTTGACAGAAAAATGTACGAGAACTTTGAATAGTCTAAATGAAATACCATCTAAGATAAAAAGAACTAATGAAGCATCCAAAGTACGACAGTTGGGAAAGAGACGTAATGTGATAAGAACTAAATATAGAAATTGGAGAAAAGAAAAGAAGAAAACAAGAGAAACCAAACACAGTAGGAAAAGGAGACAGAATACAATGGTGGAAATCGACCTCAGAAGGTATGAAAGGAAGCGAATTAAATCACATAAGAAATTTACAAGATGAACAGATCTAAGAAGAAGCAGCAACAGACATCATGTACAAATCAACAGAAACTAAGAAAAAACTCAGAAAGAAGTATTGGAAGAAGAAGGGAAAATTCATAAATTTGGGAAATTACCGAAAAGGAGACTGAGAAGAAATTAACTTGATAAGAAATGTAAGCATCATAGAAGGAAAGAACGAAAAGTTAGTAAACAAATAATAAAAGGAAGAAACAAGAATAGAAATAATAAAGAAAGACATGAACCGAAATATAATGAAAAGATGAGTTGGCCAAGGAAGAGAAGAAAAAAATTCCAATGTACTAATGGATTATGATTGATTTTATTCTTTGTTTTACTTATTGCTATTGTGTTGTTAATATACTAATTTTAGAAACTAACACCCGAATGGACTAGCTCATATATAATAAGTGAATTCTGCACAAATTATGAAGTTTTAAATTTCAATATAAATCTTATAAAGTACAATATATTGGTATTTAAAGCACTTTGGAACATGTTCTGAAAGAGATAAAGAGAAATTATTTCAAACTTATAATGAATAACGGACTGACATAAACTTAACAAAAATGTATCTGAAGATAAAATTTTTCTCAGAGGAAGGGAAAACTTTTATGCCCCGCAACTGGCCATAATAGCTCTGTTAATTAATATATTGTTTACTTCCTTCTGATTATTGTTTGTGATGAAATTTCATACAAGTTAAAATTTACACAAAGTTGGAATTTATATGTTTTATTAAAATGTTAACCTCTTCTAGATCTGCACCAAGCAATATTACGAATTCCATTGTTAAATTGATAGCGTATATTATATAACTTTACCGTTAAATATATTTCTTAATTCATAATTATTAACTGTCAATTAGCGAAATAGCTTTCTTTCCCGCAACAAGAAGAAGAAAGATAGTTAATTTGATACAAAAGAAAAGAGGTAATATACTTCAAACAGAAACATAAGAGATTATAAAAAGATTAATATTCTCATAAAATATTTGATTAAAATACCTTGTTTGGAATTACAGGCGTACGAAAATAAAGATATACGATATTGTTAATCTGGTATTGATAAATAATTAATTAGTTCCGATAACACCTATTCTAGTTAACTATTAATTAAAATACACAATATATTATTTTTGATCATAAAGAGCGAGAAAATAACGTGTATAGTTAAATAAAGAGTTTCTTCCGGGATCTTAAACCCTTCTACTCCTTCCTATGCCGCCAAATAAATGAAACTTTAACCTCATGAATTAAGAAATAATCATTATCCAAATTCTAGTATTTTATAATAATCTTTTGGTCAATATGGAAGCTATTCCGGTTGACATTCAACTTACTATATATTTCATTGGTGTAGTATTTACTGTCAGAAAGTTCTATGCCAATTTATCAGCATAATATTTCTGATTAGTGAGATCATATCTATAGCGCATAGTAACACAACACTGCTTGTTCGTATTTAAATTGTAAATTCAGAGTACCCGATCGTTTAAATTACTCATCTTTATAAACAAGCTAAAATAAGATTTTGTCTTCTTACTTATATTTAATTTCTGAGAATTTGAATGTTCCCCCAATCAGTCTATTCGTTCATATTGTGAGTCACGGTAGTAATCTAGTCCCGTGCTATGTGATTGAGAAATCATCATGATTGCATTTACATCCTTATCACCGAAGTTGGATCTGCCCTGGATGGCATTTTTGTAGAAAATTTGTACTTATAGAAAATCTTGAGAAACATGTCTCCGAATCTGAAGAAACGAAGTCTGAAAATTCTTTTTCTCTGAAGCTGTTTAGTTGTGCAACATTTATAGAGTATCGCTTTATATGGTTTTGTGCATTACATTCTTCTATACTCCCTTTTATATTACGAACCATTTTTCTTTCACATGTTGTGGCACTTCATCATCAAAGAATGAAAATGCTACAGTTTCGGGTGACAGATACCGTAAGTGGTTAGCGAATTTTTTTCACAGTACAATTGCTAATTTCTGGATCTACTTTCCTGTATTCGATTAATTTCTGGAAAAAACTTGTAATCCTGATACGGAGCTTTCATAGCCAATGTTACAAGGACGCCAAGCCAATGTTGGAGCTTGTAAATAGATTCGGACGAGAAAATGCGTAGTCTCTTCATTGAAATCTTTTCTTTTCTCGTCAGTTCAAATTGGTCTTGGAATAAATATATCTTCAACATATTTACTGCCTTTGCCACCCACCAAGTATGGCTCACACCTCCAGGAATGCAAAATAAAACTCCTTTTCGAAGGGTGCCGCCTAGGAAGATCATGGCCAATTCTAATAATTCGCGATAGTCATCTCTTTGACGTTTCTGATGTAGGTTTTGCATGAATTCCAACATATTGACACGGACATCTTCCATGACATCATTAACCCAGTTTGGTCGTTGCTTTTATCTATTGACGACCAGGGTTGTCCAAATATCTTAAACAAAAGCACATCAGGCTCGGAACTTGTACTGGCAGCTGTAGCAACATCCATTACTGCGTGAAAGTTACTTTGAATAATTAATTCTAATATGTGATGTCGACACGGTAGGTAGTGCAAATCACTATCAAATTTATTCTCAAGGTTTGCTCACGCGCCTTTTATTCTGCCGGTGTTGCTTGCAATTGTATCGAAGCACAACGCCTGTATTTTTTGTTTTATGACCCACTTCTCCAACCGCTTTGTAAACAGCTGTGGCTTGTGCTTCTTCTGTAAATGACGGTATTTCTGGGATGTGTAATAATTGTTCTTTGAATTCAGAAGTTACATATATCACAAGGCTGTCAACTTTCCCTATATTACTTGTATCTTGAACTAGGTTGCCATCCCAGTGAAGCACCAAAGCATCAGAATCGGCGGCATCAATTCTCCCTTTAATTTCCGCTTGCCTTTTCTCTAGCATTTCTTTCCTGCGAAGTGGAATAGAAGAGCGATTAATAATTAAACTTTCAATATTACAGTGGAAAGCTTCTGCTGCTGCCACTAAAAGGTGAACTGCATTGGGGGTGCTGATTTTCATGTCTCCAGTACTTCGCACAGACGTGGAGTTAAAATATTTTGAATACCTCTTGTACCCGAGGTACATGGTTCACTCAACAACATTGGATCTCCTAAACATGATTGGGTAGTGGATTGGAATCTTGCAATCATAGGAATTGGAATCCGTATCTTCATTATCACTGCCAGACAATGTTACTGATGAAACGGTGGCTTTTTCTTCCATTTCTTTGTAAATTCGTTTTCTTCTTTCTTCCTTTTTCCTACGTTCCATATTCTTTCTTCAGTTTCATTAAGTTTTCGGTCAATGCCACACATATAACATTGTCGTCCTTTCATGCGTTGCATTACTAAAAATTCCTTATCCTCTTCCTTCTTGATCATATCTAACACATTCTCGTGGGCATTATCAAACAACTCATCTAGTTGGGAAATAAATGTCGCTCTTTTAGTTACTTGCACATAAGTTTTTCTGTGTAACCTTTTCTGTAAATCTTGCCATTCTTTGTATAGTAGTAGAACTTTCTCAATACAGTGATCACATCGCTTTCTAGGAATTCGTGCCTTGTCCAAAACACAAAAACTTCCTTCACAATTTAAAGTTGCATTTTCCTTTATGGTCAACTTAACCACAGGCACATTGAAAAATAAAATACTAAGTACTTGTAGTTTTGAAGGCAGTTTTGTTCCTACATTGCATTGCATAAATTGTTCACACTTTGCAAAGTCTAAAATTCAACAGCGCTGTGTGCGAAGAAACTAAAACAAACAATCGAATAGGAAAACAGTCGTACTTTCTCGAAGCCTTCAAATAAACTGACTAGCTGAGCATTGTTGTAATCGTTTCAGTGTTGCCAGATATGCATTTTACTGGTCCCCTTTCTAAAAGATAATTAACTATTCTGAATATTTTTTTCAGTGACTAATTGGAACATATTGTTTAAATTATTGATTAGGAAAAAATCATATTTACTTTTTCTTGCACTGCATATTAACGAGTGTGCATTTCGTTCTTCACTTTATGGCTTAATTCAAATATGGAAACTATTCAACAATCTTATAAATCTGCAGCGTGAGATATAAACTCAAACAATATATTAATTTTTATTAATTCGGAGATTTCATTTTCCATACTTGATAATTATTACATGTTCACAGATAAGTGGAAAATAAAAGCAGGCGTCTGTTTCTCGTCAAAAGCTACCTCAAAATGATATATCATACGAGGTCATTTCTATTTAAAATTTTGTGCCCGAATGCAAGATGATGAACGTAAAGATATGCCTCATCTCGGTCACTACTCAGTATCAGGAATGGATGCTCTTCTAGAACCTCTATCAAAGATATGATTCCTTTCCCTCAGCCACTTTTAAGTTATAAGAGTTTATTACAAACTTTTGCCATATACTATACATTGTAAATGCATTCAGATATTTAGGACGCTTGGCAGTCGGTTAAATATTCTTCGATTTAGCCCATTTTTTTACAGATTAATTGGATCTAATGGAACCAATTTAGGGCTTGGGAGAAAGAAATTTCTGAAATCGAAAATTTAGGACCACTCTAATATATATTTGGGTAGTCTTTATTTACACATGTCTAAACTTTCAGCATCTGACGCTTTCATATTGTTCGTTTCTATGAAAAACAATTTTCCGTGAAATTTGAATCAAATTTATTAATATGCCGAGGTGCCTCAAGGAATATGAAGTATATTGCATAGGCTCCGGCAGATTACATGCAAGTTGTGCATGACATGTTATCGCGTTATTATAATTATTCATTCCATCATGTATAAATTAATATAAATAGCAATATTAAATATTAACAATAATAATAATAATAAACAATATATTATAATATTATCCTTACGGATAGGTAAAGTTATAAATATACTTGTATAGTGATGAATATTCTATCCATAGGGCGCTTCTGTCTTTCTGCTTGTGTGACCAAAATGAACACCACAGAAAATTAATTCCTATAAGTAAAAGTTTTACGACCTATATCACATTGTTTAGGGGGTCACCGAAAAGCAGCGACATCATCATGGCTCTGTCCAAAGTCTAAATTCTCAACTTCGCAATTTAAATATTCAGCTATTTTATGAAATTCATCATACGTGACTGGCGTAGTTTAATTAATGAAGATCTCATTTTTAAAGTTTATATTTTTTACCGACAATGCTCCTTATAAATATTGTTCAGGTTTTTATAATGACATACCAGGAAACGTACTCTTATACCCACACATTGTAAAACATACGGCCGCAAGTGCAAGTTTCCTTTATAAAACAACTGAAGTACGGAGTAGAAGCTCATTCTCAATATATACATATATTTATGTTAGATTTGCATCAGTGAAGCAGGTCCTGCCCACTTTCTGTATCATCATATTATTTTTCAAAGAAATGATCCAAACGGCAGCTAGCAAGACAGTGCGGAGACTTGAAGACATCTGTTACGATTCTAGGATCTCTGTCAAACCTCGTCAAAATTTGATAAAGAAACTTGAGTATCTTTTCCCAGTGGGAGGGTCTTAAGAATCACTTCTGACCAGAACAAAATAAATTGTTTAATAATTATACTTTTTCCGACAGTTTCAAGGACCTAACGTCCTCTTCATCAGACACTGACAAAAGGCAGATGACAGCAAATCTTATATCTCCCTCAGCCTTTAGTTAGGATATCCATTTATATAATTTTTAATTGTTGTTTTCATATATATATATTTTTAAATATGGAATTTGTAACAATATATTGTAATTATATTGTTAATACATGTTAATTGTCAATGCAATTTTACAATTCTATTGATCTTTATGTGAAATAATATAAAATAACAGAAATTTGGAAATATTTATAATACACTAATAGCCTTTATGCACTTTTCTTCTCTATCTCTCCTATTGTTCATGTATATTTATAACACTTATCAAGTTCATTAAGTTCTCATCTTGTTCTTTCTTTATTATTTCTTTATTCTTATCTCTTCCTTACACTTAATAATTATCTTTCTTTTTTCTCTTTGTAAACGTATAGCTCCTTCCCAATCTATCCTATGTCCCGTTTCTTTCACATGATTATAAATAGCGTTATTTTCTCTTTTCATTCGAACATCATCTTTATGTTGTTTTAATCTGTCCATGAGCCTTTTCTTCGTTTCCCCTATATATTTCATGTCACACCCACTACATTTCACTTCATAGATAACTCCTTCGTCTTCCTCGTCTATATTGCTCTCCCTCCTTATCTTTTTCTTCCTTATACATCTCAACAAAGTTTCTCCTTTCCTATATGTCTTAATGCCTCCTTCTCTTAATATTTTTTTTTAGCACTTCCGTCTTTTCTCCTATGCTCTGAATTCCATAACATTTCTTATTTTCTTCCTCTTCTTTCTTTATTATATTTTATTTTTTCTTTCCTTTTATCTGTTCCATCCTGTATCCATTATTTTTAACTTGCTTATAGAAATTTTCCAAATCTTTCTTCCTTCCCTCTTCTTCACTATTGATGTTCTGTCATTTTTTTCTCAATGTCTGATGAAGAGGACGTTAGGTCCTTGAAACTGTAGTAAAAAACGTATAATAATTAAACAATTAATTTGGTCCGGCCAGAAGTATGTTTTAAATGTTATGGTAGTTATTCAGGGTTATACAGTTTCTTTATTAAGGGTCTTAAGAAAAATAAGAATCATCTTATCACAACTCTTGAAACCAATGAAGCCACAGTTTCAACATTCATTCAGAAACGTTTTGACATCACACATTCATATGTTAAAAATCTGAAGATAATCCACAAGACAAGATGTTCTTACAATTTTAGTGACAGAAGGGACAGGTTGTATTGGGGGAGTCGGTACGATGTAATGTCAAAAAGAGAAGAAGAAAAAGAAGAGATTAGAAATACTAAATGAGAAAAAAGCAACGACCCAAACTTCAATAACATAAGTAATTCAACAAAACAATATTTGCCTGCAGCAGCATCGAAGGACAAGAGGAAAATCCAACGGAAGCTTCAGACTCCTATACACCAATTGACGTTCGACTCCGAAAGCGAGGGCGCAAAAGTCATATCATCTCAATTAACCGCAATGCTATATAGGAACAGACTCAATGACAAATGTTCCATGATGATTCTCTTCGAGGTTTCCAAGGCCCGTGGATAAGATCCTCGGAAACTAGTCCTTAATAAATCAACCATTCGCCGTCAGTGTTAACAATACAAGTAATCGGGTGCAATTCATATTAAAGAGTCATTCAAACCTATTTTGACAGTTCACTGAGGAGAGAAGCTAATGAGTGATATTAGTAGAAGCAATAAGATACAGAGCTTGCTGATTTTGGTATTCACAATGAGAGAGAGCAAATTGCTAGAAATTCCAATTACCCTTTGGATGTGTTAGGGCTACCGCTCACGCTGTGTACAGTACTGTGAAAAAGTGGGGACTGCAAAAGTTGATGCGTGCCATATAATTTGATACTATCAATATCAACGCTGGCCAATTATCAAGGGTTTGTATCATTCTTGAAGAGCTACTAGGCCATAGTTTTCACACTTACGATGTCGAGATCACATCCTGGAACCCATATTGTCTTCTGCCTTCGACACATGCTTAGAACCCATTCGTTCACCAGATATTCTCATGTTCAGAAAGCAACAGTTGCCCTCCATTGAGCAGGGAAAGTATGAGCATGTCATCGCAGAGAATTTTGCAGCAGCCAAAATTCGTGATGTCCAGGAGAAGTAATTTCGTTCCGTGAATACCAACTGCAGGATTGTCAACCGCGGGATGATTATTGCGAACTATTCTTATTCATGTTAACCTTGTTGGGAAGTTCACCAGCCGGTCCACCATTCCAGATCAAGTTCCGTGCTCTTGGGCCAATGCATCAAGCTGAATGGATGGCGAAGGCAATTTACAGTCTTAAGGCTTTTTTGTTCCGTTCATAATTTAAGGAGAAATATACAGCGTTATAGGGATTCCAAGACATTTTTCTCGAAGATTTATGTTAAATATTGCTTTCTGGCTTCCATGGGGATAGAAATTATCTCCAACTCCTTAATTAGGATTGTTAAAGCTGCATCACACAAAATGACACTTAATTTGCGGTACCTGTTAGAATATTTAATCCCCCTCAGTCTCTTTGATCCAGAGTTAGACTCTAACACAAAACGAGCTATGGTTCAATCTTCAGCAGATACAGTATAACGAGATAGTCTAGCAATACAAGCAGAGGTGGACTTGGCGGTGGTAGATAGTAAGATGCACGTCGACTTTGTGACAAAAAGAAGCAGAAATATACGTTTGCTCTTCGTGGCATCCTAGATGGTTTCCTCAGTGAAGACGCTGATGTATATAATGATGGGCATGTCATTAAAGCTCTAAGAAAATTGTTTGATCATTAGGAACAACACATGCTCATACACAGCGTAGTGTCACTCTAATACAAGAAGCAAATCAGTGAAGATGCCTTAAGACTGAAGAACAGTTATAGTATCCGATCCAAGTAACTGAACACCCAAGGGATATATTCCTTCTTGCAAGGAAAGCAAGTTTTCTTCAGGGTCAGTGATTGTAAAACGATATGGTGTTACTTATAATCGTAATATATTGTTCTTTGATAACTCAGTAGAAACTATTCAAAACTTTTGCATTTACATTGATTTACTGTGAATAACATATAGAATAATCGAGCGATTAGCATTAGATTTTTACGTGGCAAAATTTTGCATTCTTGAGCTATCTCTAAATATTTTTTTTTTTGTAAATTTTGTACATATTACTATTATATGGAAAGTAAACTTGTGAGAGGGTCAGAGAGTAAATTGTTTAGGCTGAAATTTCATGTATATCCACCTAACACACACACACGCACACACTCTCACGCACACACACACACACACAACTATATATATATATAAATGTGTGTAATATAATTAATATATGTGAATTATATAAATAAGTATTATTTATAATTATTACGAATATTCATAGGAGATCAATATTGCCTTAATAACAAAAGTTTCCTATGTATACTTCAGCTTTGACACAATCGATTTGCCCCAGTGTTTTTACGATAATCCTCTCTGACTATCTAGTCATGTTCCCATAAACTTTTACACTATCCATGTCATATAGTATATTAATGACAAATTTTGGTTCTTTTTGACTTTGTAAAATAATTTATAATAAGAATAGGAGTATATACGATAATAATCAATACTTCGTAGAAAAGATGCATTTATTATCGACAGAAAGGAAGTTATATACGCAGAAAACAATTAAATAAACTATCGCCAGTTCTTTTGATCTTGTCATTAAAATTAGAGACCGTTATGATAAAGCAAAAATAACGTCACCGCAAGAATTCCCCAAGGTGCCTAAGTGACATCACTCAGTTCTGAGAAGCTTTCATACGCATCATTCAGAAAATTCAAAGAATAATACGACAACTATTGTTTTACATGATTTTATTATTTTGGCTGCCGGACATAAAAGTATAAAACTCCTTTTAAAAAAACAGAGATCAAAATAGCCATTATCCAACTGAAAAAATGAAAACTCGGATTCTTAAAGCAGAGTGCCGTAGCTTTCTTTTAAGCGAAACGGGTTGAAAATGTATAACTAACACACACACATACACGCACAAATACACACCCACCCACAGACACGAAGATGTATGGTGTTGGTGTGTATGTATGTATGTACAGAGAGATAAAGAGATTATATTTATTAGAACTAACAAAATCAATTAACTTACTGAAATAATGCATAACTCTACAGGGATTATTTCCACAAATTAATGTTCACTAAATAATGTAAAATCCCGATCAAGTATACAGTAGTTATTTACCTTATTTTACCAACCTAAATGTTTCGCCTTATTTAAGTTGCAAATGAACCCAATATTAAATAACTGTTTTTAAGAAAAATATTTCATTGTTATCTATATTATAAACTTTAAGGTGTAAATTTTTGTGACTCTCAATCTCTTGAAACAACTGGCCGGCCTCTTTCGAATTTTCAACGTAGATGCGGTTCGGAAGTGAGATTGATTTTACGTATTCACTTGGTGATAGAACTTTGGGGAGGTGATATGCCCAAAACAAATACAATTTAACAAATATTGAGCCAAACAACAAAGCTCGATCAAATTTATAACATAGATGATGTTCGGTTCTTGTATGATTTTTTTTTATCATTCTATTTTGACTGCAATGTAGAGGTGGCGGAGAGGAAGAGGTATGTAGAAGATAAGAAAATGTGACTTCATAAATCCTGAACCACGTCACATATCTCGATCAAATTTTCAACAAAGATGAGGTTAAAGTGTGAGGAGTGTTTCCATCATTTGAATTTGACGACAATTCAGGCAGAGGAAAGGAGGAGAAATATATCAAAATGATCGAAATTGACCAATACTGATGGCGAAACAATAGTTTTCGGGATAGCTATGATGAACAGTGACAATTCCGAGGAATTCCACATCGAACCACTCAATATGAGAGAGTATGAGAAGAAGTATAACGAGCGAAAATTACCTATATAACAGGGCGCTTTATATTTTTTATTCTAGCGGAGTGGGTAATTGATATCTGTAAACAGAAAATATTAAATGAGACTTTTATTTCATAGTTAATGTTTGGACATATAAAATAATGTAATATATTCGTATATTTTCTCACAAATATGGAGTAATTAGACTTTTGTGTAAAGGTAACTAAAAAGTTCTTTCTCTTTATGATGACACATGTGTTCAATTGGCTATGTCACCAAGAGTAGAATACGAATGAAGATAAGACGAATGTCAGTTGTTGGAGTAGGGTCATACGATAAACTACTTGGTTCTGGCAGTTCACTTACTCCGTGAACTTGCGTAAGAAAAGAGTGTACATGAAACTTCCCCTGACCGTCATAAGTGTGTATATGCTGTATGAGCGCAAACTAGGATCAAACGATACTGCATCAATGCGGAAAATTTACCATGAATGTGGCGAGGGTGACATGAATACTCGGACAGTGCAGCGGTGCTTTAACAAGTTTAAGGACGGTGACGAAACACACGAAGACTCACTACATGCCGAAAGATTAACATGTGCAAGAAAGATGTGCAGGAAGCAGTTGTGGCAAATAGTGGTGAGACATGTGGGAAACTAGAACTATAATTCAGGGTGAGTAAAGAAAAAAGGGAAGCACCTCCACCAACTCGGTAAGCACTTGAAGCTGGGTCGATGGGTCCCATATGATTTGACTCCGGGCTAGAAAGCAACGCAAGCAGACAATTTTTTCTTACTGTCTGTTGAGGAACGATCTATTTCTGGACAACGTGTTCACATGTGATCAAAAAAGTTCGAGCTCCATGTAGCTCTACAGCGCCTTTATCATTGATTAGCATCTCAGAAACCAGATCCAAACAACCTACATCAGCACTTCACCAGAACCTCCTCCTGTCTGTGTGTTGAACGGTTCGCGGCACCGTGCGTCGGAAACTGCTACCAGTTGGCCAAAGCATTGTTGTCAGCAGTTGAGCCGCGTTCAAGAAAATTTCAAAACTATGGAGCCAGCACTTTTGACTGGCAGAAGAGGACTCAATGTTACAGGACAACGCTAAGCCCCACGTTGTTAGGATGATCCAAGATACCTTGGACAGGAAACACTATTGCATCCGAAATACATCCCGGATGTTACTCTGTCCGATTGTCACATATTCCATTGCTTAGTAAACCACGTTGGAGGGCGCCAGATCAAATCCCTGGTAGAGGTGCAAAATACACATGATACATTCACGGGTCACCACGTTCTACAGCAATGGAATTGATACCCTTCCAGAACTTTGGCAGAAGGTCGTCGATACTCATGGGAATATTCCATCTTACTGGTACTTCTTAGATGTTTGAAGGTGGTTTGTTAAAACGTGAAAGAACTTTCTTCATTACATTTATATTTCTCTTCATACAAAATAATATTCCAATATTGTTACAGAGTTTCTTCCCTATTATTTACTCAAATACAGAAGCAATGTAAAAAATTTCCAATCGTCTCAAATACTAACAGACTTTTCATTCAATATTCTTCGTTGATTGATCTTTGGAAATAAAACTGATACAAATGTGACATTTTGTTCTGACCTTCCTGTCTTTGGATCAATGCCACTTCACACACCTCTCTGAAGTTAATCCATCATTAATATTTGATTCGTAGTTTCCTTCTTGCTTCTCATTTTTCTCTCTTGCTCCAAGATTTTTTCATATCTTCCATTAAGTAACTAGGAACAGTACTGCGGATTCTTCTTCGGATATGTGGAATAATAAATTCCTTTGTCAGATCAAAAATTGTCTTATTGTGTCTTTTATCTGTTACTGCCCCAGTGCGCATGCCTGTCACATACGAAAAAAATATGCAATTTACTTGTTTTGTGTCAATGAGAACCATGGATGAATAAGGGATCATGTATTTCTATTCGTTCCTACGGTGTACTCAGCACAGATTTTATCATGAGTGTGAACGACATCTTTCGTTTAGTTATAATGAGGTATGATGCCCAGCTGGAAATCATGTTCTACGTCACCAATGGAATGTTCTTGATGTTCAATGGAAAGAAATATGAGAACTTTTTACTGGCATCTAGCATGCAATACCAAAGTACTCTGCTCAGTAAATCTAAAAATTGAGAAATATTTTACTCTATCTCTACTTGTCAAGAGTCCCTTGGAATAAATTACTGATTTTTAAGAACAATACTACACAAAGTTATATTCTTTCGTTGTGGTTCCTTAAAAGGATCAATACTTCCGTATACATTTTCAGCAGTTACTCCGTATCCAGATTTCAAGTGTTTCGTCATATTCCTTACTGCTTTTTTTTGGTCCTTTTCTCGAGGATCATTTTTTCCCGAGTAACTTGAATGTGGTAGATATATAGATTATGGTTATCTCCAAGAATACAATTTTTATCCCGTATTTGTGGGGTTTTGCTTTATATATACACCTTGAAACGATATATGTTTATCGTGGGTACAAACGCTGGATCCAATATAAGATGAGTACTAGAGTTACGAGAAACAGCATTTATTCAAGGGTAGCTCTACATGTTTTTCTGAAAGCAATAAGCTTATCTGCCTTCACGTTTCTTCACATGTATTACATTTATCCAAACTGTTTATTTTTAGTAATTGTTGGCTTCTCTTTTTTAACATGAGAGCAAGAAAAGGTATTCTTTTGGCTTCTCCATTTCACTCCATAGAACGGGGATTTTCTCTTTATTTGCATGAAGTACTCCCATCATATTAAGTGTTATATAAGAATTTCTGTATTATCTACTTCTTTCCACAATTCTTCGACGAAATATCATTTGAAATTTTCTTAACTTTCTTGTTCTTGAATGTACAATACAAGATAGAATGTGTTCGATAAAAATCAATTGGAAAGAGTTAATGTTTTTATTACAATATCTGCAGTTGAAAACGATAGTTCTCTAGGTGTGTGCACAATACTTGACGAATTACGTCATCCTATGTTTGGTAAAATGCTTTTCCATAACTTATATTTCTTCGCTACAATTGCCGAACCGTTTTCCAGAAAATCTTTCTTACCAGACACTATATCAGTTTCCTCAATAATTTCTTCCATAGTATCCTCTATTAGCCACTAAAAAAACACTATTAGCCACTACTATGTCCTAGCTGACCAACGTAACCATGTTACCATAATATATCTTCAGACTAATATAAACCTTCTATTTTTGAAACAAGAATTTCATTCCCATGATGGGCAGACCGAGGAGGTCAATACCTTCTCTGTGACCTAGATATTTTCCACTTCGGAGCGTTAAAAGTTAGGATAGGTACATGATCATGATACTATGAGTCGAAGTAGGAGAACATATATTTTCTGAAGCACTGGTGAAAAATGTGATGATTACGGCAGTCTTCAGTGAAAAAGTTTTTCATTTTTATATTACCTCTGCCTCCTGCTTGGAAGTTATGTGCTAATATAAGCGGATTATAATGACGTAAACGGCGGTATGGATTATAATTGTCTATAGAATCGTTGCGTTCGTGTATTGCTACAAGATTGTCCAGGTGGGTGGGTATAGCGGTAAAACTGGAAAATTATGAGAGTACCAGAGCTCATTAACAGTTGGAGGTTCCAGGTCGGTGCGAGTCTGGATATAACCTTGGCGCACATGGCAAGGGTGAGATAAGGATTTGGAAATTGTCGCATGATATATTTTAGTAGTGGCAGTATCGAAGCAACAGAATAAGGTCTGACAGAAAGTGTGCGTGATATTTGAGTAGCTCATAGACAGTCCATGCTGTTGATAACCATTCGAGATGACCGTATGTGATAACTGGACCTAGAACGTTATAAGTAAGTAGTAGAATTTTTTGTCGAGACTGCACATGGTACCTTTGAGACTTCGTAATAATTTCAAACAGTGACGAATTTCAGTTTCCAGTGGTGTGATATAAGGGTTTCTAAATATGATGTTTGTCAAAGTTTACTCCCAAGGTATTAGGTGCTGGATAGAAGTGGTATTGAACAGTCTAACAGAGACAAATGTAAACGTTATGAATTACGACCGTAACTGTACTTGAGCCGAAATGAGTCAGTTTTCTTCTTTAGGATTTCTCTTGACTTTCTACTTGATGGGCCATGTAAGGAGTTTGTGCAAAGCTGGTTGTAGGTTTAGGTTAATACAATCAACAGAAAATCCGAACGGTCAACAGAAGATCATTATCAACAGCAAATTGTAGTTCATATAGTGTAGGCTGAGGATGTGAGTTGCTGGTATCTTAAGGAATGTATAATATCCGTGAGAGAACTGATCCACGTAGCACACCGCCGCTGACTGTGAGATGGAAGTTGCGAATCCTGGCAGTTTTAGTGTAAAATCAAGCCTAGAGCTGATGTAGAAAATAGGCAGTTACTCTTGCAGAGATTGATGAAACATCCATTTTAGTTAGTAAACTGGGGCCTGATGTCAAACAGTATCAAACGTTTTTTCGATATTGAAGGAAATCACAACGGATGGTTAATGCTAATTGAAGCGATAGAGAAGGTAGGTACTATGTTTCTGTAATTGGTCAGCAGTACGGAGGAACAGAAGGAAGGAATCCAGCTTTAATAGTTTGCAATGGTTTCTTTACTTGTAGGAAATGATGAACATGTTTTATTAGAGGGCTTACTAGTGCATTGGTAAATAAGCTAATGAATTTAGTAGTCTAAGAGGCGACACATCAGTTGTGTCAGTATAAGTATTTAGAAATACCAGCATTTTCCATTTTTCCATTATGTAGGAAAATGGCTTGTAGGTAAAATAATAATGTACAAAGAGCCAAATGGAACTAGAAGCACCTTAGGTACATTAAGTCTAACCTATAAATAGTAAAGCCTGCTCCAATAACTGTGTTGCAGCGCGGTCTTATGAAGCGAAGAATCATTCGAGATGGTTAGCTAAAATAGTTGCCTTTTCTGCGTTCGTCATTGTTACTTGGTTAGCACTTAGGATTGTGTATTCTGTATCGTTTTTCCTATTCAAAAATTTATTTGAACTTTTTTGTTCGTGTAAAGTATTACAAGAGATACGCTAGTTAATGCATTTGTTGACAACGATGAAGTTATATACCATTCGTTGGAATTGCCGATGGAGGAAAAGAAATCAAGGGTCATTTCTGTGACACAATTTGGTTAAGTACTGTTAGGAGTGCCAAGATGAGCGAGAGCTTGTGCTCGTAAACATCATTAAGACAATTCAGTGACATATTTGAAAACATTGTAATCCATTGTGAGAGATTATTTCACTCAGATTATGTGACAGGTGTAGAAAGAAATGCAGAGATCATATTGAGCGCTTGCAGGGACAAGGGTTTAGAAATAAATGCATAGAAAACTAAATACATGGTAGTGGGACAATAATATATAAAATGATCAATGACTTAAAATATTAAATAACAGTTTTGATAAAGTGGATACTAACAAATATCTAGGATCAATATTAGCAGACGAAAATCATATTGACGAATAAATTAGATGTCGACCATAAGTAGGGAATTTGTGTGACTATTCGAGTGAAAACCTCTTGTCGGCGCGAATTCTGTCGAGGAATTTGATGCTTAAAATATACAAAACGATAATCATGCCTGTTATTCTGTATGGTTGCGAAACACTGTCGCTTACACTGAAAGTACTTGCGAACAAGATGCTGAGACGAATATTCGGATCCAAGAGGAACGGGAATTGAGAACGGTGGAAACTTCATAATGAAGAACTACGTAATTTACCCAACATTCTTAGTTTCGTCAAGTCTAGGAGGCTAAGGTGGGAAGGTTATGTAACCAGAATGGAAGAAAGTACAAACGCTTTCAGTCTTGATTGGAAAGCCAATCCGAAACCGACCATTAGGAAGACCTAGGCGCAGATGGGAGGACAATATTAAGATGGATCTCGCAGAGGTAGGAATACAAAGTAGACACTAGATCCAATAGGCTAAGGATAGAACTCAGTAGAGTGCTTTTGTGAACACGACATTGAACGTTCGGGTGCCATAGGCCATACAGTAAGTTTTAGTTATGTGAGAGGCTTTCAATAGATGGGGAGCTGTTGTGAATGTAGGTGCAATAGCTGGAAGATGTTTTGTGACGTAATTACTGCACTTATCAAATCGTAATTTACTAAAATTATATCTCTTTATGCTTGGTGAAGACTACACTGATTTTCAGAATGGAGTTATGCTGAGAATTGTCGTGAGATGATCAATACCTATGAAGCCAAGGATATCAATCGTAGGAGGTGGTAAAAGATTGTTGGAGATAATTGTGACGTCGGTACTAGTACCGCTTTCAGGACGTGTAGGATATGGTAACTAGAGTAATGAGCTATGAACATTTTGCAGAAAAATGTGAATTGTTGTTTCTAAGCTGCTGTACGACCATGGTAGTTGATGTTTGCTAACAATATGCATGTTAGAAAGTTGAGATCTAACTAGGTGCAAAAGCGATACAGAAGCTGTTATGCATAACAAACATAGATCACGAAACACGAAATAAAAATGTTTCTCTGTTACCTCTGTTCTCTATATCCATGGTGAGTGTCAGTATGAAACAGATAGTATGTAAATAGGCAGGAATAAGTAGCTGCTTTGTGATGTTGGGAATATGAAATGCAGTGTGTGTTCTGTTACTTAGAGTAACCTCACGTTGGAAGAGCGTTTAGAAGAATAATAGTGTTAAAGTACAAACTATTTTTGGCAGTAGGTGGTGTTTGGAAGAATGTTCAAATCGTTAGCAAGATAGTTGTTGGGCGTGATCAGACTTGGACGTGCAGAGGCACAGTATTCTCGGGTTTAATCGGAGGCAGTTTATGTTTGCACTAACACTGGTAGGAATAAGATCAAATTTATCAGTTGCAAGTGATGCACCTGGAAGGTTCATTGAACATATGCACCTTTTAATTCATGATCCCCTTTCCAACCTAGGTACACGTAAGGTTTAGTACCTTTTTTCGTTGGATGATCATAATAGATTATGATATTTTTAACACCGTAGTGCGGGAGGGTGAATTGTACGTGAAGGCCCTAAACAATAGTGGCAACAGTAGATACATGCGCTGTTATACCGTACATCTCCAGGAATCCTGGATGATCAGTTAGAAGACAGACTATTTATATAGTATCATGACTATTCTTAATACGAAGTCAATTAGTGGATTGGATTGCATCAGTTTTCAGATCCCCCAAAATGTCTCGCTCGGTATAGGTAGAATCAAGTCCACGGGCAATTACAGAGGGTAATACAGTATGCCGTGGCGAAGTTAATGTTTCCATATGAAGAGCTTTAAGGAGTTGAACTTTCGTGCTAACACCAAACATTGGCAGTTTCACTTTATGGATCGGAATTCCAGCCCTTTAGAAAGCATAGCTACTTCATGAAGATCGAGTCTAGAACAGCAGCATAGTACTTTTGATAGAATTTGTGATGTGTATGAGAGCAAAAATATTGGCAAAAAGTATAGTAAAAATGAGGGTTGGAACAAAGCCCATAGCATCTCCAGAAAGGACACGGAACTGATGGAGATTGTTTGCTGGCTGTACGAATTAAATTGAGACTGAGCAAACCATCAACATACTTTAGTTGCTTTGGTGATCGTGAACGGTCTTGGTTTCTTTGAAAGTTTACTCACAGGTACGTCCAGTGATATATCCCTTTCAACTTGACCTGATGCCAAAGAAATCAACTGTAAAGAATCTCTCAGAACTCACAAATTTTAAAGGTAACAAAATTGACAAAACAAAATAGATGTAATTCATATAGATCTATCTAAGGAATTGGACATAATTAATTATCATATACTTCTCACTCAATTTTCCGTAAATGCTTCAACAAATTGTAGCGTCTTATCGTTTCCAACGGAAACATCCTGATCGATACAAGAATATATTAACTAAGTCATATATCGTATACTGCGTTGTGCGTCAGGGATCAAACTTAGGATTTTTATAATTTGTAATATTTGTTAACGATTTACCACCACTAATAATATACTCAAATATATTATTATTTGCTGACAATCTATAAATCTATCGCATTATCGTCGCGGAATTAAAAGCTATTTCTTTGCAAAATGTATTTAATTCTATATTCCAATGGTGTAAATAATACTAAAAATATACAAGGTGTTTAGAAAGGAACTATATAGCAGTTTATAGCTTGCTGTATCTTACTTTCCATAAACCATTTTAAACAACTGTGAAGTAACTCGAAGCTAAATTTTAATGTCATGGGAGATATAAGAGATGCTAGAAGTGACTCCTTGCACTTGAAGTAACAGTTGCACACGTTTCTGTATGTTTTTGAAAACGATCTGTAGGACCTCGGGACTGATATTCCGAATGTGACATATTACTGCAGCTTGGAGTCCTTGTGTCCTAATATGGTGTGTGGGTTACCTTTATAGGCTTTTCCTTCATCGCACCCCATAGATAATAATCGGGTGAACGTGGAGGCCAGAGTCCTCGAGACATGATGCTGACACCGAAGATGTACCGTAAAATCTCATCGTCTTGGTCGAAATGTGCAGTCGCCCCATCCTGTTAGAACCAGGCATTTTCAGTTTCGTCCTCATGCCGTTCACCTAGGAGGGCTCCAGAATGCAGGTGCAGTACCGTCCTGTATTTATTTGTCCTGAAAGAAGTTGAGCTCAATGATGTGTTTGCGAGTCACGCCGCACCATATAACCTCTTGATCATGCAGTAGAGACACTTGTAATTCTTGGGGATTCTTCGTACTCCAGACACGACTATTCTGGCTATTCACGTAACCAGACAGGAGAAACTATGCCTCATTCGTGAAAAGCGTTTCGTCAAGAATCTCCTCATCATTATCCTACATGAAGAGTAGGAAATACTTGCAAAATTTCATACGCGCAGGGCGATGGGTTTCTCTCAGTTCATGCAAGACTGAAATTTGTATGGATACATGGACAATGACTTGTGGAGAATCTTGCGAGCAGAGCCCACGGACACGTGGGCCTGCTGAGCTAATATTCTAACCGATTTCTTTGGACTGAGGAGAATCACGTCTTGCAGCTTCACCACCACTTTCTCTGCGGATGAGTTAACTGATATTCGAGCATTATGAACGCTTACGGTCTTTCAAAACTTGGTGATGAGGTTCCGTACAGCTTTGCCTTTAAGCGTTTTCAGTACTGGAAAGTTTGTTGCAAATTCACCTCATACTGGTGAGGTCAACGTGTCTCCATTGCGAAACACATGCTCCACCAAAATTACTCTTTGTTCAATCGTCAGTGTGATGGCTTGGATCACAATATCACAAACAGATATTGAGCTTCCATCAAATCGGACCTGTGATCAATACAAATACCTGCTCAAACATGCATCAAATATGTTTCAAATATGTTAGACAGTGGAAAAAGTTTTTTTTTTAAATAATTGGCAATCATGTCACTCATCATTTAGCACACCACAATATGGCAGAGCATAGTTACATTCTGAACGCCAGGTACAAACAAAATCAAAAACGTTCATAATAAACTTGTGCATTTCTTCACATATAAGGAAACGGTTATATATCTAAAATTTCAGAAGTACAAAGATCTTTGATATAAATACTCATTACAATCACTTGAAAGCAAGAGAACTAATCGCATCTAATTTTTCTTACATAAACAATGTCGTAGGTGAATGAATTCAGAATACTTTTTATCAGAAATCAAAATTGATGTTCCCCATAGAGCAACAAGGCTCTATTATGGCCTATTCAACATCTCAGCTCAAAGGACCAATGCAGTGAATATATCGCCAGTCAGAAAATGTGTTTATTGTATAATTGGATGTCACGAGGGCACCCAGATATAAACATTTTTCGTTATAAACACAATTTCGATTCTAACACCTGTAAATACATTTGTTTTATCGTACTGTATTTAATATATAAATATATATTTTGTTATCATATTATTACATATTATATAAATATCTGAAGTGTATTTCAACACAATGTTGGTAAATTGTAATTAAGCATTTGTTTGTTTTCTCACGAATAATTATACGTACATATGCTTTCAAAATAAATATGCGAACTTTCATGTACAGCAATAAAGTTTCATGGAAGATTCTGGTACCTTGCAGAGTGTTCTTCCACGGAATCAAGGATGGTGTGTTGCAGATTTGTCATTCCTGCTTTCACGATTGTAGCTCATATATGTCAAAAGGAGGCTTCTCCTCCACTGGCGTTATGATGTCTTCAACGCTGCTATGAATTGAAAGGTGGCGAATAAATTATTTGATGGTTTCGGTTCTTTTCATTATTCTTGGGGGGAGATATTGTAGTTGTTGGAGGAACAAATGTTTTGTAAGACGTCGTAACCTACCCGAAGCTCGCACTTAATTTATTTATCTTTTCATGAATATAAATGTGATTTCTTTACTGAAATCTTTATTTACTAATTGTTGTAATTTGCATCTTTGAGTAAGATGACAGTCATTTACGTATATCCAAGTTTTCTTAACGTATGATGTAGTTCACATATCATGTATTTTCTCATGATTCCCAAGTTCAGTGTATGCAGAGTAATCTCTTTCTAGTGCAATTGGTTTCTTAAAGGGCCATAGATATGGATGGTGATATAGGCGCACACAGCTTTGTTAGAATTAGTTTTCTTCTTGATTTTGGTGGCATCGAAAATTTTTCTAATATTTAGGAATATTTTGAGAAGGGCGCGTATTGCATCAGTGAGATCAGATCAAAAATTGCCATAATCAAGGACGCATTCAAAAAGAATGGGTCATTCTTAACTAACACCCTCAATAATGGACTAAGGAAGAAATTTTTGATGTGCTATATATGGAGCATTTTCCTTTATGGCCCAAAAACTTGGACATTACGGAAGTTAGAGAAGAAATATTTAGAGAACTTTGAAATGTGATGGTTGAAGATGGATGAGATAAAATGGACAGAAAGAGTAACAAATGAATACGTTTTAAGACGAATAGGAGAGAATACTATACTAAAAAGCTTTTATAACTAACATTCAACAGACGTAAACTTCGTGTATACCAAAGACTCATTACCGTCTAAATACACGAAAGGCATAGAAGAAAGGAACGAAAGTTATGCTGTTATTTACCACTACTTCCATACTTGTGCATTATAGTTGTACACTAGGAACACTTGCTGTGAAAAGCGAGCTGCAATGAGCTACAATATAGTGGTCGTTGAGGAATACATGCATATTTAAAAAGCAATATGATTTAAGAAATGAGGCGTATTTGCACATCACTCTAAAATATTGCAAATATTTAGAAGACAAATTATTTTGTACAATTCCATTCCCCGTAAAAATAATTCATTCAGACAAATAATTAACCTGTTCGGTCCTGGCTTCTAGAATGCGCATCAATAATTTTTCCTTGCTCTTTTTCTGAAGGTCTATGGGGTGCTGAACATAATAAAAATGTGAACTTTTACGTCTGATAATGTCATGGGGGTATGATATAGTCCACATACAACAACTTTCGTTCTCTAGTATTCATAAAACCTGCCTATCTGACATTATATGTTTAATTCATTACGTTTTCATTTAACACGATAAACACTTGTTATTGAATGTAATGAAAACTCACCACACGCGACCACAAATTTGTTTTACTTACTCTAAATAAAAATGTTATGGTAGTAAGATAAAGGTACCTCGTAAATTCTCAAAGTATCGTTACCTATTACTTGATGCCCTGAGCATATATTGTTGTTTTAAGTGAATACTGTACATGCATGAAGAAGAATTATCTTCAGTACAGGAAAGCTCTTTTTCATTTGACATAAAACCCATTAGACCACTATTTGTACTTTTAGAATGTTCCTTACTTCACGATCATCGAACGCTTCTAACTAAAATAAGAACCAATAGAATTTGTTCGTACAAATAGGAAGAAATACAAATGATTGCTATTGAAATACTGGATACCAGTAGAGGATTTACGAGGCAGGGGTGACCGGGCTGAACTCTCAATTTTTTTTGGTATTGGTTTGAGAAAAAAACTAAATTAAGTCATGCATATGATGATGACCTTATGCCATATATAAAAAATTCCGGACTTTTTTTTAACAGAAGAAGTATTCCTAAGCACAGACTCTTCCCAAAATATTTTCTAAATCTACAACTCTTAGACGCTACAAATAACTCAGAAATTAAAGAGAACAATTAGAAGTTCAACGATTTAGTCTAATGGAACATGTTTAAGCCACAACATTATAAACAAATCATAATTGAAAAGTAGCACAATATGAACCCAATATTCAATTTGTGTTCAGTCTACTTTTCCCTCTTGTTCCAACTTGAAGTTGACACAGGTATTATATATGAATCAGGAAAAATGGATTAGCGCTTATTTAAGTGTAACTAGCATAAAAATAATAATTTAGTACCAGGAGTGCTATTTTTAAAAATAAAACATGCGTCTGGTCTTTTCCCGCGGCGCCCTAATTCCTCAACTTTGGACACTCTAATTTAGATCAGCAGTAATGCAAATATTCAACAATGGGAGCACCAGACACATAAAATTGAAATATTTAAAGAATTGAATAAATAATCCTATTAACATTTGAAGTTTTGGAAGCAAGTAACCCCTCTGCCCAACCATTTCATGGCCCAAATGGGAAACATCTTTACATTTCAGCGATAATAAAATATTTATTCATATATGGTTTTAATTTGTTCTGGTATAACTGAATACATTTTATTAACATTTTTGTTTTATATCACAAAACGGGTAATCCTGTTGTAAGAATTTGTATTTTAAACCTGAGTCCCATGTTTGTGGATCTACACTAAACACACGTGTAGCCGAAATGCTACTACAAAGATAAAAAAATAATAAAATGATTTTACTTATATAGGTATTACGCGCACCTTAAAAAGTATTGGCTTCTGTATATTGAAAATAACAGAAAAATATTTGGTTATTTTCGTCCGCTCCGCTGAAGCCATCATGACTCATCATTCGTAGAAACTAAAAAAAAATACATAGAGAAACAATCAACAAATGTATAACCATGTGACAAATTTTTCAACTAGAGAATTCAGTAATGCTCTTTTCGCGCACAAACATCCAAGAATTACCAATGCGTAGGAGCATAACGCTTCAGAACTCAGGTCCACATAAGTCTACCTGGGAAACCAAAGTGTTAAAGCCACTGAATATAATTTTTTAAAAGAATAGTATACAATAGTAACAACAAAACACACTGCGTTAGTTCGCAGAATACTTAAATATAAGAGAAGGTTAGTGATACTAAATAATACATATTTAAAATTTCTGCATCACATGAAACGATAGACTAGAAATATTTAAAACAAGGGCAACAAAACATATATAAAATACGATCATGGTTTCAAATGTTTGTAATAATTTATTTTATTTTTTAAATACCCTTTAGATCCTGTGAAGAATCTTTTCTTGAATGCTTTGTAGATGGCAAGCCTTTCAATTGTTGCAAATACATTGAATATTTGCCTTCAGAAGGATTTTCTTGTTTCGTATTTAATTCCCTGCAAACCAGGTAATTTTTATTTTCTACATATTTATAATATTTTATGGTTGTAGAAATCTTTAATTGTGTATAGTATTGCATGACTACTGTGCCAAAGATATGCTCTAAGTCACTAATCTTCCATGACAGAGATTAATATAAACTCCGTGGCTATTAGTAAATTACTGTAGTTTTATTTCATTTATGAAAGAAAAAGCTAGGTTGATTAGTTGAAATTACTAGTTTAACATGATTAATTATTCGTTAACACAAAAGAGTTCAAACGCATTTGATGCTTGCATGAAATTGATATAGGTTTAACATTATTAATTTCGTATTTACTTTTACATTTTGCTCTTGAGCACTCTAACAATTATTTTCAAATATCAAGGAATGTGCCTGTTTAAATGAAGAGTTTAGGATATATTCATATATACTTAAATATGATTTTGATTACATACAATGATACTCCATGAGATCTTTCAACTTTTCTGGACTGTTTTTAAATCCGTTTTAATTTCGTTTGAATACATTTCAATAATATGCAGTGTCCATCTGATTCAGATCTCGTTATTTAGTAATGGCAAAGAAATAAATCACAAATGCGGTAAAGATATATTCAGGTAGTGTGTTATTTGTATTTTTTCTTTATAACATAGGTCCTAAACTTTGAACTTCAATGTACAGGCAGGGCATGTTGACTCGTGTTTTTATAATAGTTCTAAAATGGCCTATGATCATTGTTGATGTTTTCTTAAACACTGTTCATAAATAAAATATATACTACCTTGTTGGGTTTTTTAATTCATACACAATTCTTCATTTTTGTCTGCTAGACAATCATTGAGTTAGAGATTCATACTTACTGAGAAACATCTATTTTGTTTTACTTCAAAGAGCTATTTTTGATATGACATAACAGCACAACTAGAGTAACTAGGATATTTAGAATTACTTTCCGTAGAATATTACTATCAAAGATGATATAGGAAATCAAAATTAAAAATTGAAGATCTGAATTCCAAAACAGTGTATGTCAAAAAAAAAGTAATTTTTTCAGGAGACGAAAATTTTGTGCGTGTTTCCATCATTATGTTTTCATAAAAGAAAAATAATGTATTTAAACAAACCCGTAATTGCCTATTTTTCGTAAAGTAACTGTGAAATAATCATCTATAGCAAGAGTTTTATAATTACTTATGGGAATGAGTCAGAAAGTAACTTCAGAGAATAACGCTCACTAAGAACATTTGAAAAACAACCTTGTGTTCCTTTGCCTAAAGTTAATTTGACTTATGGAGTTTTGACATGAAACCCTGTTCAATATGTGGAGATGCTATATTCAATGTTATATTTTAAGTAATGTAAATTTAAAATCTGGTCTCTAAAAGTTGTTCCAATTATTTAGTTTTGTCCAGTTTTGTCATATTTGCTAGTATCTACCCATTGGAGATATTTTATTGATGCAAAATAACCTACGTGATTGAGTATGAAGATTACCCGGAAGATATTCAGCATTAAACTAAATTTGATAAGTACTGTCCCGCCTACCTCACTTAGTTGTGTAGTGTCTATACACTCGGATTTCAGTGGTACTGTTACTTGTTTGTAATACCGAATACCATGTGCGATATCAAGATAAGTCGGTTAAGTGAATTTGTAATATTTATTAAAATATCATAATTCATTTACACTTTGTTCTGTTTCGTTGATCTTACCGTTAATTTACTCATGTAGACACAAAGCGTCAGGGACCTTTTTTATAGCAACTGTGGTAACTATTATATAATTCGTGATATAAATATATTTACAGAAGAGATACATTTTTGTTGCTAGTTAGCATGAAACATTGAAACATTTCTAAATTGACTTGAACATTTCTATTGTTTTATGCAATATCAAATGCCTTGAATTAACCTCGTACTTGTAGTTACAAATAGCCACTTTATTACATAAATCAATATAAACTAACGACACTAGTTGGAATGGAACCCAGGACCCTTTGCTCGTGCGTGGTACTTGCTCCTCAGTCTGCCACAATGCTACTTGATAAAATGACGACTCGTATTATATATGCGGCGAGTCGGAAACTTTAAGACGCATTGTCTCTTCTAATGCTGAGTTTTACGCTGCCCCGATTTGTAATATTAACACTTAAAATGTTCATTACTACCTCTCGATAGATGGGGCCAAAGTTCGTTTACCAATATCTGCTTTCCCCTCCTAACACAGAAGCTGTTCTTCACACGCTGCATTCAAACGAAAATATTTTCTCGATCTATAACAGTTTTTGATAAAAGAACATTGCAATTGAAATCAGAATGTATTAAAATTCTAAAGCTTTTACGTTTTCTATAAAGTATAGCTATCTTGAACAATTCATTGATTTAAGGAGTGTCTAAGAGTTTTCATCGATTCTGATGAGTATTACCATAGTTTTCATACACATTTAAAAAACTAAAAGAAAGATTTTTATTGAAACTAAAACTTCGAAGTTTTTATTTACAACACCATATTCCACATCCATACAGCACTACGAGATTTTCATTGGAAAACGATATCAAGTGAGAATTAAACCACATTTTCTTTACTGTTAATGCTCTCTGCTGGTCTGTTGTAGATATCAGTAAAATTGTTTAGTGAGTATCAATTTTTGCAACAACGACACGCTGATGTTCTCTCAGGCTTACAGAATAAGCGGGAAGATTTATTCATTATTGGAAATGAATTTTTTAAATGTACTCAAAACCTTAAGAATACGTGCTCATAGGGTAAGGGTGATTAGGTCTAATATGGACACATATAAATCAAAATGATAAATTATTTAATTTGACAGAGGCTTGAAATATCTTGTCTAGAGTTCAGTCAGTCAGTTAATTTGTCATCAACGTTTTCTTATATACAGTATATGACACAATATATACTAGGTGATTCTTTTTACTAATGTAACTAATAATCGGTTCGAAAGTAGCGCGATATTTGTAGCGAAGTTACAATATCTAGCTATAAACTTTGTAACTCTAGCTCTATGGGCTCTACAAGTTTAAACATGTCGCCTGTAGCTTTAGCAGAGCTTTCATTTTTATAGTTTGTAGTGAATTGTGCATTACAGAACGAAAAAAAACACTTGTAGAACCAAAGAATACATCTTAACCAAATTTTAAGCTCAATTACATATGTTTGCCATTACATATATTATGATAGATGATGCAAAGTAAACTGTGTTTGTGAGAAGAGCTTAAGTAGCGAATAGTTGTAGAGAGAGATGTTCATTTTAAAAGTTACTGTGGCTCAGCTAATCTTCTGAGAACTAGCTAATAGCTGCAGAGAGCTACAGTTTTTATCATGTAGTAGTAGCAGTAGTCCGATCATTGCTCACCCTATAATAATGCTGGTATATGGTGAATACATAATACACTTGCCTTCTATTTGTGCGTCTTGCGTTTATTCTCGACGAACTTACTTCCGTCGATTTCAGCAGCGTAAGAAGGAAATTTGTCAACTTTTTTCATTTGAGTTTCTATATGCTCAGAAAACTCTTAAAGTTAAATACATGATTTAGAGTACTCAGATCATAACCAAAGGAGAGAGGAAAGAAAACCCTGGACATATTCACCTGAACCGATGAAAAGTAATGAACACTACTTAACTCATTAATTGTTCAAGATAGCCCTGGAAAAACTTTATCGTGTTGGAAATAGTGATGTCAACCGGCTAGGTTCGAGCCCTGAGCCACCGGCTTAGCTCGAGCTCCTGCTAGGTTCAACAGAGTCAACATCTCGGTTCCGACTCGATTGGAAAGAGGCTTTGGCTCCGCTCGACTTGACTTAGATGAGCCATCAAATCGTTGGATGGAATGCGCAGGGTGGATTTGATGAGCTGTTGGCTCTTGTCACTTCGCAGTACGGCTTGCCGGTGACTGAACCGTGAGCCGAGCCGCTCGAGTAGATAAATCTGGGAGAAAACCGATTTGAAATCTGCAGAGAACACACCTCATCTCCACTCTCGAAATAGTGGTGTGAGATTTTTGGAGATAAGATGATGGCCAATGTTTCATGAAACTGAGGGCCTTCTTGCGAGGTAAACTTTAGCAAATTGTCGTGCTATTTAGAGCTATTAAGACGTTTAAATGGAAAAAAATGTGAGATAGTTGTGGAAACTTATACAAAATCATTATTATACAGTCCATAGGTGTAACATCAGACGGGGAGGAAATAAAATGTCTCATCAAATTAAGGTCAAGTTAAAATATTTTTTCTGATTTAATTTTTCTAATGGAAATGTCTCACTCTTCACTTTATCTCTTAATTCTTAATAGTGTACAGGTGCTGTGCCATCAGTTGTAGCTCAGAATAATTATTAAATGAACGCAACAAAAATGGGGTTAAACGGATGCACAAAACGGCACTTAACTGAGAAATTATAGTTGAATTTAAATTGAATTGAATGTCTTAAGTTTGAAAATGACTAGTTGGAAAGGTATGCGGAAAGGCAAGAAGGAAACTACTCGTGTTTATTAACAAATATGTGATTACTGGCTGTCTGGAAATGTATAATCTTAAAGAAAAATTTTATTGCTTTGGATTTTAAAGAGAGTTCATGATTCTGTGGCACATAGCCGCAATTTAATAAATACTTGAATTTGGCGAAGTAATTTAAAAGTTTACACAATTATCTCACAATGATGTCACTATAATTACACTGACACATCAGAATAGAGATGTTTGGGTGCTGAAAGGCGTATACTAAACTATAAAATAAGAGAAATAAATTATGGTATCCTTTTTGCATTTTTAACTGTATTTACTCCTCTCTAGAGTGGTTCTAAAGGATTCAGACTTCTAGAAGTCTCTTCCGCTCTCGTACGCATCATTTAACTATTAATATTGCTTAGTGAGGCATATGTAGATTACAGATGTCATGTCTCATATCTTTACACTTTTCTGGAGACTATTGTTTTGTCTGTTGGCTTCAGAAACGATTTTAAAAAGTAAGGAGGTCTACTTTATAGGTTATACATTATGCGGTGTTTAACATATCACAAAATAAATAAAGAATCTGAGAATGCAAAATGTTCAGAGATCACACTGCACTACTCCTTGAAATCTTAGCTTTTTATTCCATATATCTTAGTTAATTTTCTAGTCAAATACATAAAAGTTGTCACTCAAAATCTCCTTCATTGGAGTATTTCGCACTGACATATCACTCAGGACGATGTAGAAGTACTTTGGTGATGACGATACATACGTAAGATTCTTAACACAATAATTACTACTAGAAGCTCCTTGATTTCTGTAATTAAATATTTTCGCCACCAGACTTAAAATATTGTTCTTGAAATGTTTAATCTATGATCTTAATATCATTTTTAGAAATCATTATTGTTCACCGGTCAATGTATAAGGTCATAAGTATATTTTGGTATTACATTCGTACAAATTTAGTTATATATATTTTTGTCAGGTATCGTGAAGTTTGGTACAATATATGTGGTAACTATATATTTTAATTCTTGAATCATCTGAATGTTCTCTCATAATTTAACAATTTTGTTGTTTATAGCTTTAGTGTTTACACTATTAACGTTTATGTTATGTCTACTAAAACTAGAAATTCATATTATTTTCTTAAATTGTACATTAAATCAATAAAGAAATTAAAACAATAAATGCCAATTAAATATGCTAAATAGACTCATTACAATTTTCCCACTTTTATATCATTGCGTTGATTCTGATAGTTGTGTCTAACATTGTATCTATACTAGCTTCCCTTTTATTTTGATATTCTAATATTTTTACAACATATTTTTCTTAAGCAAAATATTTCTGCAGTCATAAATAGTTTTAAAGTACTACTGATCTCCATGTTTACATAAAGTCGTTTTTTTTCTCTATTAATATACTCATATTTCATGTATTAGTATACTCATATTCCCGCCTTTTTGTGTATTGATTCCGTAGGTTTAAATGAAACTTTTGTCGATAATAGTACATGGTACATTAGTACATAAGTATATTATATCTATACTAATTTCATATCATCTTTACTTTTAATTAATACGTTAGGTATCTAAGATAATAATCTTCACACAATAATATTTAAAATTTAATACAAAAATTCTCGGATATCACTGAATTGAAGTTGCTACCTACTGTTTCCCTTTTGTGCTGGCTCCCGAAGAATTCCCTAAGAAAACAGCTGATAACAATTCTGGTCCACGCTCATACTCTGTTCAAGCGCTGATTGATAATATTGAGATATGTCAAGTGATTTGACATGAGCCACGTCGGTGCTTTTGAGACTCAGGTTCTATTATACTTACTTTTGCGTATGCATACGCATACATATACGTAACTGGCAAGTCGTTTGCTCGCAGGAATTCATACACACATGAATGAAGACGATAATATTTACTTAGGTAAATTCCCACTTATTGAATATGAATGTATGTGGGTACGGAGCGGAATAGGAAATATATATATATATATATATATATATATATATATATATATATATATATATATATATATATATATTAGAAACACACAAAATTCTCACTTTCCAGAGCTAAATGCTCAAACAGAAGAAATTGCACTGAGGCAATCGAATAAACGAAATGGAGAATAAAACTCTTAACACTGCATGGTAAATGTAGATACGCGCAGACTATATACGAACATTAGAAACATAGCCCTTGTTTAAATATCACTTGCACTATAAATTGTCTATTCGCACCGATACGAGACTTTCACTGTGTAGTAACGACAAGGGGAATTGGGAAACACTGGATAAACACTGATCAATGAAGTATCTTGACTCCAAAAGGACGCTACATATCCAGAAGTTCTTCGTTCGCTTTTTTTACCTTCACATCCTATATATTAATGTAGCAACACGATGTTCTTCATACTATGACTTCTTGCTAACTCATCTTACGACGAACTCCTTTCGCTAACTCCCCGCTTCTCCTGACGCTTGGGAACAACCCGTTTGCTAGACTTAGGGCTGACAATGCACTATATCAAATAATAAAGAAAATGTTAAAGTTTTCTGCATCCATACACAATGCCAATAGGTCGATGTTATAATAGAGAACACTGGCAACATTTGATTTGGTCCCATGAGAATGAAGCTTGGAAATAATAGTTAAAAAAGTGTAGCAGTCTAAACTAATAAATTCTTTCCATGGTTATAGGTTTTTTATGCACTACTGTTATATGTAAAACAGTTTAGTGGAAAGAAGTGAACGATGGTAATTGTGTGCATGAGTCATTTCACCTACGCTTCCTGCAGGACATGAACACTTGCTCTCTCGGTAGGATGGATGACGTAATATGAGTGCGTGAGAACACGACAAACACAATATCATTCACACACAATATCAACTTCGTGTCCAAAAATATTCCCAATCTTAATAAATGTTGTTATGAAAAACGTATATGCGGAACAATCATGGTGACGAAGACTATAAGCTGGAAACAATTTTAGGGAAAGACAAAATAAATGAGCTGCGACGAAGCACTCTGTCCAGACGATAAGCGTTGCATTGAAAAACAACAAGTTCTTTTTTTTCTATCGTGAGAAACGATAAGAAGGACTGCAGAACACCTGCATACACAGAAGTTCTCACCAAAAGAGAAATAGCTTTTCATTTCTATGAGTAAAATAATAATTTCGTTGCATGAATAAAAGTTAAAAAGAAATACACTGTTCGTCCAAAAACATAGTTTTGTGGCCGGGCAGACGCTCACAAAGTCTAGTAAGTAATTACGTTTGCAAAAAATATGTATTCTTCTTCAAGATTTTCTTAACGATTTAGCTCTTAGATTTCGATTCGAGTTAAAAGCATAGTTAGCATATTTATCTCTTACGTAAAATATCCAATGCGTTTAAATCTTATTAAATTTATGAAAGTTTGCAAAACCGTATACTTTAGATGTTCTAGGTAATTATTGGCAAAATACATATCTAGATTATATTTTCCAAACCGTTGTTAAATGTTTTAATTTACTATTAATATCTGCCTTACTGAAGCTTTCTACTTTAATGTTTTCCACTGCTAAGATGCGTATCTTTGTTCTAGCAATTCTCGTTTATATTGTTTGCATAAATTACTGTTCTATTAAAGCGGCTACTATTGTATGACGCTGAAAAGAAAGAGGGCAGTGCCTTCACGGGGTATATTAGTCTGTTTATGAAGATCAAGAATAAATGTAAAGGCTGTTCCGCAGGATGTGACACAGCAAAAAAAAAAGGATCAGCTCGTACGCGAATATCATGAAAAAGAGGGTATCCACTTAGACACAAGAAGATGGTGCTTAATAATCCTAAAAAAACGTATTTCAAAGCTGGGTGCAAACTGCCTCATGGTATGTACGCTCAGCGCGAAAGAATGGAGCAAATCACTATCGTTAAACATATCGGAGAAGTATTTCGATAATTTAAGAAATCCAAACATGTCTGTATTCCATTTGTGTAACAAGTCGTGCATTCCAGTTCGCGAAAAAAAATTGCGTGCTCAACTGGAGTGTTAATATTAGCATTGTTGCTCCCGCAAAACATATCAAAGTAGGAATACAATAACAGACACGCTCCTCAAGTTTTCGTTACGTGAATTTAATCGGGGAGCGTGTGTTAATTATCACACCGATAATTACAATTACACATAATCTCCAAGTAAACCTAAATTAAAATAGGTATGTAATTTAGAGACTGAAAAAACGAGATTGCATAATATGGGCCAGATGCATACATGGAAGAATTTCTTGCAGGTGGATACGAATATTATGGCTAGACTGTTACAAACACTGTTAATAATAAATAGAAAGACCATATGTAAATTTAAGGGAAACACACTGACTAATAAAAGTTTAAAATATATTAATTTTAGTCACATCAATGATATTGTTTTAATTAATTCTCCATCGATTAGCTTTTCTCTTGTGCTCCAAATTCCACGTAGGTAGGGAGGGGACACCTTGGGCTGTTCTTTCCTACTGCGCATGCGCAAACAAGTCACGCTTCCTTCACGCTGATTGCCTGGCGCCAGTCACGTGACCCCGCCCCCGGCCATCCCCACTTGGCCTCGCCCAGGTGTGGCCACGCCCCATGGCCAGGAGCCCATGGAGAATCGAACACCTTGACAGGCCCAACCACGGTCTTTTATGACCTCCATTTTAGGGGTGTATTTGTTCTTTTTATTAACACTTTTTAGGGGGTGTACTCGTTCTCTTTTATGAGTACATTTTAAGGGATGGACTCGTTCCCTTTTATGATCACTTTTAAACCCGTTATTTCAACCATAGGAGAGAATACATGGAGACTACACCCATAGTAAAGTAGATAATCTTTTATCACAAATGCATGGAGTGTATTCGTTTTCTATTATATCACTTTTTCAACCCCTATTTTACCATAGCAGAGATTACATAAGACTACGTAACACAACAGGGATGTATTCGTTCCAACCCTTATTTTAACACAGCAGAAATTACATACGTAACATAGCAGGGATGTATTCGTTCTCTTTTATGATTACTTTTAAATCCCTCTTTGAACAAAGCAGAAATTACATAACAGTAGGAACACACTGAATGCGAAATCGAACACCCTGAGCCGTCCAGCCATAATATTTTAGGGGATGTAATCGTTTCCTTTTATAAGCATTTTAGTGTTGTACTCGTTCTCTTTTATGATCACATTTTCAAACCCTATTTAAAAATAGCAGATAATACATGAGACTACGTAACATAGAAATGATGTATTCGTTCCCTTTTGTGAGCATTTTTAGAGGTCTATTCGTTCTGTTTTATCAGCATATTTTCCAACCCCCATCTTACCATAGGAGAAATTACACAGAGAGTACAAACATAGCAGATCCATAACATTTTCCAACCGCCTATTTAACATAGCACATACTACAAAAAACTATGTAACATAGCATAGCTAATAAAAGAGTATGGCTTATTTTTCAACCCCTATTTTAACATAGCATAAATAACATAACACTATGTAAAGTGCTAGTGTATGGCTTACTTTGCCATCACTATTTTAACATAGCAACAAATTGCATTAGACTATGACCGTCCTCTTGTACGGCCAATTTTTCAACCCCTATTTTAACATAGGACAATTACAAAGAGACTACGAACACCTATTTTAACAACACTTCTATGTAATAAAGGGTGTTTAGTGGTTTCGTTTTATCAACTCCTATGTAACATAGCATTCGTCAATTACTGCATGTCCCAAAAGGACTGAGCACCATGGTCAAAACCAGAATAACTCGCAAAATGAGCTACATATTGAGCTTGGTGATCAACTACTACAAGTCACAAAAGTACTGAACAACGAGCTCAAAGGTCAAGTATTTCTAACCGCATAACTCGAAAACGAACCAAAATATTGAAGTGCTGTTTACAAATTTATCAACAGGTCGCAAACTACTACATGAAATAAAAGTACTGACAATCGACGTCAAAAGTTTAAAACCAATTAACTCGTAAACTGTGCAATATATTGACTTGATGTTTCCACATTTAGTAATAGGACGTCAACTAATACATGTCCAAAAGTACTGGCCATCGACGTCAAAAGTTTAAAGCCGAAAACTCGTAAACGGAGCAACATATTGAGGAGCTGTTTACAACATTTAGTAGTGAGTCTCTAACTACTACACCTAACAAAAGTGCTGTCTGCCGGGGTCAAATGTATAATATTTAAACCAGAATATCTCATAACGACAACAACATACTGACGTGCTGTTTCCACATTTAGTAACAGGGTATCAACTACTACATATACCAAAACTACTGACCATCGACGTCAAAATTTAAATCCGAATAACTCGTAAACGGAGCAACATATTGAGGAGCTGTTTCAGCATTTAGTAGTGGGTCACTAACTACTAAACCTCTTAGAATTACTGACTACCGAGGTCAAAGGTTGAATATTTAAACCAGAATATCTCCTAAAGAGAACAACAAATTCACGTGCTGTTTCCACATTCAATTACAGGGTATCAACTACTACACATCCAAAAACTACTGACCATCGAGGCTAAAGGTCACATCTTTAAACCAGAATAACTCGTAAATGGAGGAACACATTGAGGTGCTGCTTCCACATTTATTAATAGGTCATCCACTACTACATGTAATTAATGTACTGAGCGTCAACGTCAAAAGTAAAATATTTAAACAGAATAACACGTAAACGGAGCACCGTATTGATGTGCTGTTTCCATATTTAGTAATAGGTCAACAACTACTACACCTCCCAAATGTGCTGACCATCGGGGTAAGTTCAAATATTTAAACCAGAATAACCTGTAAGCGCAGCCACATATTGAGGTGCATTTTCCACATTTAGCAAAAAGTCATCAACAAAAGTACTTACCATCTAGGCGAAAGGTCAAATATTTAAATCCGAATAACTCGTAAACGAAGCAACGGATACATTTCTGTGACTTGTTCAATTTTGCACATAGCAGAAAAAAGCGAAGAAGTAATAAATTTTAGTGGTTTATTAACTTTTGTATTTTCGGGAAAAAGACATTTCAACTACCTCAGAATTACTGTATCTTTTTGGGGTATCCAAATAAATGAAATAATGTATTTTGAGGCAGTATTTAAACTAACCAGAAAAAGCGAAAAAAGACCATTTTGTACTATCTAAACAAACGAAAGGATAACATTTTATTGAGCTTTCAATTTTGTACCAAGGAAAAAGCGAAGAAAGGCCATTTTTAACTAACTTAAAATTTCATATCATTTTGTAATACTCAAATAAAGGAAGAAATAAATTTGGATGGAGTATTTAGTTTTGTACGAATCAAAAAAATGAAAGAAGTCCATTTCAACTAGCTCAATATTTAGGTACAATTTTGTACTACTCAAACAAACGAAAGAATACATTTGGGTAATCTATTTTATTTTTGTAATAATCAGAAGAAAATCAAAGAAGAACCATTTTATCAAATTCAGCATTTTATACCTAGTTGTACCATTTAAGAAACCGAGGATACATTGAGTAGTCTTTCTGAGTAGTATTTTTTTCTATCAGCAGAAAAGATTTTAACTGTCTCAACATTTTATACCTTCTTGTTCCATTTTAAGAAAGGAATAAATACGAGTCTCCTCTTTCCTTTTGTACCAACTAGAAGGAAGTGAAGAAAAACATTTATAACTTCCTTGGAATTTTATACCTTTTTGTAGCATTTAAACAAACGAGGGGTTAAGTTTCTGGGACCTATTTACTTTTGTACCAAAGAAAAAAATTGCAAAATAAACAAAAAGAATAACGTTTACTAACCAGAAAAAGCGACCAAAGATCATTTTAACTGGCTCAGCTTCTTACACTCTTTTGTCCTACTCAAACAAAAACGATGCAACACATTTGAGTGACCTATTTAATTTTGTACCAAAGAGATATGGCATTTTGACTAGCTTAGAACCTCTAGACTTTGTTGTACTTATTAAACAAACGATGGGACAAATTCGAGAAAGCGAACAGGGACCATTTAACTAACTCAGAATTTTCTATCATTCTCTAATACTCAAATAAACGAAGAAATATATTTGGATGGAGTATTTAGTTTTGTACGAAGAGAAAAAGGAAATAATTAACATTTTGTATTAATCAAGTAAACGAAGGTATAAATTTGTACTGACCAGAAAAGGCAAATAAGGATCATTTTAACAAGCTCAGCATTTTATACTTTTTGTGCCCTTTCAAAAAAATTAACAAATTTATTGGGTTGTCCCCTTTCCCTTTATATCAACGAGAAAAAAGCGAAGAAGGACCTCTTTTAACTGCTTAGAATTGTATACCTTTTTATAATATTTAAACAAATGATTTGATAAATTTGTACCAAATAGAAAAAGCAAAGAATTACCATTTAAGTAACTAATAATTTTTGTGCTTTACAAATAAAGGAATAAATTGGTACTAACCAGAAAAACCGAAGAAAGACCATTTTAACTAGATCAGCATGGTATACCTTTTTGTGCTAGATAAACAAAACGAAGTTACATATTTGAGTAATCTACTCAATTTTGTCCCAACGGGAAATGCCTTTCTAACTAGCTCAGAGTTTCTTGACCATGTTGTACTACTTAAGCGAACGACGTGATATTTGAGTGTCCTATTCAATTTTGCACCAACGAGAAATTCCATTTTAACTAGCTGAGTACTTTAAATCATCTTGCACTATTTAAATAAACAAAAGGATAAATTCAGTGATCTATTCAATTTTGTGCCAATGAGAAATGCCATTTTAACTAGCTAAGAATGTCTATACCTCTTTGTACTATTTAAACAAGCAAAGGAATAAATTTGTACTAAGCAGAAAAAGCGAAGGTGTTTCATTTTATCTAACCCGAAATTTTATATAATTTTGTAATACTCAAATAAAAGAAGGAATAAATATTTGCGACCTATTCACTTTTCTGCCAAGCAGAAATAGAAAAGATTAACCTTTTGTAATAATCAAATAAGCCAAAAAAATATGGCCTATTTAGTTTTGTTCCAACCACGAAAAAAAGCGGAGAAAGTCTATTTAAATAGCTCAGTATTTATATACATTTTGTGTTACTCAAATAAACGAAGGAATACATTTTGAAGTTCTACTTTCTCTACAAAGCACAAAAAGACAAAGAAAGACCATATTCTACTACTCAAATAATCGCAAAAATAAATTCGATTCATCTATTCATTTTTGTACCAACGAGAAATGCCATTTTAACTAGCTCAGAATTTCTGCAGCTTTCTGTGATATTCAAATAAAGATAGGAATATGTTTCAACTAACGAGAGAAAACGACTACGATCTTCGCTTTTTCTGGTTAATACAAATTTATTCCTTTGTTTGTTTAAATAGTACAAAGAAGTATAGACATTCTTAGCTAGTTAAAATGGCATTTCTCATTGGCGCAATATTAAATAGGTCACTCAGTTTATCCTTTTGTTTATTTAAGTAGTACAAGATGATTTAAAAAACTCAGCTAGTTAAAATGGCATTTCTCGTTGGTGCAAAACTGAATAGGTCACTCAAATTTCCCTTAGTTTATTTAAATAGTACAACATGGTCAAGAAATTCTGAGCTAGTTACTAAGCCATTTCCCGTTGAGACACAGTTGAGTAGATCACTCAAATGTGTAGCTTCGTTTTGTTTGTTAAGCACAAAACGTTATAAAACGCTGAGCTAGTTAAAATGGTATTTCTTCGTTTCTCTGGTTAGTGCCATTTTATTCCTTTATTTGTATAGCACAAAAATTATTAGTTACTAAAATGGTATTTCTTTGATTTTTCTCTTTGGTACAAATTTATCAATTCGTTTGTTTAAATATTACAAAAAGGTATAAAATTCTAAGCAGTTAAAAGCTTTCTTCGCAGGTAAAATTCTAAGCTTTCTAAGCAGGTAAAATTCTAAGCTTTCTATCAGGTAAAATTCTAAGCTTTCTTCGTTTTTTCTCGTTGATATAAAAGGAAAGGGGACAACCCAATAAATTTGTTAATTTTTAAAAGGGCACAAAAAGGTATAAAATGCTGAGCTTGTTAAAATGATCCTTCTTTGCCTTTTCTGGTGAGTACAAATTTATACCTTCGTTTACTTGATTAATACAAAATGTTAATTATTTCCTTTTTTTCTTCGTACAAAACTAAATACTCCATCCAAATATATTTCTTCGTTTATTTGAGTATTAGAAAATTACTCTGAGTTACTTAAATGGTCCTTCTTTGCTTTCTCGAATTTATCCCATCGTTTGTTTAATAAGTACAACATGGTCTAGAGGTTCTAGTCAAAATGAAATTTCTCTTTGGTACAAAATTGAATAGGTTACTCAAATGTTCACTTTTTTGTTTGGTACAAAAATAAATAAGTCACAGAAACTTAACCCTTCTTTTGTTTAAATACTAACAAAAGGTATAAAATTCCAAGGAAGTTATAAATGGTCTTTTTCACTTTCTTCTCTTTGGAACAAAAGGAAAATAGGACATTCGTATTTATTTATTCATTTCTTTAAATGGCACAAAACGGTATAAAATGTTAAGACTTAAATGGTCATCCTTTGCTTTTCTTCTGGTAGGTACAAAAATTGATTACTCTCAAGTTATTCTCCTTTTTCTAATGGTACAAAAAGGTATAAAATGCCGAGCTAGTTAAAATGGACCTTCTTCAATCTTTTCTGATTCGTACAAAACAAAATACTAAATCCAAATTTATTTCTTCTTTTATTTGAGTATTACAAAATTATATGAAATTCTGAGTTTGTTAAAAAATGGTTCTTCTTCGCTTTCTTTTCTTACTACGAAATTGAAAGGCTCACTAAAATTTTATCCCTTCATTTGTTTAAATAGTACAAACTGGTCTTTTTTCGGTTTTTCTGGTTAGTTTAAATACTGCATCCAAATTCATTTTTTCGTTTATTTGGATATCCCAAGAAGATATAGAAATTCTGAGGTAGTTGAAATGTTTTTTCTTGTTAATACTAAAGGTAATAAACGACAATGTATTTACTGGAATATGCTATTAGAGAATCATCCTTTGTGCCTCTGAGGCTCACTTTCGTCAATTGAGGACCTAAATACTCTATTCAAATTTTACATCACATAAACCGCACGACAAACTTCTAAGGCTTATATAATGTGCAAAATCAGTGTCTCGAGGAATACATTCTCGAGAATACAATCAAAGTCTCATTTCCCTTGACGTAAATATTTTCAGTATACAAGAGAAAATATACCCCCTTGAGCCTCCCAGGCACACCGTGTGAAGTTTAAGGTTAAATATTTCCTTATTTAAATAATCAAAATCGAACCCAAGATGCCCATCTCATGATACCTTCGCTTAAGCTCTAAAACACAAATGTTAAGTGGAATGAGAAAGAACTCCATATAAAGTCTATTTAACAAATCGCAATATTTATCAATACCAATGCTGTAATAACTACGAAACACTCTGATCCTGTGACGATAAAGTACTAAATTGTTATGAATTATCAACAGTACAAAGAATTCATTTTAATAAAGAAATTCATATAAACACTCAAGAACCTAAGCGGAAACTGGTCTTTAGATGAATTCGAACAGTTAAGTGACATTCCTCTTTATTGGAATCTAGTGTCTCAGACCTCTACATTTTCCTTTTCCTGCTTGTTACTCTGTCCTAAAGCTAATTTCTCTAATCTTCTCATTGTGGCAAAATTATATTGACTCAACTTAAATGCATAAAATAATTACTGTTAGTTTATATGTAAAATCTCTCAAATTTTATATTACAATACATTACAATAGAATACAAAGTTTACAGGTTTCTGTATGTCTACATTTTTAAAATATAAAGTTTTTTGGCGCATTCAAGGACTAGATTTTATTATTACGGTGTAAAGTTTTAGCCACAACTCTCTGCTTCCTCGACTTAACCTCCCTCACAATGAGTGAAATTGATGCTACTTATGATACTTATTTTGTTTATTTCACAACTACCTCGAAATGAAGAGACATTTCTTAGTTGTATCTAAAATAATAAAGATAGGGACTTTATAAGAAAATTTCCTACTCAGTAACACTTTTATTCTCATAATCTAATTAAGGGGTGAATGTTTCATTTTATATTTTATTACATGAGTTAGCATATGTTTTTATATACTACGAAAAACATAATTGCGTTAGAAGTCCAATAGATAGAAATATATAAAGACAGCTACAACAACAACAACAAAATATCAAATCAATCTGAAAATGTTTCTACTTGATTCTACGTGATTTCAAAATACGTGATTCTTAAATCCCAAATAGTTCAAAATAACTACCTTCAATTATAAAATACATATTATTACATATACATAAACCTATTTTACACATAATGTTAACATACAAATTTAATCATTATCATTATAGTAATTACTTAATAGGTTTGTAACTAATAACTTTTGGAAATATCAATATTCAAAAAGTTTTATAAATTAACTAATTATAAACTAACGATAACTGACAATTGCCAATACGAAAACCGCATCAAAATATTATTTCCTTTTCATTCAATTTGCTATTTAAAAAAATATATATGATGCGAAATTTAAAAAAAAATACAAATTCAGTGCGATTATTCATAAAAACTGCTATATAAAATAGTTTAAAATGTTTATTTTTCGGAATATTTTGAATATATTTCCAATACATCATAAAATATTACATATGTAGAATACTTCAACATGTATAAACCGTTTGTAATGGTTTTGCAGTCTAACCGACACAACTTTTGATTGGTGTGTTAGTGTCACATCATGAACAAGGATTTTACGCAGTGGCCCATGTATAGTTGAATCTTCCGTAGTTGGTATTAATGCCAGAATTAATACTCACTTCGACTTCTAATATATGTATATTTTTTGAACACTGCAAGCACTGAAATCACCTTAAATGCTAATAATTTTAATACTAGTAATTTTCTTTACCTTAATTTGAGAACAACTATTGGCTTTAATAAGAACAACTATTTTCCTCAACAAGATAGATAGAGGTCTACTTGAAATTTGTAATGAAAGGTAGAATGTCTGGTGTAGAAGTGTTGGTAATTGTAAAAAAAATGGAATTACAATTACTCAAAATATGTGTTACTATATTTCATGTACGATAGCTAAACAACTGTCCATTGATGACCTTAGTCAAACATGTAAACTTGGAGTAAGATGAAAAATGCTAATTCGTATTAGGTTTTAGATAGAAAATGTTTTAAATACCACTCAATTTTTAACTTAAATTCAGTATGTTTAATTTTCTCTTTTCGCAATTTTAGTTGATCAAAGCGTGTGCTTCAATCATATTCAAACTCGTTATTTTGTAAAATCAGCACATACGTTTCAACTTACCAAAATATTTTTCCATACAGCTGCGAAATTATTGAGCAAAATATAGGCTTAAAATTCGTAGCTTTCTGTTTCGTGCGTGTACTGAGAGTGGGATAAGGAATTTTGTTTCATTATTTGAACTTCACCTGAGCAATGTTATTGAAATAAAAACATTAATTTTGTATATATATATATATGGCTTATTTTTAATCCTCTGTAGTAAGATATGAAACAAGGAAAGGAAATTTATTTCAAATATAGAATTACTAGGCTTATTTCGATTGTTTTCGATGCCATAGATTGTTTTGTAAATCATGTTTACAGATAACACAAAATTTTAAAGATATCTTCGTAAGAAAAGTTTATGGTTCATTTTCTCTGCTATTAGATAAAATATATATATATGCCGCAGATTTAATATTTTTATAGCGTCTTCATAAGAATATAATTAAGGTAGGCAAGGCAGTTAGTTGCGGACATATATTGCTTACGGTATCTTAATTACCAATGTATATCTTTTTTATAACGTGTAGTCATATTTTCAATATATATATATATATATATATATATATATATATATATATATATATATGGCTTATTTTTAATCCTCTGTAGTAAGATATGAAGCAAGGAAAGGAAATTTATTCCAAATATAGAATTACTAGGCTTACTTCGATTGTTTTCGATGCCATAGATTGTTTTGTAAATCATGTTTACAGATAACACAAAATTTTAAAGATATCTTCGTAAGAAAAGTTTATGGTTCATTCTCTCTACTATTAGATAATATATATATATATATATATGCAGCAGATTTAATATTTTTTATAGCGTCTTCATAAGAATATAATTAAGGTAGGCAAGGCAGTTAGTTGCGGACATATATTGCTTACGGTTTCTTAATTACCAACGTATATCTTTTTTTAAAACGTGTAGTCATATTTTAAATATATATATATATATATATATATATATATATATATATATATATATATATATATAAATTTGTCTGCTTTATTTATCATAATTTAGGTCAAATACATATTGGTAATATTTTTTTTTGTTTCAGAAAACCATTGCTTCCGGTTCAACTTACCATGAAAAGGGAAGTCAATATCACATCAAAGATGAAAATATTCAGTGGTAGATATTTGGTATGTGAATTAAATCTTAGTCGCCCTTCCAGAAGCAAATTGATTTTCCGTTTGTTCACTTAACATTCCAAGTGCTTTATAATCTTTTATGATTTTTTTTTACTTGAGATATCTCTTATTACAGTCTGTCTGTCTATATAGTATTAAAATAATTTTGTGTAGAGATTCTCCTAATTCACGTAACATTTAATAATGACAAATGTCTTAAATATAATTTATTTGATTATTACACTTTTTGAGATTGTTTATAGTACTACAAACAGAATGTCGTATACTTTCAAATTTAACTTATTTGTTATAGTTCAACATCGTGTTTACATTGTTTTATCATGGTAAAACGTTAGTGAGTTTATTAGTGCTTTCAGAAAATATCTGTAAGGATGACGAAGGAGTGTGCACCGACAACTATTTGTATAAAAATTCATGTTGCAATTCATCAATCTTGTTACAACTTGAAAAAAATACCAACTCGAATATATTACCTTCTTTAACAAGGAGAAACATTTATCTCTTATTGCCGGAATTACATAAAATGCTTCGAAAAGCTTTCAGTTAGGTATTCTAAATGGATTACTAAGAAGATTGTGGCTTGTAGGGATTTGTTTGGGGAAAGCTTAAAGCCCCGGTATTCCCAATTCCCCAGCAATTCTCATCTTATTCTCCCTCGATGTATTTATTAAACATTTTGTAGCATAGTCATACAGTTCAAGCTTTTATTACGTGAGTATGACTGTAATTATGACATATAAATATCATTAGGTATATTTATCAGCATCATCTAAAGATGTTAGACATTAGTATTACTTTCTTTCATACCATTCTCTCTAATTAGTACGGTATCATGCTAAAGGGTGACAAAACAATACTGACAAATAAACTTGCTATCATGATTTCAACAGATCCAAACCCAGATGTGCTGCTAGTGGATGGGAATTCTTTATTATACCATGTGCAGTTAGAGGCAGAATGTTAGATCTTTATTCCAAAATGATATATGCAATCTCAAATGACAATGATGTGCACGTAATCTTCGACAATTATAAGATTTCATTTATAAAGTCTCATGAACGATACAGGCGTTCAGCTGGTGGTGCGGTGCAATTTGTTTTCGCTCTCTTCACACCATTGCACGCGCGAAGTGCGGTTCTTAATGTGCATAATAACGTGTAACTAATTCACCTTCTGTGCTATATTAATCATTTTACCAATCATGTAAAGTTTATAAGTAGTGATAGAACCATGTTTACGCATAAGGAAAGAGACGACAATCTCATCAGTTACGATTTGCAGATGATTTTCCAAAAAGGAAAGAAAAGTGTGCCGCTTCTCAGTGATGATATGTATGTGTTTGTTCTAATATTACATTTTTACTAGAAGTTGAAGCTACATACCCGTTTTTCCATGAGAAAGTAGAATGTCAAGCAAACTGACGCCAACGGGAGTGCCATTAATTTGGGTGACAAATGCAAGGCAATATTAGCTTTACACAATCTTAGATAATGTGATTCATTTTCTTACCTATTTCGTAAAGTTAAAGCGGAAGCATGAAAACTCTTACTAAAACACGAAAGCCTTGGGTTACAGTCATTTGGGAAGATCAATATACATTAAAGTAGATTTTTAAAGCTGGTAATAAATTGAGGGGTGTGTTCTAAGAAGTTGATAAACCTCAAGAAGTATAATTTTCAGAAAATGAGTTCAAAGCTCACAAGTAATGCCAAAATCTTGCATCCCGACTAACCATATGAACTTTCCATCAAAATTACTATCTAATTCAATTGTTTTTTCCTAAATTAGTAACGATTAATTGCGGTAATTAACATAATTTTTGTGGGTTGTTATATTTTTCAAGTTACCTTTAAGATAGTTGCATGTAAGTTATCTGTACTTGTTTTCGTGAATTCGGTAGCGCAAAAAACATATTAGACTATTATAGCACAATACTATCCCCAGAAATCGTGTTCAGATGTCCAGAGAACATTGGAATATTATTATTTTACAGTATTACGTTATTGTGTTTTGTTCAACAACTTATAAAGATGAAGAGCAGACAAGTATTAAACTGTGTGCGAGTATTATTAGTATTAATAGCGAGTATTATTATTAGTTTGAAATTGCAAAGCACAGAAATATTTTAAATATACGAAACCATAGTTATCTATATATATTTACATATCATTCGCTATTACTTTCTTCTTCACCATCGTCAAGTATTGCAACATGTAGTTCGGCCTGGTTGTTCAGAGCGTGATTGAAGAAGTTCTGAATATGAATGGAAGGTATGTAACTGTACATGGACATTCATCTTTCGTTTCTCACGATTAATAACCGAAGCTCTGAATACTTACGAGACATCTTTCACATTTGAATGGTAACATAGTAGCTAACGGTCTCAATCTCGGTGCAAGTGGTACAAGTGATAAGGTCAAATTTACTGTCGGGCGCTCGTCGAAAAAGTGTAAACCTTTCTCAGGCCAGCCATCCTGAATGAGATTTTTGTGCGTTTTCCTCATTCATACCAGGCACATGGTGGGGTAGTACCCACCATATTGCTCCCTTGCTTCTTTCTTCCTTCCTCAATCCTTTCTCCCTTTCCTTTTCCCAGTTAGAGTGATCACCGAGGGACGTCATCCCTCAAACGTGACGGGGTAAGTGGCCATAAATGCCGAAAGCCCAGAAATCTAATTCTTAATCCTTCATTTGGGAGGTCAACGCAGGTTATGATTTCGTCAGACCCTCTGCCAACAAGCTTCTCATTACAAAATAAGACCAATCCTCCGCACAACTTTTTTGTACCTACTTATATTGTTTTGTCTAGTTTGTGCTCATCCTTGATAAAATTCAAGCTGTTTTTATCTCATTGTTTGCACTCCATTATTTCGAAAATCCTGGATCTTTACCAACCTATTGCTTACAGCGTATGTGGAAAAACTTGATAATCCTCACAAACTAAAAAATAACATCTTCATTATCACTGAACATTCAATCAACACAATAATATAGATATTACGGAACACTGGTAATTACAAAAACTATACAAGACCTTTAATAACAACGTTATGATGACCAACTGCAAGGTTATCATTAAAACGTGATAAAACTTGATAGCCAGCAAAGCACTTGAACTCGTATGACTTGTGGAATTTTTTACCTACTTTGTACTTAACTCTGCTACTACCGGAAATTTTTCATTACACCCCATTTCATTTATTGAAAAAACACAGAATTATTTGTTTATAAACCACATTTAATCGTGACCAGTTTTATATTCTATCGTGTTTTTTTATACATTGTTATTAACTTAGCTTTTCCTGTCACGTAATATGTTTCATGTGTTGATAAATTGATAACGTACTGCAATTATATAAATTAAGTACAGGTATGCACATAGGGAAACTTAATAATTTGGATGATGATTAGTAGTATAGCTGAATTTTCCACTCTAATTGCCTACTTTATACATATAATTCGATTCTAAAACAGTTCTCTAAATTTTTGTTTACCTGCGAAGAGTTTTTTTTTTTTTTTGGTCCAGGAAATTTAGATCTCCAAGCAACAAACTGCTTACAGAAGAACTTGTACAAAATTGCACTGTCGTTTTAGTCGTTGTCACATTTTACGCAAAGAATAGCTGAATGTGGCTTATACCCGTATGTTTCACATCTTTGTATATGTCTTGCATAACATACCTCTCACAGAAATGACAACAACCACGTTTTTGATATTTATTGCCTTCTGAAGATATACGGGAATTCTGAACGCCGAAGTCGGTTTTGTGTAGCTAGAGACTTAACTAGTTCAAAGAAATATTCTCCATCTATAATTACTTCTTCTGTTACATTCAGGATTGAGTGAAAGCCAAATGATGAAGACGTTGAGAGCACTGAAGCTAATGACGGAGGGGTCAGCGTTCTCAAAATGACACTAATTGTTCATCAATAGTAATGTTACCCGCTATATTTGCTTCCTGTAACGTATTTCCACATGCATCAAAAGCGTTTCTAATTGGAAATAATTTGTCCGGACTACGATTTTTGCCTCGTTGTTGAGTGTCATTGAACCGTAAACATCGAAATATCTGTGTAAATTTATTTCTAAACATTGATTTGTTGGAAATAGGCGTGTCATATTCTTTATTCCCCAAATGTATAATACCTTCGTTGTTTGCTTTTTATACTTCCTCCAGTATAAGAAGAAATATGAAACACTGAAGTTCACCATTATCAACATACGCTCATTTATATCCATAGGTAATAGAGCATTCCTTGTTTGTCTATTTCAAAATAGTTTCAAGAATATTGGGTCTTATAAAGTGCACCAAAGGAGATTGAACCGTATCCTAATTCCTGACACTATGCCGTGTAAGCCTTGTTTCCAGTCTTGGTAATATTGCGAAAAGGAGTCTTAGAGACGGAAACTGAGTCCTGAGAAGTGCTTAGTGGATTACTACTGCAGATTTATTGTTCATTCTCCGACTTGAAAGGAAAATGCGGATTCATAAGATAGAAAGAAAGGGAAAATCAACATTGCAATAACATAAGATGACTAACAGAAATCAGGATCAAATTCAAAACAACGGTAGAAAGATGTTATTCATGGTAGTTGTTCGTCCTCATTAGGAACAATTTTAGTGGATTATTCAGAAACATAACATTGAATAATATGCCGCGGTGGCTCATTGGTAGCACCTTCATCTCTGGTGCGTGAGATACCTGGTTTAATCCCAGCTCGCGCCAAGTGTAATTTGTGGTGAAAAACCACAGTTGGCATGGGTAGTCTTGGGGTTCATCCGTTTCCTCCCACTTTCTTCTATCAGCCATTTCATTTACTCTCATTATCGTCTTCAGCTTTAGCCTAGGTGGAATAACCGTGGACTCTTTTCCAATTCCTTTTTCTACAATATTAAATGAGGATGGTAAAAACGAAATAACGAAAAGAGGAATCATATTGTCAAATGAAACAACAATTCTGAAATGTGTCTTTCATGAAAGTTCAGAAAACTAATAGATCAGGGCAAGAAATACAGCAGATAATGCAAGGCTACGATTTAAACTAGGAGCTATATCTCATTATTTTCAGGACAATGCTGGATCGAGAAGATAGCACACTTACCTTCGACCCAGGGCCGGGTTCTATTCCTGGTAGGAGTGCAGTTGAAGAAATAAAGTGGTTCGGATTCCCCTACACTCAGTACGCCTACGTCACCTTTAGTGTACACAGCATAATCGAGTGACGTCAAACTCAAAACAAAGCAAATCATTATTTTAGATTTTTATACTACATGAAAGTATATCGCACTGTATTTTATCATTTCCATAAAATAATAAAATCAATTAACAACAATGATTGACAAAAATACAAATGCAACAAAAGTATAAATAGATTAGAATATACCTACTTGTAAGTGCAGATGTTGAGGTATCATTTTTGCTTCTTTCAAGCATACAGTCATCTTCAGAATGTAGATATGAATCTGAATCATATTCATCTAATAGTCTAAAATTTCATCTATTTTACAATCCTCACTAGATGAAACATCATCACTTGCAGGATCTTCTGGCGAAACGTCAGAATCACTGACTTCTTCATGCATTTTTTTCTACGTCTTCGCAAGATAGATTTTTTGATGCCATGATGTTTCTCATACATTCGAGAAAACAATTGAAGAGTGATTTGTGTCAAATTTCACTCCGAATCATCAGTGAAATGTATCGAAAAATACTAAGGTTATTTATAATTGATGGGGTTGTATATGACCCCAATGGTACTTGGTGCAGGAAGGCTCAGGAGAAACTTGAGCTCACATACAAACAAAAAATATCACAATGTACCAAACAGAAGTTCCAAAGCAAACATGGAAATCCAATGTTTTTCATGTTTTAATGTAATATATTACGCGAGTTACACACTGTTAAACTTAGCTTGGGGTCATATAGAACCCCACGGTAGTAGAGAGTTTAGACAACAATCGAGATGTTTCTGGGACATAATCAGAATCCCTGTAAGTCATAACAAATTTAACTACTTTCATCTTCACTATGTGATGAGAAGCTCATATTTTTTCAGTTTCCTTCAGAGCTCAAAAATCCTTCGAGTACGCTATCTTCTTGACAAAGTAGAGTATCAAGTTTTTCCCTGCTAATCTGGGATGTGGATGGTTATAAAAAAACTTGCACTGCCTTCTGTATTAGTAATTTTGAACTGAAAGATGGTGAGTACCTTTTGCCGTCAACAAAAATGTATAATAACGTATTATCTCAATTTTGATAAAATTCATAGTTATTAACTTTTCCATCATACCCGTCACTATTTGCGCCGTCACCTTACGAATCTATGAATTAATTGCAACACCGTATTTTTACCACTAAAAAGGATGCTGAAACCATCCTGAAGGCACTGCCACGAACAGATGAGGGAATGCTGCAACATGTGAAGCATGCCCACTTTCAGGTGGTTTATCGGGAATCCGCAGACAAACTCCCCTTTCCCCAATTATGCATCGATGACTACTGGTGGGAAGTTGAAAATGATATTTGTCTTTACCAACTAGAGTAACAACTGTTGGACCCTCACAAGTGACGGAGCTGATGTCATGATGGCATTGCCAAGAAACTAAAAGAGACAGAGAAACGAAACATTGCACGAAGAAACTAGAGAGGGGACGAAATCCGCCCTTGTATTGTAGAACATCACGGGATGAACATGGTTGTAAACCCAAAAGATAGTTGTGTTTTTGTAAGTAGAATGAATGAATAACGGTATGATCATTAGAAGCAACAGCAATAATAAAGACAAAAGACATGGTAAACGCGGATCAGTGTTGAAACTTTTAACGTGAGACGTGTTGAAACACCTTTTGCATACCCAGAGAGTTAGGTACTAACATTTTTACACATTAAATTACATACTGAAAAGACCTGTTTACGTTCAATCGAAGCCTAGAAGGGTCATATGAATAGTGTTGACATTAAGAGAAAAGAAAAGTTGAGTTTGGATAAGGTACAGTAACTTGGGAAAGGCCACTAGTGCTCCTTAGTTTAAAACCTATAATGTAAGGCTGTAAAGCACGCGGAATAGCACCCTTTTTATGTGAGATCGATAAGTAACGTATTGACAGAGATATTCGCTACCTTTTTGAAGCTGAGAAGGGTGTCAACTCTGAAAGGTGGATTCGAATGCTAGCAACCTGGTTAAAATAAGATTACAGCCTGCAATTTCCATGGCATTTTGAAGTTGCTGATAACGACTACGACGTCAACAGTAAACAACTGTCTCTGTACAGCGTTACCACCTTTTCAAAACTTTCTTCTCAGTTTTACAAGATACCAAATACCTCTGTTGTATGTGACTTATCGATTTCATATAACCACAGTACTAGTGTCCATGGTGTACTACCTTGTCTTGCACATTTTAAACCATTCAGTACTAGTGATCTTTTCCGAGTTATTTCACCTTTTGCAAATTATTTTTTTTATGCTGATGCCAAGACTGTTCAGATAACCCATATAGTCAGATTAAAATGTTCTTGTGAATTTTTAATTTACAAAACAAAAGGTTAGCATGAGCCAAAGGTGTTTGCGCATATTTCACCATCTATCCCTAAACGTTTTCAACACTGGTCTACATTTACCAACTCTTTTGTCATTATTATCATTGTTGCTTCCAATTAGGATATCCAGTTTAGGTCATAATCAATACTTTCTCTTGGGCTGGTAACGGTTCATCCGGTGATGTTCTTCAATACAAAAGCAGATGTCCTCCTGTCTCTAGTTGTTTCGTGCAAAGTTCCGTTTCTCTGTCTCTTTCAGTTTCTCCGTTATCACGGTTGGGAATTTTAAATTATATTATAAATGAAAAAAGTTATTTCATTATTTTTCGTCAAGTCGGTCCGGGTAAATGGTCTCGTAGACCGTTGCTATTTCAGTAATACATAGAATACATTATTGGTCGTGTGTGTATCGCAACACGAAATCACTCAAAATATGGACAGGATAATATATATATATATATATATATATATATATATATATATATATATATATATATATATATATATATATACATACAGGGTGTTTAATAAATAATGCTCATAAATTAAACCATACATAGTACACGCCAAAACTAAAAAAAAGTCTTAGTAAACATGTGTCCGCAAACGCTTCGTAACGGAGATAGGGGCTGTCGAAAGTGTGGGAAAATGAAGTTTAGAGACGAATATCTCAAAACATATGAATCAGACAGAGGGCGGTCCAACGAATGACTATCGAATTCAGACCTGCGCTATGCAGAAATGCATGGCTGATAACTCTGCAATGCGCGCGCAAGTGATTCCCCAAAGAAACGGAGGGATCTTAGCGGACACATGTTTACTAAGACTTTTTTGTTAGTTTTGGCGTGTACTATATATGGTTTAATTTATGACCATTACTTATTAAACACCCTGTATATATATATATATATATATATATATATATATATATATATATATATATATATATATATATATATATATATACATGTGTAACACATAACAATAGTGCTATTTTCCTGATGTATTGCACTTAGAGAATGACGAATCAGCCATATATTATTGGAATGTGGAATTGCAAATGGATGCAGTCCGAAAACAGTGGAAGAGAATGGACAGGATGGGCAAAAGAGACGAAAATGAATGTAGATGGGAAAATTCGGAAATAGTCAATATGGTTTTCAATGGTTAACCATAAGATACAGGACATCAGTAGTGTGTGTGATCGCCTGCACTGCAACACGTGCATCGCAACGTGCTTGCATGCTGAGAATATGATTATGAAGAAGTGGCTGGGGTATGTTTTTCCATTCTTGTATATGTGCTTCTTAAAGCTCAGGGATGGATCTTGAAGTTATTTGACATCGCGTAATTCGCCAGCGAAGCATGTCCCACGCACGCTCAATGGGGTTCAAGTCCGGTGACTAACTGGGCCAAACGAATCGCCTGATATCCTAGTGCTCAAGGTACTTATCCACTATAACATCCGATGGGGACGTGAGTTATCATCCATTAGAATGAAATCAGAACCCAGAAACATACAATAGTACTGGCCCAAGATTTCATCATAATAGATTGCACTAGTATCGGTACAACGTGGGAAGACACGCAGAGATGTAAGAGACGCGAGGATGATCCAAAAGCATACCGTTATTCTGAAGCCCCTGTTCTGGTCTACAGTAGTTATGTTAGCTGGAAGTAACCGTGTTCCTGGGTCTCACCAGATTAACAGACGTCGAGAATCACTGGTGAGACGGAACTTAGATTCATCTCTGAACAGGAACTTGTCCCCATTGTCTCGGGGCCTCATGCGTGATGTTCTCTGGACCAACTCAACCTTGCTCTTCTCTGTTGTGGGGTCAATGGAACACACCTTACTGGTCTTGTGGCATACAAGTGTCTGTCAGCTAACCGTTTGAGCACTGTAAATCTTGACACCGACGTTACTGTAGCAGCTGCAAGGCCATTAGTGAGATCTGATGGCGAGATGGTGATACGGTTTCTGTTGCGTCTTTCAGTTAGATGAAAGTGACGGTCTTCCAGGTCACTAGTGCTCTTTGAACGACTACCCCCGAAATTCCGAGAGACGTTTTCACCCTTTGGAATGGTCGCAAATCCTTGAGATGACACTTTGTGGGAGACCAATTCACAAGACGCGTCCATCTGGTTCTGATCCCTCTCGAGTCGCCCCATGATTCTTCCGCGCATAACATCATCAATATGTGTATTTGGGCCATTCTCCTATACGTTCAATGGCACTATGTCAAGTAATGCAACTTTGACTCAGAAGTTTGTTACGTCCCGGACACAGTTGCTTGCGTGTTGAAACAGTGTTCATCACCGACCATCGTTCATTGGGTGTATACACCAGACCAAGACGCAACATCGGGAGTTACGCGCGTCAAGCAGTCCTATGTGTTATAGGAGAATGCATTTACCATACTCTCCAAAACTGTTGTCTGTGTGTTTTCAGATTATTCTTAACTTTTAGACAGATGTCTAGTCAGATATATATATATATATATATATATATATATATATATATATATATATATATATATATATATATATATATATATATATATATATATATATATAAGATATCTAGTGCAATGTGACTGTGCACATTTAATTTCTTACACATTTATGAAAATAAACATCTTTATCTTCTAAACAAAACCACTTTAGACAGAAATTTTATAAAATAAACATAATTCGCCAAAGTACAATGAGTAATTATTTAGAATCAAAATGCAAATGTAAATTATTAATGAAATAGTCAAGTATTAAGGAGCAAATTTATTTTTCTCGATAGATTTAAAATTTAGCTGAAATGGAAAACTAGTCAAGTCAATAAAGCTAGGAAGTATTATTATTTTTCAACTTATATATTTCAGGGCAATGTGATTCCTGCAGAGGACGTGCCTCTATTTAAGAAGGACATTGCAGGTGGAGGAGGTATAATTACAAAGATAGTGATTTTCGTTAATATTTACAATGAGATTGCAGACGACGAAGTTCGACGATTGCCAATTGCAACTAGAAAATGCAGATTCCAGAACGAAAATGGAGGCCTTTGGGCGTTCCGTTCCTATAGTTATAGCGCCTGTGTCCTCCAGTGCAATGTAGAATACAAAATGAAAGCTTGTAACTGTACAGATAATGTAATTGGTTATTCGAAAGGTTAGTCTCAATCTATATTATGTCACATTATTAATTATTTCCATTAGCTAACATTTATCAAGAAGCATGTTTTCTGTATTTGTTGTTTTTCTAGTGCTTCACAGTGGATTAAAGCCAAATGTGATCGGACATAAATAAACTTGAGAGATCCGCAATTAAGCTTTAACTTTAATCACATTTCTTTCTAATAACTGAGAACAATTACTAAAAGAATCTGCCGATATAATAGGTTCAAAATCAATTTTGGAAATATTTGCAAAGAAGGATAGGCTAAATTTCTTGTAATCACGAATGAGGACACATGACATGAAGTAGAAGATTTCCCATATAACACTTATGACTAAAATTTAGTCGGTAAGAATTCAAATACTTTAAGTATTAAGAAGATAAGACATTGATAATACTCCAGTCCTATCATGTTTATATATTGAGAAATTGTTTACATTGTAGCGAAATTTTTTCCGAGGTTGTGAACTTATTTAAGATGTTAATATTGACCACCGTTTCTTTCCACATTTTTCTTTGGATTCAGTTAGGTGCTCATAACAGAGAATGAATATGATATATTGGTATCTAACTACGATTTTAGTGCGGTACTTATATGTGAAATAAAGTTACAACGACTTAAATCTTTAGAAAAATGTTGAATTATTACCGTACTTTGGAACATTAGTTTCAAAAGTGAATTAGTATTTATTCATTTGTCTTATGCTGAGAAATGTTTACCAAAGACCAAGCACTTGATTAACAGAAAATATTCCCATCAGATTATGTGGGAATTTCGGCACCATTCCAATGGTGTATAGTCATACATCTGGAATATTTCTGGAAAAGTTTCGAAGTAAATAAGTTTGGAAAAGGCTTAAGTTATAAAAGCATTTATTAAAAGACTAAATCGTCGGCGGCAATTCAAAACCTGCTATGTGCATTTTGCAGGAGAAGCGAAAAACAGTATCCTGGTTAGCTTTTTGGCTTTATAAAAGTGATGTTATAAGTAATATTTGATGCTGCACGTAACTGGTACCTTCTCAAGTTACTTGAGAAGGTACCAGTTACGTGCAGCATCAAATATTACTTATAACATCACTTTTATAAAGCCGAAAAGCTAACCAGGATACTGTTTTTCGCTTCTCCTGCAAAATGCACATAGCAGGTTTTGAATTGCCGCCGACGAAATACTATTAATACGCTTTAAATCAGACAAGGCTTATAAGTAATTTGTCAATATTGATTTCATCTGATATAGACCCAAGTCCTATTTTGTATCTTTACTTATTGACATTCTATAAACTCAAATTTCTTACTTGCATAAAGTGATTTTAGAAAATACAGTCTTGTTTATAATAAGATAACATAAGAACATTTACGTTATTCCCTTATGAACAATAATAGCTCGACTATTCACTAAACTGAGGAAAAATATGCAGGTTGGCCCATACGTCTTACAAGTACCACTTCCCAATTATAACACTCCGATTTTGATAAAACAAAAATTGGCAGGTATATAATACACATGAAATAAATGAACACGAGTTTTTTTATTTTATCCGAAGAAACGTTTTGAGGGCAAAGGACCCCACCCAAAATTGTGAACGTTTTCGCCCGAAAGGCAAAAACAAGTGGACCGAAGTGAACCAAATTGTACACACATATTGTAGACGTAAAACGAGGGCATACGTGTTTCGTATTATCCTGGAAGTAAACGGTTAGGTGGGGCACGGACCCCTCGAAAATTTCATCACGGAATGTCAAAAGTGCTAACAACAGAACATCAGATGTATATAAAGAATATGGAGAATAGCAAAGAAACTTTGTGTGATGATTAATACGCAAAACATAAACGAATTTTTTTTAATTTTATGGGTAAAAATGGTTTTAGAGGGTAAAAGCCTCAATCCAAAGTTTTGGAATTTGACACGCGCAAAGCAAAAAACAGGAGGACTCATTTGGTCAAAATTGTGAACAGATGTTGTAGCTATAAAATGAGAAAATACGTGTTTCTTTTTTCTAATAGAAAGAAAAACGTTTCAGTGTGACACGGACCCCTCATAATCTTTGACCGTGAAATATCAAAAGTGCTAATAACCCTATGCCAGAAGTGCTTAAAGGAAATGAATAATTGAAACGTCAAATTGTGTGGGGCCAATACGCAGAAAACAAACGAATACGCATTTTGATATTTTCTGTTGAAAAAACGGTTTTAGCGGGCAAAAGCCCAAACACAGATTTGAAATTTGAGGCCAAAAATTCAAGAAGAAGTGAACCAAATTCAATGAACTTGTGAACAGATATAGTGGACGTAAAATGAGGTAATCGGGTTTTGTATTTTCGTGGATTAAAGCGGGTCAGTAAGGCATGGACCTTATAGACAGTTAATTACGAAATATCAAATTGCAAATAAGTATACGCCAGAAAGTCCTAAAGAATATGGAGAATTGCAACGAAATGTCAAATTTCAAATTTGGAAAAGAATTAATGAAAAGGTTTTTAATATGTGCGGAAAAAACCTTTTGGGGCCTCCGAAGTAAAAGTAAATATTATCGTAATAGAGCAAACAGGCGTGGACCCAAGCAATGAAATTTACATAGACCCTATGTAAAATAAATTATTTCGTGTTTCTAAGTGTCAATATCCGTTTTGCTTCAAATTCGGCACACCAAGAGCAAAACGAAATCAATCGACACGCGTATTTGTTTATGTGGGAAAACATTGTAAAGGTTAAATGTGCCTTCTGAAAAACTATAAAAACGCTATATGGTTTGTTTTTTGTTGTTCGTTTGCCGAATTTGAAGAAATCGAATGGAGACACGTGTGAGACACGAAAGGCCTTATTTTAAATATGCCATATCTACATACAATTTCGTTCACTTCTGTTCATTCTTTATACTACTCAACGCCTCAGTCCGATAAACAGTTTTTTTTTCTTTTCAGGAAAATGCGATACACATATTCCATCATTTTACCTCACCTGTGCACAATTCCATTCACTTCAGTTGAATTCTTCTTGACTTTCGAACGTCAACTTTCAAAATTCTGGGTAGGGGCTTTTGAATCCTTAAGACGGTTTTCACGCAGAAAATAAAAAAGTATTCGTTTACTTTTAGAGTATTGTGCATACAGAAGCATACTGTTATTAACACTTTGATATTTCGTGATCAAAGTTTTTGAGGGATCCGTGCCTCACACAACCGCCTTTATCCCAGGAAATTACGAAACGCGTATTCCCTCGTTTCATGTCTACAATATCTGTGTATCACTTGTTATTGCCTTTCGGGCTTCAACTTTAAAAATTTCGAGTGGGGACGTTTCACCCTAAAACCGCTTATTCGGAGAATTTTTTTAAAAATGATCCTTTATTTTTATTCCTATTGTCCATACACAAAGTTTAGTTGCAATTCTTTATGTCCTTTACAATCATCTCACATACTGTTACTACCATTTTTGATATTTTGAAATCAAAAGTTTTGCGGTCCGTACCCCACCCGAACGTTTTTTTTAGGAAAATAGGAAACCTATTATCACTTATTTTATTTCTGTAATATCTGTGCACAATTTCATTCACTTCGGTTCATTTACTCTTGCCATTCGGTCGTCAACTTAAAAATTTTCGGGTGGGGGCTTTTGCCTCCTAGAATTGTTTTTCCGCAGAAAATTAAAAAAAAAACATATTTGTTTATTGTTTGCGTGTTGTCCATGCAGAAAGTTTCCTTACAATTCTTTATGTCCTTTACACACATCTGAATAGCACTTTTGATATTTCGTGATCAAATGTTTGGACGGGTACGTGCCCCACCTAACTGTATTTTCTAGGAAAGTTACGAAGCAGAAATTCACTCATTTTCTGTCCACAGTATCTGTGAACAATTCCGATCACTTCGTACCAGTTGTTTTTGCCTTTCAGGAATCAATTTTCAAAATTTAGCTTGTGGGCTTTTGCCCCCTAAATTTGCTTATCCGCAGAAAGTAAAAAAAAACACGTCTTCGTTTGTTTAATTTGTAGTATCTACGTGGCAATTTTTTTCAAAATCTGAGTATTACAGTTGGGAAGTATTTCTTGTTATTACAGTGGATTTTGTTGGAAACAAATATGACTAAATCAAATCTGATTAGCGGTGGGCGGACTTGGGTAAAAGAGCTACTGATAGATGCATTCGTGGTGAATGGCGGCCATATTAGATCGAGGTCCTTTTTTACAACTAGAAAGGTATTCATGGATCAAATGAATTAACATTGCTTTGTGCAGGGAAATGCAGACCTTCTGGTAGAATTACGTTATCCGGTCCCGTTCCGAAGTTTTGGCTATCCAATATCCCAACTACAGGATGTGCTCCAGATCATGCCCATCCATTGCAACACATTACCTTAATCCAGTCCTCCTCAACCTGTAGCAAGACAGAGTAGTTGATGATTTCACAGATGTCCTGAATATGTTCCTGTAGGTGTGCTACATCTTGAATCTTCTCCTGATACACCAGGTGTTTTAAGTGTTCTCATAAAATATACAAGGGAGTGAGGAATGGGCTGGTCACTCCACAGTTCTCTGGCAACCGATGTAACGTCCAGGAGAATGTAGATCCAAGCATTTCCACACAGGCATGGTATATTACGGTTGGACATGATCTCGTTGAAAATATCGCTTCAAGGTGGCATCAGGGCGGAGTAGCAACGGAAACACTAAGTCCTGTAACATTTACAGATATCGGACAACATTTAGGGTACCAGTAACGAAGAAGGGTCCTATTATCGGCTTCTTCTATATCCCACAGCACACTATGATATGAACAGGGTAACCCTCTTGCAGGGATTGATGATGTGGAGTTGTACCCTACAAGTATTCACTTCTCCATCTAAACAAATGTTTGCCTTGTCTGTGAAGAGAATGCATGCTGGAAAATGCTCTACTCGGTCATATTGTGATAATGCCAATTGGCGAATTCCCCGTGCCGGTCTCGATCACTATCTAAAATGTTATGGACAAGCTGCAGCTTGAAGGGATGCCACTTTTCTATATGGGAAATCCTCAGCATGGAAACACGTTTTGCGCCAGTTATACCCCGATAGTTGCCTTGCTCTGTGCTTCAGACTTTTAACACTTGCAGCAAATACAATTGTGTATGAATTATAACTACTGTGACAAATTGATTTTAAAAACTGCTGAAGGTACGACGTACAGATTTGAGGCTTGCAACCAGACTTCAAAAAGTACTACTAGGGTAGTATCTCAAGTAGTAGACCGAGAAACTATAATTCATTATCTATAAGGTCTAAACTTTAATATATGAAGTCATTTATTGCCTAATAGCATGTCATTTATTGCCTAATAGCATATATTTCCTAATAGCATGTTACACATTGCGATTTAGCAGATGTTTCAATAGCGTTTCTACAATACTTACACAGCTAAAAAGTAGTGCATGAAAAATAAGTTGATTGGTTCATTCAGCCAGTAATTATTTTTGAACCTGTAAAATATTCAGGGAAAACCTTATATTCGAAAGAAATTGATAGAGGAAGTAACTGAAAGGTTCTTAACAATGGTATGGGACTGATAAAATATAGGAGATTGCAATATTTGTATAAGAATACGGCATTTTACAATAACTTCGGCTACGGTAGTACATTATATTACTCTCCCTGGGCAAGCACCTTTAGCGGTAGCGGATACTCGTCCTTCTCTTTTCTGTGTCGTTTTTAACTGCTTCTTAATTTTACACAATTCAGAGCATTTAAATGTATTATGGAAGTGAAAGAGTGCCGTAAGCATAAATGTGAATGAACTACTAGGGGAAATGTGTAAGAGAAGGACATAAAATATAGTGAGGTAACATATGGAAGTTAAGGAGTCTATATTAATAAATTAAATAGTGAATTAGCTCAGAAAAGAAAACACACCACGGATATGTTCTAGAATTTAATAAAGAACAGGATTACACTTGAAAAGTTGGGCTCCCTCATGCAGCATATATATTTAAATATTTCTGTGAATGGCATATCATTGAATCAAAACATATGTCTGTTGGAGTAGCTGTTCATCCTTAGATAATTTATTGTGCGTTCATATAAACTAGATTGAACTAGCATGTATATGTGTACTTTTTATGAATTCGAACGGAGTGTAGTATAGTTTTTAATCGTTTACTAAATATACTTGATTCCAGTATTTTTTCTTAGTCAACCTTTAATAAGATGATTCCAGCAACTTTAAGTTCTTTGGAGGTCCCCATTTTGCTGCATCTACACAATAATGAATTGTAAATTAATGGAATCTAGTTGTATGTAAAATAGTAGGTTTTCTTATGTACTTGACTTCAGTCCGTAATATTGTTCTCTAGTTTCGACATTTTCTGTACAAAGTTCCACGTGATCATAGCAGCGGGAGCAAACATTTGTTCACCAAAATTGCAGAATACTTTATGTTTTATCTTGGTGTCAAGAATCGCCTTCTAAAGGTTGTCTGTGTGTTTTTTAGATATTCTGTAAAATATTGTGTTATATAATTAGTTATTATTTACCCTTCCTGTAGTCGTTGAAATTTTGTGCAATTCTTCAATTCTTCAATTTTGTGCAATTTTTTGTGCAACCTTCAAATTTCTTTAATTTCTTATGAGCATTTCAATAAGAGTATACATATACTCCAAGAAGTGAAAAATGTGAAGATGTATTAACTATTAGTTGAAATACCTATTCATATCCTGGTAAATATAAGGCTCAAGCAAGATCTTTGAAATAAATAATGAGTGAAATATATAGCGACGAGCAATGTCTCCAATGCTATACTTTCGTTTGTCGATCTTGCTTACTACGTGTTCTTCAAAGGTTGAAAGATATCGAACTTCGGCTAGAAGAATGATAGTTGGATTGGGTAACTAATATGCATTAACGTTAATTTTACTTTCTTTTTGTCAAAAAAATCTTCCAATTCCGCCTCGATTTAGAAAAATATAAAGGATAAATCATTTTCGTGCATTTTTTTATTTAGTAAAGAGCAACGTGTGTACAACTTTTGGTGGCTCTATGGGAGGTCGTTTCTATTTAAAGATCTTTCATATATATTTAAACATTTCCTTATGTATTAATATAGAAAGTTCTTTCTATCGATGTATATCGAGAAGACTACAAACGGCGCCAAAATTATAAATGAGTCAAAGGCTACATGAAACGAAAGGAAACAAACCAGTAGGTATGTATGAATGAAACATGAATCTTTAGACAGTGGACAAACTCGCGTCACCTTTCATTATTTATTATCTCCGACTATATTAATGAGATTATCTGACCGACAACGCTGTCACATATTTATGTTTGCACATATGGAATCGTTTTGGACAATCATGTAGCAGTGAGGGTACTTAATTATATTTTTAGCGATCTTTTAAAAAAAGAAATATTACAACAATGTATCTATTATGTGTAATAACTTTAAGAATGTAACTAAACAAATACCAGATGTAAGTAATTTTAGTTTTGAAGATATGTTTTATCTATTAATTTATTCTGGTCCGAAAATTATGTAGTACATACTCTATTTCCTTTTTTCAGAGAGGCAAAAACTGTGCAATCGTGAAGGCTTGGATTGTATAAAGAAATTAACGAGTAAGTGTTGCCAAATTATGGACTTAATTTTGTAGCAATCTAATTAAATTATTAGTAGATATTATTATAAACCAGGCACACCCCATCAAACATAATTGGCATTTGAATAACTTACTATCAAAAGTTAACTTATTATGGAACACAATTTAACTGATTATATATCAACATCTAATATACAAACGCGTGCGGAAGATATGACTAATACATTGCGTTTGCAATGCATTTTGCAGCATATATTTTTGGAAACACACATTCCTTTTGTTGAATTATCTTTCTTCACTGTATTGTGTTCGATATATATTTATAGATTAGTACTTTCAATTTTTACTTTATTTTGTCAGTGCTATATTGTATCAAATTTAACCGTGTTACGAATTTAAGATATTTACAGTTTTCGTTCCCCATTTTGTGTCTCTGATAAATATTTAACCTTGTAAATTCGAATGTAGAGTATCATATTCTGTTAAATTTACTGTTGTCCTCTAAATTTCCGACATAGATTGAACACACTTTCTTTTTCTTAATGTTAAGAATAACTTCTTTCATGTCTTCCTTGATGAGTCTATGAAAGGATACTATTTATCTGACGGAAATTGATGACCAAATAGTACCATAAAACGTTAAATAATGTCACCAAACTAAATACAATCTGAACTTCAGAAAAGAGGCTAGTTAATTCAATTACGGCGTTTCTAGTACACATTTTTCATTTCATCATTGGAAACAATTGTCATTACTGTAAACACAATTATTAAGTTTCTTCTTTTTTATTATACTATTTTAAGTGGTATAAGGTCATTTAATTGACTTTACCTCTGACGTGTAATTTTTGTAAGGGATATAGTCAATCTCTCACAAATAGTTTCAATCCGTTTACAATGTTTGGAACAGAGTTTTATATTTACCTATATTTAAATGTACCTTCTGCAAAGAGTTTTGTTGAATATTAGTAGCGCTTGCTGCTGACCTTTTGTAGAACATACCTTACGAGTGACGATGTAAACATATATTCCTCAAATAACCATGTCATGTAACCTACAACCGTATATGTGATTATTTCTTTTTCGACATATAATAACAATGTATATAATTCATTTATTTATATCTTCTTGAGGCTCTGCAGCCTTCTCCAAGCAGTTAACCACATGCATACAATGTTTCTTTTTTTTAAAAAAAAAAAAAACAAAAGCACTAATGCATAGAAAACTTTAACAATTACAAAGGAAAAGTTTTGAATCACATAAAAAAGTATATACTACTGAAGTAAAAAATAGTTGAACATTTCAAACCAAAAAATTGAAAAAATGCAAGGTTGTAAACAAAAAAAGAAGTCTCTGTAGAAATACGATCTGAAACATAAATAGCTGAAGGAACCTAAATTAAATATTACATTTAACGGTACTAGAAGTATGAGTAGATAAGCTGTACAACTTAGTATGAATTACTAATTGGTTGTGTGTTCATATAAGGGAAATTAATAATCTGGTAAAACGAAGATGCCTCACGCGCTACTGGTATCCTTGTGTTTTTAGATAAAGGATTTACAGATTTCTTTAAATTTGGAAACTGCTGAAGCATTGTGTATTAATTGAGGTAAACTGTTCCGCATGCGTGTAGAACTTACTTGGAAGGTTTCTGAGTTTGAATCGGAATTGCGACTGGGTATGGAAAGGAAGAAATTATCTTGTAGTCGTGTGCTTCTTGTATGAAAGTCAGATAAATGCCAGTATGCTAGACACGATGGTTCCGACGTAGTAAGAATTATATTATTACGCTTTTATTCTCATATTGAGGTATTAGGTTGACAAAACGAGATTAAAAATATACGTTTGAGTATTTTCTTTCTTACTTTCTACCAGTGTAAGGCATATATAAAATGCTTCTTTTTAAGGTGGAGGACTTTGTATTCAAATATGACACAGAAGATATCGTTAATATCCACTAAGTTGGCTTTGTTTCACAGAACTTTCTATGGCATCAATATTTTGATATGATTCCGGGACTGCAGCCAAGCGGCTAACGCGTACCTGGCGTAATTTGGGGTGCTATATTTATACACTCTTCGCAGAAAATCAGCCTGTACTTCGGTAATAGTGTGTAGAATATTTGCTTCCATGTTCTCAATTATTTCTGATTTATTGGCGTAGTACGAAACTTTACATATCTCCAGATAAAATAATCACACGAACGAGGTTGCGTTAACAGACACATTTCCTTTTAGTAATCGTTCGTTACATGTTTCTTTCAGTAAATTCATTGCGGCGTTGAACTGCTGAAAACACATATCTGCAACATTACTAACTTGTAATTTAAACACAGAAAAGTCAGTAATTTTGTCGTTGTAAAGCTCACAGTTAACTGTAACGTTCTGAACAGCACACTTTTTTGAAAACATACTCACAATGATTCCACAGGTCCATAAAGCGCACCAAACGGCAACGATGTCTTACGGGATTCATATTATTGCTTATAGTAAACTTACTGCAAACACGGTCCATTATTGCTCGAATTAATCAGTTTGATGGACGATTATGAGCACCGTAAAATGCACATAATGCCCGAGGATTCTGTTAAAAGTAAGTATGGATTTCAAAGCCAGGTTGCACAATTTGTCAATGATACTTCCGTCTGAGTCTAATTTCGATGAACTGTGAATCCAAACTAACTTCGAAACTACTTAGCACTCTAATATCAACAGTCACATAAAACAGTGGTGGCAGTTTTCTTCTCCGCCTCTAAAGAAACACCCGTTATAAAATTGTTATTTACACATATATCTACCCCTAATTTAAGTTCATTCAGAAGCGTGGCGTTCCTTAGTGGATGTGTCTCGTTTCATGGAAAGAGATAAATTAGCAACGTCAAGTCTTGCTGAAGATCAAACGCGGTAGACGATTCTTCAAATGCAAGCACTGCTACTCCTTTGTGTTTCGCAACTACCGTGTAGGAGGGCGTCGTGATGCTGAAGAATGCTGTTCAAAATGCATCGGACTAGGTAAAAGCGTGAAAGAAGCTTCATCAGCGGCAGGATCATAATGTTCAGAGTATGTTAATGTCTTCAATTCCAAGAAGTCGAAGACCTCTACGAAATAAAAAATAGTCACCATGATTTATCCGTACATGGGATCATTTTGAACTTCTTGAGTTGCAAAACGTTATTTTGCAGTACATGAAGGATGCCACCATGGTATATTTTTTTCCTATAAACGATGCTTACATGAATTAGCCACTTCGAAAGTTAATTGGAAGATAACGTACACTCATGTCCAAAATTATTGTAGCGTGTATATAAGTATGTTGGTGTTGGAATATAATTTGATAACTAATCTTCCCAGTATTTTCTATAATATTAGTATGAGTATAATGGGCAAGAACATGTATGTGCCGAATTTCATGCCAAAAGAGCAGTAAATACGAACAATAAAGCAAAAATAATTTTTCTTGTCCATTTTGCAACATTTTGTTTTAATTTTCGTATTTATAATTATTTCCCTGTGGTATTTACCACAGATATACACTTCCCAATTATACACATACTATCAGTATTAAGAGTACCATGCAAAATTATAACCGAATTATATTCTTAGAAGAAGACAGTTATAGATATGCGACAATCATTTTGGACATGACTGTACATCACATTTATACCAGACCAACAGATAATAAGAAATGTGGTTCACCTGTAGTTTGTGTTTTTGTGTCAGTATCATTGAGGGCTAATAATCACATTGCGATAGTACCATAGATTGATTGCGATAAGATGATCTTTGGTTTTATTCCTATATTATTAGAAATGATAAAGACTGTGGCGATCCGAGGCTGTTTGATTCAATAGCTACCATAAATCTCTTTATTGACACAATATAGTGATGTTTCGTCTACTACTGAGTTGAGTAACTGCATAAAAGGCAGGCGAATTTACTTGTGGTTCTCTTCTCTGTCACGCTATTCCACCCTCGCCGTCATAAAGAGATTCAAACTAAGCTTTTAAAATTTTGCGGCTCTCCTTCAGGAATTGGATTACTTCAAGCATCACCATTATGTGAATATTTTTCACCATCTTCCTCAATTATCACCAGACCAGTGGCACTGGAATCAAATTGACAAATTTTGTTGTCACATATAAATATAATTGAGAAAACAGGTTAACAAATGTGAAAGTTACAACAATGAAGATATTAATTTTCAATGTTGCCTTCTATATTAACTTGCGTGTGAATGTTGCATAACATAGCCATTTAATCGAATCCAGGTCTAAGAAAGGAGAGACTATGAATATATCCTCATCTATAACACGTCAAGATTTACTCACAGACGACTGTAAACTCTGACGGAAGTTGAAACTCTGTTAACGGTCAAAAGCTTTTCCGATTTTCATAATTATACCTTATAAGTAAATGAAAATAACACTTTGAAAGTAAGGAAAAACTACTAAGAACATATTTGTCTCTCGAGAAATTCATCAGGCTTGAGAGTATGTTTCGACTATTTGTTATTTAGACTTATTACATTTGCAAGGTCGTGTAAATCTGCTATTATTAGGCCGATAGCTCCATTGTCATTTTGTAATTAGTGAAGCGTAGAGTATATCAATGTTCTCCCCTTTTTCGTTTACCAAAACGGGGCCGTGAATTAAATAACAATATGGGGTTATGGTTTCAAAATTATAAGAACAGAAATAATTAAGGCAATTGCGGTGCTAGTAACAATGAGAATATTATGAAGTAATAAATAAAGAAATCGGTAATTTGTTAACTGATTACTGTGTACTTGGACCCAGTCAAGATACAAACTCTTGACCAGAGTAATTGATGTAATGTCTATTGTGCCCAAGCCTACATTTCAGGTACCCGGGTTACTGGATTAGTCATAGTAGTAAGTATCCCTCTCCTTTTAATGTTTTGTTGCATCAATCTGTTGTGTCAATTTTTTCTGCTCAAGAGACAATATTTGTTATAATTCTTTGTGCATTTCTCTTTATTTCTAAGAGAGTTAAGCACCTTAAGAAATTGATTGCCACTTCAGTTAATGTTCGTTGATGGAATTAGAAATAGAGGTTATAATCCAGCTGCTTTTTTCTTCTATGATCAGTAGCTACATACTGATTTACAATTCTTATTTCTCGCAACAGAGTACAACTCTGGCATGTAAACCTTAGTGAAAATTGGACACGAGGCTGTTACATATATTCAGAATTGAAGATTAATACTCGGATTTATTTTTAATGTCACTGGTTTATTAAATTGGACTAGGATTCATGTGAAAGATTAACCTTGCTAATGTATACAATTTGCCATTTTTCTCTAGGTAATTAATTCGTTTTCCCCTTTTCTCGCAAGACAAAATTTCTGGCGAAATAATTGTAGGTTCTTGACTTTTCTTCAATGAGCCTGCTTTGTCAGTCCTGCTTTATTAGTCGGTTGCGGTTACGTCAGTTTTTACTTCAACAGATTTTATTCATTTTCCTGAAACCCATTTAATTTCTAGCTGTTTTGTTGCTTTCCAAGAATCAAACATGTTTCATTAATGCTTAGGCATTTCCTGCCCCTTTTGTGATTTTATTCTAGTTTTATGAAATTTATCGGATAAAGTCCGTTCTACACAGAAACTAACTTTCTAGTTAGTTCAATATTACTAGAATATATATCTTTGCGCTTCAGTTACAGGTTTCGTCTATTTTTCCTTGATTTTAATAATCGATGCATAGTGCAGTGATACTATTAGTGTTGATGAATAATTAAAATGAGCATTGCTTAATATTTATTTTCATTAAATGATATATAATTTAAATATTTTGTTGCTTAGTATCTCCCTATCTTCTATAAATATCTTATATAGACGTTATGTATACTACTATCTGTCTATTTCATTTTCGTGCCACATTGGCACCGTCCAGGATCTCATATGTTAGGGATTGAATCTTTTGTCAGAAAAGTAATAAATAAGTAATAAATTTGTATGAAATGAACTAAAGAACTGCGCATTGTATAATATTTGTATAAATTTTAGAAAATTGACATTAATACAAATTACTTTAAACTCTCTGTTCGTACTCCAACTTCATCTATCGCCATCCGTAGTCCCCATATTCTATGACTAAAAATCATAATTATTTAAATATTTAAGTACTAAAATAATTATTGTGTGATTTCTTGACACGATTTCGATAGGGTCCATAAATGTTGAGGTGTCAAGTTTAAAATATTTTTTTCCGTCTCTGGCTTCCTATATGTAAATACAGGTAGCATTTTCACTGAATGTTTACTAGTCAGTATTTGATTCTTTAAACGTATTCTGCAAGGTAGCTAAATCAATTATTACCATTAATTCATTGCCGGATGTATATACTGAACCATTATTTCTCATACTCTTTAGCGACCTTACAACTTCTCAGTCAATGTACAGAAATGTTGATATGTTGTACGTTTGCTAATATCACTAGGCAACATTGTTTGGAATAATCTCAAATACCAAACGTTAAAAGTATATCAATTTTATATAAAGTTCTACACCTTCTTCACCACTACATTTCATACGCACTTTGTGTCCAGAATTTCTATAGCATCTTTTTAAATTTCATAAATAGAAATAACATTCTTTCTTATCATAGAAAATGATAAACAGCTTCGTAGAAATATGCAGAAAAAGACATCACACATTTCTCCCAGAAAATATTTCTAAAGAAAATTAAGATGTAAAGAAGTTACGATTAATAAAAGGCATCTGCGAAACTTTCACGCCAAATTTTAAGTTCTTTTGTAAACGTAGAAAACCACGTAGGGAAATTTACAAAGCGAAAGAAAATTGTATGCTTAATAGAAATACAACGTAAATCTCTCTTAATGTTAGTCACTGTACATATTGCATAGCTCTAGAAATTGAGGTATTAAATATATTGCACGTAAACAAATATTTAAAGAGAAATACCCCACGAATGCGCGAAATGACCAGGCAGTTTATGGTAGCGATTTTCTGATAAGCATCTACTAAGATAAAGAATTCTAACATGCCTTCGTAGAGTAGATGGTTGTCACGTAATTCGCAAGTATTTTCTTTTATCCACGGCCATCGGTTCGAATCTATACTATCTTCCTTAAAAGAAAGCTTGATTCTGGCAATTCGTTATACAACAATGGAATAACGTTTGTTCTAATAATGTTCTCTGCAATTAAGTTTTCATTCTAGTTTACTTCAATATTTCCAAATAATATAGAATAATAGTCTTTTTTAAGAAAGTATTACAATTATGAGCATTTTATATAAACAGGAAACTTCATTTTTAATAATTTTCCTAATTGGAAAAAAAGCTTACACATATTTGTAATGGAATGAAATGTTATATTTGAAAAGCATACGACGAAACTTTGATGAAACTTCACTAAGCTCAAGGATTTACTCCGATTAGTCTCTGGAAATAATTTGTAGAAAATATACACAAACTCTTGGTTACTAATTAAATGTGTAGTACTGATAATTGTAAACCTAATAGAATATTGATTCTTTGCTTCATGAAAATAATTAACTTTATACAAAATAATTGCAGAAATGTAATTTGAAAATATTTCCTGAGCAAACGTAAGTTAGTTCTTAACATTAGCGCTTCGTAATTTGATGTACCAGATTAGAATTTAGATACTTAGCATCCAGATTTGGGGTTATGCAGTCTCACTAGGATAATACCTGGATAGCTTTAACATTTAAAGTTTGCCAAACTTTTTTGTATTACAAATGTTTCAAATTAAAATGTTTTTTTTTCTGAATCGTAAATATTTTAATAAATAAATTGAAAACAACATATGATATGTATCAGACAATCACCATATTTGATGACTGATAGGGGAGGAAACTGAAAAAATCGAATATTACTACATGGAGTCACACGGTTAAATAGAAGCTAAAATTATTTATCCTAAACAAACTGTTAGAAGTAAATGGGAATAAAATATTGCATCTTGAGATAAATTATTTATTTCCAATGATTTTTTGTACTCAATTCTAAAGTTATTGCGTCTTAGCCTTATGCCTACAACCAAGTGCAATCACCCATTATAGTTGTGTAGTTTTCATTATTTCAATCCCCAGAAACAGGTGTCATTTGGAAGCAATAGAAAGCCTTACTCTACGCCCGATACTTTTAGAGAGTTCCTGAAAGGGTTTTTTTTTTTTTTTTGGAAAAATCCACATATTCTGCACACACAAATCAGCGTCCAATCGAAGAGTAGAACTTATTTCTTGCGCGATATGTAGTGTTACAAATTGTTCACAACAATTAGTCTTGTTAGAAGATATTATATATTTGAAAAATATATTTAATCTTATACAATCTTTCAAACTGTAGGTTTAATTCCAAAAGATATATTATTCTGCTGATTCGTAGCTAGAATAGCTTATAATTTCACACTCAATAGTTATGTTATTTGTTCTATCAATCATTAAGGAGTCCAATATAATTGACAAAGATGTTCGAATAAAATTTCTATTTAAAGAAAATGTACAATAATTTTTATCTATATCATAAATATGGACTTGCAATATAATACATCGGAGAAACGAATAAACCATTTGAATTGTTTGGAATATAAATAGCACTGTCCTCGTGTCGGATTCCAATTACGTTACTTTATTCAAATACGTATAATGAAAGTAAGAGAAAGAGTTCTTATGTATAAAATTAATATGTTAAGATATTCTCATGTTAGCAACACGATATTCCGTAAACAATCTCTTATTGAAAATAAGTCTTCATATATCGAAACTTTATCACAAATTTTGCAAGTAACCGGGGAATGGGGACATTTTGCTTAAAAGATTTTCGTAAAGTGTTTTGGGTTAGACAACATCCGCATGCGTGGGTATTATCGAGTTCATTTTTTCGTTTAGCCTTAGAGTATAAAAGTGGAACATTAAACCCACATAAAAAACAAATATTTAATTAGTATATAAAACCATGATATTTTTCTCAAAGCGGCCGAGGTGGCTCAGTTTTAGAGCTTTGACCTGTGGTGCTTGGGGTCTCGGGTTCAATCCCAGCCCCCGCCATGTGAACTTTGTGGTGGGCAAACACCGTATGCGTGGGTTTTCTCTGGGTTCTCCGTTTCCTCCTGCTTTCTTCATTCCTCCATTTTATTCATTACTCATCATCACCGTCTACTTTAGCCTAACCGGTATAACCGTGGGACGCAAAACTCAAAGATTTCATTGTTTTATTTTTCTCAATATATACACACGATTTTTAAAGTTATATGTCTCACTATCAAGGAAAGTGACCGAAAAGTTTGAAACGAACATAGTTAGACAGGATTCTTAGACTTCCAAACTATGTTTTGCTCACATACCGAGAGTCTTCATTAGTCTGTTGACAGCTGGGATACAAAATGTTAAGATATAGAGAACCGATACTCTTTGGAACGGATTCTGCGTTTCAAGGCTAGGTTCCACTTCTTCCATCAAACAGAATTCTAACCAAATTTGCTAGAAAAAGCATATTCAGTTCGTCGTTAATCTTCATATAACAAAAATGGTAAAAGAAGAGACAAGCGGCTTTTCGGATGGTGTTAACGTCTCAAGCAAAAACTGCATCATACTCCGTATTACTCTTTCAAATTGTAAGTGTAAAAATTTACTAATACTTCCGTTTTATATACATGCTCTGTAAAGAGGAGAAATGAGAAGAAACATAGAGAATCGAACTCTCGGAATCGATGAAATGTCCCAAGGAAGAAAAACATTTATTTCAACTTTTATTCTTCAATGTCGTCCAGAAGTTTTGGAAATTACGCTTTTCAGTCATACAATTGATCACAATATCAAAATATACGTCAAAATATATGTTCCATCCCAGTTCAGGGGAGACAGATCAATCTCGGCTTTATGAATAAATTAACACTATTCCGAACACCTTCAAACATTTCGATTTTGAGAGGAAGAAAACGATCAAATTTGACATATTTTAATTTCTCATTTTCTGTTTACAAAAAGTGAAAATGAGAAAATATTCAAACTGTTTATACGAAACTACGAAATTGCAAGTTCCTCTCAAGTCAGAATAAGTTTTACTTTTGAAACAAAACACAACAGTAGAAGAAAGGTGTTTGTTGAGCTCGTGCAAAGAATTTCAATTCTGAAAATTGTACTGTTTCTATGAGTATGTGGGCATAGACGTGTATCGAGTGTACAAACAAGGTGAAACATGCTTCTTTCCCTTCTGCTGCTTTTAGAATACAATAATATATGATGATGCCAGTATTGGAGCGGTGACGTATTACCGAATCAGATTATGTTAACGAATAATTTCAATACATAAGTGGAAGTTACTATGGCATTAAGGTCACATGTCAAATTTGTTGTGGTTAATATATGACAATGGTACGACCTTGAATATTTAAAGACGTGGTTGAAAATTGAAGGATGTTTTGACTACTGTTTTAAAGGGACCTTTTACGCCTGAATGAATCTGAAAGTATTCAGTTTATAAATTAAGTAAAACAACACGCCGATTCATATTATGACATACTTTTTCGGAGGTATTCGCACGTGTGTGTGTGTGTGTGTGTGAGTGTTCGTGGACCTGAAAATCTTTGTAGGTCGATCTGTCTACACAGCATCACTTTGAGCAATTTTTCCTAAGCAAGCATTGTTTACTGGTTGCTTTGTAACACAATGTCCAACCGACTTAGGGACGTCCAGAATTCTGGCAAAACGACAATAGGTAGAAGAATGATGTTAGGCGGCCCACACAAACTCTCAACATGAACTATCCAAAGATACTAAGCTATTCGTTTTCATGCACGAACACTGCACGCACACCCTCTCACCTCACTTTGCCCTCATAAAGTTTGACCGATGCTTCGCATCCTTTGGGGAATCCCTTTCGCTCGCCTTGTGCACATCTAATCTTAGTGTCTTTGGATAGTCCATATAGAGAGTCTGTGTGGGCCGCCTAACACCGCCCTTCTATATCTTGTCGTTTTGCCAGTTCAACGTTCATTTTTCTCCCTTTTGGACGTCCGTAACTTGGTTAGGAGGCCAAGATGGACATTGTGTTACATAGACAATTTTATTTGTTTTCATCTGTTTTCACTTGGCAGACGTTATAAACAACCTTTCTTTACACCCTATATATGTATATATAAATTTAGAGATAAATTCGAAGATTTGACACACAAATTTAATAATAAAAATAGTAATAATAACATATAGGTAGTATTACAATGAGGTAATTAGACAAATGAAAGAAGAAAATAACACAATTGTCAGAGCATGAAGGCTGCGTGTGTGTGTGTGTGAATATAGTAACACATAGGAAAAGCAGTAACAGAAATAACAAGTCGAATAAGAATATTTTGAAAAGATAATGAAATGAGGATAAATAGTACTTTCCCTCACAGCACTAGATTCCGTTAGTAAACGGATGCAGCTATCTTCTGTTCCTGTTGATATTCAGGAACTGGTGTTTACAGAAGAGGCTCATGTTAGTTGGTGATTACTGTGTATATCTGATATGTGGAAGATCATAGACGACGTGTATGATATATGGCAAATACTTCCATACAGTAACAGATACATACAGTAACAAATAAGAAAAGCAGTAACAGAAATAACAAGTCGAATAAGAATATTTTGAAAAGATAATGAAATGAGGATAAATAGTACTTTCCCTCACAGCACTAGATTCTGTTAGTAAACGGATGCAGCTATCTTCTGTTCCTGTTGATATTCAGGAACTGGTGTTTACAGAAGAGGCTCATGTTAGTTGGTGATTACTGTGCATATCTGATATGTGGAAGATCATAGCCGACGTGTATGATATATGGCAAATACTTCCATACAGTAACAGATACATACAGTAACAAATAGGAAAAGCAGTAACAGAAATAACAAGTCGAATAAGAATATTTTGAAAAGATAATGAAATGAGGATAAATAGTACTTTCCCTCACAGCACTAGATTCTGTTAGTAAACGGATGCAGCTATCTTCTGTTCCTGTTGATATTCAGGAACTGGTGTTTACAGAAGAGGCTCATGTTAGTTGGTGATTACTGTGCATATCTGATCTGTGGAAGATCATAGACGACGTGTATGATATATGGCAAATACTTCCATACAGTAACAGATACATACAGTAACAAATAAGAAAAGCAGTAACAGAAATAACAAGTCGAATAAGAATATTTTGAAAAGATAATGAAATGAGGATAAATAGTACTTTCCCTCACAGCACTAGATTCTGTTAGTAAACGGATGCAGCTATCTTCTGTTCCTGTTGATATTCAGGAACTGGTGTTTACAGAAGAGGCTCATGTTAGTTGGTGATTACTGTGCATATCTGATATGTGGAAGATCATAGACGACGTGTATGATATATGGCAAATACTTCCATACAGTAACAGATACATACAGTAACAAATAGGAAAAGCAGTAACAGAAATATCAAGTCGAATAAGAATATTTTGAAAAGATAATGAAATGAGGATAAATAGTACTTTCCCTCACAGCACTAGATTCTGTTAGTAAACGGATGCAGCTATCTTCTGTTCCTGTTGATATTCAGGAACTGGTGTTTACAGAAGAGGCTCATGTTAGTTGGTGATTACTGTGCATATCTGATATGTGGAAGATCATAGACGACGTGTATGATATATGGCAAATACTTCCATACAGTAACAGATACATACAGTAACAAATAGGAAAAGCAGTAACAGAAATAACAAGTCGAATAAGAATATTTTGAAAAGATAATGAAATGAGGATAAATAGTACTTTCCCTCACAGCACTAGATTCTGTTAGTAAACGGATGCAGCTATCTTCTGTTCCTGTTGATATTCAGGAACTGGTGTTTACAGAAGAGGCTCATGTTAGTTGGTGATTACTGTGCATATCTGATATGTGGAAGATCATAGACGACGTGTATGATATATGGCAAATACTTCCATACAGTAACAGATACATACAGTAACAAATAGGAAAAGCAGTAACAGAAATATCAAGTCGAATAAGAATATTTTGAAAAGATAATGAAATGAGGATAAATAGTACTTTCCCTCACAGCACTAGATTCTGTTAGTAAACGGATGCAGCTATCTTCTGTTCCTGTTGATATTCAGGAACTGGTGTTTACAGAAGAGGCTCATGTTAGTTGGTGATTACTGTGCATATCTGATATGTGGAAGATCATAGACGACGTGTATGATATATGGCAAATACTTCCATACAGTAACAGATACATACAGTAACAAATAAGAAAAGCAGTAACAGAAATAACAAGTCGAATAAGAATATTTTGAAAAGATAATGAAATGAGGATAAATAGTACTTTCCCTCACAGCACTAGATTCTGTTAGTAAACGGATGCAGCTATCTTCTGTTCCTGTTGATATTCAGGAACTGGTGTTTACAGAAGAGGCTCATGTTAGTTGGTGATTACTGTGCATATCTGATATGTGGAAGATCATAGACGACGTGTATGATATATGGCAAATACTTCCATACAGTAACAGATACATACAGTAACAAATAGGAAAAGCAGTAACAGAAATAACAAGTCGAATAAGAATTTTTTGAAAAGATAATGAAATGAGGATAAATAGTACTTTCCCTCACAGCACTAGATTCTGTTAGTAAACGGATGCAGCTATCTTCTGTTCCTCTTGATATTCAGGAACTGGTGTTTACAGAAGAGGCTCATGTTAGTTGGTGATTACTGTGCATATCTGATATGTGGAAGATCATAGACGACGTGTATGATATATGGCAAATACTTCCGTGTCTCGGTCGGTAGGATCTATTTGCAAATGGTACAATGTGAAATAATGCTGGAACGGAGTATCAACTTACCGTGGCGGTGCACCATTTCCTCGGTCGTAGCGTATTACTTCCTAAAGCGTGGGGTGTTGTAAGCCAACACGTTTTGTAATGCAACTGAATACGAAGCTGTTCCAGATGAGTGAGCAATGGTGAAAAATCTGTGAGGTCATAAAGGAGCGTGGTTGCACTTGCCAAATTTAATTCGGTAGGCCAATCTGAACGCATGTCGCTCCATTATAGATAATTGTTTATAAAAATTGTTGGGAGCTGCGGCCAAAGCTGTAGGGAAATAAGTTACATAGCCGTCACAAAGGGTTTGTAATTATGGTGAACAGTAGGTGGTCGTAAACCCCAGGTTGGACCAACTGAGCGTTTAAGTATATTTAGTCTGTTGTTGGCTTGAGTAACAATTCTCTTAAGATGCGGAGTCCATGTGAGCTTCATGTCAAATATCACTCGAAAGTAGGTAAGAAATTACGATAGAGGAACTGGTGTGAAGTGCACGTGGGTGTTTAATAGATTCGGATTGCGAAACACTCTGTATCGTTTAGGAGATTGTAGGGATACTGAATCTCCACACGTGACACCAACGAACAAATGTATCTATAGCTGGCTTAACTAGTCGGTTCATACGCTGGATAGTGCGAGCTCTTGTTACAAATGCTGTGTCGTCTGCGAATTTATAGAATTGGACATGAGAAGTTGGTCGGAGATCGTCAAGGTAAAGTAAGAACAGCAATTGAGACATAGAAGAATCTTGAGGTACGCCGGAGTTTAAGAAAATGGGGTAAAATAGAGCGATGTTAATAAAAATGTCTGTGATATGTTCAGTTAAGAAAGTATTGATTAAGCGTTTATAAGATACGGGCAGCAGATAGTTGTCTAATTTGTAAATCAATCCAGGATTTCAAAATTTATAGAATGCATTTTCCAAATCAGATGCAGTTAAACAGGAAGGGAAACCCTTGTTGTTTTAGTTATAAATGGCAGAAGTAAGTCGTAATAATTGATCTAGTGTACTGAAATGCTGTCAGAAACCATTTTGATGGATTACAGAATAACATGCATTAGGAGGTGTCCGTGAAGCCGTCGAACGAGTGTATTTTGCTGAAAAATCTTGCTAAATAGATTGGGGTATGACTGGACGTCAGATTGTGGTTTCTGTGGCTTCTATTCGCCCTCTCTATATCAGAATTTAGAGATTTATTCTTGTGAATAACAGGATATACATGCAAGACCTTTGACCAGTGGGTTGATGGAACTTACGACAATATTTGCTGGGATGCGTTTCTGTGGTAAATGCGTAACATGCTTCAAACCACTGTCTTTTGTAGGAATTATGTAGTTATGTATTATTCGGAATTATTGACAATGAAAGCGAAGTGACCCCAAATTGCCGCTTGTTCGGTATTCGTTATAAGCTCGACGTGCAGCGGAAATAAATGCAATATACCTTGGTGTCAAGATATGTTTATGCAGTTGAAAATGAGTAGAAAGAATTGAGTGATTCGCTGCATCTTGAAATATTGCAGTAAAGTCTGTTATGACGTGCTCTCAAGCGTCGTGACGTCTTTCAAGACTATGCTCGAGGTAGGTATAGTGAGTGTGCTAATTGCGTCCAGGCTAGTAGATCGGTATAGGTAGCAATTAGCCTTACAAAAGAGATAGATTTTCCTAGCTAGTAAGGAATTTGTTTGTTTTGTTGTACATTGCACTTGGTGTTTAGTAGAAACATGATTGCTGCAAATTGTGTCCAGTACAGTAATTTTGACAAGAGGAGATAGGGAAAACGACGTTAATACTTCGTTTGTGTTGTGTTGCTAGCTGGTCTCGTAGGATGTGGCAAGATGTGGAATTCTACTTTAGTGGAAGTCTGTATAAAATTAAAGGAAAACTGTTTGTCGTGCTGTGTTCGAGTATGGAAATTTAAATCTACCGTGATAACATAATGCCGAGATTGCGAAAGACGAAACGAAAGACGATATACTGAAACGAAAGACATCATAATCTTTCCTGGGATAACATGAGATTGTGGCAAATGTGATTGTGCCACCTCGAAGGTAAAAAATAGCTATATTGTACTCACGTAGATTGAAAGCTTGAGGCAAGATAACAGTGCGGTATGGTACACGAGCGCTAATCTCATTAGCTGTACTACCATATAGGCGTGGTCCGGATGGAGCATCATGGTGTAAATAAATTTTGATTTTGTATATAACACTGTAGGTATTGAGCCAAGTAAGTACCACTGAACGCCAAGGCACACATTTGTTCTTCCTGTAACAACTGCGTGAACAGCACTTGATGTGTTAGCAGAGAACGGATGTTCATGCCACAACGAAAACACAGAGAAAATAGAAAATGAAAGCTGCAATATTAAACCCAGACTTCGATATGTTGCGTTTGAAAATTAATTTTCGGGCAAGAATGGATCGGGTGGAGCTGAAAATTAAAGACAATTTTAGGTGCATGAATGATCTGCTTGAAAAGTGGTTGTGAAAAAAGCGGATGGATGTTTTTTAAAACCAATAGTGAGAAAGCGGAGATAATCGATGAAGTAAGGAATTTGGTGGCGGAGTGGGATGGTCAGTAGACCTTATGAATGCAACAAGTACTGTTTTTTGTGATTCAGGTTTTGGCTCTTTTTAGCCTTACATCTGTAGGTGTAAGTCTGATGTTTCTCAGGAAATGTACTGCACTGTGGATGTGCCTTTTGATTAGGGCAATCATTGGTAGAATGTTGCAATGAACAATAGCCACATTTATTATCCTTTGTACATTCGGATATGAGACGTGCTTTATACCTTTGACATCTCTCGCATCGTAACGGTAGGGGAGGTGGTGTACGAGAGGGTACGACCTTATAACGTCGTCTATAAATGTAAACTCCTTTAAACAGCAATTGAAAGATCAACTGTGGCTGATGTGTGAGTACCCGCATAAGATATGTTGCACCGTTATTGATTTTTATCCTGTAACATCGTTTTAAAGGTACCCCTTCCTTATGTAAGTTCTCAAAAAATTTCTAATCGGAGAAGTCTGGTTCCACTCCTCGTAAAACGTCTGATAGAATTTGTGATCTTCTAGGAGGAGAGGGGTTTGCGTGTGGTTTGAGTTAGTGTTGTTCATTTAGCCTTTGACCGAAACATTTCTGAAGTTGGTTTGTTACGCACATGCGATAAAAATTGTAGTTGGTAGCGTTTAATATTATGCCTCTGCGAGTTGTGACGATTTCGTGTATCTCAGTACGTATCACACATTTAACCACCTGTTGAAAAAAGGCGCACGAATAGTGTCATGCTAATGGTCATATTCGGTTAAGAGAGAATTATATATAGGCTCTGGTTGGCGGTGTGTGTTGGTGTTTTTGACTGAACTTGATGCCCAATCCATGTTATGGCTGCTACTCTGATTAACTAAAGGTGTTACACTTTGTTTCTTAGGTTCGGTATATTGTTCAGCAAATCAGAGAGACTCAGCACAACCAAGTAAAACAGAGGTGCTGAGTCCTGATCGAGATTTTCCGGTAACAACACTAGGCTGAGTTTTCTGAAGATCGTTTGTCCGTATATTACGTGGAGTTACTTGAACGATATGGGATGGCTCGGTAGCGTTGCTAAGGTCCATTATGATGAGAAAGGAGCCTAGACCCGAAACTCAAATGAAAATGGAAGCGAAAAGAAAAATGCTTAAAATGTTCAAAAGTCACACTTTCCTCCGAAAGTGAGAACTTTCGTCAATCCCCAAAGTGCGTAAGAGCGCTATGCTCACAATTAGATTTTGCAATACATGATCCTAGCTCTCAGAGTAACTAACAGAAGAAAGCCTAGGCTTGTTGGTTAAGTAAGTGAAACAACGCTTATTAAAATGCTATTTTTCTTGCTAGTCACGGATGACTAGTTCCTACCCAAAGGGTACCGCCCTTTATATCGGGAAGTGGAATGAAGGAATGATGGCTATTGTGAAAATGTGGATGGGCACGCTTAGATTTATTTAAATTTATTTCAGCATTATATTTTAACTTATACGAGCATTAATCTATTGGGAGGATATTAAACTTCATTTTAACATTATATTATACCAAATCGTAACTATATTTGGAGGACGTTTAGTGATCAACAGAGCACTGGGAAGGGATTTTCATTATGGCCGTAAACCATAATCATAGTTTAAGAATGATGGGAGTGAATGGAAATGAAGTGCATCAGACGTCACAACAACAGGTTTTGTTAGCAAGACAGATGCGTGTTATCTACTGATCCGGGAGCAACTCCGATCGTATGGAGACGGAGGAAGCCCAGATTGACAAGACAACTGTGCATAAGACGGAATAATACCATTTCTCTCAGGGGGTATAGAGAAATGGTAGAGGGTAAAGAGGAGTGAAAGAGGGGTTTGGCGGAGATAGAGGTTTGAAGGATGTAAAGCAAAATGATGCATTGTATCTAGAAGCATTGGATGGTGAGTTTGAAACCGAGTAGAAATGTAGCGGAAATGATATGATAAAGGAATCACCAAGAAGGTAAAAAATGTATGGGAATAGTGTGTGGTCGTGGAGTTCATTTGTTAGTCTAGGAAGGCTAATACATTAAGCTAAGCAGAGAGCATGCCGTTTAAGAATTTGAAGTCTTGTATAAAATGAGGGAGGAGAGGCAATCCAGGTGGTAATACCGAAGGTGAGAACTAAGCGGATAAAAATTTGTACGTAGTTAAGAGTCTATGTGTGTTTAATTCCCCAGTAGTACCAGTGATGCAGCGTAAAGGTTGAGGCGATTGTAATCTTTGGTGCAGACGTATTTGAGATGGGCAGTCCATTTTGGATGTCTGGCGATACAATCTCCAAAGAGTTAACGGTGTCTTGAAGTTGAAGAGGGACGTGGTGGACATGGACATGAAAATTGGCAGCATTGCGGTACACGCGTGAGTTTTTGTTCCGAGGAACAAATATGATGAATTGTATTTTGGTAGCATTGACTTGAAGTCACCAGCGTCCGCACCACGACAAAAATGCATCAATAGCAAGCTAGAGATTGCGATTTATCTCTTGGATAGTATCGGCTGTTGCAAGAAAGGTGTTGTCAACGGCAAATTGATATAAGCTGATATTGCCTGGTAATGGTGGATATATATTGTTGATATATAACTGAGACGGCTAGAGAGAAAGTGGAAGACGAAACGGATATAACACAAAGGAAGGCGGATAGAAAAGAGATTGTGTATAAGACCAAGATGCAACTCCTTATCAAAAGCTTTTTTTCCAGATCAAATAAGAAGGGACAGGAAGGTTTAGATGTGTTAAAATGTATTGTGATATTGGTTGTTAGGAGCATAATTTGATCATTGATATCGTATGAAGTGTGAAATCCTGCTTCAGGAAGAAGAAGATTATGAGCTGAAAGACGATGGTTTAGACGTTTGACAAGGATTCTTCCAGAGGTTTGCTGAACACAAGTGAAAGCTGAATTGGCCGGTACAAGGAGACAGCATGGGGTGGTTTGTTTAAGTTTTAAAACATGGGAATAATTTATGATTTTTAATGAGTCGGTATGAAGGTTGTGGGTAAAGTAAACGTATAAATAGCTGCAATAAATGAAGAACATACGAAGACTTTTTATCATGGTGGTAGGAAATACGGTCATAACCTGGAGCGGAGTTGCGTTTGCTGGCGACTGTGCTGCGGATAACTTCCACCGTAATTGAAGCTGTGAGAAGATTGTTAACAGGTAAATGATGATTGAGATTAGTTTGAAGATCTTTTAATTAAATATGTAAATAATCTGCTGGATGAAGGTGAAGAGAAGGATCAGGCGAAAGCGGAGTGAAAATTCCTTGCAGATAATGAGCAAAGTATGACGAAGGACATCAGTGAGTGGTTCGTCACCATTTAAGTGAGTATAAGGTGTGCAAGATGATCAGACGAACAGTTACTGGAATCTCTTCCACTATCTTGTGGGGTAAATGGTGGTGGAGACATCATTGCAAGTAGTGATTCAGCGACGTCGTTTATAAGCAAGCATTTAGTTGTGGGTAGTCCATTGATACTGACGGTAGAGGCGGAGTGACTCAAGGTTACCAGTGCGGGTGAAGTCTCGATAATGTAATCGAGAACGTCTGATAAGTACAAGATACTGAGAAGTAAAGGGTCCAAATGAATGAATCGAGTTTCGGGATGAGACATAGTGCACCTGATAGGGGATGTGAAAATATGTGTATGCGCAAAGCTATAGTGGCTGAGCTCCATTAGAAACGGAATAGGAGGGAGTCAAAGTTGGTGGGAGAAGGGTTATGGTATGTTGTAGAAATACTTTAAATAAACTCCGGAATCGTAAAAATAATGAAATATAGAGAATACGGTGGTAGTTTCACATATTGGCAAAAGCAAAATGAACAGAGTAGATCATTAACCTCCGCCGCCGTTTTTAAATATGTGGTATTTTTGAAATAGAAAGATAATCATGTGATATGTCAATTATGGCCAGTATGTTCTAGAGAGGTCAATTATGAACTTTCTTTATCGTTATATGTATTTAATGGAAGATTTAGGACCATCTTTATAGTTACTAACGAAAATCTATATAGTTACTAACACTGATACTCGTAGACCTATGTCGAAAGTTTGGAGTATCAGGAAACCGCATGTAGTTTAAACACGTATACAAGAAAAAATTACAGTGAAATTCGATACCTGAGTTGGATATTGATACATTATTATTATTTATAACAATATTTCCAATTTGATTCATATAATGCCGAAGAGAAGTGTTCAGATCTGGAAGAGTTCGGTTGGTTTTGGTCGATAACAACGTGGATTGTATTGCTATCTTTTGTCAAATTAAAAACCAATATAGATCATAACACACTAAAATCTTATTGATTTTAAGGTAATTCGTACGTACTGTATGTAAAACACTTTTTTTTCAATATAAGCAAAATTTTTCACTCAACTTCTTTCTCCACCTTCATAAGCGTTAGCACCGTGGGAAGACATAAGGTGTGATATCTGGGTGAACACTGGACTATTACAGTCGAATACAGCAAAGAAGTTTGCGTTCTCTTTGTTTCACTATTTTTACGATTCGAAAATTTATTTGATGTATTTCCATAGCAAAGCATAGCCGTTCTTCCACGAACTTTGACCTCCTCCTCTGAATTTCTTATGGCGATCAGCTGCTATAACTTAGCATATATTTATACTTCCACATCTTCTATCAGTCGCACTAAGATTTGTTCCGCAACTTGATGCATCCATTTGGACACTTTACTTGTGAGGAGGAAAAGCTGGTTTGTAAGCATGATCAATGTGAAGCGGAATATGTTGGGCAGAGGGAGTGTGGATGGCAGCAGTAATAGTATTTGGAGGTTATCCTCAATTTTAGGTTCCGGGATATTTTCTAACTGATGTTAAGGTAAGGTTCAGTAACCTTTCCAGTTGCGAGAATGAGTAGTGTGAGAAGCAGAACACATCCGTTGTGATCGTCAGAAATACTGGCACATGAACACTGCCAAGAGAATCCAGGAAATCTAGCCTGCATCGAAACTGGATACTAATAGAAATAATTGCATGCCTAATAAATGCAACTACCGTTGTATTACTAGGAGATCCAGTAGGCTTGGGTAGTGGATAAAAATGGCCTACAGTATGCAACATACGGTAGTTGCGGAAATCTTGTTGCTGACGGTGAGTGCGACTGTGCAAATTCAGATCAGCTAGAATTATGTGTGTGCTATAGTTAACTCAAATGTATTGAATAAAGTGATATGGAAGAGGATGTGCTGGACAATTGTAGAAGATCGCAACTGTGATGTTAATATGTTTGATTGTGAAGTAGTAACTAGATATTCAGGTAAGGGATGTATTAAAAGAATAGTGCGGCTAAAAGGAAGAGATAGAGCAAGTCATATAGCGACCTCACCACTTCCCCTCCTTGCTGGTGTCTGGTTATCGTATCCAAGTATGGTATAATGCGGCAGATGCACGTGCATGCGAGCTATAAGATGTGTCCCGTTCAAAATGAAACACATGTTTTTTTTTAAAGAACGAGCTGCTTAAATACAATTTTATGTCGAGGTAGAGAACGAATATTCATGTAGAGGAAAGAATATTCACAATGTTGATAAAGTAGTAGACGTTGGAAACTTTGATTTAAACATCTGTTTGCAACGGATCTAAATGAAACTAAAGAGTTTGGCCAGAGTAAGTAGCTGTGAAGTTGATGTTTAGGATGGCTTTGGCAGTTTGTTGAACTTGGCAGAGGATATGAATGCGCAGCAACGGATGAATAATTTGTAGTGTAACTGTGAGAAACGTTAAGAATTGGGAAATTGTGTTTAGCTGAGAGATATTCTGAGGAGCAGACATAGCTTCGTTAACAGTTTCAATGGCACTGTTAATTCTCTTTTGAATGAATTCGCAGTAGATTTTGCCTTGCATTTGTAACTATAGGTAGCGTGTCCTGTTTCGATAGAAGTATAATATTTTCAAGTTTGGTTGAGGTTAGTGCAATTGTGAGTGCTATGTGGGCCAGTACAGATTCCACATTTAAGTTTGCTTGAATAGGAGCCGGTTGGATGATCGTTATAAACTTGGCACTTTTTCCAGTGCATAGTAAGTGGAGCAGGGGAACCTGAAGGTGATGGTGATGTTTACGGTAGATGAAAAGACTCTATTCGATAGAAGAGACTCGATGATTTCATGTGAAATATTTGAAAGTTGAAACATGTAGTTATTTCTTGAGCCTTTTTATTACGGATACATTCCATGATGAAATGTTCTAACAGTTGAAGTTCCTGACTGATTTCGTCATCGGTGAAGGATGTGTGAACACCTCGGATCACAACAAATACTGCGGATTGCTTGCGTGGTGACGGTGGTTGCCTGGCTGAGTGAGCATTGAGTTGAGAAATAGAGGCATTTGTACCAAATATTTCATATCAATAACTATTCCTAATTCTGGATGAGAATATATTATCTGGTGTTCTTCCTTCTTTCATGATGATGATGGTTAATGATGATGACTTTCTGGGCGTAGATGATTTGTCCTACATTTGTACGTGGGATGTATTTCGGGATGACATGATCCAGCTTCTTATGTCAAGATAATGAGGATTATAGGCGGTAAGAAGAAATGAATAAATAGCAGGTTTAACAGACGTAAAAGAGCCTTCAGCGTAAATGCAATGAGATGAATCAGATGCAGATGGTGATACGATAGGAATGTGATGGGGTTTTGTTTGAGGTGACTGAGGCTGATTCTGATGAAATCACACGTGGTGCGTTTGGAGTTCTCCCTTCGCTTCTTGGCAGATACAAACGGAATTGAGAAGATTAGAAGAAGCATGAGGTCCAATAGCAATGGTGATGAGCACAAAAAACAAAAACAACTAATAAGGTATGGTAAGCATGTAGAAGCCACCCATTCGGATAGTGGGTTAGGTGAGGAAATGTCCCAGTCTAAACGTGTCGCAACGAGCTACCATTGGTTCACATACGTCTCATATCTGTTGAACAGCGATTATCTGACGAACAGCTCCCAGGCTCGGGTTAAGGATTAAAAAGAGCTGTTTTAACGTGTAGTACGTCTCAGAAAGTAGGAAGACGGCAGTGCAACGTTGCTTCATGCCCATATCCAATATATTGCTCTATTAGCCGCCAGTATTTGAAATTTCTACCATTTATATAAAAACGCAGAAAAATATTTACACTTTAAACACAAAATTCAGATAATTTTATACTGTAAGTTAAACTTTAAGTTCATATTAAAATATTTGCAACAGATCTATATTGTTTCGCGAAATAAGTAGGCCCAAATCTTTTGTTATCTATGTCAACAAATATGCTACATACATAAATATCAAAACTCATTATTCCTCATGAAATATGAGGAAATAAAATCGACATTGTAGTTACTTTTAGTTAGAGTACTATACCGCACAACTACAAAAAAAATAAGTTAAGTTCTTTATTCAAGCTCAAAGCTAAAAATACGCTAACAACGCGAACACTACGTTTTCGCGGAACGTTAAAAGGTCAGTATCACATGGTGTTTCGGAACAACTAAACATCAAACCTGGACTGGTCTCTTACTTTAATTTAAAGAAAAGCATCTCGCAAGTGAAGTTAGGGTTGGCCGCATTAAAGCTTGCGCAAAGCAAAAATAAACTTTTGTGTATAAGCGAAAACTATATAAAATCAAATAAAAGCTACAGACAAGCAAGCATGCTGTCTGGGAAAGTTACATTGAGTATATATCTCATGAATCAAGAACAATAAAGACATTACACTTGAAACAAATATAAGCATGTTTTATGTAGATGTTTTCGAGATAATGACCAATGTTGGTATTTGTTACATTCGTGTGTAGTGACTAAAGATAATACCAAAACTTTAGAATAAAACATTTACAAAATGAACAAAATCAATATTCAGTTGCACAAAGTGAGGGTGAGTCGTTGTGTATATGTTCAGCATGCGTCAACACTTGTCTATTTGTGCACAAACGTGACAAAGTTCATGCTGTATTGTCATGAAATGCAAGTCTATCAAATGGGTCTCTTTCTTGACAGAAACGAGGCCCTTGCGGACAGCGTTGTAGTAAAATCACTGCAAGAAATGTGGTTTAGGTAAATTAGTTATGACAATGATAATTTGCACATAATTAATAACCTGAGTTTTTATATCAAGAATTTGCGATAAAATATACCCACCTGCCAGCTGACGTAAGAACTCAGGTTATAAATTATGTACAACTTGTCATTGCTTGTCACCAATTAACCCAAAACACAACTGTTGCAGTAGTTTTACAATAGTGTATGCATGTGCTGCACTTCCATTAAAAAACACCAATTTCAGAAACGTTGTGTTTTTATCCAATAATCATTTTGTTCTATGGAGATAAACGTTGTAAAATATATTTAATTTGAACTAGTTCGGATTTAAACAGAGAGTAAACAGTGGAGATAAAACCTATCCTTCGGACGCTGAATGAATTGCAAAAATCCGTTACCGTTTTTTTTAAATACTTATTGAGAGACGGACCCACGAAGGGAAAAGCTGTTCTCTAAGACTTTATATACTTATGTATAGCACAGTTTGAAATATGATGCTAAAAGCGAAACTGATTGCTTTGCGGATTGAATGCCAATTTTCAGTATAAAGCACAAGCTTCTACCAGCAATCAAAACTGAATAATAGAAGTTTGATTGTAGTGAATGACGTTCGAATACGGCATTCACCCATACTTGCTTTGTGTGATACGCTTCACGTAGAATGGAAAAAATAATTCCTTCCCGTGCTACAATCTAGTGGTTAGATGGTGCTGTGCATGTGTAATTATCTAAAGGAAAAACTACTTGCCATAGCAGTAGTCCGAAGAATTAACAGAAAATAGCATTGAGTCTTTGAACAAGCACAAAAATATCATGTTCAAATTCAGATCAACTGCGACATCCATTAATATAAAATGGTAGTATACAGCATAATTGCAAGAATTGATGATTGAAACAATGAAATCACTTAGCATAATTGAAATGGAATTATTTCGTTCAGTGTTTCACGTTTATGCTCCTCACGTTAAAAATGCCGTATATATAATGATATTAAATCAAAATGGTAATTATGATTGTGTTTTCCCATCAGGAATAAATCCCGGAACATTATGCACGAAAGGCGCATCTGCCACTCCCTGAATAATTGTAAGAGTTAAAAGCTATTATTTTATCTGGACATAACGATATTGTATTGACAATTATTGCCAAACAGGACTTATTGTAACAAAAAATATTTAAGTTTTACGTCCCGTAATTATGCCGAGTAGGGGAAAAGAAACGCTGATTATAAAAAAAAAGAAATCTTTGAGTTTTACGAACCACGGTTATGCCGGTTAGGCTAAAGGAGACGGTGATTATGAGAAATGAATGAAATGGTGGAATGAAGAAAGTGGGAGGTAACGGGAGAGCCCCGAGAAAGCCCACGCACACGGTGTTTGTCCAACACAAAGTTCACTTGGCGGGGTCTGGGATCGAACCCGGGACCTCAAGCACCAGAGGTGAACGCTCTACCACTGAGCCACCGCGGCCCCGCTGATTATGAGGAATGAATGAAATGGTAAAATAAAGAAAGTAAGGAGAAGTAGTAGAACCCCCAGGAAACAAATACATACGTTGTATATCTGCCACAAACTTCACTTTGCGCGAGCTCTAGACACAAGAAGTGAACGCTATTCCAGTTTTCTTAACTCCCTTACTTATATTCAATTTCAACCACATGTCAGGATTAGTAGATTCCACACAGACATGAATACAGAATAATCAGGGACAGTCAAAATTCTTCCCTCGATATTACACATTGACTCTAAACCCTCATGATTGTCACTATAACGCCTCACATCACACGGCTACGCCAACCGACTTAAACTGAGTCACAGCGGCCCCTACCTTTGTAACAGCTCGTAATAACATTCACTAACTTCAGTATCCCAATCAGCATTCACGGAGCGGTATTAAATTATACATCGTATATGTTTTATTTTTTTATTTCCTAAAATATTTACGAAAGAGCCAAAATATCATTATATTTTTAAAATGATTATTATGTTCTTGAAACAAAGACTGAATATTCTACAATTAAAACTATGGATATTACACTTTTATTTGATAATTACTAGCTCATTTTCTTTATTTCTGTTCATTTTCTAGAAATTACTTGCAGAGACCATTGCCGGTAAATGTTTAAGTAATGTTTCATTAAACTTTAGTCATTTGTTAATTACCATTTCAAATATTTATAAGTTTTCCCTTCCACTTAGGAGAATTATTAGAAAGGAAGTTCCTTTTTTTACAAAATTCTTTATAATTCTAATACCTTTTAAAAGACATAATTCCGTATTCCTTGGAAATATTAAAAAGTACTAGAATGAAGTAGAAAATACTAAGGAAAGTTATTAGAACAAAATTTTGTTGTTTAACGAATTGACAAAATCAATCTTTTCTTTCTTTTTTTTAAAAAATGTTAGTGTATTGTATTGGATTCGAAAAAAATAAAATACATGCGAAGTGACCCAAGTATTTTACGTAGTAAAATACAGGTAACCATCTACTTAATCAATTCATGTTAAATTTTGTTTTGGTAGTAGTCGCATATCAGAAAATCACTACACAAACTGCCTTGTTGCTTGACCTCTTTTGTGGCTTACTTCTTTGCAGTTATATGTTTAAGTGTAAAATGTTTAATACCTATGATTATTAGTGGCGCGCAATTTGTATAATATCTAATATTATGAGAGTATTACGTTGAATTTCTATTAAAAGATAAATTTCGCTTTCTCAATCTCTATTTGTAAAATATGCTGAGCCCTTCTCACTTTTAGAAAATATGTTCTTAGAATTTGGCGATGAAAAGTTTGGAGAATTCTTTTATTAATTACAACTTCTTATTTCTTCATTTTTTATAGAAATGCTTTTTGTTAATATCCGGTATTTTCTGCCTATTTCTAAGTACACGATTGACATTTTCTATCAAAAAATAGAGTTATTTCTATTTATGTCATTTTGAAAGACATGCGACATAAATTTTGAGCTGAAGTATATATGGAAGACGGACATTTGCAATCATACTTTTGTTATTCAGTTTTGGAAATTATGAGAGAATACCCCAAACATCGAAATCCTAATGTCTTGTTCCGCAGTAAATATACAACGGGGTAAACAGATCAGTAAACATGCAGATTAGTTTAGTATCCATTGCTGTGGTCATTTTATGACGAATACTGAATGAAGACAAAAGGTAAAAGGGATTGAAAATTCGAGTTTCTTGAAAAGACTTTTATTTCTAAATTGAGTACCTCGTCTAATTGTGTAGTTTCTTTTAATGGATTCGAGATCACAATGCCGTTTATATCACTTTTTTAAGTGAAAATGATCTGAAGATATGGTAAAAATGTTATAGGTTATAACACTGACTACATTATGTAATTCAAATTATCTATTCTAATTACACCTATCTATGACTGTTGTTGAACAAGTATACAATAATGTATATCAGACATTGTTTTAAAAAGTTCTCTCAAAAATAAAAATGTAAATACTACATACAATTATATACGTTTTTCAAAACTTTTTGCGATTTTTTTAGATATCAAATTGTCGCAAAAAGTATTTTAACCTTTAGGTTTATTTAAAATTACCTATATAAATATATGTGATACTTGTTCCAAAACTTTTAAGAAATAAAACGCTTTGTAGAAAGTACAATTTTTAATTTCTTGTATATTGAATGTTATATAATTGAAACATTTCCATAACGTGAATATGTTATTCGCTTTTTACTTGCTACTTTAAATGTGCATGAAATAATCAATATTAGCTGCGATATCAATGCTGTAGAATCTTCCAAGATTCTGTTCCTTTACGATGTTTATAAAAATGTAATGTCGTTAAGTTCAAGCACAGAATATTCATTGTAGCACCATAAGAACTGTTAATATATACGTTATAAATAGGATATTACCTATTGTAGTAACATTTTAAAATGTATGTTAGGTTTGCTTCACTGTTAACTTTGTGATAAGAAGGTATGCCAAACAATGTGATCTGTCTACATTTGCAGAGCAGCAAGCGTATGTGTTCTTAATTTATTTTAAGAATTAAGACGCCTGTATGGTATATAGTAATCTTGAATATATATATATATATATATATATATATATATATATATATATATATATATATATATATATATATATATATATATATACTCTATAACGATTATATTTCAGGTAAACAAGAATACCTTGGACAAAAGAATGATCCCAAATGTAATTGTGTTCCAACTTGCACACAGGTGAAGATTAGTCGTGTATATTCGCACGCTGAATCGTGAGTATAGACCAGTTATTTGATTTAAATACCAGCATACCTTTTGTTATTAGTAATAGATGGCCATCTTAGATTTCATTAAAAATACATAATTAAAAAGTGATAAAGCATAGTGATCTACAAGTAAAAATGTGAAGTATTTTTAAGTGATATAAACACATTTCATGAATTCCCTATTATGAAAATTCTGTTCAACCACAGGAATGTATGGAATATTATTTTATTAATAATGTTAATAATCTTCAAACATTATGTAGTCCAGTCAATGAAGGTCAAAAAACCCTGATTAGAAAAAAAAATCGTGTAGTTCTGAAATTTGGCAAAATTGTTGGGGGAAGTGTCTTAAACAACATACTAAAAGTCCCCGTGGGTGATGGATCGGCAACAGGGTGGGGGAGAGATTTAATCCTTTTAACGATGGAATTTTTTCCAGGAGTTTGGAAAGTCTTTGTTAAGTAGCTACTGCGTCAGCACTACTCACCCGAATTGCATGATTAGTACGTCATTCTCTTCAAAACAAGGCAATCTGCTAAATGGAACCTTGTCCATGGCCCTATGATATACACGAAGAGGGAAATTTGTAAAAAATAGGGAAAATTTTCTTTAAAATTCCCTTTGTAGAAGTTTAGGGCCTTGTAGAGCGGGTAAGAGCACGAGGCCTTAATGTACCCTGGAAAATACATTAGGGTATTGATGATAGTTTTGCATAATACCATTCCCATATATTTGATAATCACCTGGAAAAAAATATTTCCCTATCCTATTTGATTATATACGAACAGGGGGAAAAATCTGGTTTAAACTTTCTGGACAAGGTACTTTTTATTCGAATTGTATGGTTAGTATGTCGTTCTCTTTAGAATAAAGAAAGCTTTCAAACGCAATATTGTCCATGCGCCTGTGCAGTGGCGTCGCCAGATCCTTTTTAGTGAGGTTTTAGACCCTAAAATCAGATCTCAACCCTCCCATAAGAACGCTTAAATAATTTTTCGTGTTATATTGAGCTAAGATATGTACGAAAAAAAAGAACACTCTTAGTTTTCCTCGGATTAAAATTACAATTACAAAAAACTCCGGATATGAGCGTATTATTTCCAAATAAAGAGCAAAAGTCGTGTTTTATAAAACAAGCGTGTCTATATACTGTTTTGAGAAGTCAAAGCAACTATTATTATACTAATATAAGGGAATGAGTTATAGTTGAAGCCCCTCAAAGCAGAATACCTGGCGACACCCTGTGAAACAAACTAAAAGACGAGCTTGATCGTGTAAATACAAATGGACCTACTGCAGCTTTGTGGGTGCAGTATTTTAATATGGTTCCATTGATGAAGAAGTTCATTGTTGCGGAACATTGTGGTGACTAGAATAGCCATTTGTCCCGTGTCTAGCAAATAATTCCGTTCTTCCATGCAAGTGAACACTTTCAGTATGAAAAATGCGCCCATCTTCACGCGCAAGGTATGCTTGAATTGGCAACTAACCATCCAGGTGTGTTAGAAGACTTTGTAGAAAAGGGATATTTTGCTATAAATAGAAGTGGGTCACCATGGGCAGGAGTTTGGTCTGACATGGTTATTGAGCAGACACTCACGTGCTCCATGAAAAGCTCTGACGGAGTGACACGAGGAAGAGGAATCAGCGATTCTGTGTTAGCAAAGTGGGTTGTTGGGTCACCTGCGGCTTCTGACATCTTTTGGCATTAGAGGAATTTTCTAGATCAGTTTTCTGAAGTGGAGAGCTGCATGTTGATTTACGTGCATTACGACAAAACAGAGATGAGCAGGGTCGTTTAAAAGTTTATGAGTGGTTCAGAAACCATCCCCCTTTTCCCAAATTGTCTTCGCTGATGTCACTGTCGACAGGTATCATCGGAAACTCCAAAACAAAATTGTCACCAAGCACTAAAAGTTGGAACTGAAACCATGAAAAGTTTTATTGGAAGTAACTTTGGTATCATAAAACAATCAAAAAAGATTGTAGTGATGCCACTTGCCTCTGTGAACAATGCGACTAAGTTGAACAATGAGACAATGGTCGTTTACCCTCTAATGATCTTCCAAAGAGCCATGATTGCCAAAAAGAGTGATGAGGATGTTGCGGATCTTCCACAATATAAATTATTCTCATTCCCACTAGCTCTCTTTAATGAAGGTGGAATGAGGAAGTCAAAAAAAATCTCTTTACAATGTACTTCCTGTAGAGAGTGATACAACTATAAACATCAAAATGAGTGCCAATGTTGTAGATAGAGATGCAAAAAAGCCGGGTTTTTTGAATCGATGTTTTTTTGCACATAACCAGCCGGCTTTTTTGGGAAAAGACGAGAATTTTGAAAATTTTGCTTTTTTTCATTTTCATGATTTTTCTATTTAAATAGGTTTCTTATAGTATACTCTAAAGTTAAATAAGATTTCATGGCCTAAATGCTATATTTTGCTCTCGAATTCACCATCATAATGGATGGAATACATGTTTTATGAATTAAAGTAAACATAAAATACGTAATATTTGAGGGCAACTATAGAAGATATTTAGTTAATTTTAACTTCTGAGTTTTCGAAACTTTTTCTTTTCTACATTATTTCGTTTCAGTCATCCGTGTTTCATTTCCTAGAGATTAGTAGGACTACTCTATCTTCTAGCACATAAGTTAAACTGTTGTTTTTCATTATATCCGTCGGAGCGTACGTTTGTCACTATATCTGTCAAAGCGTACTTACACATTCTTGTTATACTGTAGCTGTGCAATGATTTAGCAGTAATCTTCCGGATACAAACTTGAATACCATTTTATACAAATAATCAGTAACGGATTCACATAAGTGTTTTGGGAGGTGTTTCTCTGCTTAATGTTTCGTTTTTTAAAATGTCCTAATTTTTATTTGGGTGTTTATGAGTACAAGGATGACTAATATTTTGTTCTGTTTGTATGTTCAGCAATAACCTTCCGGATACAACCTTAAAGACCATTTTATACTAATAAAAAGTGGCGGATTTAGAAAAGTATTTTGGGAGGGTTTTTTTATTCATGTTTAGTTTTTTTAAAATGGAATCAATCTTGTTAATAGAAATGTTGAATTCCTGTCGTTAAAAATTCAGAAACCTACAGGACTGTGTAAACTGTAATGGTGGTTATAAATCTAGGAAGCCATACGATCAGATGAACAGTCTATTACGCATATGATCCATTAACAGAAAATTTGGTACTTTCCCGATTCTGAACAAGCTTAAGAAACAGTCAGTGCATTATATAATTCGGAATTTTACCGATTTTGCAGATTCCAAGCACCTGATAGGCGGTAACATTATTACGTATGTGATCAATGAATGAAAAATTTGTTCGAAATATTCATACAATGTATATGAAAGTTCAAACTTAAAAATTTCAAGAATGTACAGAACCAACCGAAACAAAGCTCTTGATGTGCAGATTTTATCATATAAATGTATTTCTCTCATGTTTTATTTTTTGTTTAAAAAAAAAGGTGTGTGATATTTTGAAGTACAAATACTACATACAGTTTTGCTAGTTATTTGTGTTTTTTTAAAAAAAGTACTTATTTTGTGTGTAACAAGCGAAAAAAATATTATTTATATATATTGGTTAATCCTTTGGAATTCATAATGTAAATATGTTAAGAATTTAAAAAAAATAATTTCGAAATTCATGGTTTATTTTAGAGGTTCTATATTTTTATCTGCATCAACCACTAATCAAATGAGTTCTTGTGCTGTAGAGAAGCAAAACAAAGTATGCTTTATCAATTTAAAGTAAAGTTTCGAAAAGAGTCCAAAATTTCCCAAGTAAAAAAGCGAAGCAGAAAGAACCGAGATTTTTTTCAAAAAAAAAAAAACAGTTTTTTCCGAGCCCTTGCATCTCTAGTTATAGACGGTGGCATCCTCCTCCACCGTGTAAATGGGATGTTGGCAGCAGTTTTTCGTCCATTTGTGACCAGTATATGGCCTATCTGGTCAAACATTATGATGAAAACTGCACTGGGATCTTTGATGGCTACGGCGATGTCAACAGTACGAAGCGCGCAGAAGAGAAGCGAAGAGGCACAACAAAAACTTCAGTTGATATAAATTGTGATGTAAATGTCATGGTTAAAAAGGAGGATTTTCTTGCAAATGAAAAGAATAAGACTACACTTATTCACTTACTTACACAAACAATGGGTGCAAGAGGAATTCAAACAAGAGTCGGTACAGCGGATTCTGGTACTAATTGTGAGATATGGGTTAGAGAAAGCAAGTTTTCATCCTACTGTTACCATAATAGGGGAAGATGTGGACTTAATGGTTCTCCTGGTTGCTTTGGCACCACCAGAGAACAACATTTACTTCATGAAGCCTGGGAGGGGAAAAGTAGAAACTAAATTATTTCGACGAGAAAACTGCAAGAACTTCCTCTTTCACAAAGTATCCTCCTCCTACACGACTTCAGCGGATGCGACACGACGTCTGCCATTTAAAAAAAGCAAAGCAACAATGGTTTCAGTGTACAAAAATCAATCGAGTCAGGTAAAAGACATTGCTGACATCTTTTATAACTCCTCATCGACACCAGATGCTGTATCACAAGTCGGCGGGAAGATGTTCCTCTCTCTATACAAAGCCGCTGCTAACGAACATGAGTTGAATCATCACCGACACTCAGTATTCCTTAAATCATAAACCAAAAGCAAAACTGACCTCCCTTCACTTCCTCCAACTAAAGGTGCGGCGGAGTAACATTCGTTTAGAGTGTACCTACAGATACAGCAGTGGCTTGGTAAAAACTTATCTCCTGATCAGTGGGGGTGGGCCTTAAAATATAAAGCATTTTTTAAATCGTGAAATTGATATGTTTTATTTTTCTATAAGCAACTAAGATATGTAGGGTAGCATTTTAAAAAATATACAATAAAACTACTATTCAGAAATTGCGAAACAACAATGCTGTCTGACAGACCGTTCCATAGTAGTTACGTGATTATTTTCGTCGATAGTACTTAAGGGTTAAAGAAGACAGATCGTAAAAATTTTTTTTGGTGCAGGGGTGAGGCGAGACCCTGGCTGACGAAATGACAACAGGGAGGTTTTGGAAACTTGTACTTAGAGTACACAGCACAGTACCAGAAAAAAAAATACACGGACACCAAAGGTACCGATTGGAAAATAACAGTCGGAGGATTTAGTTAATCTTATAATTAAGTCAAATGAGGGACTGTGTAAACAATTTAAATTACTTCAGACAATTTAAATTAATAAGCTTATAAAATATCACAGGGTATATTATGCTGCATATATAGTAAGTTATTTTTCAAGTAAACACAACGCCTTGGGCTGAGTTTTAAAAATATTTACAGTAGTCCTAACTGCAAGTCAATTAAAGTAAAGAACACTCATTTCGGGAAGAGCCCAGACACCAATGAAAATTTAGAGGTTTAACAGGGCCGGAGCTCCTTTGTTCCGTGCCACTGATTGATATGTAATAGTAATTGAAAAAAATATTTTTTTCGATTTCACTGTTCATTAAATTACTTTTGCAAATACTAAATATTTGTATGCAGTAATTTATTTGTAACTATTAAAGGTGCAAAGTTCGGTAACACACGAGTTGGAAAACTTATCCATACTAAGCGTATTTCCACAGGGGTTGAAAATATAACTAACATGTTAATGGTCCCTGATTTGTATAATATTTGTGCAAATTTACACATAGAGACACAAGAAGAAAAGGGGGGAATATAGATCACTAAACAACAATATAAAAATACACGAATTCAAAGGATAATAACAAACATAGAACCATTAATTGAATTAACTAAGAACTTGTTTCCTCCATTCATGTTTCTTGCTTTATTTTCAGCATTACATCACTAAATGTCTCCACTGGAGATTATCTTCAATCCGCAGCATCCAACTGAAACTCAGCCTTGTAAATGAAACATATTAAAATTTATAAAGGCGAAGGGTCGAATCAAACCCTGGCAGCTGGATTAGAAAACCACATCGCAGACCATTCGTCTAAAGCGTTACTTATACTGGCTAGCATAAATAAAAAGGTTTTTCTCTTCGCTGAAAACAGTAGCTTGACAATAGCCAAATTTATTGGCAAAACACAGGAATATCTAATTGATCACTCATAGGGCATTATATAAATGAATTCACTAAATAATCATAATTACAAATATTTTAAAAACAAAATATAAAATTCCTTTTTTAATCAAATACCGTGAGTATATTATACACTTAAATAAAGTAAAGATGAATGAATTAAGGCGTTGTAGTCGTGGTTCAGTGGTAAAGGCACTCGACCACTAATCTGAAGTTCCGGGAATTATTTTTTAAGCATATGGAAACATTTCCTTAAATATAAAGTTCTCTTTTGAAGTGCGTCGGAAAGCAAAATCAGTTAGTTTCGTCACGTTCCCAAAGCTCAGACAGATTTATTCACAATGTCCACCATTATTATACGAGGACGCTTAAATGAAGAACTTTAAGATTGTTATAATTTGAAAACATTTCTGCATTGAACACCAATAATAAAACAACGCGTCCATAATAAAGGTTATTCATGTTCCTGAAACCTATTGCTATATACAGATCTATATCTAGAGAAACAGATAGTGTGAGTGTGAGTTTGGGAGAAAAGAAGAGAGAGTATGTGCGAGAAATAAAAAAAATACATATGTTTGTATTTTTGATTACAACGTAGAAAGTTATTGTAATTTATAATCTGGGTATTTGAACTCTTGAACCGTTTTTAATGTTCATGCAGCTTCTTTTTCTGAAAGTGTTTTGTAATTAATGTCGCAAATAGTTCGATGTGCAATATGTACCAAAGAAATAAATGCACGCCTTTAGCATGATAATATAGTATACCACATGCATCCATTGATGATATAAAAATGATGGTCAGTTGATGATGAGTTTCACGTCCCTTTCAGCACCGAGGCTATATGCAACGTTTACCTATAGATAAGCGTGGAATCCAAACCACATGAGCTCACACCGGGAATCGAACTGGGTTTCTTACGTCAAAGTTGTGTACGCTAACCACCTAGCAACGAAGGAACTAGGTATGAAAGTAGATTACCACACATTGTCCGATAATACTTCACCAACTCATTTGTTTTATGATCAGTTAAAGTAGTATATCTGGATACCGTAGCGAATGATGAATTTGCTTTTTCTTTAACCAAAACCAAAATGACTCGAGCGGGAATAGAATCCAGAACGCTTCGAACGTGAGTTGTAGATGTGCTTTGTTCTGCTAGGCCGTCATTTGATAATTTAACACGTCCTATCATATATGACACGAGTCGGAAAAATTAAGACTCAATTTCTTCACTGTTTCTAGCTGTTGTTATATCCCAGTTTGTACTATTAACTCTTTGAATATGCCCTAGTGCCTCGCAAAACATGGCCCGGAAGTTCCTTTACCATTGTCTATTTCCCCTTATGAGATACGTTTGGTGAAACAGTTAACTTAAAAAGTGAATAAGTGTGATTAGCGAAGCGTTTCTCATTATAGTAACTATGGTTGAAGGTTCGGTTCCCAGTCCGGTTTACTTTAAATATAAGAATATTTGTTTTTTTTTCTAAATATAAAGTTATATTTTGAACGAATTGAGTTGTTATACAAAGAAAATCAGATAATATGACAGCTTTTAAAACTCTGTCACATTTATTTACCATCAGTTTTTCACACGAAGATGACGCTGTGGAAATGATTGAAATACTGAATGTGCATTGATTGCGGATTAATGGATGTGAATTGAATGATTGAATGTGATATGAGTTTTTCACTATATAGATTGAAATAAATTTCTAATTTAATATCAAATTAAAACACACCTCCAAAATAAGAATGCATGCTTCCGCTGTATATGTATATATTTGGTTTTTCAAAATATAAAAAATGCTATCATTTATATAGAAAAATACTGCTTAAGGAAAAAATAAATCGCAATCCTAAAAACCAGTAATAACAATTTTTCTTGTAGCCTTTTTAGAATACTTAAGTATATATACAATGTGTATTATACGGTACATAAAATACAACTATCTATAAATTGAATTTAATTATTAAGTTACCCTTCTTAGATTGCGAACAGAAGAAATGTATGAGAATAATGGTTTATATTTCAAATATATTTTGCGTAGGAATAGAAATATTTATCCTACAACCAAGGGATTGAATATATAAGGATGACGCTGTGAGGATCGTGAGAACTATTAGAGTGAGAATAGGATGCTGATATAAATAGCAACCTGAAACCAACTGTCTATACTATAGGTAAACATACATGGGCAGATCCACGAATGAATAGGGGTTTTACCTTCTACCCCATTAGCTCCACGTCGGTAGGATCCGCATTCTCTCTCTCTCTCTCTCTCTCTCTCTCTCTCTCTCTCTCTCTCTCTCTCTGTATATATTTATATCTATCTATTTAGCTATATCAGTAAATGTATATTTAAGCATGTATTTTACACGAAACATTGCAAATGAAGTTCATAATTTCATCATTTAAAAAAAATGTTTCCAAATCGAATTCAAATTCAATTTCCAAATACATAATTCTTACTGCCCAATATGGACTAAAATCGCAAATATAACAATCAGTTAATATAAGTTCTTTTTAAAATTCATTTAGAATAAATATCCACCTATCATAGCTATATCCTGATATAACGGTGACAATAGAAGATTTCGTATTGAAGAAAGCACGCTATGACTGTCATTGGTTTGATTCGGGCTTCGTTTTTTTTAAATATGTTCTTCTAGTGTGTTGTAAAAAAAATATAGAAATTTCAAAGCAAGTATAACTCCAAGGAGCAAATATGTATACTTTTTTAAACATTAGCATCCTGGTTTTTAGTGCAAGGCACCTCAGTTTGAATCTGAAAGCATACGTAGTTTCTAAATCTGAAAGCGCATGTGGTTTATTCTAGAGGTTTAGATTTTACTGAGAGTACTTTAGACAGGGAAGAACAACTGACAGTGACTACGTAAAGATAAAATTCTTTGAAGTCTGATACTTATTATTATGTGATTTTTACATTTACTTTTCATGCAAACGATAGTTGCAGTACTAGTAGAAGGAATATTACTTAACTAATATTGCCTATGAGAATTGTTAGGTTTCTAAAGGGTTAAAAACTATTCTTCTCACACTCTACCTTTCTCTTCCCCTCTACAAATAAAGCATTGTATGACACATACAGCATTGGAAACGATATTAAATTCTAAACCGGAAAGATAAACTTTATATACTGTTTTTTTCTGTGGAACAGCTATTTCTCTAGTTATACTGCAACATGTTATTTGCGTTAAAAATATTGAACGTTGCAAAAATTGGCAATGGAACCAATTAGTTTCTTTATAGGGCCAAAAACGAGCTTTCATTTCTAAAGGGAGCAGGCCTGGCAGGAACAGAAAGAAAATGAACATAAATTGAAACTTGTCCTGAGCCAATAGTCGCAGAAGAGTATACTGTGTTAAAAATAAAACATCTCCGTCGACATTGTATTGTGCCTCGAGGCACTTACAAGGTCAGTGCGAGAGACGGAGTGGGTAAAGTGGTTCAAGATTTATGAATAGGCCAGTAGGTTCTGTGTGAACAAGGCGTGACCCATCACCCACCGTTAAACACTGTGGCCCACCTACCCACTCTGACACACCGAACCATTTTGCTCAGTGCATTGCCGAAAGCATCTTCTCAACACTGGTCAAATTGTGTGTTTCAAGGCCCTCATTTCTCCATTTTCATGGCCGCGTTGGCTTAGTGGTAAAGCTTTCACCGTTCATGTTTGGTGTCCCTCTTTCGACCCCAGCCCCGCTAAATTTACCCTGTGGTAGACAAACACCGTGTGCTGGGGATTCCTAGGGATTTTCCTGTTTCCACCCAAATTCTTCATTCCACCATTTCATTCATTTTTCATCACTATCTCCTTTAGCCTAGTCGGTATATCCGTGAGACGTAAAAGTTAAAGATTTTATTTCATTTCTTCTTTTTTCACTTGTTTCTAATGAAAAAAGAACTCCAGGTACTTTTGGATTTTGATATTTGCAATTGTAATGAAAACAATAGGACTTACTACTTGGCTTTTGAGATGAAGCCAGTGAGCTTTTAGAGTAGCTAACTACTAGAAAAGTATTTTTGTATAATCTGTAATATTAGAATATTATATTAGAAAATGAACGCAACTATGTGTACGTGATCAATTGCAAGTATGAATGAAGAATGTATTTCTGAAGTATTTGAATGATATATAAAATACGCATGTATTGATATAAGCGAAAGTTTTGGTCTAGTTTATGTTATGGCATCTATATAAGTATGTGAATGTTGACAAAGCTTGAACGCGTCATAGGTACTATGATGTCTTGTAAAAGATAACAAAGGCGGAACAGAAAGAGAGTTCGTAAGATGCGATAGTGCTTCCAAGCCCAAAATTGGACACTATCATCTTATGTAGCTGTCTCAGACGAAATATCTTAATCATAGAAAAAAGTGAAAAACGAGACTTTCTACATTTTAGGCTTAGTAAATTTTTTGAAGAAGCATTCAGGCTGCTTAACACAAGTTTGTTTGCTGAGTATGACAATCGAAATATGCTACTTCGAACAATGGAGGAATTTGAATTCCCTGGAACTTGACGCCATATGGCATCATTCATACGTATTGTTGTGTGCCTTCGACGACATTTTACATCAGGAGTTATCTCATTGTAGAGTGAGAGGCAGGTATAGAGCTTTTATGCTCTGGTGTCCCAAAGTGTTGGCCTGGTCATTTTCTATAGTGTGCTTGGTTTTCGTTAGATGTGGCTAGTTACTTCGAAAATGCTAAATGTTGCAATACTGTAGGTGGCACATTGCGTTAGGGTACTGCAAACAAGATCGCAGCGAAAGAGTTTAAGTCAAATTTTCAATAATAGTATATGGTACGTTTAGTCATTTTAGTCTACGGTCAATTTCAATGTCGATATTTCGCATAAGCGTAACGTTGTCCAGATGGTTGAGTAGTGGTGCAAATAATTTGTTTGATGGTCGATAGAAAAAGGTCAAAATTCTCATTACAAAGTAAAGGAAAAATGATTTTTATGTTACAATTTACAAAAGGTTACAGGAAATTCGAGGGAACAATTGCCTCACCTCGCGCTCACATTTATGGGCTCAACAGACAAAGTGTTGCTAGGTTTTTTACATATTAGGAAATGCGTGTATCGAACATATATTTATTGTTGGTAATATCTCCTACAGAGGTGAAACTGGCATTAAATTGTTTAAGTGCTTAACAAGAAGGGGAAGAAACAAGTATGTGATATTTACTACTGCTAAGAGGGGTAGAAATGACTGGTAGTTTGAGAGGTACAAATTTAACTGTTGTGGTTGGTAATGCTCCAATACGAGTGCGGAAATATTCCACCGGCATTTATTTTCAAAAGAAAAGGGAAGCAGGTAATATTATTAGACAAAATCCCTTCAGATTCGAGTAAGTTAATTAGTACAGATGGATCACTTGAGAGTTGTTCTTTGCACACATCAAGACTTTCCTACTCATGTTCAATCATCATTACAGGATCGTTGTGCCGCTCACTATAAACGGACGCGATTGTCACACTACACATCCAGTTACATTATATTTAGCTTCTCAAAACATAATCGTCCTCCTCAGCTTGCCCCGCATTGAGCAAGCCTTTAGGCGGATCTTTTGCGTAGTGCTTCTGATAAGACTTGAGATTGGTTTCCGCAAAGGCAGTTTCCAAATCTTCAATAACTTCACGGAGGGAACTTTATTGCAACATTATCTACAAATAGCACTGTTCTGATAGTGTCGACATCATAAGAAGTTGCTAACATTGAACTATCATCCACATCCAATTGCTTTAGCTGCATGCCTGAATCATCACATGTCAGCGTTGAGAAGGTAAGTTCTCCAAACTATTTCCAAGTTACAGAAACAGGAACAAGGATAGTTTGTTGAAAGAAAATGAAAGTACCAGTGTTTTGTGCATCGCGTACAGAACTTGTCTTCATGCCATAACATGATTATGATCTACAGGTGCAGGTACACTAACGTCTCCTCCATAACACAGTGCATAAAATGAAGAAGAAATATTACTTTCCATGAAGCATTGTCTCCAATTTATGCTTCATATACTCCACGTAAGCAATAAATTTGACACATCTAATGAATGGTACTGTTTACTGAAAAGTTAACCATACATTACTCCGAAAGAATAATGGATTCTGCAGTTGCATTGTGAAGGTTGATCAAGCTTATGGTATTTTAGTGCAATTACGAATGTTGTCTTTTGTGTAGAGTTAACAAAGACTGAAAAATGGCAACCTTTATTTTAAGACTCTATCTGCCCAAACTTAGAACGTTCTTCATAGCATGTGAAATTTACTGACTTATTGAAACTGTGGTTTTGCACATTTGTTATTTTTATTATTCCAAAAATATTCTGCCTATTGGCAGGTCCTCAGACTAATAAGGTTTTTTGTTCTTCTTCTAAATTTTTACTTTGGGCTTGGAAACGTTACTACGTTTTCTTTGATTATCTGCTCCCCCTTCTACACATAGGAGATTGGTCGTGGTTTGGTTTGTTAAAAATAATCTAAAACAATTGATATTAGTTGAGAAAAAAATATTAATCGAGAAATAAAAACACAGTGCTTTACACTATATATTTAGTGCTTTTTATTATAATAATTGAGGAAGCTTGTCTTTATTATAATGGAGTATTCAGACTATAAGTCAAGGATGCCATAAAGTTGTGAGAGAAATTTAGAAAAAAAAAACTGTACTGTATGCTTAATTACACTGGAATTTTTAATTTGTATGGGATGCTTAATTGCAAGAAAATTTTTTTGGCGTTGTTCTACTTTTCCTTGATTTGAGACATTCAAATTTCATGCTATGTTTTTACAGAAAAGTATGTGTAAGCCAACAAAGAAATAATTATATATGATAATTAAGTTTAAGTTAATCGTAATTTGGAACATGACAGGCACCCTACCATTGTATATCGTAAAGCTCTAGTCCACCGGTACTGTAACAGAGCGATTCTTGAACGATGGACCTCAGAAATTATATCTCCGATGAGTGATAATTTCACAGTCTTGTTTTATTACAAGTGAAAAGGAGGGCGTGGATCGTGGGTCAAGTGGTCGTGGGACAAGTTTTAATTGACATTGACGTAATTTATTTTTATGCCTAAAATTATCTGAAAGAAAGTTGAATCGAATGTCACATTAGATTGTATCTCTCAATGAACACCTGCAGAGAGCTTAAAAGAAAGATTCGATTTTATTTCATTGCTACTGTAGTCGTAAGTGAATTCTTTACTCCTTTCTGCGAACATCTACTTTCTTTCACAACTCTAAGAAAAATTGAATTGTTTGTTATGCTTATTATTATCAATTAAATGAGAACTGTTAAGAATGGGGTTACCACATATCTTTTACTTTTATAAATGCTCTTTTGCTTTCTCGTCTAACTATTATCTCAATGTCTTATTTGTTCGTTTATTTCTTATTTTCGAAAGATTCTGAAGAAGTATTCCTACTTTCTCGTTCCACCAATCCTACCATTATTGTTCTTGCTGTCATCATGTCCATGCCGTAAGTGTGGGTGGACTACCGATAGGCAAGTAGCGACTTCCTGCCAAAAATTGGCGGTCCTACTTCCGTTTTGAAAATTATACCACCATTGGCAGAGACGCGATAAACGCCAATGGACCACAAAAGTTACACCTCCAAAATATGATAAATCGCCTATATGAGTGATTTCTTTATATTATTGTGAATCTTAAGAACACTAAATTAATATATCCCATGGTAGACGCGATCCACCAACGTTATAGTAAGCTTATAGTTATATTATTTTTTTCCGACTTCGGCACGTAAGCGATGAAGAAAACCTCACTTCTAAAAGAATAAATCATTAAAGTCTTTTTAATTTGGAAAATGAGAATACCCCTTTAAAGTTGTATATTCGATGGTAACTGTTTGGGATTAGATACAATGCATTTGCCACATAATTTTATTGCAAAATGACTCGAATCTATTTAATTTATTTCATATTTTTCCGTTAATCATTTTCCAATGATCAGCAACATTGCCATCTAAATTAATACAATTATATGCACTCATCTCACGTGCTTTCAATTCCCAATGTAGAGGCAGGGGTTACTCTTGATCCCGAAGCTCACTTTAGGAACAATTCGTCAGGTAAAATAACATAGAACAATAAGCACATGAACATGACTGGCTCCTCGTCCTTCCCGATTATTGTTGGTCCTTTACTATTCACACGAATGAAATAGTGGGGAACAAAAACATCAGATTCACCATTATTGTAATACAGTGGTACTTGACTGATCGACCATAGAAATGCAAACTCAGATTAGTGATAATTTCACAGAATTGTTTTGTTACAAGTGTAAAGTCTTCAGTCAGTGGAGAGGATGGCATGGATTATATGTCAGAGCTGATGGCGATGGATTTTGGTATGCCAGTGTACGTCACAGTGGGTAAGAGTGGTTTATTGTGGGCGGTGAGTGAGAAGTGGGTCGTGAGTCAGAGTGTATTATGATGGTAAAAGGTCAGAATGGGCCATGGTGGGTGGTGGGTCAAATTGGGCCACGATTGGAGGTTGATGATTGTAGGTCGTTGGCACGCTGGATGGTTGGTCAGTAGGTCTTGTGTCAAGTTTTCATTGATCCACGCATTGAGTGCAGACACCTAAAAGGTAACTTTTTACAAGGTTTGAAGACATGATTAACATTATTTATCCGAGTTAATCGACTATTTCTTAGGTGTGTCTGAAGTGTTTAGTTATGCTCGTAATTGACTTAATTAATCTTACTTGACTTAATTGCTGTTAACTAAATTTTGGGTCTATCGTTCGCGAGGTAGTAGCGCACATTTAAAGTGTGAATATTAAAAACTGACAAAGCAAAATAGCCAAAAATAGTGGAGAAAAGGCGTCTTAAAGATTCGGACTCGGTGATATATGATACGACGCTTAAAATTATCAAGTGACTCCGTGGCAGAGTTAACAGCATGCATGACCCCATTGCAAAGGTTCCTTTTTTGGTTTCCTACTCGAGTCAACTATTTTTTTTTTGTGGTTTTTGCTTTAACCTAAAAAGTAGCCATAAAATATTAATTAACCATATGCTTATAACACGTTAAAGAATAGAAATGTTCAAATCAGTTCTAAAATCTTTCAATGTTGCATATTAAATTTCTCAGTGTCGTAATTTGTGGAGGCAGGGGGCACTGGCGCCTGGGAAGATCCCCACCGCTCGAAAAAAAAATTTCATACTCCATATACTATACGAAAATGAAATTATAAATGAACCATCAAAAAAGCTCCCTACATAACAAACAAAATAGCACACAAAAGGTAAATAAAACAAAAAGGAGTCGTGGACCAATTTCTGTAAAGAATGTGTACTATTAGGGTCCCTAGAGACAATATTTATTGAAATAGCTTTGAGGTTTGTATGGTATCCCCTTAACATGTCGTGTATGAAACGGGCTCATGTGCGAAACTTATAACGCCGCAGATCTTAACGTTTAGGAAGGCCCACATGCTAGGGGGAACACAAAGACAAAGAGAAAGAAGGAAAGGAGGGCCCATTTTCAAATTTTGTAGGGTTCCAATCACCTTTTTGTGCATGGGCTTATACATAAATGCTTGCTCCCAAACACAATCTAAGTTACGGTGCTGAATGTAACCTATTCCGCGTTGTATATTGATATCAAGAGTTATATTATATTTAGAAAGTGGTTGTCTAAAAATGTACTTGAATCTTCGTGTTTATGTCTGTGGACAGAGTGGATGAGGGAGAATTACCAGCTGGATGAGGGTGAATTAATTTTCTTATTTCTGTATGTATGCTATAACTAGTGGCGCCATTTCAGATGACAGCATGGAAGAGTATGATAGTTATAGCCAGGGAAGTAATTTATTCGTGCAACAGTAGCAATTCTACGGGAAATTTGAGGAATGTGTATACTTTAATCGAATTTCTATTAATATACTAGTACAAAACGTGAGTCTTATATCGTTCGAGCCGTTGGTCCTTCCCTCTCAAGATAAGTATGAAATTACGCCGTTGGTTATTGCATACATCCAGTAGAATAAAAGGGGATTTCTCACTCAACTCGCTTGTAATACAAACACTGTCAGCCGATATACATATGAAATATGTAAAACATTTTACACAACGACTCTGATAACAATAATATAATTCCTTATATCAATACATTTACAGAACAAGCTACATCCTGTTGCTAATTAACATGGAACAATACAAGGGTTTGAAACTGATTTGCTTATTTTTTTGCTTTATGCATTACAAACATATGGTGAATTAATATTTTGCTTGTAGTTACAAATGGCTACTAAATTGGTTAAAGGAAAACAATGGCTTGATTGGGAATCAAACATGGGACCCTTTGCGTGTAAATTGTAGATGCTCCTCACTCTGACAAGCTTCGTTAATTGATAAGCAAATGCGTCGTATCATTTATTCGGTCAGTCGAAAACCTTAATCCTTAGTATACCAAGTCCAAATTACCAACGTAAATTACCAAGGTGGATTCCTTTAAGGACCCATGCTTTATTTCATATTTCTCAATATTTTAGTGTGTAATATGACTCAAGTTAAGATCTTCGGGTGTCTAAAACATATTTAAGTTAAATAATCATAGATATCATGCTTTATTTCATATTTCTTAATATTTTAGTGTGTAAGATGTCTCAAGTTAAGATCTTCGGGTGTCTAAAAACATATTTAAGCTAAATAATCATAGATGGCATGAAATGACGTGTTTATTTTAAGAGTACTTATTTATTCATTATTATTTTTATTTTTGTATTTATAAATGTGATTACATATTTTTAGCAAGCGTTTCCTAACTTTCTTTAGAAACTGAATCAATTACAAACTAACTGGAAAGTAAACGGACTGTTCTATTTTTCTTTGGTATATAGCTCACCACTGCTATATTGTCTGAAAACATTAATTTTGATGAACACAGAATTTTTCCTTTTGCAGTTTCCATCATTGAGTGAATGTCAGGTGCTTTTGTTCTCGAAGTTCCTGTCACCGTAATATTGTCCTTCAGTACAAATTCAGCTGTTTGCACAAATGTAAAGAAATTGTCTGTAGTTACCCCCTGCCAGACCCAAATAGAGGCTCCATCATTGCACATACTACACGATGTTCCAAATTTTTCTCTCGTGCACCTCTTGGTAGCTTCCCAGTAAAGACTTGCATGTTGAACAAATATGACGTCTTCATGTCTGCAGCTGCTCAGAACTTGATCCCATATTTTCCTGGTTTTGATTTCGTGTACTGTTTCATTGAACATTTGCCCCGAAATGGGACGAACTGTTCATCCACGGCAATTTTCTCGAAAAGGTTCAAATAATCAATTCCAAATTTCATTTATGGCTGCAAGTTTATATTCTTTCTTCTCTTCAGCACATGTTGCTTTATCATGAAACATGATAAACTGTAGGATATGTGCAAATCTTCTGTGTTATGGCAGCAATAAAAATGCACGACGAATAATTTCGTCTGTCGTCCGCATTTCAGAAAATCGTTCCTTCCGGCAGCGAAGAGTTCCAGCGATCAGTAGCACACCAGAAAATGCTCCCACTTCGACAAAATCTACATTGGTCCACACTTTCATTCTGTTTGGAGGATTTTTTGCATTGAAACCCTGAACAACACGTGATGCTTCAGCATTAATGTGAGTGCAAATTGTATCTACAATTTGGTCATCAAGGAACATATTGAAATCTTCAGGCACTGTGCTTGCAAACGTAGCTGTTTTTTTTTTAGGCTGGGAGACTCTTTCACTGGCGGCGCTGCACTAGTCCAGTTTCGTCCTGTCTTTGCAATGAATTCCTCTTCATCAGTATCACAATCTGGTGATTCATTAGCAATGCCACTTTCCTCAGGATTGACTTCAATTGTCTTCCAATTCTGACACACCTTCTTGTGTAATGAAGTCCTCATCAGATTCACTCAGGACATCTTCAGGGCCACTGAGATTACATTCATTAAGAGTATAAGCAATATCATCATATGTGGTCCGCCCAAGAGTCATTTTCAAAAAAAAAAAAAAACTTTAAAACTCACAATATGTAAAAATCAGGAAAAAAATAATTTCAATATGGAACATAGTTTACCAAGCGGGGTCCTCCCGGGACCCCAGTTAAATTTTTATTTTTTATCTTTTTCCAGAATGGAAGGAATGTATGTTTAATTATATAGTATACGTCTCTAAGGTATAAAGGACATATGAAACTAAAGAATAAATTTGTTCTTATATTTGCGGCAAAATCACTAAAAACATTCATTGGGGTTCCTAGAGGACCCCGCTTAGTATGCTAAGGGTTAACGCTCATTTGTGCGCTATTTTTGGTTTTTATAATTCCCAGTTTCTAATATTAACCATTTAAATCTGCACTAGTCCGTCGCGAAAGATGGCATTGAAGTTCAATTACTAAAGTCTACTCTTGCTAGTTTTCATCGGTTCACTTGTATCGAAATACCCATCTTAACCCATTTATGGAAGGAGATTTAAATAAGCGTTGGAAATATTTCTCAAATAAACTTCCCCAGTTTCAGATTTTTGCTATTAAATAAGTAAATATAAAAATAAATGTGTAAACATTTACGATTTCTTTCAAGCAGTTAGACGAGGGTTAAGATAGAACTATGAAGCGCGTCCGTGAAATGCAGACTGTACTATTCATCATAATTGTATTTACTTCATCAGTCTTATATGTTTTATGTATATTGAATTCTACGTTACTGCCATAAAATAAATTGAAAATTGTTCAAGTATTCGAAAATTATTTATTTTTGTAAAATTACTTGTATACTTCCTGTCCATGTGGCTAATTGATATTTCCTGATAGAAGAACCGAAAATACTGATTCGATTTAAACTAGAAGCAAATTTGTTACTGAGTCCACGTTAAATTGTAGGTACAAGTCTTATATCGACCAGGTGTTGCAAGGAATCGTTAAACTTCCAATAATATTAATTCATAAGTTTTTTAGATGGTAATGTATTTCACTGAGGTAGTAAAACATTTGGTACTCTTATTAGTCCATATATAGTGCCACGTTATTGAATCTCTTTCAGAGAATACAGTGCACGCAAATTCTAATGTGACGTAGAAGTAACATGCCTTTGGGATGTCTTTTCTAATACGATATTCAATAAGAATATTGGGGTGTTCAATGCACAATGTAAACAAGTAATATTACCTAATTTGTGAGAAAAATAGGTATACGATTTACGAAGAACTCTCCATAAAACGAAAAGCATTTACACTGTGTTTTCCTTCACCTTACAATATATATTTACTATTTCTTGAAATGAAAAGTTTGATTTTAGTTGGTGTAAAGGCGAAATATCGGTATGTCAGAAACACGTTTGAAACTACTGAATTTCGTTTTACAGTTTAAAACTACTGTAAACTTCCAAATTATGGGAATTCGACATTCAAACTTAAAATAGTATATTTATATACACTGTTTGCAATAAGTTAATAAGAACAGAGATAGAATCTGTTCATCGGACGATAAGTCCATATAGAAAGCCTATATTGGCTAATACTTACTATATTTCTTCTGTGGTGCTAAAGATTGAAATTTGAAATAGTTAATTTGATCTTGTCCACCTTGAAGGGATGGTTAGAAGAGTAGATAGAATGTACTCTTGGGAAGCTCAATCGGTTGGATAAACCTAAATCTCGATATCTTTTACCGTTTCTTGATCTACGGAAATTGGTATTGAAACCGGAAGTTGTATAAAATTTATAATATTCTAATGTTTTGGTAGAGTGATCGCTTGTCATGATACATTCCTCTGAAAAGCTGACTCGATTGCAGAAATCGCGGGTTGTTATCTAATAATCATACTTTTGTATGGAAATAAACGTTGAAACTGAAAATGATTAATTTGAAGCAATTCGATTTTAACAGAGAGTAAACAGAGGAGATGAAAGATATCCTTGGGGCGCTGAATCGATTTAAAAAATCCGTTACCGTTTTTGATCTGATACCTATCGACAGACGGACGGACGAACGGAAAAAGCTGTTCATTAAGACTTTACATACTTATGTATAGCACAGTTCGAAAGTGTGGTACTAAAAGTGAACCTGACTGCTTCCTGCATTGAATGACAATTTTCAGTATAAAACACTGGCTTCTGCCAGCAATTAAAATTGAATAATGGAAATTCGTATGTAGTGAATGACATGTGCAATCTTTGTATCTTATAAAGACTTTCACCTATACATGATTTCTGTGATAGACTTCGTGTAGAACCGAAACAATGCTTTACTCGTATTAATACAACTATGAAGCACAATACAGAACACAGACACATCTACAACCTAATGCTTCAGTGGTATCACGCAGGCCACTGCCTAAATGTAAAATGAAATCTTTAACGTCCCACGGTTGTGCGGTTATGCTAAAGGAGACGGTGATAATGAGAAATGAGTGAAATGGTAGATTGAAGAAAGAGGGAGGACACGAGAGTTCCCCGAGAAAACCCACAGGCACGGTGTTTATCCCCACAAAGTCATCGCGGCGCGAGCTGGGATCGAACCAGGGACACCAAGCACCGAACGTCAATGCTCTACCACTAGCCCCCGATCCCCTACAGTTGCCTAAACGAGAATCAGCTTACCATAGCAGTATTGGCAGCTGAAAAATTAACACCAACATTGAATCTTTTAACAATTACAGAAGTATCGGCTTATATGTGACAAGCCATCTGTATACGTAACAGCAAAGAAAGTAAAAGAGAAATAAATATAAGTTTTAAGTCCCATAGTTATGTCCACTACATTTAAGGTTACGATGATGATGAGAATTGAGTGAAATGGAGAAATAAAGAACGTAGGATCAAACAGGAGAACCCAGACCAAAACCCCGGCATACGCTGTGTGTCCATCACAAAGTTCACTTGACGTGTGCTGTGATAAAACCAATGACACCATGCAACGGAGGTGAACGCTCTGACCCTTCTTTAGACGTCCTGAGTTATCCTCTATTTCAACCATATTTCGGGACTACTATACTCGATACGGACATGAACACAGAAACTTCTAGTACAGTTTAAACTCCACAGTTGTTACTACAGAGGGTCTCGAAAACCTCACGATCGTCAGTGTAACGCCTCAAGCCGCTCGACTATACCCACCGACTTCCAGTGAGTGACTGCGGTCTCTACCTTTGTTCGGTTTCTAATAATATTCATTAACTTCAATCTTGCAATCAGCTATCGAGACACGGTGGTTAAATTATAGACAATAAGTATTTTCTTTATTTATGTAGCAAAAATATTTATGATACAGCCAAAACACCATTGTTTTCGTAACCAAATTCTAATCAGAGATTTCAACTGTGTTATATTCATATCTTGGAGGCAGTAATAACCATTTATCTTCTTTGCATTGTACTCATGCCGCGTTTTTCCAATATTGACGTTCGTCCATGTAACAAGTTTCTCAAGTATTTCTGGAAAAAATACGCCTCAGACGTCATTTGGTTGGGGATTATTTTAAAAAGTGTTGGCATACAGTTTCAAACCAGGTAAATGGGTAACAGTTTCCTTTTCTAGTTCGAAGGTTTGCAGGTGGATGTTCTGTTCTCCAGCCGAACAGTCCATGCTTTCCATTCCATTCCCTTCATTATTACTCTTTTCCAGCATATGAATACTCTGTGGATCAGTATTTTTCTCTCCTGCCTTTCGTTTTCCCTCGTTTCTTTTTCTCTTTCACTGTCATGGTATGTATCTCCCATATAATATCGAAGAATATCACTGTCATCTTCATCAAATCTTACATCAATCTCACCATGTACATTATCCACCATGTTTTCTCTTCAAAATTTTGGTCTGTTAACTTTCGCAATATTCCAAGAATATAATAGAAAATACTTATATTTCTTTATGTCTTGAACATCAATATTATCATTGTTTTCCATTTCAGCTGGAAAATTTTTACTATTCATACTGTTAATTTCATCATTAACTCTTCTCCCAAGCCCACACTGTGAGTGCATGACAAATGAATTATCCAGTGTTACTTAACTTTCCTGGAAACAAGGAAATATTCTTTCTCACAATGAATGAAAATGGCGGTAAAACTCTGACGTAGCTACTACGTAGAGTCTGTCATACTCCGAAAAATATATTCGAACAAAGTAACAACCAAATGTTTACCTTAGAGTGACACACATACACTTATCATAACCTGGAAGATAAAGGAAGCTACAAGCGGGAGGCTCTGGAATGGGACGTTATGGCCAAAAGGTATTTTCATCGGAGTGTGACAGATCCCGCGTGGTACTTACATTTTAAAATTCATTTTTTCTTTCTCTATATGGTCTGAGTATAATAAATAACGTGACAAATAAAACAAATCAGCGTGTTTAGGAAAACAATAATGACTGTCATTGAAATTAGAAGAACTATAAAAATAAAAATAATATTTTGATATTCTTCATTAAAATTGTATTAATGATAAATATAATAATCACTGAAGTATACACAAAGGCGATTATAAAATGACCAAATACCGGAATTGACTCGCTTCATACGGGATGATTCTTTTAAGTCTAGTTTTAATAAGACTATGCGCGCATTTAATGCATCTCTTTAGAATAATTTGAATTTGTATCTCCTCATTTCTACTCGATTTTAATTAATGATTTGCTTATCTTTCATATGAAACTCCGTTTATGAAGAACAGTGGTAGGAGCTTCAAGGTCTGGGTCAATCCATGCTAAGTGATCGAAAAAAAGAAAAATTGCCACCTAGCCATCTCCAAAAAATATACCTCTTTCATGAATGTTCATCTTATACTATGATACTCCAAAACGACTGTCACTGGGTGTTTAAAAAATCACTTCGCGACGGAGCCTTTTTGTTTAATTTGAGATATCTACGGATTATTCAATATCTCGTCATGAGCGGGTCGTACCAATATAAAAAACGCCGGACGTCTCCAACTTGTACAGAGCTAAAACTTTTATCTCATAACGTTTTGCCTAGAACCACTTGAAAATGGCGAAATCAAGGCCTACAGTAGCGAAAGTTTTGGACATTGAAGACAAATGTTGTAACACGGAAAAGTTGACGCAGAGGTCTTAATTTGTAGCTTCTCCGAAAAGGCTGGAAAAAGTCGTAGAGTGGGGAATTCTGCCACGGGGTCATGTCTCACTGGCCTATATATCCAATGGGCTTGTATAAATAAAGATACGAAGCGTGTGGATTTATCACACCTTTAGCATACCATACACGCCACAGCAAGGCGTTTTTTCGTGTTTGAGCATAAAGGTTCAAAATATTAATGAACGACATCATAATCTACAAGGGCTTTTGTTGACAAATTCAACTAGGTATTCGATGTTGTGAAGTAAGATAAAGCATGGTGAATGGTTGATTCCGTCAAGGCTTTCAAGCTTGTTCTTTTCATCTAGTTGTGACCCACTACCTTATCGCACCCTTACCATCACTTGTGAAGAAAAACCGCTATCAGCGAAGGCGTGAGTTGTTGTATGTTATGATATACTAAGGGTGTAACAATTTACAAAGTTTTATATTTGTATCCAGGCCCATTGCGGACTGCGTAACTCATGTGGAGATATTGAATGATCCATAAATGCCTCAAATAGAAAGGACATAAGATGGCTGCAAATGCTCCATCCTTATTTTCTTTCTTTTAAAAAAATCCAATGATCATTGTTTTGAAGAACACTGGTATAAGATAAACATTTATAATAATAATTTTTTTTTTTTGAACTGGTCGAGCGTCATATGCTCGATCGCTTAGAAAGGATTGATTCTTTTTTCAACATATATGGTTTTGGTGATCAGAGGGTGATGAACTATCCATTTTCCCGTCTTCTATTGGGAAAATGGTCGCATCAGCTATAATAGTGAATTCATTGTCTTAAAACATATATAAAAAGTTGAAATTTTTTGGAAGATTTGAAAAAAAAAGGACGCTTAACTTGTCCGTTGGTAGATTTTTGCACTACTTTGAAGGCTGTATTGGAGTGCAATGTATTTAAAATTATATTAACTTGCGCTATATAATTATGAGTAAAGTAAACATTATTTAGAACTAATCGAATCAAATAAGTTATTTTAATAATTACAATCAAAATTCATTGCGGTGATTTTATACAACAAAGATAAGCAAAATATGTATTTAGTATTACCAATTTACTTAATAATGTAACGTTTTCGTATTTTGCCAGAGTTTTCAATTTGGTTGAGAAATCTACTTGCAGAAACTGCATTGAAGCTGCTTGTTTTCTAATTAGCCATATTTGAGTTCAATTCTTATTTAAGTATTTTCTTCCAACTGTTTTAAAATCAATCGGTTGTAAATGTGTTCACATTTCTTGTCAATATCATTGCCACTGTTCTACTCTTAGGTACATTTGCTGTGCCCTGTCATACTCATTCGTGTTATTGTTATTCTAACTGTCTGTTACATAAATATGCAAAAGTATATTTGTTGTAATGTAGCATACATAGGCTTTAATATTGAATAATAAAAAGTCGGTATTGTAATTATTTATTTGTGATAAAGATTTCAGTTATCAAATATCTACCAAAGTGTCAATATGAAGAGACAATTAGATATTGGTTTGTTTTCTTAATAATCTTGTATTTATAAATAGACATTAAATTAGTCTGTCCCTGACAATGTTTTCGGGGTAAAAATGTAAAGTTTTTATTTATTAATTTAATAGTAAATGGATATTACCGTTACACGAAAAACTTATCAAGAAAGAATAGATGAAATAGAATCAACCTATGATTAAGAAGTCATTTCACCAGCATTAAATTATCATAATACGCAAGAGGTAATTGATGAAGGAGTTAGCATCGCCCTTTATATTTTAGCATTATACATTCATTTGTGGTTACGTGAAAGGAGTCTCAAACAGTGAGGATTCAGCCTTCGAAAAAGCAAATAGAGTACGATTCTTTAATGTAACTGGGCAAAATAACGGTATACAATAAAGACTACATTGTCTCTCTGCTGGCAACTGTTATCTCATACCATGATTTCTTAACATTTAGACAAGCTGACACGACTAGGTATGGCAGTCTCGGTCTAGTATGAATTCCGTTCTCGTCTCGAGTCGAATATGGCAGTCTTAATGTCCTTATCGGTTTGTTTGACAAACACTTGTCTCGATCTCTGTCTTCCTTTTAGAGAAGTAGTCTTCCTAAAGTATCTCTCTTGTTTCGATAATTTTGAAATAAATTACTTGAAATCGGAAATGTCTAACGATTATCATGTTACAGTTTGTGATTATTTCTCTATTATTTTCTCATTCACTTTTACATGACAATTATTTTTTATCGTCTATAACTAATTAACTAACGTTCTTGTTTCCTGTATGATGTCAGCAGGCTCAAAAATTTACAAGTAAGTCAATCATTTGATAAAACCCGAATAGAGATCGACATAGCAATTTAAGTAGTTTATCTTCTATTATATACCTTTATTTGGTATGCAATTAAAAAATAACCGTTCTACTCCAATTCTGTACATAGATGTAGCACATAGGTACGTGGTTTGCGGATAGAATATTTACGTAGACGTCCAGGATTCGATAGTGTTATTTTCATCTACTTAATCTGTATGTTTAGGTCCCATGTAGGCTCAATGCTAAAGGTGACATTATGTACTGTCTAATAAATCAACCAATTTTCTACTTAATTCTCTTCTTTTAATTAATGATATTTAATCCTATATATTGTATTCTACAGTAGATAGTAGCAAAGTGAAATTGACATAAATTTGAGTTATTAGATTGAACATTTCTTGACAATTACATTACTTATTGATCGTTGTCTTTACCAGAGAAATTTACGCTTGCTATTTTCTTATTACTTTAGCTCAAATATAAAAGTAGGAGGGGAGAAAATAGAACAAGTGAATAGTTTTCGATACCTGGGTAGTATTCTTAGTAATGACTTGAAGTGCGAACGTGAAATAAAAGCAAGGATAGGAATAGCGAAAGAAGTCTTTAGGAGGAAGAAAAGTCTGTTTTGTGGGACCTTGAATAAAGAGTTGAGAAAAACACTCATAAAATGCTTCGTGTTTTTCTGTTGTACTGTATGAGACGGAAACGTGAACATTACGTAAAGGTGACGAAAATCGACTGGAAGCCTTCGAAATGTGGGTGTGGAGAAGAATGGAAAGAATTAGTTGGGTCGAGCGGAAAACGAATGAGAGAGTGTTAGAAATTGTGGGTGAGAAAAAAGACACTTTTAGATAGTATTAGGAAGAGGAAGAGAAACTGGTTGGGACATTGCCTAAGAAGAGATTGTATCATGAGGGACGTCCTAGAAGGTATGGTGGCGGGAAAGAGAGGAAGGGGGCGAAGGAGACTACATTTAATGGATGATATTAAAACAGAAAGATCATACGCGAAGACGAAGAGGCTAGCGGAGGACCGTGGAGCATGGAAGCTTCTCAGCTGCGGCAAGTGAACTGCCAATAAAGGCAGAGTACCTATGATGATGATTAGGTATATTAAAGTTTTGTTTCAAGTAGATAGAATAGTATATTATTATTCTTCATTTCTCAGCTTCCTGAACATGACAGTATACAATTTTTCTACAACATGACGATGATTTTAATCTACATAGAAGACCATTAACATAACACATATTTGCCATGTATGACCTCGGGATAGATCATGCAAAGTGTTAAATTATAATAGCAATACATGGTGTTATTTCGGTCTTACTTTTAAATATATTTCGTTTAATTTACTATTGTAATAATAGTGTAAACTATTTTGTAGGTTAATATACTGAAATTCGGTTTTCTATCAAAAGCAATACAGTAATTACAAATTCTTTTGTAGTTTTGTGTTAGCAGTGGATCTAAACTGAACTCTTGTAGAGTTAGATAAAATCACGACGATGTATTCAGTACGTACAGTAGAAATGATTAGAAATTATCTTAAAGTCTGAAATACTGCGTACTGTAAAGTTGTTAAATATTTTCCCCATATTTTGCGTTTTGTTCGTTAAAACTTAATATAATTGCATTGCTGCTTAGAAAAGATGCAATGCAATTCGATGTGCAATAAATCATCTTTATATTATTTAAATTTTACTTTTTTGTTGTAGGAAAACACCACATTTCAAAATTTTGCTAAGTATGTGTTAATATGTATCTGCTTGGTCCAAAATTCAAGTTAAACAAAGATAATAGATTATGTAGATTGCAATATGAAACTATTACCTAAAATCCGTTAAAAATCTCCTAAACTTAAACATCTACTTACTCTAGCTGCGATAGCTTAGTGTTTCCACCTCGTTAAAAAAGTTTTGATCTTAAATTGAACGAGATTTATTTTCCATGTTCCCTGCCAAAAATAGGAATTTCGACAGCCTCTGTGAGGAGATACTTGAGGAAACCTAGAATTCTAGAGTTACCAGAAGACTAATGCTGAGTACTGACTACATTAGATGTTATCACTATAAAGATTATGTAAATGTAAAGCCACACTATCTCTCATTCTTCGGACATATTGTCTTAATATGTATTTTAACTTATTTTAGGTAGAGACTGGGTAAACCTGATTGGGTTTCCTCCCTCGTGGTTTTGTTATAAAAAGGTTTGATTTTTACATGTTCATTCTTGCGATTATTACGTTCTACAGCATCTGAGAGAAATGTTAAATACGGTAGGATCTTTTGACCAAATGCAGTCTTAACAGGATACTCAGCGATAATAAGAATCTCAAGATGATGAAAGTGTGGACTCTCAAGTTCATAATCAATAGAAAGAGAGGTTATAAATTGCCCTGAAGGCGAATGTCAATTTGGAGAAATGTAAACAGTTTGCCTAACAACTCAAGAAAAGAGAGTCAAATAAGACTGTTATCTCAAAGGTTTAAACAACCAAGAGAGAACGCTTAGTTCCAATTCAGGATGATGTCTTAGAATAAATTCCTCTTCTTTTGTGTGGAAATTTCTAATGTAAACGACTTCATTGTATGTTGACGTTGCTGTCAGCAATCTTAAATCCACCTAAATGAATGTTATGAATTGGTGTGACTACCAAATGTTGCTATTGATGATTACAGTACGTTGATGTTGGGGATATTACAAAGAAAAGTATTGTATTATTCAGAAGTTTTTATCTACCTTGAAAATGTAGCAAAGTAGGACTAGTAGAAAGTAGGGATTCCAATACTTTAGCATATATTGTTTCAAGTTTATATTAAAAATATACAGAATCATATGAAATCAACAAAACTCTGTAGTTGTAGCTGCTACTACCCTTGTACTACAGATTGGCCAAGTGGAGTCTTATTTGATGATGATAACATTGATGTGGACAATTCTGCTAGATATTAAATAGTATGCCTACGTGTTAGAGGGACTTTAAGTTTATAAGTGCGTGAGTTAGTGAATGGTCTCTGAACAGTAGAGGAGCAAGATAATGTTAATTTCTTGCCTACACGATTATCTTTAATTATAGATTAAGTATTAACCTTAACATTTTATTTATTTCATAAAGGTAAAAAATCTCGTATCGATAATGAGATAGCACAAATAAAAACGTATAACGAAATCTTTGTCGTCTTAATCCAAGTGTGCTATTTCGCTTTTTGTTTTTCTTAAGATTCACGGACCAAAATTTGCTCTAAAACTGATAATAATACATGTATTAACTTTAATACTTTTACATATATTAGTGTTCAAAAATACGACGCTCATCAATCATCAGATGACGGGAAGATGAAAAAAGTTTGAAAGGTGCTAAGTGTTTACTCATAATTTGCAGAAAAATACTGGAGAAACATATATTTATAACAATGTAAAAACAATTCTGGGCTGTTTTAATACTTAAGGGTTTTGCTTCAGCTAAACTAAACGTATGTACAGTTTATTTAAATCAATAAGCAGTTGCCCGCATATTCATTAGAGTAACACAATAGCTGTAACAGTAAAACGCACAACCATAATAACAACACATAAATGATGACTAGAATACAACATTTTAACCAAATACCGAAAAATCATATTTTTCACTCTGACCCATAGTTATACCATAAATTGAATTTACGTGCAGACTTCCGATATTCTATAATCATAGGCTTGAAAGACCTAATAATGATTAGTAAATTACGGGTTTTGCCATTTAGTTTATAGTTTTATTCCTAAAGGACCAAATCATAAACTTAATACACTTTAAATAATCAATACACATTTTCTTTAAATATGAGTGGAATACCCTAAGTCAACGATGTTTATACGCTGGATATAAAAAAAAAAACATTTTACCTATCTCTTATACCCTACTTCTGTTTATAGTCTGCAAAAGATAACAAATACTATCGGAAATAATTACATTAGATATTTGTATTTTTTATTTTGTAGTACAACCAAAGCAGTGGACACTAACGTCACATCTACCACGTGTGTTTTTAAAATGGGAAGATTTAGATCAAGATTAAAAGTGATTCATAATAGCTTGAGTATTGCGGGTAAGTTTTAGTATTACTCTTCCATATATTTATTCATTATGTGCAAAAAAGTAAACAGTAAATTAGATTACTTGGATAACTGTGAAGTAAATATTTGATAGTAGGAAAATGAAAGCCCGTTCTCTTCATTTCCAGAATGTATTATAGTTTTACTCTTCTGCAAATATATTATTATATATGGTTGCGAAAATGTAGTTAACAAGGATTTTTTTTTCTGATAAGAATCTCATACGCTAATGCCAATGTACTAATGAAGAGTAGCACAACATTGTAAACGGCCTTGTTTGTGATCGAATTTTTGGAAAACATACCATTTTTAAATCAATATTATTACTCGGTTAATACCTTGAACTCTATGGGAATCATGTTACTTTTTTAAAAGGTATAACAGGGAATGAGATTTGGTTCAAATTTTACAGTTGAAGAGGATATCTCACGAACAACTGAAATTAGTATAATGAAACTCCTATTTAAATTCCCCTTTAGAATCAAAGTTATACCTTCGCTTAGAATTGTTAGAAGAAATTACCTCAACCATTTGACTTTTTTTCACCATAGTTAACTTATATCTTATAGTATTTTTTTATTATGCCACTACTAATTGAATACGTACCCTAAATGGGTAAGTAAGTTTCTTTTTATCACAAAAATACATTTCCAAATGAATGCTTAATTTTTAATTTTAAATTCCTTGTCTAAAATAAAACTTTCCAGGGCATTTTAGAATATCTTGTTTTCAAGGTGTAACGGAAAATTATTGTTTTACTATTGACAAGACAGCAAATTTTTACCCATTCTTAGTACACACATTTAAATCGAAATGTGCAATTAGGAACATAGCTGAACATAGACGAAATATTACCTGTGTTTTAACGTTTATTTGAATCGGTTCATACGCTTTCCACTGATAACAATGTCTAATTTAGAACTGTGGAATAAATATGGGAATGTACTTCTTCCCCTTTATTAGTGAAATATTTTCTACACTGAGATATGCGGGATAAACACTGGGATGTTTATCATTAATGAGAATTCCGTATGAAGAAATCAATCTTTCAAACTGTTTGCACACATAATAAATTATATTTTCGCATCCATTTTAACCCTCGTTTCCGTCTTTACGACACATACACGCATAATTCTACAAAGTAGATAATTTGCTGAATTTGCCCTAAGATTCAGCCGTGTTCGCATATTGCAAACACAAATATGAAGAAATGACCTTTTTTCGGTAATGCATTAGCTACAATGTTATGTCCCACTCCGCACTATATTATTAAGTAATCTTCGTTTTGTTGCCGTAGTATAACACACATTTTTAGTTAGAAATTTCTACTATTAATTTTAACGAACTAAGTGTGTGTGCATTAATTGTTAACAGTACACGTTGTAGCACGATAGAAGGAGCTCGTGATGCACCATCCCCCTTTTTACTCCAAGAAAAGAACCTCATAACCTTCCAGGAGACTAGTCTATAACTCGCCACATGTTATGGAGACTTTTATCGCTTCAATAACGACCTACTTCTACTATTGCTCTCCGGGATCTTCCGTCACTCGTAAACACTCGTTTCACAAATAACTCAATTTCCCTACGTTTTAGTAGAGATTTCAGGTCAAGGAAATATTTTTGAGTCACAAAAAGTCGAACTTCTTTTCGTAGACATTTTTCCATACGATTTAGTGGTGTCTTGTTATGCACATTTATATTATGCCCGATGATTTTACCATTTACTAGTAAATACAGATCAATTTTCACCTCATTGTTATATACGTTTTCTCTAGTTTGTGACCACTTCAAGGAGAATTACCGGCATAAAAATTTTCAATACGAAAGTGAATGTAGCACATTTTAGTGATGTTCCTAATAAAGTATCTTCCTCACAAATCGCAGAAATTTCATAGCGACAGGCCTGTGTCGCTTTGGGAACTCTTTCCGAAATAAAACTGCAAAATATACAACATTTTGCCGAACGTTAACTGATGGTCAGAATGCAATCATATGTGTCATATTTCAAACTTCTTTTTAAATTCACCAGCTTCAACTTTCAGCTATTTCATGACCCAGTTCGATTAATGTACCTTTAGTTTCCCAAACGAACACCATCTAGTGCATAAGAGATTCAAAATGTTTCACCTAACCTAATATGTTAAGCAATTAAACGTGTGCACCCGTTCAAGAAAATGTAATAAATACTTTTCAATTTTTTTGCCATACGAGGCTACCAATTTGTTGAATATTTTCTGTATTCTAGGTTTAAAATATCAGTTACATCTAAGGTAAATTTGCTTCGGTAGAAAATGAAGCTTATCAGATTCTTGAAATGTATAAATTGTTTCTTTCATTATAAACACTTGCATTTAATAGCTGAATACTCTAATTGATGAAGATCATCTTTTAAGAAATAATCAAACACATGTATATTTATTTGAACTTTATGTATGTCTGATAATACAAGTCGTAATCTTCCTGACGCTTTCCTAATATTCTGAGATCTCTTGTTACTTTGTCGTTAGCACTGCTATCAGAAGCAAAATTAATAGTAAACGATACTTCTTAAATTACAAATTTGACGTAACATGTCACCAGCATCAATCTGCATGTAACTGCTAAGCTAAATTGCTAAATTGTAAGAATCATTGATTACACTTTAAAAACTTCTTTTATGTTCTTGTGAAGCTTTAATTTATTTTGTTTATTTATGTTTTACTTCCTTGAAAACAACTTGTGTTATTACTTGGTAGAAAAGTATATTGACACTACACTCTGCGTCAGCGTATTCTTTAAACAATCCCTGTAGTTTATTAATTTAGTAATTTGATTCAATCATTACATCATCACCTTATGTGCCATAGTTACTTACGAATGGTGTCTCTTTTGGAGAAACTAAACCAAAACCATTTTAAGTGAATATGCTAACTGAAGATTATTTCTTATTATTAATTGCCTTAGAAATATACATAACTACATATTATGTACTATTCTAGATTTTACGGAAAAGATTTCTTGGAACATATACAAATATACATAAATTTACAGTGGGTCCTGATTTGTGTTGTACTCCTGATCCTTCTGTTTAAATCATTCTTTCCTGCTGGTCAAATCCTCTTCCCTAAAGAAGTAGATCTTCTTTAAGATTTTCGGTCAAAGATAGATGTTGCGCTCTCAAGTTTACATTTGCAACACAATCATATTAATTTAGTCGCTTTATTCTATGACGTCATGAGTTAAACATGGGACCAACTGTGTAGAAAAGAATTATTAATTTCTACAGCGAACATGACTAAATATTTTGTAAGAAACACTAATTTAAGAATGAAATTTTGGAAGTAAAAAGGTAAATCAAAATTATATTTACAACAATAAGTTAAAACTAACCAACACAAATCAAAAGATCTAAATACTATACAAAGATGAAAATAGTTACTTATCATATCATGTTAACCTTTTGTGTATACTAATATATAGTCGAATTTTACAATAAAATTTTCATTTACAAACATGCGCTACTTTGCTGATATAGATTTAATCATTTACCAAACCATATGCGCCAACGTTCCTTTCTTCAAAGAACCACACGTTAAGAGAAAATATTTTAATTGTCGCTATTCGCGTTTAATTCAATGATATCTAGTAGTTCAAACTTTTCCAACAGAAGATATAAAATAAACTTACTAATTTTCACATGGAGATCACACTTGAACTCCAAATAATATCATAGTAAGATTAGGATGACATTTTCAAAAGGAGGATCTAATCTGACAAACTGAAGAAGCCAAGATTCCACAAATTCACCTTTCTTCATTGATATTTACGTAAATGACTACTCAACAGCTAGTTCAAAAGACACCGATGGATATGACCAAGGACAAAGCTAATTGCATTACAGTATATTTCATAAAATTAGGTTTAACAAAACTATTTCTGTAGAAAGATGTATTTTTTTTAAATATTCGTTAACCATAATATTGTTTAAATAAGTTAGAACAATTTGCACGACACTCAAGTTTATCTCTCTTTTAAATGATTTAGTGCGATTTTTATGAAGCATGTTTTCTTAGACTTTTGTTATAGAATTTTGAATACGAAGTTGGATAAGAAAGTGTTAAATTTGCTTACGGGAAAAAAAAAAACATCTACACGATCAGTACATTTTCTAAATTCAATCAGCACCTAGAATAAAAAAGAACTGCTTCTGATTCACTAAGATATGAAACCTTATACATTTGGTAATAACCTATACGAGTTTGATTTAATCCGGTACTTGCTAAGTTATTGATTCTTTCCATATATACATATTTCTTGTGTTACGTGTAAAACATTTGAAAATACAGTCTCTTCAAAACGAAGAAATAATTTATGTCAATGCTGTATAATGGACCTGATAATTTTGAAATATCGTATGACTTTTTTCTAAATGCAACGTGATATGAAGTGCGGATATAATTAGTACATTTGATTCATTGTAGAAGTGACACTTATTTGTATATTAATTCGTTTCTAATATATAGTGTAATTACCAATAATATTGACTATGAATAGAAGTTTGAAATAAAACCCATATAGCTGGGTATGGAAAGTAAATTCTTGAGAAAATTTATAGTACGAGAAAATATGCAAATAACATTTTCTGTAAACCTAATGATTGAAACGAGTAGGTTCGATGTGAGAGTATTTGTTTCCAAAGTAGTTACCAGTAAACAATATTTAATTTAGCTTTAGTAGGAATATCATGAGGAGGGTTATTTTACCCTCTGAAGATTAAGATAAGGAACATATATGATCCACATTGGCAACTAAAAATAAAACTTTTAAAATTGTGCATTTGAGCCAAAATTAAAAAAAAGTGAATGATAAAAGATAAAGCACTTATTGCAGTCGGACTTGTACAACAAGTTGAAAAATTATAAAAATTACCTGAAAAATATCTCAAATTAGCACCAAATAAAAAGTAGTAGATAACATTTAAAAATATGTGACTAAAAGCAGCTTAACTAATGCAATTTCACAAATTATAGTATGAATATACCCGTAACATAAATGATATAAATGAACTTAGCTAAATTGTGTGCATATTTTTTTTCATTCTATTTCAGTATAGTCAATAAAGATTTCATTATCTTAAGCAATCGTCACTAATACTTTCAAGCTTTAAATGTTTTAGGGAATCTGACATTCTGGAAATTAAATATAAAGAGACTACATTAACAATTGGCGTTGTAAGTTTGACGTCATCATACTGGGATTTAAAATACTCAAAATTACGTTTTGAGAATATTAAATGAAATCAATTCATATAGATATTATATTTATTTTGTTCACAACACAAGTATAATATACAATGTTAATCGTGTATTGTACCACACAGAATTGGCAAGATATTATATTTTACTATTTTTAGTGACAGAAACGAACATGTACTTCTCTCCATTCATATGGTATTCCAATGTTCTAATTGTAAAATAATTTCTATGGGTTCTTATGGAAGTGACTACAGAACTTTTCTGTAATATAGAACATTTTGAAGTAGGTTCCACATTAAGAACTGTATTATAAAGAAAACTATGGTATGCATCACAACTTTTCTTGTATGACATGATGCATTTTTATATATGATTCTGCAGTAGAACAAAAACATTACACGGATTTAGTGTAAAATGTAAGTATAACAAAACAAACATTATTGCGATGATCTATCTCCTTCCAGTCTGTTGTTAATATATATGGTGTGAATGTAACTATTACTTCACCATTATCTATTCGAAGTTAATGAAGGTGTAGTAGCAAACATAGTACATAGAAACCGTTTGTAGTGTACCCTCAATAGACAAACTTGGATGGAGTAAATTCTAATGGTTCTAAAGATAGTTTGCGAAAATTGTTGCCCAATGGACCTGTTCGCTCTTTTACACCGTTGGAAATTACATCATAAGGCACGCACGTCTTAGATAGTAATACTGTAGAAGTAATCCATCCTAATGGAATATATAATTACCGGATTGTTCAATACTTTGTGGGACCCGAAATATGACATATCTGTAAACCAGGGAATGAAATCGAGTCGTACTGTCTCCTTGCCGACGTGGCAAGAAACACATTCAGTTTTATGAATTTTCATTCATATTCAATGACTGCGAGTGTATGTTCTGTTCAAGAAACTCAACAGTTTTGGCAATTAACCTATCCACTAGTAATAACTTATGTGTATTCATCTCTAATAATGATGAACTCAAAAACACCACCTAAGTCTTGAAAATGACCAACATAAGTCGTTCTTTTATATCATTAGCTTTACCTAGTAACGAAGTTCTAATTTGTACAAATTTACGTACAGGCGTTTCCCTATCACACTCTCTATTGTATATCATGAACATTTCTAGAAATTGATTTTGTACGTCCTCGTAGAAACATCTTTCCGTTTCGCTTAATAAGTTTATCAGAGTTTCAGATTCTGTCATGTAAAAGTAAGCAATGAGTTATTACAAATTATTGATGCTTTGTGTTAATTGGTTTCGAGAATGCAGATAATGTATCACATTTTGTTTGAATTTAAAGTAGCAATATGTCATAAACTAGCTTTTGTGAAACTTCAACTTGCAAAGGACTTAAAATTACAATTAAATTTCATTGACGTTGTTTTGAACAACAAGACCTTCGATATCAACTTTTTAATTACATTAACTGTAATAAAATGATAAACAACTATTGAAATATGTGCATCGTACTGAAATATAATTCAGTTGGTCTATATTTCTAAACATTAGAACGTGTTACTTATTGGTCAATAAAACAACGTCTTCTATTATTATGTCTACTACAAATAAGCAGATGACCATTCATCGTCATCGTCAGGTGATCTGACAGAAGAGGGTCACCGCGGTGTCCAGAAGAAAGCTGATCAAATCACTCAGTTTCGCAGGGTTGATTTAACTTGCTAGGAACTCAGAGAATTGTAATCCAACCCAAAACGCTTAGCTTGAGTGAACATCTGAGGTTTCCTGATCAATTTCCTTGCCTTGAGTTCTATTCGAATTCACGTTTTCTTAATGTGCTTTGCGTTGACAGATCCTATCAGTAGAAACATAAATTTTCTTATGCTGTATGTTTTCCTATCTGTTTAGCTTACATAGATATCTCAGGAAAACAACCTCTGTTTGTTTCCCTTGAACACTAAAAATCCTTTACCAATTTTAGCTTATCTTGCTCGGAGATTATAAAAAAAATACACATTGATTTTATAAGTAATTTATCTTCTTTCTAAACCCGAAGTTACTGGCGAATATACGGTTCGAATGTATACATGAACATCACATACCTTTGATATTTCTATTTATAAAATTTGCAAATCAGCCGAAACAGATTACTACAGTTCTAAAACTATATCTTATTTTTCTCACAAAATTAAGATTTACATTCAGTGTCGAGAAATGCAGAATTCACCTAAAAAGCCACACGGCGAGCATATATATATATATATATATATATATATATATATATATATATATATAGGGGAATGCGTTGTACCTGTGAACACTTTTAGAGCCTTCGAAATTTTGGTGCTAATATTCAGCACTTTTCCCCAATTTTTGTCGTATATTTGAAGTGTCATCTCTTTGCTATCAGATAAGATGATTTTTAAACGTGTTTCATAATTACGATAGTTTTTATAAGATATAATAAGAACAAATCCGTTTTGTTCACAGGTAGATTATGGTTGTGTACCATTTAAAAGACCCTCTTGTACCTTTGAACAAATTGCTAATTACAATGTTTCTGCGGCAATAATATAAAAAAAAGCCACAAATATTAACAGTTGTAAATTGCAATAAAAGGTTTAGCTATAAAAATCTTCCCAGAATTAAAATTTTATCAATTAAATTAAAAATTCATGAGAAGTTTGAAGAAAAACTTGTGAACAATAAAGTTGAGCATATACAACTCTTAACATTATGTTATATAATAAGCGAATATATAGAAACTATTTAAAATTATAATTAATAACTTTATATCCTAACCTAACCTATATAAATTATACCAATTGTTTTAACTACTTATGTTGTATAGCTTTATACATTTTTATTTATCGTTGAAAGGTACACGATGCATTAATGTTCATAAGTACAAGAGGATCACCATTACGAAAATAAGTTCCCCACTAGCTTAAATATTGAACACAAGTTAAAACTAAAAATATTACTGTATTCACTAATGATTCTACCCCAAGTTTGGAGAAATAAATATCAGAAGTTGCGAAAACCGAACAGCACAAAACTCAAAAGGTAACTACAAAAATCTTCGTTTGGGGGTAAAAAAAATGAAAGGAACATCGACACAACACTCAGTAATCTACAGCCAAACGCGTTTTAGTTTTTTTTAAATCTTTAAAACGAGGTTTAATCACTGCACCTACATAGCTCTGAATTCGAGAAAAGCACAAGTGTTCAAAGGTACATTGTTTCAAAGGGACAACGTCTTCCCCTATATATATAACCTTATTTATAATTCGTTCTAATTTATAGCCACATCACAATTTTTGAATCTTTTTAAAAAATATTATGAATTCACTTCAACTTTTTGTTCGAGAAAACTAGTCGATATGGCTAGTCTTGTACCAAACATTCTTCTTACATCCCCATTTATAATTACGACCTTCGCACGATTTAAGATTGCAAACTAATATTAACACCACATTTTCAAGTGGAAACCTACCCTTTAAATAAGATACGAGAAATAGTTAAATGGCCCGTTAAATGGTCATGAACGCAAGAAAAAGTAATATGATAAAAGAGAGGCGACAAGTAAATAAACCCGGGGATAAAACCTTGATTTTTTTACCATTTCCTAGACATGAATAACCTCAGTTGAAATAATAGATACAGAGGATTCACGAAATACATTAAAAGTTAAACACGAATTTAAAAACAATTCATCCACCAATGCTTTATGTAAAATATATAATATATCTGTAGTCCGTTCAAAACCGTGCTACAAGGCATACCACAAGAAAGGACAAAAAAAAGTGCGTATATATATCTGATGAAAAAGAAATATATTATGTTTGAGTAATCCCTCTGACATATTAGACCATAATATTTTACAGAAGAAAGAAGAGAACGTGCAAATGACCTGAACAGTCCATGCTAAATAAATAACCAACATATATTTAATGTTATAACAAACTTCTCATTTCCTACTCATAGCCTAACATGAAAAAAAGTAAAAATAAAATGGAAAAGAGAAGAATCGAAAAACACTACGACCGACCATCGCTTACCAATACTGACTTTGCTGAACAAGGAACATTAATTTGCGTTCACTATGAATAATACAATTGTAATATAGAGGATGCCATGAGTAAACACGTCTCATTCCATTTTTCTAAAATGCTCTTTTCTAATTGAACTATTACATCCCCACTTTTGTCTTGAATATTTTCTTAATACCAAACTAAATACCTAATTGAAGAGTTCTATGTAATAGAGGCTCGTACCGGCATAGATCCTTTTAGGAAGATATCATTTTTAAAATCGTTGATATTAGTTCTACTCCTGCTACATTTCATTCGGATACATTAAATTTGACGTTGCTATAGTGAAGGAATAGAGGTCGTCATGAGACGAAAGCGAGTATCTCTTTCAGTCATGTTGGCGAGATAGTTGTTTGAACACCGCTGTAAATGACGCAATGTGCTAGCAATAACTAGAGTATAATTCCAAGAAACAGAAGAGACAAATATGCTCATTCTAACAGTTTGCTTCTCGATTACCATTACATTTGGTGTTTCAGTAAAACATATATGTCTTGTAAGAGATCATTCTATCAACTAGTATGATAGGAATGATTGTTTGTGCTACATGAAAGTGGCCAACGATAAAATGTGCTTACGCTTGACAAGTATGTAAACGTACTGAAAACAATTCGGTAACATCTCTACCCTTTTATGGTAAAACTTGGGACATCTGTTATCCAACAGTGCAAGGATAGATTCACAACTATAAATGAAAGATAATTATCAGCAACTCGACATCCTTTCAAGATTCAGTCCTGCGACATTCTTATCAAACTATCAGGTGGTACTATAGCTGCTGATGCATATACTTGTGGGTGCATCCCGATTAACCCTAGGAACACCGAAGTATTTTGGGGTTGATTAGAAGACCAACGGGAGGTGGAGCTATATGGACCACAGCACAAACGCCGTTATTTGTTATACTCTATCTTGCCTGATATGAACTCGGGATGTCTAAAACACCAAATATTCATTTTCGTTTATTACTAGGTTTCAAAGTAGTGATTCGGACATAAAAACCAGTGCAAATGAAGTAAAAGGAGAAGCAGCAGACCTTAGTTCTGTTAATGACGCAGAAGATAACAATAGCAAATAGACGTCAAAAACTTCAAATTTTCACTCGTGGGTGGAGCTATGTGGAGCGATTATGTGTGTGTAATTGTTTAATTAACTATTTTTATGTCAGATACTATGATCTATTTATTTTATTTGATTGTGTACAAAAACTATCAAACAGTTCCATAGCAACTTAGTACAGTGTAGTATGTTTACAAAGGGCCTTTCTAAAATCATTTTGGTGGTGGTGCAGTAAAATCTGGTAGAATGGCGAAAAGAGGGGTATACTTCAGTATTCCAATGAATTCAGGATTAATCTTTTATAATTCCATGCCGGGTTTCCTTGGAATGGTGAAATTCTTTCAAATTTTATTTCCGGGAAGAGATACGCAGTGCGAGGGATGTTTACGGGACACTATATTGGATATTACCAGAGAAACAGTGTTGCTAACTCAACGTAAGTTATAATATTTCTAGTAGCAAAACGTCAGGTTTTTACACCTATGGAATGAACATGTGAAATGTAAGCAAACGAGCTTCGACTCGTATCTCATGTTTGAAAACTAGCACCACTACAACATCACGAATATTACAAGGAATTCATGGGAAGAAACGTACAACTGTTCCCATTTGTTCTATTTGCTTTATGAAATAAAATGTTCAAATCACTTTCTTTTGCATGTAAATCAGACAGGGTTATTTCTACCTTGTTGTATTCGAGCTCACCACCTTCTAGAGTAGATTCATTTAAAAGTTGTTTAAGTTCTTTTTCAATTGATGAAGAGCACGATTTGCCATTGTTACAATCCTGCTGCAGATTCCCACTTACACTCACAGTCACAGAATAACGAACTGACAATTTCCTATGAAATATGTGTCTTCCGTCATTGTTGCATTATGCTTCTTGTAGATTCTACGATTTAAAATACTACATAAGCGCAGAGGTGCCACAGCATAGTTCTATCGAATCACTATTGAAACGTGATTTTCTCTCTCCCTCTCTCTCTCACTCTCTTTATATATATATATATATATATATATATATATATATATATATATATATAGACTGTTCCATAATTCGTGTTATTTTGTACAGCGCTGGGAGAAGATGAAGTTTATACACTATTAATGTAAAATCTGGCACTCTTATTGAGAAATATCTTAATTTTTCGAATTTCTAAAGAAAATAAGAGAAAATTGCTGTTTATCCCCCCTTTTAGGGGGATAAACACGAAAGTTCATTTTCCTTATGGGAGATTCAATGTTAAATTTTAGAAGCAGTTTTCTCCAATAATTATTCGTGAAGATTTTCGAGCAAATGAGTTGTATTTGTTACAAAATGTAAAAATACTCTTTCACAAAGCTAATAAGCCGTCTCAAACATTATTTTGCGAATGTCCCCCTTTTGGGGGCAAGGGGCGTAAAAAGGTGGTGGGTGGTATGTTGCCAAAATCCCAAAATTTATTTTCTGAATGCCAGTAAGCGTGAGATTAATCACAAATATCACAGAATTAATGCTCCAATGGCCTTACATGTAAGAGTGACTGATAATGGGGCTACAGCCCCCTTTCAAAAATAAAAAAATCACCATAAATATCCTTAGTAGCGACATACGAGAAGAAGGTATTTTTGTTAATTAATTTAAAATTAGGCGTCATTGTATCAAAAGAGTATGCGCTCTTCAAATCTGGAATGTTATTTTGACAACGCACCGCCTTCGGGGGGCACAGGGGGCGAAGTACTTAATGATGGATATTTATAAAAATTCAAAATTTTGTTCCGGAAATGCCATTGAGCGTCAGATGTTTCACCACTGTTGCAGAATTAATATTCTAATGCTCCTTACATGTGCCAGTGACTTATATGGGGCTATAGCCCCCTCTAAAAAATCACAATAAATATCCTTAGTAGTGATATACGAAAAGAAGGTACTTTTTGTCAATTAATGTGTAATTTGGCATCGTTGTAGCACAAAGGTGTGAGTTTCTCACATCTGAAATGTTATTTTAGTAACCACTGCCTTAGGAGGGGCACAGGGGGCGAAGCATCAGATGATAGACCTTTATAAAAGTTCCAAGTTTTGTTCCGGAAATGCCAGTGAGGGTCAGATTAATCACAAATGTCACAGAATTAATATTTCAATGCTCCTTGCATGTTTCAGTGGCTGATATGAGGTTACAGCCTCTCTTCCAAAAATCATATTAAAAATTCACCATAAATATCCTTAGCAGGAACATACCGGAAGAAACTATTTTTTTAAAATCAATTAAGTTAAATTTGGTGTTATTGTGCTAAAAAGGTATTTTAATATAGGATGTTACTTTGGTACCGCATCGCCTTAGGGGGCACAGGGGGCGAAACATAAAATGATCGATGTTTATAAAAATTCCAAATTTTATTCTGGAAATGCCAGTGAGTATCAGATTAATCACAAATGACACAGAATTAAGATTCCGATGCTCCTTGCATGTGTCAGTGATTGATGTGAGGCTACAGCCCCTTCCACAAATCACGATAAATATCCTTAACAGGGACACACCGAAAGAAGCTATTTTTTAAAATCAAGTAATGTGAAATTTGGCGCTGGCGTTTTTTTTAAATTCGGTATAATTTTGATAACGCACCACCTTTAGCGGCAAAGGGGGCGAAGCATAAGATTGTGGATATTTATGAAAATTCCAAATTTTATTTTGAAAATGCTAATGAGCGTGAGATTAGTCGCAAATGTCACGGAATTAATATTCCGATGCTCTTTGCATGTCCCAGTGACTTATATGGGCTACAGCCCCCTTCCAAAAATAAAAAAATTACAATAAATATGTCATAATTAATATGTAAGTTGTCGTTATTGCAAAACAAAAAAAAAAATACAATAAACCTGGAAATTACTGTAAATGAATAACTTCTGTCAGTGTAACTGATTATGCATATAGCTTTGTTGTTATGGTGTTAGTGGAATATAATCAAAGAATTTTATATTTTTAAAAATCAATTATGGCTCTTTTTATAGCAGAAAATCTCACACACAAATCACCTACGCATTTTCTACACACTTAAGCAGAACCATCTCGAAAGAGAACACAAAATGACAATGGAAAACGTAGCAGGAAAAAAATCTTAATGAAAAGTAAGATCTTAAAAATTAAAAGTGAGCTTTAAGTTTCAATATTGTTTGCTTTATTCGTAAAAATAAAAAGCATGTATTTTCATTACTTCTTACACAATAACCGTATTATCCAACTTTCCATATAACAACTTACTCGTATGTACTGCAGACGTAATACACACGGACACACGGTTGTGATAGATACAAATGTTTCCCGAGGAATAAGAATCAGTTGCTGGAAATTATTCTTTGTTGAAAACTATCTTTTTGGCTCTACTATCACTAATTGTTTAAAAAGATCATTAACCTAATGACTGGGGCAACGCACACCAAGCAGTCATTAAGACCAGAAATTAAAAATCGAAACTGTACTTGTCAGTACAAATGCAAATCTAACAACGAAAACTCCTATACCTCGTAAAGACCTGTGTGAAAACGTACTTTTTAATAAGAACCCTCCAAGACTGTGGAACTGCAGAAAACCCAAATCAAAGAATACCCTTTACTACAATGGAGAAGCCAAAGACCGGAGGAAGTGAACCAAGGCCAAACAAGAAAAGAAGAGAGGAGTAAAGGAGCAATACTCCAAAACCAGCAAAGAATCCGGAACCCCTTGGCCCAACTAAAGGCTGAGCGGGGAAAGGAAAGAGAACCTTAAAAACACTACGCAAGCTAGTCTACTATGACGCCTTGCGCAACACTACGAAGCCAAACAAAAAATTGGGGCCCAACTTGGAAAACCCCGAATACGGCTTTAAAAATCAGATATGAACTTGGTTGAATACGCCAAAGCACCAACCAATTTCGAACCCAAACACACAAAATATATTTTTAAAAAACTCAAATTGAAATAAACAGAGAAGTCATTGACCACCACAGACAAGTAGAACCAACAAAAAAAGGGGGGAACTTGCCCTAGAAAAGGGCAAGTCTCCCTTTAGCCCACATGATACAAAAAGAGGCAATCCAGAGCAAAACAAGTAGCTCTGGACTTCCCAAAAAGAAATATTCATTCATTCATTCATTCATTTATTTATTTGCCTGTTTCATTAGCTTACAAAGCATGAGAAATTCTCATGTAAGCATTACAGTTGTCAGAAAAAAAAACATACAATATTGTCAAGTACCAGAAGTATACATCATGTAATCTTTCTAAAAATAAAAAACCACATAATTAGGTAACTGTTTCTACCACACCAGGCATGTACTCACGGGTAAGTATCTGTAACCAACTCTTCAGTTAATGAGTCATTTAAATATTCTTTAATTGTGTAATAGCACTTTTCAGTGAGTAGATTATATAAAGTCTTACCAAGAATGGAAACATTGGTCATATTTTTCAAGTACAGAGGAAGTTTATTATACAATCTGACACAATTCATGTACACGGTTTTGCTTATATTAGCATATTTTTGATGCATCACAAATATGTCACTATCTTGTCTTGTATTATGGCTATGAACATTTTTATTAAAGATAAAAAGATGCTTGTTTTTCACAGTAAAAAGAATAGATTTATAGATGTATAAGCTGGGGAGTGTTAAAATTTTTGCTTCTATGAAAACCTTTTTACATGACGATTTTGTGGGTAACCCAAAAATTATTCTAATCGCTTTCTTTTGCAATCGGAAAGTGCTTAAACTATTTTCAGCAGATCCCCAGTGTATTATGCCGAAGTTAATTAATGAATTAAACTTGGCGTAGTAAAAGCTAAGAAGTGCTTCTCTCGATACAGTACCTTGAAGTTTGTATAAGGCAAAACACACGCTACTTAGTTTCTTGTTTAAAGTGGAGATATGAGCAGACCATGAAAGATCATCACTTATGATTACACCTAAAAGCTTTGTTATGCAAGAATATTGGAGTAAGTTAGAAGATATTTTTATTCTAGGTGATATACGCGGTTTTCCTGGAAAATGAAAATGTAAGAGAATCGATTTATCATGATTTATAATTAACCTATTCGCTGTTATCCATTTTACTAATTTGTCCGTAAAAATGTCAGATTTCCTCTCAACTTCTTCTATTGATTTTCCTGATATTATCATACTGATGTCATCAGCATATAGAACACATTTCGCTGGATGCATAAATTCTAACAAGTCATTTATATATATCAGGAAGAGAATAGGACCCAAAATGGAACCTTGAGGAACACCTCTGACTACAGTTGACAAAGACGAACAAGTTGTTTGAAACCCATCTGCAGCTAATTTTGATATTTGTACCGCTTGTTGCCTACTGGATAAATAAGAGAGAAACCAGTTGTAAGCTACTCCTCTAATACCATAAGCATACAACTTGCTTAAAAGAATAGCATGATCAATTGTATCAAAAGCTTTGGATAAGTCGATGAATAGGCCAACAACATATTTACTGTTTTTTAATTCAAGAGCTATATTGGACATGTAATCAAACAAGGCTGTTTCAATACTTTTCTTATTTTGGAAGCCATGTTGTGATGGTGATAGTAAGTTACATGACTTCAAAAAATTGCAGAGTCGTGACTTCATTACATATTCAAAAATTTTTGAAAACGTGGAAAGAATGGAGACTGGGCGATAATTTCTTACATCATGCATACTCCCCTTTTTATGGAGAGGAATTACTTTTGCCACTTTTAACACTGATGGAAAACATCCATTCTCAAGAGATAGGTTAATTAAATAACAGAGATGATTTACAATGAAAGGAAAACAAAATTTAATAACAGTCACTGGAACTTCATCAAAACCTGAAGATCCCGAATTAGACATCTTACTCAATATTTTCCATAACTCCTCTACTGTTGCTGGAATTAAAAAGATCGTATGTGAATGCATTGGAAATTTCATCGAGTCGTCATAACTCGCTTGTATGGGGTCAGGTAATGGTACACTGTCTAGAAAATAATCATTGAAGACATCTGCAATCCGCTTAGGTTCTTTAATAATTTCGTCCCCAACTTTAACATACTCAAAGTCGCTCTTTTTGTTGTTTGTTCTACCATTTAAGATTTTCCACATAGTTTTAGCTTTATTAGTAGAATTAAGTATTGTGGAGCTATTTGATAGTAATTTAGCTGTTTTAATTACTCTTCTGTATATTTTCCTGTACTTAAAAATATAATTTCGAAAGCTGTGAGGAAGTGATGTATTTATTTTGAGTAATCTATTATATCTAAATAGGTTACTTTTAGAAATTTTAATGCCTTTAGTTAACCACGATTTAGTGGACGACGTCCGGATTTTACGAGTAACTTTTGGAAACGCCATATTGAAGTAATGTAAGAAAGTTTCAAAGAAGTATTTAAACTTATATTCAGTGTTAGACGTATTGTATATGCCATTCCAAGACTCGTGAGAAAGCAAGAAATTTAGATATTCCATATTATGACTGGAGAAAATTCTCTTTGTAACTGTGTATACTTTAGAGTTAAGAACAGTGGTATTGTTTAAAGTGATTTTTAAAATAATCGCATCATGATCAGAGAAACCGGGATCAAATACTTCAAGGTTATAGGCAAATTGATTTTTACTAATGATGAACTGATCTAGCGCACTTTTATTATGACGTGTCGGTACATCCACTAGCGCTTGGAGATTGTACACATTCAGCAGATCTCGTAGATCGGATTTCTTTTTTGCTTCCACTATCCAATTTACATTAATATCACCACAGATGATCATTTTTTCAAAGTCTTTTCGTATGAAGTCCAAAAGACTTTCGAGTTTCTTTAAGAAAACAGTAAATATGCCGGATGGCGACCTATAAATGCATATAATACAAATGTTAACACTTGGTAATTTAATGGCTACAGCTTCAAAGTCAAATTCACAGGTAAATTTTGTAATATCTATTTCAGAAGCTTTTAAACTGTTGTGAACAAAGATGCATACACCTCCACGTTCGTGTGAAACACGAGAGAATTTAGTGATAAGATTAAAGTTTTCAAAATTGACCTCCTTAATAAGTGTATCATTTAGCCAGTGTTCACCAAGACAAATAACCTTACATTCTTTCAAATCATCAGCTAAAAGTACATCAAAGTATTCGAGTTAATTCTGGATCCCTTGTACATTCTGATGAAAAATACTTATTGTATTAGCTATCTTGGGTTCGGATTTTCCATCTGGTGTGCTAAAAAAGTTACATTTTTTACGTTATTTTGTCCGGCTGAAAACGATACTGTATTATCATTGCTAAGACCTGTACGGGGGAAAGTAAGAGGAATGGGATCCCTGTTCCTGTTCTGAGCCTTAATCATATTACTTAAATTTTCACATACATGACGCTTTCCTAGATTATTCAAATGTAAACCATGATGGGTGTGAAATTCTCGTGGAAGACTACTTACATCTAATAACTGTACATTTTTAAATCGACTACAAACTTTAGTAATGATGCTATTTGTTTTATGTACTTCTGAGTTAACACAAGAACTCTTCAATAGATCATGCCGGTGTGGCAGATTAACTACTATTACATTTGTATGAGTAAGAGTGCTGAGTGTAGTCTTCAAAACACGGACAGCATCTTCAGACTCATTTTTTGACACATCATTAGTGCCTCCTATAAGTACAACAGTATCAGTATCTGAGAATGATTTCTGGTCCACACATGAATTTACAACGTTATTTAGTTTTGCACCAGGCTTAACAATACCTACTACGTTCATATCATCACACTCCTGCATTAATCTGGAAGCAAGACCACGACCGTGACTATCTCCTACAATGAACACCTTCCCTTGCACTTTTTTTACCCGATTTACTGAAATTGAGTTTCCATTTTCAACACCAAAACATGACTTACTGCTTGAATCCTGTGACGGAAATCTTGGGCGATCCTGCTGGTTTAAACGATCTACACGTCGCACTTGAATAGGCCTATTTCCTAGGCTAACTTGCTTTACACTATCACACTGGCCACTTAACTCACTGAATCTGTTTTTTGTTTCAATATTATAATCGTATTGTAGACCTGATACTTTATTACCCAGTAGTTTACCCTTAGTATTTGAGTTGCACACAGTGTCGTGTCTCTCTGCAGCTTTGACACTCCATTGGCAATTTGCTCTTGCACTTGCGTTGTGGATAGGGCTACAAATGATTTTCGGAGGGCTAGAATTTCCACTATATTGTGATTTCCAACTGGAAAAAGATGGTATCTTCGCGCTGTTATTAGGTTCACTAGTAGCATTTGGGACTTCGGCCGTAATTCCAACCACAATAACAAGAACGAACCACAACCGAAAAGAACCAAACCACAGAAACACTGAAACAAAGAAAACCAAGAAGGGAATCGATAGAAGACCTTACGAGTTTCTGAAGAACTTCCCATAAATAAAACCGAAAAAGCTAACACCAAAGGAACAAGGGTCCCTCTCAGGACCAACAAACCTTCAAAACAGAGTTAAAATTTTACATACCCTACCCAAGCAATACTGAAAAACCACCACCAACAAACCCAACGACACAACAACGAAAAGAAAAAAGGAAAAGCAAGCAGAACCAGAAAACCAACAAAAAATGAAAAGAATCATTAATACTCAATCTCTCAAACAAAAGTACAACCCGCAACCACCTGAAAGTACTGGGAAAAGACTTTCCACTTTTTAACACACGAAACAATTCAGATTGTTCTGAAAAGGAACCCCAGGAACACACACAGAAACTAAAAAACATAATTCTACCAAATAGCAATAAAAGAAACAACAAACACTCCTCAAAGAATACTGACAGCCGAAAAAGAAAAAAATCCCACAGACCTCCTATATACCACATACACCAAAATTCTAAAACCAAGCATGAAAAAAAAGAATAGCACTCGCACCAAGCCATCACACCTCGAGGCATGCTGGGCAAAAGAAGAATGCGAGGGAAAAATTCTGTAACCACCAGCCTCATCACTAGACAGGGGAGGGCTGGATAGTCTTATGTATATTATTACATTAGACTTGGTGACAAAACATTTCTCCCGCGCAAACATACAACCACAGGGGGACCAGTTGTCGGTTGCCCATGCGAACGACTACGTTAACATGGAGTTAACTCAGACAGAAACGGGCCCTAAGAAACCTTTATACGAAAACAGAACTGAAGCCCATCGTGAAAATAATCCTAGGCACAAAACAAAGACTTGAAACAGAAAAACCTGACAAAAATCATAGGTGTGTTGGGACTCACCATGTAAACAAACCAAACCCGATCAAACTACCGGGATGTAGCAAAATAAGAGATAATGCTGTCTTTTAGAGACAAAAAGTACACCACATGCCCACAAACAAACGAGAAACTCTGAGAAAGGACTCGGAAAAAAAAGGAAAAAAAAATGAAAATTAATAAAGAAAAAGAAGGAAAACCAGAAGTAAATAATAATAATAATAAAACGAAGAGAGAAACAGAAACCTATCCAACCAAGAAAACTGGAAACACCGAATGAATAAACAATTGAAGCTAGAACCCATGAGGAAAGAAAAAAACACAACCAAAACAGTCAAACATCCCAACCAGAAACCACAAATGAGAGATCGAAAACAAACCACACACATGCACAAAAAGGCTTTAATGCAGACCGAAAGATCGAACTAAAAGATTAAACAAACAAGAATTAAACGCAAATGAAACAACAATTATAACAGAAAAAATACCGAGACACGGAAGACAAAGCATAATAAAGAAAACGGAAAATAACGAAACAATCGAAACAATAACCACATTTATAGTAAAACAACCACACGTGTGGCCACATCGACATAAACCAAACTATTTAAGGAATAATAATAATAATAATAATAATAATAATAATAATAATAATAATAATAATAATAATAATAATAATAATAACAGCAACAACAGTAATAATACGAATAATAACAAAAAGAGAAGGAAAAAGGGAAAGAAAAAAGGACGATATACAGGGGAAAACTAAAACCCCCTCTGATTTTATATACATTACACACATATATATGTATATATAAATATTTGCACACAAACGCTGGAATAAAGGAGAATCCAAGCTCTCTCGAAGCAAAGGAAAAGAACGCTGGGTGTAAATGGAGGAACCGGGCTCTATGTCCCGCCTGCACACATGATTATGAAGAAGATGTGTGTGTGTGTGTGTCTGATTATAATATAAAGTGATATACTTAGATGTTAGCAGGAGCAAGGAATAAGCGAATAGAGAAGAAAATATTTAGGAGCCAAAAATAAACAGACAAAATGTATATAATATCTTTAATAATGAGCAGTGGTGCAGCAACACTGCACCACAATTATAGCTCAGGGTGCCACTGTACGTTCTAATACCAAAATTTGTTCAACAGGAATAAAATAAATAGCCAAAATGCTGGAATAAACTAATTAGCATATGATATGAATGGGCTCTTAGTACTACCAACGGGGGGCCCTCTCAGGCCCACAACACTTTCTTTATGTAGAAATAGAAAAGGCAAAACACTAGAAACCAAAACCAAGGAAGTGTGTCTCTTTGCTTTATCAGTGATCCTCACTTTGATTCTTTATTCATTTTCACGAACTGTATCATACGACTACTCTCATATATATATATATATATATATATATATATATATATATATATATATATATATACATGAGAATACTATAAAGTAATTCTCCCTGACAAGAGCCTTCTTAATAATATTCATATTTTTTCTACTGAAACGTACTGTAAGTTTATATGTATAATTTAGAAAAACGCAATAAATATATATTTCTCTTGTAAGTTGAACATGTACAAACGTTAAATAAACACACACACACACACCATTATATATATATATATATATATATATATATATATATATAGGTTTGACATGTTTGCACATGCTTTATCAAAATAAGATTTACAATTTAATTTCCTATTGCATAGAATTCCTCAATTGTTTCAAAAACATGCATTTTTTATTCTTTAGTGGAAAACCATTAGTAATTTTTCATCAATCTGGTCCCATTAAAGTGTTATGTTTCAAAGATATACTAACTGCTTTAACCACTTGTTCTATGACGTTTTTCCGCAAATGGTTTTCCAAGAATGTACTTCTTTTTACAGTTAATTTCAAAACTGCGTTACATGTCATACCTTACAATGAAACAATTATGGTTATACAGCTTAAGATAACCAAGATATTTCAATTCTAAATAATGTGTCTTTTATTGGCTCGAATTTATGTTGGAGCAATATTATATGCATCAAAATCGTTTTATTTTCATACTATTATAAAGCGTATTAGGCTATCGAACAATTGTATTATACGTGACGTAATTTTTGGTAAAATTGGCAAAAGTAAAAGACCAAACCTCAGTGGCACAGTTAGATTATTTAGTTATTAGACCGAGTAAAATAGGAGCAAACACTTTAAATTGGAGCAAAGGTATAACACATGATGTAACACACGAAGCCACACTTCAGTGAGGACAACAGTAACAGGATATCCTTCATATTTTGTTGCCACGGGCGTCACGAGCTCTGAAACACATATCGCTCTGCATTATAGGATTTCACTTCTTCTCCATGGGTCGCAAAACTCTACGAAATTACATGAAAGCTGTGTTGGATTTGGTTGTTTGTTTGGTCGTTCAAATTTCGGTGAAATTGGTGGATATGATACAGGTCTATTATGTCATTTAACAGGGATGCATGGCTCAGTAACAGAGCATTGACCTCTGGAACATGGGGTCCCTAGTTTTATCCCAGCTCGTTTTCTGTTTCCTCCCACTTTCTTCATTCCACCATTTCATTCATTTATATTCAACGCTCTCTCCTTCAGTCTAGTCGGCATAAGTCTGGGACGTAAAACTCAAAGATTTCAATTCATATTTTAACTCATTTAAAATTTGAAACAGGTATTCTAGACGTGGTTTGGTGCCACCTCATTTTTTGTCATGCCTGATTAGGCAATTTGGTACAAAGAGCCAATGTAGAAACTGTATCTCTTTATAAGTCGGCCACTTGCTATGTTTTCAATGTGTAAAATTACACGCAATCACGATGACAAACATAGGTTCTTTGTATAATCTTGTATTTTAGAACTTAATTACAGAATGTCCACTAAAACATATTTTTACAAGAAGAGATGAATTTTATTTTTACTTCCTCACATGACTGAATCTCACTTCTAGCAAATCTGTAAACGCTGCAAAACAAACAACTTATATATTGACAACAGACAGAGTTAGACAGTTGTATATTTTATTTTTTCCGATATGAAATTTTTAGAATTTAGTGACACTTTGATCTTATCAACAAAATTATCAGCTAGTTTTACTATTAATTTCCACCAGTTACCAGAACTCCATACCGAAATTCTACTCTATGTTTGTAATATTTACAAAGGACAATTATATGAATGCAAACATTACTTACATTACTTAAATATGATAAGAATCTATCCCTAGATTCTATGTCATATATTAATTTAACTAACAGCTTTGGTTGGACTTTCATTGCTACTTTGGTTGTTATTCTATTAATTAGGATTGAAATATTTCTGTTTATTTGTTCTATGAGTATGCAATTCATAATAATTCTTTACAAAAACTTTCTCTTCATGTATGAGTATGTTAATTATACCACTCACTTTAACAATCTTTATAATGCTTTTGTTTATTTAAATGCCCTTTGTTTGTGTTGGATGGTCAACAAGTGAAACCTAGTCTCAAACTTGACACTCAAACGGCAATTCCTTCCAATAATTCTTGTAATAATATCACTACTTATGCAAAACACTGACAAACGCTGTGTCACTGTTAATGGATTAGTGTTTTTGTATAAATTATACGCCAAAGCTCAAAAAGCGTTAACTTTGAATAAAATTAAATCATGTGATTGCCACAAATCCTGCCTTGGGCAAAGGATTAACTGTTTAACGATCCTCGTTTTGCAACTATCGTTATTGTTTCATTTCAATCTTAGTGTTCGCCGATGTTCCTGTTTAGTACTTTCTAGAATCACATATTTAGTATATGCGTATTGCATTTCAGGATTGGTTTCTTATCACAAGTGCAATTGTATAAAAATATCCGTATAGCTTGCTTTTTAAATCGGTCTGGGAGTGTAATATCCTTTCTGTAATCTACATTTGTAAAAGCCAACACGTACTTCTTATTTGTATATTTACAAATACATTTATTAGCACCACGACTGGTAACCTCCGGAAATACTTGAGGTTAAGTTCCAGTCCTTGGCACGGTTTCTTTAATCTTAATCAGTATTATAATATAAATCATTTTTATAGCTGCTACTTTTTTTTACTACAATTTCAAATAACTATCATTTAATTTATTATTAATTTTGCATTATCTTTCAACAAGAAGACATATACATAATACAACCTAGTGACATAATATGATTATGATGGATGACTCTTCACAGAAGCTTTCGCTTGTAACTGAGAAACCATCTTCATAAAATATATATGAGTGAAATGTTATTATTTTTCCTCTTTTTTCTCCTCTTTTTAGATAAGCATATTTCAAGTGACGCTAGTCGATTATTTTCTAATTTAAAACATTAATTTAATACATTAACGCTCTTAAGTCATCATTCTTATTTCCTTTAACCAATTAGTTATTAGTATTTTTAATCTATGCATTTTTCCTTCTTCCCTAATTTATTTTAGAGTATTATTATAAAGTTTCGGAGCCAGATAATATGTTTGATTTTGTGATATACCCTTATTTACTTTTATTGTTTCAAGATCTTTTTAAACTACGTTCTTGTTTCATACCCATGAGAAATTTTATTCCATTCATTTTCATGTTTTCTTACATAGAGTAGGACTGCTTGTATATATAATTTTTCAACAGTCAAGACTGAAAAATCTCTATTTAAGTTTTCTAGACTGTCTTCTTTGTTTTTCTTTAAACATATTCTTATAATATTATTTTGCTGAACTTTTAAAGGTCTTATATGCGTCTCATAGGCAGATCCCCAACTTAAGATAAAATACTGTAATATATTTTGTGTTAGTGCATAATATACCATACGCAAATCTTTTAATTCTAAACACCCTCTTAATTGTACAAATTTATACAGCAATTTTCTTAATGTCTTGGCTACATGTTGAATATGCGACGTCCACTTTAAATGTTTATCAATTTTCACTCCCAAATAATTTTGTTCAGTTATTTTATTTATTGTATTACAGTTACAGTCTAAAGTATTAATACAGTTATGATATTTTAAGACAACATTTTGTAGCTGTCCGGTTATTGTTGGAGAGAAAGCAATATGATTGGTTTTCGTTAAGTTTAGTACCAAGGAATTGTGTTCAAGCCATTGTTTTACTTTCTTTACTGTTATTTCCGCTTTTTTATAAGTTTCTTCCCACTTTTTCCCTGTTATTGTTATAGTGGTGTCGTCTGCAAAAGATTGAATATAGCCATCAATGCCTATGTTGTACAAATCATTTATATAAATTGTAAATACAATTGGAAATAATACTGATCCTTGTGGCACTCCATAGCTAACCTGTGCTAAGTCACTCATAAAATTTCCAATTTTAACAACCTGCAATCTATTACTTAGATAACTAGTAAACCACGAGAGTACTACATCCCTTACTCCATAATGTTCTAGCTTGGTTAACAATATATTATGAGATATTGTATCGAATGCTTTGGTTAAGTCCAAAAATATTGTTATTACTTTTTCATTATGATCCATGTAACTTGTTATTATTTCCGTTAGTTTATATAAATTGCATCAGATGCACTTCTCTCCTTTCTGAAACCATACTGATTTATTGCAAGTATGTTATTAGTTTCAAGAAAGGAAACTAATCTCTTTTGAATACATTTTTCTAATATTTTAGCACAATCACTCAGTAGCGATTCTGGTCTATAGTTATTGAGATCCTTTCTTGATCCTTTTTTATATACTGGTTTCACGAGTGCTAGTTTAAATTGATTAGGGAAAATACCTGTTTCTAAACTCATATTATATATACGCAACAGTGGTTTTGTTATTTCTTCTTTTACATTTTTCAATATTTTAGCAGTTATTTCATCTAGAACTGGAGCCGATTCTACTTTTAGTTTGCTTATATAACATAAGATTTCTTGTTCAGTAATAGGCGTAAAACATAAAGTTTTTAGCTTTGTTTCCTGGATTCTCATTTGTTTAGGTTAATTTTACATTTTTTTCTAACCTTTCACTTATATTGCAGAAATATTTGTTGAATGTGTCAACTACTAGTTTAGGATATTGCTGAAAGTCAATGTTACCCGTAGCCGCTTGTATTACTTTAATGTAAATGCTTTAGTTTTCTTTTTTGTCAATAATGTTTGATATTACATTCCATAATTTATCTGTATTGTTTTCACAGTTAACAATCTGCTTTCTATAGTACTCATTTTTTACTATTTTTATCAGTTGAGTTACCTTATTTCTATATTTTTATAGTGTTCTTTTATTTCTAGATTATCTTTATTTTTTATTACAAGTTAGCTTAATTTGTCTCTTTCTCGTATATATAATATCAATTCACCAGTTATCCATGGCTTTAACATACAATATTTTGGGATAGTTTTTTCAATTTCTATTTTTGAAGTTTTAATACATTTTTGTAATGTCGAAATGAAAGCTGAAGTAGCTAAATTTATATCCAAACTTTGATACAAATTCAACCAACTACACTTCTGTATTTAGTTTTTTAGTCTTTGGTAATCTATAATATTTCGAGTTTTGTTTGTTATTGATTTATGGCAATTTCAATATTTAAGATAACACTAGTAATATAATGATCTGTAATTGCCGTATGCAATATTGCTGCAGTGACATTTTCATTATATTTTTGCCTTAAAAAGATATTATCTATACATGTTTTAGTTGTTTCAGGTACTCTTTTACAATTATTTATACATGAAATATTCCCGTTTTTATAAAGTATGTTTAAGTAGTTGTCTACATTTTCGTCGTACCTATTACTTAATATGTTAAAAATTAAGTCTCCAATAACCAACCCATTTGTTTTGACATTTTTAAGTTCATTTTCGAAGGAGCGTAAGAATTCTCCTTCATTACCTCTTAGCGTTCTATAAATACACATTGAATTATAGTTTTCTTTGCCATATGAAATATTTAAACTTAGGCCAGAAGCATCATTTAATTCTAATTCTGTAATATTCTCAATACTAACATTATTATTTATAAATACCATTACACCATCTGCTTTATTTTTGTGAAGAAACAATGATATTTTTTAAAATTTATTTATCTTATTAATTATGCCATGTTTTGGAGAGAACTAATACACGTAAATTAAATTCTACATTTTGTAATAAAATTATAAGCTCATCCCAACTTTTACGAACACTTCTAATATTAAGATTCAAGATGCTGTTACCAATTTTATCTTTAAACACATTATTAAGTAAAGTAACAGTTTCGCATATATTAGTTTCAGTATTTTGTTGAGTATTTATATCTTCAATTATAGAACATGTTTCAAGCATTTATTTATCCATTCCTACAATTCTTACTACCTGTTTCTGTTGAAAATTACGCCAATTTATCAACATCTTCTAAGCTACGTAATATAAAAACATTTTTATCTCCATCTCTTTTACGCAAGTTTATGCTACCTGTACTATCTACCCACAGGAAGGCATAATTCTTTTCGCTTTTAATTTTCCTGGCTTTTCCAAATACCTTTCTGAGGTTTAGAGTTAGACTTTGATTGACATAGATGGGTTCATTATGGTTATATCCTATGAGGGTAGAATTGAGATTCCTCTTTCCTTTTCGTTTCTGTAGGAAATTTTCTTTAACCTCTCTCCGAACAAACTTAACCATTATTGTTCCTGATGTTTGGTGAGAAGCTTTCTTTTCTCTATGGCATACATCTATCATTTCTCTTTCAATGTTTAAATTTAGAGCACGGCCCAACTGTTTTACAACTTCATATGTATATTCGTTCTTCTTTTCTGGTACACCCTGTATTTCTCGCGTGTTTCGCTCGAGCTCATACAATCTCATCTCAGTGTCTAGTAGCTACTTTTTGAGAGTAATATTTTCTTCCTTCAGCCGTTCAATAGTACCAAGTCACGCAGAAATGCTTTCTGATTGTTTTTTGATGATGTCTGGATTTTCATCCAGTTTCTGATGCGCCAGGTCAAGAGACTTTCCAAGTTCACGCTCAATGTCGGTATTTTTTTTAAATCACGGTGATATCTTTTAGTTCTCTTAACAGTTTATAAATGTCTTCGATAGATGGAAGCACTTCATTCTGTTCTGGATTGGTATTACGCCTAGCTTTTATGCAACTTCTACACTTCCAAGGGAAATTTGATTGTTTCACATATTCCACGTCACTTTCTTTTAACTGCGAACATTTTAGGTGGGTCCAGTTTAGACACTCAGTGCTCTGAATTTTGGAGGTAACGTCTTGTCTCAGAACAGGTTTGGAACACTCAATGCAGGAGCTCATGCTGTTTGTTTATATCTTATGATCGTACCCCTATTCAGGTATTTGATGTTTACGTGTCAATCAAATTATGGATTTTGCAACAGATAGTAAAGTCAGCGATATTTTTTAATAAAATGTATCTAGTTAAATGTAAGAGTACTTACCGAATTCGTTATTCTTGTATCACTTCACTCACGTAAACAGTATCACTTAAATTTAAACTTAATATTAGGAGCTCTTTATAATGTGTCTTTACACATCCATACCATATATAAAGCCACCTTTTCTATTACTATAAATACTAAAAGCAAGCAGGCAACAAAACATTCTTATAATCTTCAGGCTTGCTACAGAAGATGAACACTAGCGACGCGGCTGCCCCAAATATGGTGTAACTCATCATTTAGAGTCTCAACCTACATTACTTTTGGCTCGGTAAATCCGTCTTTTAATTCGCCTGGAGCTCCGAGAGATCCTATTAGTACCTAAATGAGCTTGCGCTGGTGGTTTCTTTGCGCGCGTACCTTGCTTGAAACTCTGTGGAACAACAACCAATCTCTTCACTTGAATGGAGCTCTGAGAGCTTATTAACTACTTCTATTTAACGTTTTTGTAATTGTATGGAATATTTTCCTTGGCCGCCTGGAACTAGGGACACATGTTTACATTAAAACACAGATTGTGTGTATTGGTTTAAAGACCACAATAATAGCGAATTCATGAATTATATTTGTATGTAACAGATATTTTGTTTAAGAAGGTATTGGGAGAAAATCGAACTCCTGTGGTACATTCCTTCACTTAATCGGGAGGAAGGTAATATTACAATATGCTATTAACATAAAAAGTTTTTAATAAATTTTTCAAATTAAGAATTATTCTATATGTACCGGTACCCAATAGGAATGATTAATGTAATCAAATCAACTGATATCATAACATTATCATGCATTGCCCGGACACTGAAACTTTTTATTAAAGCGGTAAAATGCAACGAAAGACACATTAATTATGCTGGTTTAACCCTAGGACGGTCGGGCCGAGTCTGTGAGACCCAGCTACTTATATTTTATATAAAATTCTCAAGTTAAAGTTAACGGTTGGAGTTGTAACTTCGTATACTTTCGTTAAACGTCCATCAATAGACGCTGGTGTTGCAAAGCAGATTAATTTATTGTTCATTTGCTTTTAATATAGCTCTGAACCTCCAGTGGGCCTGACAGACCCATCCCGACCGTTAACGTAACTTTTTTTGCTAGTGTCAAGAATATTGTAGGAAGGTATTTTTATTGCGATTACCTATTTGATATTTTTTGAGCGTGTGTATACGAACAACACCTCAGTTGGTATTTTGAGCAACTTTAGAACATATTGAAACGTGAAACAATTTCTGTGAGTGAAATTCAAAGAATTTGATATGATAATGAAAGTGAACTGGATGATTATGATGCAGATCGTGATTTTGAATTATTTAGTGATCATGATAGTAACACTAAGAGTGGTGAAGATTATGATAGAAGTGAAGAATTGTTACCGGTTGCCGCTGCTGAGAAAACTCCATCCACTCCGCCATTAGATAACAATTTTGCCAAAAATAAAAACTAAAAAAAAACTTTACCCCCTGATATTTAATACGTTCCAACGTAAGTGGTGCCTTAGGTTATGTTGAATAAACTTATAAGTGTCCTTTACAATATTACTTATCTATAACAACATTTAAGCAAGTAGTCTTTTTATATAAAATTCTTGAAAAGATCATATAATTTACTAAATAAATATGTAAACAATTACAAATATATTTTTAAAAATAAGTGAAAGCACCAGTATTGCGCTGAAATGATTTTTTTCTTTTAGAAATATTGTAACTACATAAAAGTGTGTTTTTCTTTTAAAATATCGGTCACAAATTAATTATACGATTTTATTTTCTTGGGTCTCTCAGACCCAGCCCGACAGTTTATGAAACTTTTCTCTGCCCGACCGTTGTAGGGTTAATAATGGCAAGCTATTAAAATTATTAATGCTAATGAAGAACCACTGTCTTCCCTTATTTCATTAACAAATCTAAATAATTTATTTCAAACTTCAACAAGCTCGCATCATTACTTCTTCACAACCCGACTAAGAAATGATCTCAACAAAAATAGTCCTACTACATTAATAACAAATAGTTGTGCCAAATTAGGTTTCTGGTAGATGAAACTCAAAGATTAGCCGATGTAACGGTACACAAGGACGCACGAAGAAACATCCGCATTAACTATTTTAGCATAATGTTAAAATAACTAGAAAATCTGAAAATTGTCAAATGCGGTATTATTTCAACAAGAAGGTAATGCTTTATGAACTAGTATTAAAATAATATATATTTTTTAAAAGTCATTGTACGAGTGATTTTTTGATTGTTTAAAGGTCGTTTTCTAAGTATATTTTTTGTTTTGATTTTAAGCAAATAATACGTTAAGATACGAATTAACATTTTGAATGTACTAATATGAGAGTTGGCACTAGCACCAGCATATTCTTACCGTGTTTTTTTTCTGATTTCCAATGCTTGCCCTAGTATTATCCCTAAATCTATAACATTAGAAAACAAAATGGCCTACCCGTTGTACAAGAATTATAGTGGAAATCCTGCTACATATTATGAGTTGCAATTTCCTCTAGCACAGTATTTGGCAAGTACACTTTTACTTGATCAAGAATTTCCTCTTTCTACTCTCCGAAGCAAATTAATACGTGTATATGTTGTTCTTAGTGCTCAATTTCCTACCTACAACAGTTTGGTTTAATTAGAATGAATAAGTAAATATATATTTGGAAAATATACGAAAGAAAATATCTATGATAAACTGTTTCTAGTTAGGTATTGTGTTTTGCTTGTGCGTTTTTCTCTTTTCTACAGTATCGGCATACACATTAAGTAATTCTACAATCACATATCAGATCAATTTTTGAAAAAGTAAAAATCAGCGATGATTTGTTTTCGAACCAGTCTCACGTTCAGTATGGGATATTTCTCTGTTTACAAACCTTGGCGTCTGTTTCCAAATTACGTACTTCTTTCCTTAAATAATAACTTTTACGTTTTATCATCTGACATTTTTCTCCTTTTCTTCTTGAAGTATGGAAAGCATTTTCTTTGCTTTTTCGCAACTTTTCTTATCTTTCCGGATCATATGTTGAAGATATTATCATCTAGCTTCATTTCACATCCATAGATTCTCTATTAACCCTTAGAATCCCGGAACATAATACTGACGTTAAATACCGTTGGGGTCCATTGGAACCCATGACTGAAACCCATTATTTAAAAGAAATTTTCTTCTTTGTAAATGAGTAATGAAATAGTTTACAACAATCTTTAGGTTTTATGCTCATCAGAGTAAAACAGTGGTTTAGTTATAGTTCTTTTAATGTTCATATATTTCAAATTTATCATTATACACCCTGATGAGAATATTATTTTATTATTTCCAAAAGTGTTTTTACAATTGAGTTTGGTGTTTCGCATACTTAAAATATATTTCAATTAGGATATTTAAAATATTTTTAATTTTACCACTTTTCAATTCTTTCTTCATTTTGTTTCTAATTTTCTCTTTTAAAATACATATAGTTTTTGGAAATACACTAATTTCATTGTAATTCTTACTATATTATTTTGCATAAACATATCATATTAACTCTTTTATAACTCACAGCAAATAAATTGTTAAACATGTTGATGCAATATGTTTACGTAGTTTTTGCACCTTGTGCAAGTTTATCTATTTTTCTGTCCTTTCAACTGTCACATAGTCTTTCGAGCTGGTTCACGATCATCCTTGGCTGTATTGCTGGGAGTAGTTGGAATGTCACAAATGTCTTCATATTGATCGCCTCCTCTTTTCCAAGTTCTATTATTTTTTCCTTGAGATTTCTTTGAAGGCACGTAGTGAACGAAAGTCCCTAATATATAAGCATTCTACGATAGCGTAGAATCTGTGTACTACGTAGAATCCAGGAGCTTACATCTACGATAGCGTAGAATATGGTCATGGGCCATTTTCTTGTAATTCACTTGAAGCTAAAATACTGAACCATTTGATCCATGGTATCTACTTTGCCTTTGCGTTATAGTCTTCTGTGATTTGAGGTTTGGCAGGGTGAGAGTGTATTGTACTAAGAAGAGTTACAACTTTAGGTGGTTTATGATAAGGAGATACTATCGTTACATTGTCTTGAAATCCAAACATGGTTGGGAATTTCTTTCTCTTCTTAGAAACCGTGAAATCTGATGGCAATTGTGGATTATTCCGTCGAATTGTACCAATTAATGTCAGGTGCCTTGAAGGCAAATCCTGTGCAAATTCTACACATATTGCGGCCACTGTTCTCAATTTCTTCCGTGAGATCCATGACCACTTTTTTATCTTGTTCAATTTCTCTGGAATTTTCTGAGCTTTTCCTTCCGTTTATTTGCATCTTCCTCACATAGTTTGTTGTACTGTCATATATAGCCCAATTTTAATACAATACTTTCCCGATTTTGAAGGTATTTTCTTCTGCGTCTCTTGACTGCATTTTCAAATCGTATCAAAATTTGAAATATGTTAAAACTTATTATTTTAGAAAATATTGGACGCCCATCCGAGCGACTCCATAATTGACTGATAGATTTCTTTTTGGACTTATACACAAACAAGTATCAACGTGTCTACAAATTTCTTCAGTTCAGTTTCATCCATTTCGTTCCTCTGATCACAGAAAACTATCCGTTCTTCTGTGTTTATCCATTTGCATATAAATTCCAGCAACGGAGGAGGAAGAAAAAAAAAACAGTACTAATGCATATGGTTTTGAGTCACCTCATCTAACTGCAAAGTGTGAAGATTCAGCCTTCTCACTAACAATGTTTCTGCTTGGCTTTGTACTTTGAATCGCTGTACGTAGTTGAACATGTCAAATTTCAGCACTTGTTGAACATAGAATCTCTCATCACTACCTGATGTACTTGGTTGACCCAATGTATCCTGCTGATTATAACTTACATCTAAACCACTATCACTACCACTTCTTTCCAAGAAGGCATAATCTGGTTCATTCTTGTTATCTGAAGGTAAGTAGTCAATTTATTTTCCAGAATCCACACTTTCTTTCATACGAAGCAATTGAACAACTTGTTCACAAGTAAGGTACTTTCGTCCTCTCCCACTCATTGCTAATACATAAAACACAACCGAAATCACTAGAAACTTTCCGAATCGGACTTCTGTTTTCTCGTCTACATTGATATGAAAGATTATTTCAAATTAAACAATAAAAGTCAAATCGACAGCTAGAATTTGTATTTTACTTATATTTTGAAACAAAACTTGCCATTGTAAAATACATTGTGCTTTTTACAGTATTGATATTGTAGTTTAACATAATTTGCACTTGAAAGCTCTAAAATAAATAATTTTATAACTAACAGGAGTAATAAATTAATGGGCCCATGTATTGGACACTTAAGAAACGAAAAATCGAAAATCCAAAATCACGGGGTCCATTGGACCCCGTCTGGTAAACAACGCTATATCATTCATTTTTTTCGGAGAAAATAGTAAGGAAACAAAATGATATTTACGTAAAGAAAAGAGGAACCAAAAATAGGAAAAGTAACGGCTTAACATGTATTTCGAGTGAAATCAATAGGAACTGCAAACTGACAAACATCTTCTTGGGGTCCATTGGATCCCACTGGGAGTTTTAGGGTTAAACCATGGTTGACAAACCTTCGCCATCACATAAGAATTTTCGTGTAAGTGTTCCCTACTTCAGGATAATGCATGTTTTGTTACATATCGATAACATGAATGACAAATTACTATATTAGTTTCGGCATCTTTGACTTGTTATTTTCAGTATTATCGGTACGGTATTGCTTCCACAACAGCCTTCTATATTTTTTATTTGTTTTAATAATTTTTCCAACATGCGATTAAATTTCCCTTTTAGTTTTAGGATCTCTGCTAGTCTTAGAAATATGTCAAAATAGTAATATTAAACCATAACGTAAATATACTCTGTACACGAAATAACAACTAAGATATGAATAGTTCTTCTGTAGATTGTGCAACTATGAACCACCTGGTGAAGTCATTATTATCTACAACAGTTTATGCTTATTTCTAGCCGGATTTATACTGGATATACGAGAATGTTGTTGTTCATTATAGGCAACAATTATAGTAGCATACGTTGTGTAAGATTTTATTGCTGATTGTTGTAAAATCTTACTGTGATTCTAAATTATTTAACTTGCACAGGATAAAGTTTATTTTCTTCTTCACCTCCTGTCGAAATTTCCTCTAACGTTCGAACAAGAAGATATTAAACCATTTGACTTACCATTCCTGCTTTATATAGTTACATTATACGTTCCTCTCGCTTCTTCATCCGTGATATGTGAATGGTCAATTTTTGTCAACATGTAACAGAAAGTTGTAGTTTAAGTACATTGATGGATAGTACTGTATATTGAGTCCAAAAGTGAAAGAAACAAACCGTTTTCAGTTTCAACGTTGATTACTATAGAATAAAAACATTCGAAATTATACAATTGTTGTGCAATTGATACGCATTCAAATATCTTGATTAAAGCTTAAAGTGACAATCATTCAAAGCTTCTATCGTTGATTCCTATACCGTAAAGACAGTGGCGAAAAATATATTAAACCTTCACTTCAATTTCTTCTATTTCTAATGTTTAGTGAAGAAAACACTAATTTTTTCAAGTGTATGGGTTACACTGATAATAAGTTTTTTAAACTCGAGAGTTAAATTGTTCATTTCAAAATGTCGAACATTTTATCTCATATTTTGAAGCTATTTCATTACATGCATCACGATATGTAATTGAATTAATGTCTTCTATAAATAATTGTGTTACTATGTTGAGATTTTGATCTTCTACGCTATGATCTATCAAACGTAAGCTGCGGTTGTTTCGAAAATCTTTTAAAGAGGAATGCTTGTCATTATTTCTTTCCAAAAATGCATTTAAATTATAAGAATATTTGCTTTGCTTCGTGGGTTCAATTCTTCTAGGTCATTATTAGTAGTGCAGATCATTATTAGTAAATCTCCTTTGTATGTCCTTACCTGTAGATGTATCACATTATTAATAAGAACGCTTGTTGAATATGAAGAACAGTGACTACAAGTGAAAGAGAATGGTTTCGGTAGCTATATCTGAATACTCTCTATTAAATAAAAAAGATATTATTTTACTTGCAGATAGCATGCCGTATAATACTATTATAATTACTTAGTACTACGTGTCAGGCAGTCTTCATTATTGATTTTTATAACATTTTGTTCTACAACACCTTTCTGTTATAATTATGCTCGGATATTATAGCAAATAAAGATATCCTTTCTTTCCGTGCTCTACGGAAAAGTAAAAACAATTTGCTGCTTTAGATAAAGAGTTACATATTATTTCCAAATCGTATTTTATGTTGAAAAAAATGCCATTTTAAATCAATGTAGGTTATAGCATTTAATATCTACTTAAATGACTGAGATACTTTTGATATCACTGAGTTTCTGCATCCATTAATGTCTTGTTCCTTTTGTTTTCAGTTTCCATCGGAGGAGTGATTTCATTGTTCCTTGGAGCAAGCGTTATGAGTGCAATAGAAGTTCTTTATTTCCTAGTACTGAGACCAGTTTTTATATATTGTAGAGGCATACAAACCAATTGTTTATAACATCAACGTCAATGATAAACTAGCATACATATTTTGTCCAAAATTTCTATTTTCTAAGTAGACATGTAAAATCTCACCCGAACCTGAAAGCATCCCGCTCGCAATTGTTGAATTTACGTGGAGAAATCAGTAGGGACTATCAGATGATTACGAATGGAAAGAAAGATCTTAATATATGGGAACCAAAGAATGGAAAAATATTCAATCACCCTGGATGGGATTTGATCTATGACCCTCAAGGTTACCAAACAACGATTCTACTCACTCGTCCACGGAGCATCACAGAACGATACGCAGTCATACCTAAGACACGAAACGTTTGTCACTTGCAAAACGTTTAATTGTAAGGGAGAAAGCAAAGAAATCTCATCGTATTTAGTTTTTCTTTCTCTGACACTAGCTTAACAACTGTTGTCCCAGCCTGATAAGAGTATTTTACCCCTGCATATCTCGCGAATAGCCTTGCAGAAAATATCCAAATACAATTTTTTATTTCGAACAGAGGTAGCCTACACATAGGTTTTAGGGAGCGGTTTGCGCCAATTAGATTTTTTGGGGAAGAAGGGACATAAAATTACATTCAAAATGGCAAAATCGCACTTTTAATTATACAATAATTTTACTTTTAAGAACGCCAAATGCGAATGAGAACGAATGCATCTCTTTGGCTAGAAAGAATAAAATTATGGCTGAAGGTGAAAGTCAACAGAGACTGATGATGTTTAGGAACAATGGATGCTACGAAGCAATGACGTAACCAGGAGGTCTGAACCCTCCCGCATTTGTGACAATTGTTAAAGTCAGATTTAATATTGCGATTTCATGCAATATTTTTCCGGGGTGGACCAATGGATTCCCCTAAATAAAAGCTTAGCCAGCGATTCTTCAAAATCAAATTCTGCTTACGTCCTGAAACCAAGTAATGTATTGTTTGTCAAACAAATAAATGAATGTTTTCTGCGGGATAGTATCCTGTCATTTGCAGCTATGAAAGTAAAACACTATACATTGCCCCATAGCATTTCGCCAGTAACTTCCTATTTGCTGATCAGTTGAAACAATATTTCTTGGCATTGTGGCGAAAAAAGTATTTCCTTTTTAGTGCATTATACGAAAAACACAGAGTGAACACAATGAAAACAAGGACAGAAGAAAAGTACAATGCTATGTAAAGACCTTTGACTGTTTCAACAAATCACTCAATGTAGCGGTTTCCTTGCAAGCAGGTGCTGATGGTGTAATCCGTAAAACTATGGGCTTAAGTTCAAGGGGTCCTCAGATCGATTGCCCTTGAAGACACACGTTTTATTTTCTTTACAGCAAAAGAAGTTATTTAAAACTATCCAGTCATCCCAGAAAGGGACATTGTGTAGAAACACAAGATTTCCCTTTAGTATTCACATTATTTCGAAGAAAGATGATCATTTCTTGAAGTTAAAGCCATAGATAATACGTTAGTGAATTTCAATTTTGTTCTATTTTAGTAATCTTTCGTCTAAGTTTAGTCCGTAATTCTAGATTATTTGGAAATATCCAAATAAACTGAACGAAGGCGATAACACTAAGCAACAATATTAGAACAAAACATTGATTTGTGAGAGATTAATAGAATAAAGCTTTTCTTTAGATAAAGAGGCATCGTTGGGTATGGGGTTTGAACACAGGATCATGGATAAAAACAAAACACTTCGGAAACGCTTTCTAACCGCTTACTCATTGAAAGGATGTTAAGGTTCGCTCTCTTAGTAGATGCATTTCACAAAAAAACACTACTATAAACTGCCCGATCGTTTGGCATAATGTGCGGCTTATTTCTTTTATTTGTTTCGTTACCTAAAACAGTTTAATACCTATTAGAGATGTGCTATAAATATAGTAACTAACATCATGAAAGATTTACGTTGTATTTCTAATAAAATATATCTGTAAATTCCGCAGGGCGTTTCCCACGCTTACAAAATCGGAACTTAGAATTTTGCGATGAATTTCGTAAATTTGTCTTATTAATTATAACTTCTTTATTTCTGATATTATTTACAGATATTTTATCTTTGAAACTATGGGTTTCCTTTTTCTGCATATTTCTAAGAAGACATTTAACATTTTCTAAAATATCATAAGAATGACAGTTATATCTATTTATCTAATTTTGATTCACATGCGACAGACGTTCTGGAGAGAAGTGTAGTTCGTTCTTTATTATTTATATTCCGTTCCTAGACACATACAATACAAGTTTCCTCAATTTTATTGCTTCTTCAAACAAATCACGTAATGACCCATACCTTTGGTTCGGTCTTACTTGTTAGCTGTAAACTGCATGCATCTGGATTCGTTTTTCTGCCTTTTCTGCTTGTGCTCAAGAAATAAAAATGGTTGTGCTTGTACGGTAATCAATTAGTGCACTACAAGATCTTCAGACTAGCTTGTTATCGAACACGTTACAAGGGAGGATTGACCGAGCAGAGGAATGCGTACATTACTCTTGCTTCGATACCTCGACTGATGCGAATTTACACACCAACTTGATCTTCCAATTTTACACTTGATTTCACCAGTAAGTTATGCAACATGCATAGCTACTTGCATTTGATAAGGCATTAAAGAAATGGTTCAAATTTCATATAGTGCTCGAACTATAACTGTAGTCTACTCCGGTGTTTGGGGTCCCTGGTTCGATTCCAGCTCTTTCGACAAATCACTCAATGTAGGGCATTCGTTTCAAGTAAGTCCTGATGGTGTAATCGGGATGACCGTGGGCTCAAATTCACGGGGTCCTCAGATCGATTCCCCCTGAAGACATAGGTTATTTTCGTTAAAAAAATAGCAGTTATTAAAATTTACCCAATTATCCGAGAAAAGGGCAGTGTGTAGAAACACAACATTTCAATTTTGTGTTCACATTATCGCGAAGAAATATGATCATTTCTTGCAGTTCAAACCGTAGGCAGTAAGGTAGTGAATAATGTTTTCTGTCTTTTAATAAACAATGTTGGGTGTGGTGTTGTCGGCAGAGCTATACACTATAGACCATAAAGTCGTAAGTTCCTGAGGAAAACATTGTCTATTTATTATTATTATTATTATTATTATTATTATTATTATTATTATTATTATTATTATTATTATTATTATTATTATTATTATTATTATTATTAGAATGAAAAAAGAAGAAAGAAAAATACTCATAGTCGAAGATATTGATAAGAACACAAGAGATATACTTAATATCAGATACATATGAACTTAATAATATTATTACATTAACGGATTGACGATTAGAATTTATACTTTACGAGAACAAGAAATGGAGTATAAATATTTGTTAACTAGAAACAGTAACTAATTTTATTTCCCCCTTCTTCTAGAGTTGATTTTGTGTTTAACGTCAATTTCAGCATCAAGGCTATATGAGACGGATTAAAGTGGAATCCGAACAACAGGAGATCTTGCCGGGAATCGAACACTGGATTTTCTAGATAGCAAGTCAAGGTCATACCTTGAAAGGAATCGCACTTGTGAATAGAAAAGCGAAGTGAAATCTTTCAGTTTTACGTCCCACGTATTTGCTGGTTAGGCTAAAGAAGACGGAGATTATGAGAAATAATTAAAATGCTGGAATGAAGGACGTGAAAGGAAACGGTAGAATCACAACAAAACACACGAGCACGGTGTTTGTCCACCACAAAGTCCACATTGCGCGAGCTGGAATCGAAAAGGGACCCCAAGCACCGGTGTTGAACGGTCTACAGTAGAGCCACCTCCGGCACTGCTAGTGACTAGACTTATAAGTTCAGCCATTATTTGTAATGTGTGTCATTTTAAAACTTTATCAACGTTGCATATAGAACTGAATGTTGCAAACTTACTAGTAAAACCTCGTGTAAAATTCGAAGACCGAGTTAGTTGTGTAAATTTGCAGACAAGTCGAGGTATTGAAGCCAGAGTAAATGTGCATATTTCACTGCTTTGGCCATCCTCCCTCGTAATGTATTCGATAGCAAGGTATTCTGAACATCTTGTAGTCCACGAATTGATTACCGTACAAGCACAAGCATTTCTATTTCTTGAGCACAAGTAGAATAGGCAGAAAAACGGATCCAGATGCATGAAGTTTACAGCTAACAAGTAAGACCGAACCAAAGGTATGGGTCATTATGCGATTTGTTTGCAGAAGCAATAAAATCGAGGAAACATGTATTGTCTGTGCCTAGGAGCAGAGTATAAATAATAAAAAAAGGAACTACACTTCTGTCCAGAACTTCTGTCGCACGTGATTCAAAATTAGATAAATAGAGGAACCAGACTCCTCACAACAGGAGTCACGTAGTTTAACAACTACACTGTACACATGATGTGTTGTGTTGCGAGAAGCTTCATTGCTATATTATGAGCTTACGAATTTTTCATCCCTGATTTGTATATTGTATTCGATGACATTTCTGTTTCTTTACTACTGTTTCATTTTTTTAGCTCGCAATAGAATTCACAGTGTTCTAACAGAACGCTTGCATATCTTGATAAAATAGCTAACACAAAATTGCCAACAATGCGATTGTATTGCGTCTTATAAATGTAAGTGCCCGATACACAAAATGATCCCTTGCTGTTCGTCACGTTTAATAGATTTTTTTGTGAAATAATTCTTCGAAATAATTGAATAAGGACGGTACGAAATAGTTGTTTTGTAGACCTGTGCTTAGAATGGCTGCCTCAAGTTCGGAAAGTGCTAGGTTTATTCTGGGTCTGGAGTTTTATGCGTTTTTTCCCTAATCGTCAGAAGTTTCTGACATTGTTCATGTTCGTGAGAAAAGAAAATATACGTTTCACGTGAATTGCAATTTGGTGGCAACAAGTCATGTGATGTTTGTGGGATAGTAGTTCGCTATGTTTATCAAATTATAACGAATATAAATTAAATATGACGCTTAGTATCGTAATGGCTTATTGCAAAACTCCTAGCTTCACACGCAGCAGTCCTGCGTTCGAGTTTCTTTCTATTATTTTATCCGTTTTTCAAATGATTGGTGATATATCACTTGGTTATACTGTGATGCACATTTCTGTTACATGAAACTAAATGAATTAGTAAGTATGGTCACTGATATTGCTTTTTGAGAAACGAGACGTAACCTAAGTTCCGAATACACATATTTTGAATTACTTAATACTTAATGTAAAATGAAACCTTGCAGGTTTATGTCGCACGATAAAGACGAGTAGGCTAAGGGAGACAATAATGATGGAAACAATGCGTGGTAGGAAACAGGAGACCCGTAAGAAAACCCACCACACCATTTCTGTCTACTACAGAGACAACTTGGCGCGAGATGGGATCAAACTAGAGACCTCACTTACAAGAGGTGATCGTTCTATCATTATTCTTGCGGCCCCACAATACACAATGTAAACAGCTTATTTAGGCACGTTTCAGAACTACATTGAATACGTTCAATATTATGGTATGTAAGTAAATGTAATGTATTTTGACACGTATCTTGAAAGAACCTAAAATGTTTTGCAACTCCAGAGGGGATCTTCGAACCCCTGCCCGCCCAGTGGAAGCCATGGACCCACATTTTCTCATTTATTTATGCTAATTCCATAGGCAAGCCCAAGCTATTCAACTGTTGTTCGTTCACAGATTCTTATTATTGATTACAATATTAATTCAATACCAATTTGGTACTTTGAGGTATTTGTTATAAACGTGCCCCTCGGAATTTGTGGATTTTAAATCCATTTCTCTCAAAACTACTCTTAGGACAGAAAGTGCAACGAAACCTTACTTCAATTCTCATAAATATTTTTACAAAGTTTGAGGTCCACACACCAGGAACCCTTCGCCTGGTTATCCCCGGCTCATGGAAATATTTTAGTGTCTTACCCCTACTGTAAATTTTTTACGTTTATAATATATACGTATGCTATATTTGTGAAATTCCTCCATGGTTCTGTAGTGTACCGTACGAGCTACCAAACTTTTTTCTTTGGGACCTTTCACCACGTATCACAGTAAGAATAAAATATTATAGTACCACCCGACTCTAGTCGCGGTGCAAAATTTCATCATAATCTGACGTAGAACAATGAGTGGAAATAACGTGAAAGATTTGAAATCACATTTGCAATATTGCAAGTAAAAGAAAAAAAAAGTTGTAATAAGAAGTCTCATGTTTGAAAATAAATTCGGGTTGAACTGCCTGAGTGTACATACAAGTCTCAACAGAACTTGTGGAATGTTTAAAATAAATGTTACTAAAAATGTGCTTTGCGAAGATGGAACCTGAGACCCCATACGTAGAAGGACAATAAACTAACCTGTGAAATAAGAAACTTAACGGAAAGCATTTCTTTTATTTAGTTTATAACCGAGAGACTGTATCATGTACAGGTCTAATCTCTCTCCCTCTCTCTCTCTCTCTCTCTCTCTCTCTCTCTCTCTCTCTCTCTCTCTCTCTATCTCTATCTTATGTTTCATAAATATCACATGTTTCGGACATTTTCGAATATTAGGTATGCTTTATGTCAGATTATTTGGCAGTAGCTTTTAGCAGACGGTTTTTCCAAAAAAAAAAAAAAAACTTAACTAATACAGTAGTAACCAATGTTTTGTTTGCTGATTTTATAGAGGGGCAAGAACTTAGGCTCTTGGCTAGCTCTTGGCACTTTAAGAATTGAAACCCCTCTCCTAGGCTAGAAAGGCTTCCCTCCAAGCGCTTGGGTGAAATTTATCACACATTTATCATTCTCCCTTCCCCACCAGAAAAAAGATTGCCTAAATTATTAGCGAGATTTCTCCCTTCCTCTAATGAATTCCACACTGATTTGCATGTCTTGTACGTAGGAGAGTACACCACTTCGTAGCAAGGACGTAACCAGGACTTGATTTCGGAAGGTAGCTGGCTAAACGTTCATATGGTAGGAGTCCGGGTTCCGCTGACGGAAATTTAAAATAAAACTCAATCTTAGGGTAAAGACATACCTAAGAGACGTCGCAGTCAAGGTCGAGGTTTAGGTAGTGGTCGCTATCTCGATGTTTAGGTATAGATGGATGAAGGGCGCACATAGCAAGGAGTTCGAACCCCTGACTGTAAGTTCTCAGTTTGGGGAGAATCATTACTGCAAAGCGTCTAAAATTATTGCACAAAAATCTCTGCAATACAACATTTTGAAACTGAAAAAACTAAGCAGTATATAAAGAGTGATGGACGCAAAAAGAGACATGAGAAATACTAAAGTTTCGTCTCTTCTTTCGCAAAAATATTTCAGTATCATCTCTTGTCCATCTCTATCACGAAATAAAATCTTTTACATTTTTTTTCAATTTTCTGTGAAGAAATTTCCTCGTTCAGCACTCAGGCGAGAAATTATTTCCCAGTATTTTATTTTAAATGTATGTTTTCAGGTTTGGAGGCGGTATTAAGTTCAATAAATGTAGTTTCGACACTGCAATTCCTATATCTGACCTTTGGATATGTGCCTGCTTTTACAGGTATTTCCTTACCTTATACCAGTAACGAATTTAGAAGAATCCATTTTTATTAATCTCGAAATTGCGGGGAGGAGTGGAGTTTTTAAACATAGATATAATTTACGGTAGATCCTTTTTCTTTAGAAAATCCACAATTTACGGACTTCAGCCACAAAGCCCCCTCCCTGTTACAGTCCCGGTCTTATATAATATTAACCTACAGTATGTCGAATAACTTACCTGACATTCACATTTCAGTTCCTATATTCTTAATTCTCTATTTAAAACTTGTCTATTACGATGTTCTGTGGTTTCTTATCTCATATTGCTGAAACATACCTCACTAGTTTTATTAATATATCTTTAATTGCCAAATTTAATAGTGCAGCACAACCTTCCGAGCATAGAAATACAGAATCCTCTGCAGACAAAATTCAGATCAAATGAATACCTTATTCGGTGCAGTGCTTGAGGGAGAACCAAAGAGAACACGAACCACAGGGATGCTTGCGCTGAACATCTATGTGAAAACGGTTGTTTATCATTGCGACCACTAATTCACCCTCACGGCGGACCTCTATCGCGATGTAGCGTACATCTTCTGCATGCTCATATCCATTTGAATCCATGTGTTGTGCCAGTATCGAGGGTAAAACGGCGACTTAAACCTCGACCTCGATCGCGAGGCCTCTTCGGTATGTTTGGCCTTATTTTAACAATTTATGCAAATGTCGGAGGCTACAGACTTCCTGGCTACGCCACTGCTTGGTATCCATTGTTCCTAAACATCAGCAGTGTCTGTTCAAATCCACATTCAGCCGTAATTTTATTTTTTCAAGAAGAAGGCCAAAGTGTTAGTTATCCTTTATCCTTTGCATTTGTTATCCTTTGCATTTGGCGTTCTTAAAAGTAAAAATATGATATAATTAAACATTCAATTTTGAGATTTAGAATGTCAATTTATGTTTCTTGCTGCCCAAAACAAATCTCATGTACGCATGCTGCTCCCTAAACTCCGCGTGTATGCACACCCTGTTCCAAATGGAAAAACTGAATTTGCATATTTTCTAAAAGATTATTCGCGAGATATAGACTTTTATATCAAGTATTTCTGTTTACTTAATAAAATTGAAAGCAACAGTTTTGGGTAAGTATAATTCTCTAGAACAGCAATGGATAAAAGCTTTGTCTTGGTAAAATGTGCGAAAATTGTTAGGAGAGATTCTAGAGGGGTGAAGAATATTCTTCCCAGGCTGGGACAACAGTAGTTAAGTTAGAGCCATTGAAGGAAAAACTACAGACGAAGAATTCCCATATCTGTCCTCCTTACAAATAAACGTTTTGTAAGTAACAAAGGTTTGTGTCTGAGTAATGACTGCCTATCGTCTGTGTGACCTCGTGGATGAGTGAGTAGAGTCATTGCTTGGTAATCCTGAGGTTCAAGGGTCCAATCCAGTCCAGGGAAGTTTATATTTTTTCACTCTTTTCTTTCATATCTTAATATATCTCTTCCCCTCTGATGCCCTCAACTGAGTTCTCCACTTAAATTCAACCATTGATAGCGGCATGCTCTTAATTTCGGGTGAGCTCTCTCATGTCTACTTACAAAATCAAAATTTTCGACAAAATGTGGATCCAATCCGATAATTTGATTTCAAATTCTAAATCTGCGGATGTGACTGTACATCTCTTATATCATATTTGCGTCTCTCGCTCCATAATGTCATTAGTTATGGCAAAAGATACCTTGAGAGCAGTACTTCAAATCATAAAAGCGCTATACCAATGGGTTCACCCTCATTAAGCTTTAGATTAAATGTATGTATGTACATACTGAAGGTGGGGGATTCGCTCTTCCTACCCTGCTGAAGTAAGAGAATATTTATTTAGAATCTGCTAAATAATTTCAGATCAAACGATTGAAAGAGTGTTCATTCCAATAGGAATAGGATTGGACTTTATGTTTCTTGTTGCACTTTATATTCATGAATAGAGCAAATATCAAATAATATGTTTGCCATAAGAACTTTATCTGTGAGATTCATCTCATTTTAAAGAAATGATGCTGTAAACGGTAGTGGGTATTTTGCTCATGTGTACGGTAATTTTCAGTGCCTGGCGATTATTACATCGGCCTTTTTTAAAGTTAATTCGGGTGCAATACTCCCGGCAAATGCTTTGGGCTCAACTGGTGGATCAGTTTTACTGTAAATCTCCATATGACTGTACCGTCCAGAAGTGTCGTTTACTGTACACTTTTCCGATTAATGTGTGTTGTAGCGTACAATCAAAGTTTCTTTCTGAACTTAGACTATTGAATTAATTATTCCCGAATTTCGTTTGTTGGTTAGGAAATGTCTAATGTGTGTAAATGCATACAGTGACTATTATTCTCATTATTTTGAGCTTTGGAAATGAGAATCTGAGCAAACATTTGAATCGGGCCGACAACATAAACAACGATTTCGGATGTTCAACTACATCAACATGTGCAACAGAGACTGGTAAAATAATATAGATTACTTGCACGAGCCTAGAAAGTTCATTATCACGATCACAGCCAACTAAACGTAAATGTACTGTGAAATTAATTCTAAACTCAAAAGTATTATTTGTTCCTAATGTACGATTATTTATGCTTGGCATTGAACATTTAAGTCTTATTTTTCTTATAACAGTATTGATGTAAGCAAAAATTCAAGGAAGTGTAAAAATTATAATGATTATAAGATGCGACCTCTTTTATTTTATGAAGATATAGAGTCAAAATTGGAAATAAATCAACTATATTACAAATCGTCTGAACTCTGTTTATGATGGATTTATTTTACATTTTTGAAGAATATCGAGGCGCACCCAGAAAGTATGTTTACCACGTGTCCTAGGAAACCGTATGTTGCGCAACGCAACTGCGTGTACGTAAGAGAGTAAGGTAATAGCATGGCAGATACACTATTGGAACTTCCGTAGTGCTCTTAGTAGCTTTCTGTCAGTGGTCGAAGATGGGCGTTCGTATTGCAGCTCCCGCCGCGTGTGAAGTGCGAGCAGTGATAAACTTTTGAGATGCACAGGACATAGCACCGATTGAAATCCATCATCAACAGTATCGTTGCAAAAATATAAATGCTGACCCTGTGCGCTTTGCTATATGCACTACGGTCTGTTGCTTCAACTCAAAACTTCTTGATCAACATGCACTTCGTGGCAGTGGTGTGCAATAAGGTTCGGAAAATCTGCAAGAACTGATTGCTCATGCCGTTAAGGCCAAGGAGCTGGCAAAGCTCACGATGGATTTGAATTGTTGTTATACCCTGTGCATTCAAAAACATTATCACTGCTTGCACTTCACACGCGGCGGGAGCTGGAATAGGAACGCCAATCTGCAATCATAGCCACGACACTACTGAGAGAATTAGAGAGGTTCTGCTGGCGCATGTGCCATGTGGACCTCACATTCTCACGTACACCCAGTCGCTTTGCGAAACATACTGTTTCGTAGCTATGGGAAACTTACTTTCTGAATTCGACTCCTAACATAACGACAGAAACCTACACGTTACTTGTAGAACCCTATAGTCAAACCCCATTATTTTTTTGAATTCATGTATACTCATTCAGTTTCTGACCGACATTTGGGTAATACCGACACTTCTAAGCTTAAAGCGCTGTCAGTTCTACCTGGAAGTAAATGAGTTTGCGTAACCAGTACTAAGTGAATGTGTGGTGTGTATGGAACGTATATCTGTAAACGTTTAGAAACACGTATAATAATTTGACGAAAAAGGTATAAGATTATGAGGTAAAGTGTCAGAGATATTTGAGAAATGAAGGGTCGCTGTAAAATTTGAGTATGTTTCTTAAGCTCTTGTTTAGAAACAAAAGTAGTATTGTTCAGGACTCATGATAGACAAAATACAGCTGTAGGTTGTGTAATCGCAGGTAGTTGGTTCATCATTGTTCAATGTTACTAACTTGCAAACAATATAGTTAAGAGCAACACATATATTCGGGGTACTTTCGACACTCACATTTGGGGCAGTTTCGACAGATGGTTTTCTCCCCTTTCGTTGTGATTTTTAATAAAAATATATCAAAGTACTGCATTAGTATTAACATACAGAAAATAAAATATCTGCATCGTTTTTCTTTGCATGAGGTGTTCCTGCAATTTGAACAAAATGTCAGTAGCCATTGGCGTAAAGAATGCAATGCTACTTGCTACTTCTTCACGAGCTTTTGAAGTCCGTCGGATACATTACCTGACAGGTTATTGAAAGTTAACTGCAAGAAACATTATGGTGAACATACAACATCTATTGAAGAAGATGAACACTCACTAGAAGAAAAGTTAATTATATTAGACTGGTATGGACTCATCCAAGAAAATGAGATGTGGTACTGTAAAGCGAAAGACAATAGTGCAATTTTTTTACATCTGAACAGAAAAATAGTAAGATAGAACAATCAAAAGCTAGGGAAACATAGAAGAATGTTCGGACATAAACTGTTGTAAAACACAGTAACAGAAATAAAAAAAGCTCAAAAAGAAAACTATTGTGCTATCTATCGAGTTTAGTTTACGAAAAAACAATTGCTCTGATTGAGTTTAATGCACAAAATATTTTCATCAATTTAGCGATGAAAACATTTACATCATCGTCATATGTTCTTCATCCAGACGATTAATTGTTTATGTGTCAACAATGTGAAACCTTAAACATATATGAGTTCAATGTTTGCTCTTTCCTATATATGAAGCTAACACTAATATTTTAATCTATAACCACAATTTGGTCATATGATTATCATAAATTAACAAATACCTTATCATGAATTACTGAATTTTTCTGCTCTCTGCACTACTTTACATTTAGTACATATTTTTTAATAGAAATTCTTGTTTCATAAATTTCTTGTAACTGAACAAATTGTGATTATTCTTTCCCTCATTTGTAAGTCAGGGATATTTGATTAATATTTTCCAGAGTTGTAAACAAAGGTATTCTGCATTTCGAAACACACAGATTCCAATGTTTGTTTAAAGTTCATGAACTAATTTACGAACAGTAATGTGCGTATCTTAATTATTGGTAATACTATCATAATTCGTAAGGTTTTAATGTTGATGTCGGCGTTACGCGAACAACCTGCCGATCTTCCCATAGAGTTGTGGTAGACCAACACTTCTTTATCGTTTATTTCAACTGTGACATCACAGCCACACATTGCTTTTGTGTAACATGTATTGTATCTGTCAACTAGCTGAAATAATATACTTGATCGTGGGCTGTGATTCGTGTCTTTAATATTTCATTACAATTTTTTAGTAACGTTAATGTCTTTAGGGTGTCGGTATTGCCCCAAATGACCATACTGTAAATTATTTCTGTCATGTATATAAACTGAATTTTGCTTAAGATTTTCTCCATGGACTATTTCGCGAAATACGTTTACAGAAACTTCCTTATAATGTCCAATTATTTTCATATGCACCATATTTTGTGAATAGCAGCTGTAATTTTGGAATGTTGACATAGTTTCCTTAATTTTTTACCTATATAAATGTTATATGTATATAAAAAGAAATAAATTTAAAAAAAAACAATGAATTTGTATCTTTGTGCGTCTATATCTACCAGACCTACAAATATGAATTATAAATCAAATAAAGGAAATACTATTCGCAAAATAACTTATAAGTTTAAGACCTATAATTTAAAATAAGATAAGAAACAGAGAGAAACACGATTTTTGTATAGAAGGTGGTGGTAAAATTCGATATAGCAGCCATAAAGACGCCCATGTTGTGGTTCTCAGTGGGGGCAAGTTAAGAAACATTTCAAATGTAGTCTCAAATTTGCTGTAACTATTCAAAAATATCTATTTGTTTTACGATCTTCCGAAGTGCAATTTCCTTTGGATGGGGCAAGCGTTCCAAGCTAGCCCCTGATGAGCGCCCTTGAGCAGCCATATTGGATGAAAATAGAAAGGTTTGTTCGAGGACTTCCTTTTAAGATATTACTACATTTGATGAACGGACATTATCCGGCAAGTTTCGTTAAATACTAATTTTTGCTGGGTTTGTCAAAACTTTCCCCTACATATTGAATTGTTTAGTAAGGTCTCGAAAATAGTATCAAGGAGAACTATTAAGTATTAACGAAGTGCAGCACTACCAACATATGCGAGCTAGACCAAGTTTGAGAAAGAAATCAACTTTCACCTAATAAGAAAATTAACTCTGTGTCCTCACTTTGACGTTTGCATAGCTAGAAGGTATTAGGTGAATCTTGAATAGGCGAAATTTTAAGCCTCGATACAATCACAGAGATAGAGTACTCACAGTGATGGTAAATTTATTCCGTTGATTCAATGTTCAGGTAAACGATGAAGTGGCACTTCACTATCTTCAACACTCAAGCCGTTAGTGGTAGGGAGCGAAAACCATTCATTGAGGAGGGCGCACCTCAAGATAAACTGTTGTAGGTAACTTTCTCGGAAACAAGAAACACCCTGACCCTATCTAACAATTGTACAAGATATGTTGACCCTTTTCCGAGAACTTGGGTGTAACATGAACCTCAGTATAGTTTTCGACATTTTCATCTCGACATTTTTCGTGACAAACTTTGTTAGGTTAGCGAAAAGTAAGGGGAAAGATTTTACAAAAGATATATCTGAAATGGAGAGCAGATATCTAAGCAGATAGAATATCACAATTTTGGCAGACTATTTTTGGATGATGAAGAGGAATAGTGACAATTACGACAGAAGTTGTAAGAAAACAAAGAGGCGTCCATTTAAAAAGGAATAAATGGCTTCTCAATGCACTTGAGGACCAGCGCAAGTAAGTGTATTAAGCATCATACCGTAGGAAATAAGGTTTATGATAGCATTAATTGTGTATAACATTGTTTAGTGTAACCAAAGCAACCTAGTTTTTTCTCAAAATTGCTTTATTGAATTGTTCTGTAATATTAGTATGCCTTCCGAAATTATATAATGAGTATATAGCCTATGTATACTATATATGTACACTATATACTATATACGTATATTGAAATGATGGTAGTGTTAAAAATAAAGATTGCCAATTGTAGCAAAACCTGACGGGACAGGCATAAATGGATGGCATTTCTGTAATCAGCGCACAAAAATCATTTAGGATCACCTATTAGTTTGTAAACAACCGAAACGTTTTTCAAAATGCTGACCAGTGTTATTATAATGTCGGAAAAGTCAACTTTCATATGTCATTGTAACTGATGTAAATTAGATTTAAACATTGAAATGATGGTGGATGGGATGATTGTTAATAATAATAAAGTAATAATAGACGTAAAATAACGATTACCTAAGCAATAAGATTTTATTAAGTTCTACAGTCGCTAGTAGAGATTTTCATCAAAGTATATAAAATAGGTATGAGATATATTGGAAGCTAAAAGAATAAATTAGCGTTAATGTTATTCAATGAGTTTCCAATAGAACATCCTAATTTTAATCCCGGCAGATCCGAACGCTTTACACATATTTCATTTTATATTTCAATCCATACACAGGGTGAGGAGCAAAATCTCCTATGGAGAAGGAAAGAAATGTTGGATTGACGGGGAACTGGAGTAGGACTCTGAACGGGGGCAAGGATTTAAGAAGTAATTTCATGGAATTGTCAGAGAGTTTATATTTTCGGTTAAATTTATTAATATTCTAACTCATGTATGACCAGTGATCTATCTTCTTTTATCTCCTATATAGTATGTAGTGCAACAGTATTTTAAAAATACCACGAAATATGTCTTGATATATGGTGTTCATTGGACAGCGCATTCCAAACAATAGAAATCTTTTTAGATGAAAAGTCATGAGTAAACTTGACAGAAATGGACTGATTTATTCCTTCACTGTCATATGTTTTATTTGCCTGTGTGAAATGTTACGTGTAACTTGAATAAACTTTCTCTATGCATTGGAGATGCCAGGAATAATAATGGACCCAAATGAACGGATTTATAGCGGTCAGGGTAAAAATATTTAAGTGGCGGACAGTGCAAGCTTTTCGTTCTCAAGTTATTGGTCTTCCGATTTTGATATGGACGAACTGTAAGCCAGAATAATGGAAAGAAACAAATTCAACAGAAATAATCTGTTGTAGTCCAATCGTGGCTATAGACTTGCCCTGACACAGAAGCTTGTAATACATATTGATGTGAGGGCGTTTGCTTTCTTTGAGCAACTGAAACATTTTAACAGTATAATACTAATAAATATTTCTTTTTTCAAGTTTCACTTTGACTGCATTATTTTGTTTTGTTTCTGAAAAGAATTCAATCACAGCTCTTTTGTCCTTATATACTGCAATTTCTAGTACACTACCTGGGCAATAATAAACATACATTTTACGGAAGGTCAATTTAAAAATAGAATAAAATTCTCGAAGTGTACATAAAACGTGTACATTTTTCATTAACAAATAACGGTACCTGCAGCATAAAACATAAATAACCTAATTTAGATATACGAAAATTTCGAAGTAAACAATTTGTAAAGATTTTTTTATCTATCTTTCAGAAAGCGAAATTCGAAGAAGGTAATAATACCTTTATGTTAACAAGTCATAAATTTAAATCTTCAAATGTACACAATACACTCATATCCAAAAACTATGTTAAGATCCTTAACTTCGAGAATCTTCTCTGATTATGTCCCCTTCTCAAATTTACACTGCACGATATGACAATAAAAACCATTCCTGATTTTAGTTTTCAAAATGCAAAATCATTTTGGAAAATGAAAAAATCTTTGAGTTTTACATCCCACTATTATGCCGGTTAGGCTAAAGAAGACGGTGATGATGAGTAATGAATGGAATTGTGGAATGATGAGAGTGGGAGCAAACGGGAGAACCCCAAGAAAACCCACCACAATGTTCCCTTGGCAGGGGCTAAGAGCGAAACCAGGACCCCAAGCACCATAGGTGAACGCTCTACCACTGAGCCACTGCGGCACTCAAAATCATTTTGGAGAAAGCAGAGAGATTTAACTAACAATCAGTAAAATGATAATTGAAATTCGACTCCATTTCAAGAACAACAAGAAATAAATAAGTAAATTAATATCCGTATAATTCAGTGTGATAAGGAAACACGAATAACGTGTTCGTTGGTGGCTCTTGCTGAAAATTCTCACAGAGCAGGGAAATATCCCTCACAGCATATATCTGATCTTCCTTAAGTGAGACACTAATACTTTGCAGTACTGCTTTTACCCTACAATTGTTCTCGAAAGCACCTCAAGGTGAACATCTTCTGACAATATGACCATTCTAGATCATTAAATTCGTTTCATTCCTATCTAACATCAAACTTATAAGTACTTCCAATAAGATCGGAAATTATTTTTGAAATTTGTTCATCATTCAGCAGCGACGTCATATAAGCCGCGGATCTGCAGTTTAAGATGGAATCCGAACCACCAAATATGCGACCTTAATCAAATCCCAGTGCTTTCAAAACATAAATGGAACTGGGTACAACAAATAGACTAGAACGCGGGAGAGGATCTGAAACATCTTAGATATCAATATCTACTTGATACGGTTAGGTTTTATAACCGAAGCAAATGAGTTATCCTATTAGGTGAAGAATTGCTCGCTAATTGTTAGAAATTGAAACATAGATATGCTTATTATCCAATCACAAGATATTTTGTACTGGTTCCTTCTTGATTTCTTCGTCCTTATGGGCTATGGATAATTATTTGTTGTTGCATGGGATGGGCTGGCTATGTTTCTTTATTTAAATTTAAAGCTATTCATCATCCAGATTAACAAGTTGTTTGCATGAGGAAAAGCTAGTTAAAGAAAAAAATAAAATGAACGATTTGAGTTTAGTGTCCCACGAATATGCCTGTTAGGCTGAGAGTGACAATTGAGTGAAAGATTAAAAGAACGAAGGAAGTAAAAAAGTAGCGAAAAAGTGTAGAAAATCATAATTTCCCGTTTACAGATAACTAAATTAAAAAGAAAAACATGTCCTGAATTTCCTGTTTCACAATTAATTTCCGGCCACTTGATAGCACTGTTACAACGTTTATGACAGAAAGGTAGCATTAAATTTCGTTGCAGTCACGCACTGGACGTTACAAATTTCCATACAAACATAAAAACATAATCGTTGGCATAGAATATTGATAATCACTTGAGTAATTTGAGTAATTTGCGAATTTGGTTTTTAATATTAGGAGATTAACCTTTCTGGTCCTCCAGACACCTCAACAAAATCATAGACTATTATGTTGGGGACCCCGGTGACCCCTTAATTATCACGTAGTCATGATTGACACATGGTTGGAAAGCTAATGAAAGGAGTTTGCAACTGCAATTCCTGCCCTATTCGTAGAAAACAAGAAACAAAAATTAATAACAAAATGACAAAATATAATTTGAGATGCTCTGGCAACCCTTGCTGACCCTACTCTTACAAAATGATGCTAACGAATACAAAATACACTTGTGGCAATAATATAAAGAAATGGTAGCCATTACTGCAATAGAAAACGAGATAAATAAATTCAGAAAGAAACCTCGATAAAAACTCGCTGAATATAATTTTCGAAGATCTGTTGCAGACTTTCGCGTTGGTGGGTCTGGTAACCCATGTAATTACACAGAACTATGCATGATACATCGTTTTAAAGGTTATGAAACACATATAATATTTAGGTATGCAAAATTTGTTATATTTGAAGAAAACAGGAATTATACGAAACCGCCCAGTTAAAGTAACGAAAACTGAAACTCTAGAAAATGGAGAACTTTGTCTCCCGCTCTTACACCATACAAGCAACAAATACACATATAGATATTACCATTTGATTTTCTACTTCATTGCTGCAAAAAACTGAGGGAAAAAAACATGAACTTTACCCTCCGTCTTCACCATGGTACCAGTACACACACATAAGATTATTATCGGCGGAAAGCATAATCCTTCAAGAACATATTAAAGTCATATTTGTAGCTTCATAAAACGCTGACCTATTGATGTTAAAAGCATTAACAGATCATTGTCATCAATAGCAATTTAAAGGTGGACAGGACACACAGATCTATAATTGGAATGATTTAAAATGAAACAATGATACTCTAAGAACAAAAAGGAATATGATTATTATACAACAGTATTAAATAATAAATTCACTAAGGTAAGTAAAACTAAATTTTCCTGATTCTTCTTTGCCATTTTGATCATTACAGTAAGTGGACTTACTTGACTGTTTCATTTTTATTACACCAAATGTTAAGAGTGTAAGACTCAATTACCGGTACTTGTTAACATCCTCTTTGCCAACAATGAAGGTGACTATTTACGGAGGTTTGTAAATACACACATGGGCTCCTGATTTGTACTTAGTACATATAAATTCATTTTCGTCGATAAAATTAAGAGTACGAGATTTATTTCAGAACCGCAGACACAAGAAATAATTTGGGGGGCCGCGGTGGCTCTGTGATAGAGCGTTCACCTCTGGTGCTAGAGGTCCTGGGTTCGATCCCAGCCCCCGCCAAGTGAAATTTGTGGTGGACAAACACCATGTGCGTGGGTTTTCTCGGGGTTCTCCCGATTCCTCCCACTTTCTTCATTCCACCATTTCATTCATTACTCATCATCACCGTCTCATTTAGCCTAACCGGCATAATCGTGGGTCGTAAAACTCAAAGATTTCATTCCATTTTCATTTACAATAAATAATTTAACTTCGCATCTACGATAACAACAAATGAAAGGAAAGGAAATCTTTCAGTTTAATGTCCCTCGTTTATATACTTTTTGTTAAGGAAACGGATGACTAAGGGAAGTGAATAAGAATGTGGAAGTAACTGGAGTTCACCAAGAAAAAGCACAGGCACGTTGTACCCCACAACAAAGTTACATGGCCGGAGATCGAACCAGCATATAATCTAGGTACTATTGTTGTTACGATAACCGAAAAATTGATAACAAATAAATAAAATTTCGAAACCGTTTGTACCATAAATAATTTTAATTTCATCGAATTATCGAACTTTCGACATTCTCAAATTGTTCGAGACACTCGAAGTGTTCAACACGCTCGAAATATTTGAAACACACGAAATGTTAGAAACATTCGACGAGTTTGAGACACTCGAACTGTGTGAGTCTCTAATTATTTGAAAGTAGTAAATACTGAAAGAATAATTAATACGTAGTATAATTGTCAATTATGTAGTCGTTTGAAATTTTGATAAGTTCGGGATTATCGGAATGTTCACAAGAAACAATACAATCGAGATTATCTTAGCTGTACATAATATCTACACATATGCATTCAAAGTTAAGTTTCATTTTAAAAGTTGCCTCCCTTGAAATGAAGTGAAAGAAAATTTCCTTGTCAAATGTCTTTAAGACTAACGTTTATGTATGTAGAATGCTTAACGCTTAAGGGTCCTGTGCCCTCCCTCTTGTCCGAGTACTTCGCCTTTTCGCCACCAGATGCTCACTTTTTCATTTAGCAATCACAACTGGCACGTCTACTGGGAAGAACTGAAAGATCGTACCGCTCAGTTTGAATGTGTCCAGGATATCCACACTTGACGTGGGCGGGGAGATTAATCCAACAGTTTTTTTTTTTTCGTGCACCTGCAGTCAGTCAGAGTCTATTTTTAAAAGCCGTGTTGTTCAGCCGCAGGGCAAAACCTCAACCATTGATGGGTAACATAAATCTTTTCTTTTTGAAGGCAGGAATAAAGTTTTAGTACGAAAAAGGGGAATTAGGTTGCAGAGAACGTCATTCGCATCGCGTTAATAATTTTGTTCTTCCGTTTATCACATGAAACTCTTTTCTCTTTTTTCGATTATTACCAGAATATGAGATTAAGAAACCCTAAATTGTTCTTTGTATACAGGAAACAAACAAACAATACTAATATTTTCTTACATATCAGTATTATATGATTTTGTTCTGAAGTGTATGATGCATAATAAATGGACAGAATGAATTTTGACTTCTATTTGTCCCTGTTCTTCTGAGTAGAGAGAATGCTGTGGCCTGCAGGGCTCGCAACATTGAGAGGCCCAGAACAGAAAGAGGCCCATTTTAGTTTCGAAGTTAAACTTTATAATGTTAAGATCTTAAAAATTATGTGATGTTCCAACTATATCTCATTTTTGCCTATGAAGACGGTGACACCTGAGCGATTATTTAGTAAATTAAATGCCAAAAAAATTTGCACTGACCATAGAAAAAATTACGACCACTCGCTACTTTTTGAACCAAATCATCGGGCTGAGATAAGAGCTACAAGGCATAAAACAACCGCGCGCCAAACATGACAAGAATCTCAATCGATTAATCAGTGTGGTGCATGTGCCTTGAATGGGGAAAGACGACGATATATTAGGGCGACTAAATGACTGGGAGCTTCATTTCGGAAACAGCGCGACTTGTAGAGTTTTCGCGATCTGCCGTGCTTATGTATTTCAAAGATGGGAAAAGGACAGTGAAACCAGCATCAAACCAAACAACAAAAAGTGGGACGACCACACCTCATTAAAAATGCCGGATGTCATAGACTCTCGAAGATGGTACAGCAGAATAGACGAAAACCATAGCACAATATAATAATAATAATAATAATAATAATAATAATAATAATAATAATAATAATAATAATAATAATAATAATAATGTGCATTTTTGCATATGAGCAAGTTTTGACTCACTAGATAGAACATAGAAATTCAAAACTGTTCTCTGTAATTTTTACGTTATTCATGAATGTGGACAGAGGGGGTTCGTTTAACATTTTTGCGGAGAGGCCCATTCGTCCTTACTTACGCTACTGAGAGAATGTAAGGTAAAACTAATAACACCAATATATATATATATATATATATATATATATATATATATATATATATATATATATATATATATACTCCTGGCGCAACAGTCCCTTGTGATCTGAGTCTGCAGCGGGCTTATGTTAATGGTAAGCACAACTACACCCAACGTCGCCGGCTGTCTAGATTGAAGTCCGCTATCTTTTAGTTTCCCAACTTTTCCCTCGATATTTGGTCAACACAGAAATGTTTGTGTGACACACCGGGAATTAAACCCTGGACGATGCACACCGTATCACTTTCGCTAATCATTTGGTAAAATTCAGGTTAGGGTGGGACTGAATTATTTTTGGAATATGCCATTTCTCATAAGGTAAAGTTCAAACGTATTGTGACATAATTAAAAAGCTCATTATCAGCCACGTATTCTTGCCTCTAATATCTTTAAAAGTTTTCGAGTTATGTGTCAAAAATGGTTGAAACACTTGAAGTTAGTTTAGTAATTTGAAGAAGATAGTGGACTTAAACATACATGATTAGAATTGCTATAATTTTTATTTTTATTCTTCATTCTCGTAAACAAAGTCATAATTTCAACCATTTTGGTACATTTTTCATAATTTGAAGCGAGAACAGCCGGTTTCTTTCCTTACGCTTTGAACTTGGGATTTATATTCTCCTTGTCACTTATCGTGAAAGTCATATAATGACATGGGACCCAAAGCTAGAATATATTATGCGACAGAGGTAATGCAATATTTGTCATTTCATCTCTCAAGATCTGTTAAATTTGACATTTATTGAATGATATCGGTTTTATAATACGAATAAATTTTTCGCAATAAGGTGCGTATAGTGGTCGTAAGAAATGACAAAAGCTACCACTGACCTTTATAGTTTGACTCATGCTTTTTCGATCATGGTATTCCCCTTAAATTTTATAAAGGACAGTATCATTTTAATTATCTTAACCTAATTTCCTAAAGCATCTCATTCCTACGCTAAAAGAAAGTTTTCTATTTTTTATGTATAAGAATTCACGGAATGCAAATTTATTCAAAATTCCTTTACAATTAAAGTCGCCTAAACAGATATTGCTTCGAGATTTCTGTATTTTGAAAACAAATTCTCGATTTCAGTTATTTGTACTTACTTGTTTCCATGTTTATATATATATATATATATATATATATATATATATATATATATATACCAATGCTGTATGATCAGTTCCCAGAATTATTTTAGTTCCCCGGTAAATCCATTTATAACAAGCTCCAAATACTGCTACAATTTTAATGTGGTTTCAGGAGAATCTGCATATATCATCCTTTTGTTACTCTCTATATATTCATCTACTACGTAAACAAGCATCAGTGAAAGAAAGAGGCTGAGAGCTAACATGTGCTCCGTGAGGAACGTTGTCATTCCTTTCACTGATATATGTAGAGAGTCTAGTGAAGCCACGAGACGAAACTAGACAAGACGAAACTTCTGGCTGTGTCGTCTCGTCTAGAAAAGATATGCCCGTCTCGTCTGGTATCGAATGGTTCTGTCTCTTCTCGTGGCAACACCAGAAGGCTGAGGCCCACAAAAAGAGCTGTTATAATAAGTGGTTAAAATTACAACTTTTACCAAGTTTGGTTAACAGAAAACAGAACACAACACGACTGCAATCTTCCAGCAACGACTGCTTAGTTTCGACTGAACCCGTAATTACTTCGATAGGAACATTTGTCAATACCGTCAGTACAGTCGAAAGGCAAGATTTCCCCATTTATTCTGATATCCTTTTTTTCAGAATCCCTGGCGCCACTTCAACAAATAACGAGGCCTATGTAACTTTCCCATTTAAAAAATGGTTTATCTTCGAATAACATCATAAAAGGATAAAAAAAGATAAATTTTATTGTCAAATCAGGATCTTTTCAAAACTCAGTATCGAGAAAGGCTGACACGTTTCTGTCTTGGTTCGGAACGGGAAAGACCATCAATAAATAGTTAGTTACTGATAAAATTGTCCACTTCTACGCGTACCTGTACTTCTATAACAGGATTTTTATACGTGGATATCTCCACCAGCCCCTGAATAAAATCTTCTGAAACACTAATCTCAATGAACGCTTTACGTTGTATTTGAATCTCTAGCACTATCACAAAATAATTAAACTTGAATCTATTGAAAAATGGAAGTGTAAAGCTGTTTGCAAGTATACCTAAAACATTTTAAAAAATGTTCTAGGTATTCCCTGTTCTTTGTAGGATTTGAAACATTGAATCACTCGGATCATTTGAAATAATAAAATATGGTATACATTTCGAAGGCAAATAATTTATTCCGAGTTAATAAATTTTTAAGTAAATTCAGAAACTGTGTTTGTATTTTTCGAGACACGAGACGAGACATTTCACGTTACGTTTCGTATTGTATCGTGTCTCGCTTCAAAGAGTTCTGTCTCGTTGCAACACTAAGAGAGTCTTACGCATTCTCTTTCCAAGAAAATGAGCTAGAAACTTGAAAAGCACATTTAGACAATTGTTATCATAGAATATACTATAGGCATAGCCACTGATGTGTAGAAGGTGACACAGGCGGAATTTGTTTTTGGCGAGTTGCAGCCGTGGGGCTCTATTATTTGGATTGGAAATATGGGTTCAAAATTATTTTACATTTAGCATACATACATATATATATATATACACACACACACCCCCACATATATATATATATATATATATATATATATATATATATATATATATATATATATATATATATATACGTACATGTGTGTTACATATACTTTAATTAATGTGTGGGCCTAAGGACAAGGTCCTGTTCGCCAGCCCAAAAACCGCCTCTGGGAGGTGGATTGGAAGCGCACCCCTGAAATAGAATTATGCTAATCGTAATCTTCTGAGATAGACTCCCCCGGAGGAATAAGTAAACAAACAAACAAACAAATAAATAAATAAATAAATAAATAAAAATAGTTTCGTAATGTTTATCTTCCGTATACGAGTAATTGAAAAATTTTAGTGTCTCAACAATGAAAGCCGTATACAGGTGATCCAGCGTTCCTGGGGGAACTTCCCTAGTTGCGGACAAAATTTCACTCTATACCCTCTTTCGGCTCTCTCCCCCACGGTATTTTAAGAATTTTTATCCATTATCGACTCCCTTGGAGTAACTGTTGCTCTGTATTTTCACGGGCTTGCAATTGTCAGAATGAATATCGGCTGCTTTCCCAGCTACCCATTCAGCATACAATAACAATCAAACCCCACACAAACTACTCTACCCATCAAATATTTTAACATGGAAAGTTCTTTTACGCAACGTATTTCGTTTGTTTAAAATGAAATAGACCTAAATACAACTTTTTGAAATGTTCTTCTGGAGATTCGATAGCGTGATCGCTCACGTCAAAAAATGAGAGAATAAGTGCTCTGACAATCTGGTAGAAACACAACATACCATATATACATTACTGTGATTACATTGCTATTTATTCAATGATTATTTTGCTTAGAGCTTTCTTACTCTCCAGGGTACTCTTCAAGGGTACACAATTACTCTTCACTTTTATCGCGAAAAAATATTCAGCTTGCAAATTTATTTCGAGAACTTCTCATTCCCTAATACATGTTTATTCTCTCAATTTGTACGTACAACCGACAAACTTACACAGAATCTCAACAGAGTTCAAATGTGAGGTGTCTGCTGTGAAACACAGGTCAGTTATATGGGAGGGGCTTTTAGAGTGCAATTCTAGGAACACTGTGGGCTTTTAGAGTGTAATTCTAAGAACGCTGTAGGGGGCCATCCCGCTCCACCTGAGACCAAAAAAAAAGAAAAGAAAAATGAAAGAAAGAAAGAAAGAAAGAAAAGAAATCTGGCGGCACACAACTAATTCACACTGCTTACAAAGCAGGCACAACATCGTTCTGAATGAAATATGTTTATTTTTTTTGCACCATTCCATTTTCAGAACAATAACATTTACCGATGACGTGTTAGCCCCTCCACCACAGCCACCATGAAAACAAATTCAATCTTAATTTGGCCAGCTCGTTTAATCACGAATAATTATCGTTTGATCCCAACGCATAATGACGTATTACACACAATTTGGCTGGGGCTTGTTAGCCCTTGATAATCGACATGTACCATTCCATAGATAATTCAATCGTAAATAGGTAAGTAAAGTTTCGTTAGTTTCTGGTAGAAAAAATGACAGATAAAGTTTATTGTTTATTTAACAATGTTGGCCTCTAACAATGAAACTAACAACAACTGAAATCGACAAGTACCATTTCATAGATATCTCAGTGGTAATCCGATGGGTGTGCAAAGTTTGGTCAGTTTCTGGTACAAAATATAACAAAGTTGATTCTTTGTTTAACGATGATGGCCATCAACAATGAAACGAAAACAATATGTGAAATCGACATGTACCATTCCATTGATATTTCAATCTTAAATGGGTGTGCAAAGTTTGGCCAGTTTCTGGTAAAAAGTATAGCTGAAAAAGATAATTGCTATTTAATAATGGTTTCCTCTAACAATAAAACTAACAATAATATGAGAAATCGACACCTACCATTCCCTAGATATCTCAATATTAAATGGGTGTGCAAAGTTTCTTCACTTTCTGGTAAAAAGTACGGCAGATAAAGTTGATTGTTTACCTAAAAAGGGTGGCCTCTAACAATGAAACTAACAACAATATGCGAAATCGCCAGATGTTGGAAGTTGGCCCGCAAAATCGAGATAAAATTTAAAACTCTACATAGAACGATTGTCCAACGTTTGCCCATGTTTGCCCACCCAAAATTTTTGTTTGCCCACAAACAGAACCTACGTTATACGTAAAAAACAATTTTAGGGCCAACTTCACACTGGCACAACAAAGTGTGAAAATAAAATATTGCAACATGCATATCGATTGCCCATCGTTTGCCCATGTTTGCCCACCCAAAATTTTTGTTTGCCCACAAATAGAACCTAAGTTAAACGTAAAACACAATTTTAGGGCCAACTTCACACTGGCACAACAAAGTGTGAAAATAAAATATTCCTACATGCAAATCGATTGCCCATCGTTTACCCATGTTTGCCCAACAAAAATTTTTGTTTGCTCACAAACAAACAAAAACTTATAAACAAAAACATTTTTACGCCTAATAAACTTTACAAGCAAAATAAAAGTTTTGTAAATATTTATATTCTTTCTACATTTGGGTATTTTACAATATTAATTGCTCATATTTCTCTATCAAAACCAACTATTTCGCGCTACATAAACGGAAAATTATGGAACGGACTATGCATCCAATAGTAACAATGACACAATCATATTACTGCATTTGTAATATGAAAATTTTAATATTGCGGAACCTAACTTTTTTCTATATGTGTAAATACAAGAACTATCATTAAACAAACAAAAACATTTGCTGAATAAACAAAATCAATTGCTGGACAAACTAAGGCAATCGTTGGGGCAGTCAAACAAGGGCAAACATAGGGCAATCAATATTTGTGATTAGAAACATAGCCCGCTTGAATTATCACATGTAGTCTCAAAAACGTACCATATTAGGTTCAAGCTTCTTTTCTATCGTTTTGCAAACAAAAGCAATGCTGGATAAACAAAATTAAGTGCTAGGTAAACAAGGGCAAACGTAGGGCAATCAATATTTGTGATTAGAAACATAGCCCGCTTAAGTCTCAAAAACGTAGTCTCGAAAACGTACGATTTAAAGTTTTTCTATCGCTGGGAAAAGAAAAACTAATGTTGGGCAAACGAAATCAAGTGCTGGGCAAACAAGGGCAAACATAGGACAATCAATATTTGTGATTAGAAAAATAGCCCGCTTGAATTATCACATGTATTCTCAAAAACGTACGAAATTAGGTTCCAGCTTCTTTTCTATCGTTGGGCAAAGAAAAACTAATGCTGGGCAAACGAAATCAAATGCTAGGCAAACAAGCGCAAACATAGGGCAATCAATATTTGTGATTAGAAACATAGCCCGCGTAAATTTTCACACGTAGCCTAGTATCGAAAACGTACGATTTAAGGCTTTTCTTTCACCGGTCAAACAAAAACTAATGTTGGGCAAACAAAATTAAGTTCTGGGCAAACAAGGCCAAACATAGGACAATCAATATTTGTGATTAGAAACACAGGTCGCTAGTTTCAAAAACGTACGAAATTAGGTTCCAGCTTCTTTTCTATCGTTGGACAAACAAAAACTAATGCTGTGCAAACGAAATCAAGTGCAAGGCAAACAAGGACAAACATAGGGCAATCAATATTTGTGATTAGAAACATAGCCCGCTTACGTCTCAAAAACATAGTCTCGAAAACGTACGATTTAAAGCTTTTCTATCGCTGGGCAAACAAAAACTAATTTTGGGCAAACGAAATCAAGTGCTGGGCAAACAAGGGCAAACATAAGGTAATCAATATTTGTGATTAGAAACATAGCCCGCTTAAATTTTCAGATGTAGTCTCGAAAACGTACGATTTAAGGCTTTTCTATCGCTGAGCAAACAAAAAGTAATGCTGGGCAAACGAAATCAAGTGCTAGGCAAACAAGGGCAAACATAGGACAAACAATATTCGTGAATAGAAACATAGCCCCCTTAAATTTTCACATGTAGTCTCGAAAACGTACGATTTAGGGCTTTTCTATCGCTGGGCAAACAAAAAGTAATGCTAGGCAAACGAAATCAAGTGCTGGGAAAACAAGGGAAAAGGGCAAACAATATTCGTGAATTGAAACATAGCCCGCTTAAGTCTCAAAAACGTACGAAATTAGGTTCCAGGTTCTTTTCTATCGTTGAGCAAACAAAAACTAATGTTAGGCGAACAAAATCAAGTGCTGGGCAAACAAGGGCAAAGATAAGGCAATCAATATTTGTGATGAGAAACATAGCCCGCTTAAGTCTCAATAACCTACGAAATTAGGTTCCAGCTTCTTTTCTATCGTTGGGCAAACAAAAACGAATGCTGGGCAAACGAAATGAAGTGCAGGGCACACAAGGGCAAACAGAGGGCAATCAATATTTGTGATTAGAAACATAGAACACTTAAATTTTCACATGTAGTCTAGTCTCAAAATCGTACGATTTATGGCTTTTCTATCGCTGGACAAATAAAACTAATCCTGGGCAAACGAAATCAAATGCTGGGCAAACAAAGGCAAACATAGGACAATCAATATTTGTGATTAGAGACAAAGCCCGCTTAACGTTTCACATGTAGTCTCGAAGACGTCATTTTCTGAAATGGTTGTTCTTGTTTTCTGTAGATACTGCTCGTTCTCAAGCCACATAGATGGACTACATGAGAAAATTTAAGCAGCTATGTTTCTAATCAAAAATATTGATTGCTCTATGTTTGCCCTTGTTTGCCAGCACTTGATTTCGTTTCCCCAACATTAATTTTTGTTTGACCAGCGATAGAAAAGCCTTAAATCGTACGTTTTCGAGACTGGACTACGTGTGAAAGTTTAAGCGGCCTATGTTTCTAATCACAAATATTGATTGCACTGTGTTTGCTCTTGTTTGCCCAGCACTTGATTTCGTTTGCGCAGCATTAGTTTTTGTTTGCCCAACGATAGAAAAGAAGCTGGAACCTAATTTCGTACGTTTTTGAGACTACATGTTATAATTTAAGCGAGCTGTGTTTCTAATCACAAATATTGATTGCCCTATGTTTCCCCTTGTTTGCCCAGAACATGATTTCGTTTGCCCAACGTTAGTTTTTGTTTTCCCAGCGATAGAAAAGCTTTAAATCGTACGTTTTCGAGACTATGTTTTTGAGACTTAAGGGGGCTATTTTTCTAATCACAAATATTGATTGCCCTACGTTTGCCCTTGTTTGCCTAGCACTTGATTTCGTTTGCCCAGCATTAGTTTTTGTTTGCCCAACGATAGAAAAGAAGCTGGAACCTAATTTCGTACGTTTTTGAGACTAGCGACCTGTGTTTCTAATCACAAATATTGATTGTCCTATGTTTGCCCTTGTTTGCCCAGCACTTGATTTCGTTTGCTCAACATTAGTTTCTGTTTGACCAGCGATAGAAAAGCCTTAAATCTTACGTTTCTGATACTAGACTACGTGTGAAAATTTACGCGGGCTATGTTTCTAATCACAAATATTGATTGCCCTATGTTTGCTCTTGTTTGCCCAACATTTGATTTCGTTTGCCCAGGATTAGTTTTTGTTTGCCCAACGATAGAAAAGAAGCTGAAACTAATTTAGTACGTTTTGGGACTACCTGTGATAATTCAAGCTGGCTATTTTTCTAATCACAAATATTGATTGTCCTATGTTTCCCCTTGTTTGCCCAGCACTTGATTTCGTTTGCCCAACATTAGTTTTTCTTTTCCCAGCGATAGAAAAGCTTTAAATCGTACGTTTTCGAGACTACGTTTTTGAGACTTAAGCGGGCTATGTTTCTAATCACAAATATTAATTGCCCTACGTTTGCCCTTGTTTGCCTAGCACTTAATTTTGTTTGTTCAGCATTAGTTTTTGTTTGCCCAACGATAGAAAAGAAGCTGGAATCTAATATGGTACGTTTTTGAGACTACATGTGATAATTCAAGCGGGCTATTTTTCTAATCACAAATATTGATTGTCCTATGTTTGCCCTTGTTTGACTGCCCCAATGATTGCCTTAGTTTGTCCAGCAATTGATTTTGTTTAGTCAGCCAATATTTTTGTTTGTTTAATGATAGTTCTTGTATTTACACATATAGAAAAAATTAGGTTCCGCAATATTAAAATTTTCATATTACAAATGCAGTAATATGATTGTGTCATTGTTACTATTGGATGCATAGTCCGTTCCATAATTTTCCGTTTATGTAGCGCGAAATAGTTGGTTTTGATAGAGAAATATGAGCAATTAATATGGTAAAGTACCCAAATGTAGAAAGAATATAAATATTTACAAACCTTTTATTTTGCTTGTAAAGTTTATTAGGCGTAAAAATGTTTTTGTTTTTTTGTGAGCAAACAAAAATTTTTGTTGGGCAAACATGGGTAAACGATGGGCAATCGATTTGCATGTTGGAATATTTTATTTTCACACTTTGTTGTGCCAGTGTGAAGTTGGCCCTAAAATTGTGTTTTACGTTTAACTTAGGTTCTATTTGTGGGCAAACAAAAATTTTGGGTGGGCAAACATGGGCAAACGATGGGCAATCGATTTGCATGTTGCAATATTTTATTTTCACACTTTGTTGTGCCAGTGTGAAGTTGGCCCTAAAATTGTTTTTTACGTATATCGTAGGTTCTGTTTGTGGGCAAACAAAAATTTTGGGTGGGCAAACATGGGCAAACGATGGGCAATCGTTCTATATAGATTTTTAAATTTTATCTCGATTTTGTGGGCCAACTTCACACAGGTGAAATCGGCACGAACTATTCCATTGATATCTCAATCGTAAATGAGTGTGCCAAGTTTGTTAGTTTGTGGCAGAAAATACGACAGATAAAGTTGACTGTATATTTAATAATGGAGAAATCCAACGATTGTGTATTTAACAGTGGTGTCCTTCAACAATAAAACTAACAACATGTGGAATCCACACGTACTATTCCCTAGATATTTCAATCTTAAGTGGGTTGTGGCAAGTTTAGCCTGTTTCTGGTAGAAAGTATGGCAGATAATTTTGATTTTTCATTTAAAAATGGCGGTATCTAACAATGAATGTAACAACAAGAGGAGAAATCGACACGGACAATTCCATAGATATCTCAATCGTTTATGAGTGTGCAAAGTTTGGTTAGTTTGTGGTAGAAAGTATGGCAGATAAAATTGATCGTTTATTTGACCATGTAGAAATCCAACGATTGTGTATTTAACAATGGTGGTCTTCAACAATGAAACTAACAACAGTATGTGAAGTCGGCTGGTACCATTCAGTAGGTATCTCTGTGCTAATCCGATGGGTGTGTCAAGTTGGGTCAGTTTGTGGTAGAAAGGGTGGCAGATAAAGTTGATTGCTTATTTAACAATGGTGGCCTTTAACAATGAAACTAACAACAATATGTGCAATTCACACGTACCATTCCCTAGACATTTCAATCTTAAATGGGTGTGAAAATTTTTGTCGGTTTCTGGTAGTAAGTACGGCAGATAAAGTTGATTGTTTACTTAACAATGTTGGCCTCTAATAATGAAACTATGAACAATATGAGAAAACGACACATATCTTTCCCTACATATTTCAATCTTTAATGGGTGTGCAAAGTTTGGTCAGTTTCTGGTAGAAAGTACGACAGATAAAGTTGATTGTTTACTTAACAATGTTGGCCTCTAACAATGAAACTAATAACAATATGTGAAATCGACACGTACCATTCCCTAGGTTTCGTAACGTCCATTAACCAGATTATATCCGTTTTTGCTTACTTTTTGAATTGTTTATTTTATTTTTGTTTGTTTAAATTTTAATAGTTGTATATGTTAACATTGGTAACGGAGGCGCCATCTATCGTTTTAGACACAAACTATTTTGACGTTATGAATAACCTTAAATAGTCTATCAGGATATGTGTGTGTGTGGTTTCATGTTTTGTTACTATTGCTCTTCCCCTTCACCCAGTAAGTCAAAGCTGATAGTAATGGTCACTCTTCACACAAGCCTCGGTACTGAGTATGTCTTTAGCTTTACTGGTTCGAATATAATAAGAAATTACACCAAGAACTTCAATAATATCTTAGAGAAAGAGTAATTACCGATGATTGAATAGCAGGTAATATATTACGACTGCATTCTAACTTCACATACAGAGGGATTGCATTGCTAAATTAAAGAAAGCCATTTCCATCTTTAGTTTCATTAACGAAAATAGCAAGAAACATTACAAAAGGAAATGTACGATGATAAATTACGTGCGTAGAAATTTGGAAATGTACAATGATAAATTATGAGCGTAGAAGTTTAAGATGTTACAGCATATCTCTTGTCGTATACAGATACAACCCCGCTCCAGACTATGTGCTGCTAGAAGACCAAGAATGTTATCCTATACTTAACAAAATGCATTAGCATTGAATCTTTGGACCAATAACTTGTATTGGGGAAGAACGAAGAGTTATTCCGATTGAAGTGTTTATTTTCATATCGATGTTACAGCTGAATCCCTCGTGTGATTAAATTCTTAAATGCTCCGATCATTCCGGCAATTGAAGTGAAAAAGTATATGATACATACCTTTAAGCTTTGCAATCGCAGGTAATGCCAGTTCCCACTGAACACTTTGATGGATGACGTAGAAAGAGCTGAGCACAGGGAGGTTTGTCGCCTATATAATTAAGTCGTAACAAGCATTTCTTCTACTTTGTGACTCAGCTCTAGAGTTGACGCGACGAGCTACACGAGTCTTCCAAGATAGCACCTAAGCTTAAATCAAGGGTTGCTTTCCCTTGATTTTGGCTTAGTTAATGTACAGTTGATGCGAAAGCGACAATCAACGTTTATTTTACCTTGGTTTTAACTTGAAAAGAAGCTTGAATTTATCAACTTTCTCCTAAGCCTATTTTAAGCTTGGCTCAAAGCGTTTGACGTTTGTCGATTGTTTAGAAATTGGAGCCATCTGTACGATAGGTGAGTAGCGTCAGAGATTTGGCCCTTGATTTCTCGCGAAAGACACGTGTGGTACATTTCAGGACCGGACCAATACAGATTTTATGTGGGCCTGTTCGATTATTACTTCATGTTTCACAGGCCAATTCAAATCGTAAGATTTCGTCTATAGTGTCTATTAAAATTTAGTTCTTTTGCCATAGTGTCTACTACAATTTCTTATTTCAAGATTTCCATTTCAAGCGCAGCACGTGCTTGATATGTCTCGCTTATTGCAAGCGTCTCAGTAAAGCTTGATACACGTTTAATTCTGCACATCAGAAAATGGTTCAACTGGTTGGCGTCATGTATAATGTTTGATGTGAAGGTTAGTATAATTTCAATGTGTAGGTTACATAAATGATGCTGTTTGCATATTGCCACCACTTCATTGACATTGTTTTAAAAATATAGCAGAAACCATAGCGTACTAATGTGTTCACTATTAATACTATGTATGGTATGGTTTCCCCTATATATATTGGGGACTTTCCCCTACATAATAATGTTTGTATTATGTTTGTATTAATAATGTTGACTTGTAACCAAAAAGATTTTCCTACTATAGAAAATTGAGTTTATTTTTATTTTTTTTTAAATTATTCGTTCTTTACATATGTATTTTTCTGTCAGAGAATTTTAACGAGAATTTCATTCAATTTGTTTAAAAATATAATAGCTGTTCATCAATAGGCTTTAGTTTAAAGGCGTTGATTACATAGATTCATTTATGTTCCTTAATGTACGAGAGTCAGGAGATGTTCATAGCTATCTGTCTATATTAATTTGTTGATAAACTCGTTTATGAGGTATACTGGTGCATCAGTTTTGAAAATAGCATTGTGATTTATTTTATAGTTTGTCGGGGGAGGTAGACAATTGGAAAAGAAAAGGTGGACGAAGGCCCATTCGTAGAAATCGAACGTGGTAGCGAGAACAATGATTGTTTTCTTGTCCTCTGTAAAGTGGTAAGTACGCTCTTTTTTCTTTTAATCTGTGATATTTCATTGAGTGAAAAGAAGTGATATGGTAATAATACGTCTACGGATGATGTGATTATATATACTCATATTATATATTGATTATATATGTCATATTAATTATATATATATATATATATATATATATATATATATATATATATATATATATATATATATATATATTAAATATGACAAGAAGAGATGAATCCTAGTATTAGCACTATGTGTGTCTTTAGCTTCAAGTTACCGATTTATGTACTACATTCGAGTTGGTGTACCGTGAATCAGTGCTTAGCTCTTGTGCGCAACGAGGCTAGATCCATATTACGGGAGTGTTCCTGGGAGACTCGACCAAGTATCGCTTAAGTGTCACTTGTTAAATTACAATTTCTAATACCATCGTTATATATGATAACAACAATATTAAGGTGTGTACGAACTTGCAGTTTACCCTTTGTTAGGAAAGATGCGAATAGTGTTTTCGGTGCCAAGGCTTCAATTGGTGTACGCTGTGCTATCCCTGTTTGATTTTAATTCAATAATTACAAATTTACTAAATGTTTCCTCAAAATGAATTTGAAATTTAGCAAAGAGATATCCAGTTCAGAACTGTTAATACAGGATTTCTCAGACGGAAAGTGCTTCTATCGGGACTCGATCTCAGGCTAACATGGTCTTTCACAGAGTCGTTCAACGCTTCTTGTAAATGCTAATAGTTAGCTAAAACTGAAATCATTGTGTTAAATGAAATTGCCTATACCTGTGATTCAATAAAAGTATCGAATACGAATAATTCCGATTTCGAAATCTGGACCTTGGGTGAAGATAGTGACGCTAACTAGTGAATTGAATGCATCTCTTGTCTATTATATTAGTTTAATTCAAACGTACTTTCATGTAACAAATTTGATGTTGGTATTGTAGCTCTTACTATGATTTGTAAATGTGATTAGAATAATTACCTCATCGGGGATCGAATCGGAGGTCGTTAAAACCCAATTGATCGAAAGTGACCGTAGTGAAACCGGAAAGTGATGATCTGTCGTTTAGCATTATCACTATTATTAGTATTATTTTGATCTTATTCCTTTTTCTTTTAATTATTTTTTTTTAAATTTATTATTGCGTGCTCATAAGTGTTCGAGTTTCCACATATCACAAAAAGTATATATATAAGTTTTGAAAGCCGCACGAGTTTCATGAACTAGTCACGATCATTTGAGATTTTTTAAGGTTATCTTAAAACTATATCATATTCGATGAAACTTTGATTTTTGATGTGCATTACTTCCGTTTTGCTTTTTGAAATCGGTTTGTTTCCTTTTGTAATAACAAGATTCCCATGTACAGTCACCAGCAAAAACCTTCAACATGAGCATGTAAGTTTTTTTTTCTTTTTTGTGAAACGACGAAGACTTTTGCTCTAAATAAGAGTGCAGGGGAGGACCTCGAATTTTTTCCTATCGTAATTTGTGCCACCTACACGTTGACTCCCTGCGCGCTGTTACGCGTAGTTTAACAATGAACTTACATGCTTATGTTCCAGGTTTTTAGCTACGGAATGCAGAACGGTAGATGACACTGATATAGAATTTCTGATTTTTAACTTAAGGCGCATCAATGGTGCTATATAGCACTCAGGTGTGCTGTTTCTCAATTGTCCAGGCAGGTCCCATTTTTGAAGGTGTCACCTAACTTTGGAAAGTGAATACATTATAGTTTACTTTTTTTTAAATATGGAGTTATCGTGACTCCCCTCAATACCGAATTCTCTTTGACTGGGTTGATTCTCACAGGATTTCTAACGAGTTAACATGGCTCACCTGACGGAGATGAGCTTTTCTAAAACGATTCTACCGAGATTATTTCCACGACAAAAATAAACTATTTAATCCAGTTACTAGCTTATTTACTTGAATTAATAAACTGATTAAATTAGGTAGTCTATCCAGGTCAGTAGTGATTGTTTCTACTAGTAATGAATGAGTTGAATCATGTGGGCGGTACAACAGGTGGGCTGCCTTACCCTCTAACGATTATTCGTTTAATAATTTATGTATTTCATTTATTTACTTATTTATTTAACATTTATATTTATATGTGTATTTATAATGTGTATATTTATTTATTTTTAATCGATATATTCATATATACTGTAATCTATATTTTTTACACTTTAGTAGACTGTCAGTTCAAGAATTTGTCGAACCTGGGTGATAAATTGATTTAAATCTTTTTTGATCTGTGTTTAACGTCCCACTAATATGTCACTTCTCTAATTTCCTATGTTCTATGAATATTAAACGAAACTTAGCCAGGCGTTAACATCTGTCGACGCAGTTATACAGTGATGATTGAACAACTACGAGGATAGTGGTGTAGTGGCACAAAAACATTACCAATTACTATAATGTACAATGATGTTATTTGTGGTATAACCGTTAATTAATATAGCATATCGATAGTTGATATTGTAACTATCGGTAACTGTAACTCTCGAACTGGTTGATAGTGTAAATGTCGGTAGGTAGCCAACTCTAAATATTTTAAAAACTCTCTATTAAATAATGATGGTGATTTGAAACTTCAACCTCCTATCAAACATGAATCTTTTTCGAACTGAGTTTCGTGAATTGACAATAATATTGATCCGTTTAATTCAAATCTTCATCATCCGAGATTCCAATTTAGGTCAAATGGGAATATATGTCTCGATCCTACATATGATAGTAAGACTAGTGGTGGAAATGGTGAAGCGGTTTTCCAAGGTTATTTTCAGCTATCTCGAAGTCAGGAAATATGGATGGAGGCCAAGCCAAGCAGTGCTCCCGGTAGTCCATCCAAGCTGAACACAGGTACTACCGGCAGTACAATTGATTCTGAGTGTTCCCCCTAAAAGTTTCAGATCCTGAACTATGATGACCATCCGCCAGCTATGACTGTGGATCCAACTCTCCTAGAACAAGATCCTAGTTTGGATGAATATGTAAAAAAGTTAAGTATGAGGTATCGTAATGTATTTTGTGATAGAAAAGGAGAGGTTCCTAATTTTCAATACAATAGTCAACTTAATGATTACAAACCTATTACACATAAGGCATATTCGATGTCCAGGGTTGCACAAAGAGAGTTAGACAAAATATTAGACTCACTACTGGAACAAAATATAATTAATCTAGTCCAAGTGAGTATGCCCTCCCATGCTTTTTAGTGGGAAATATTGATGGTTCTAAGAGATTAGTAGTCAACTATACTGATCTGAAGAAAGAACAAATAGTCAATACTCAATATATACCACGTATTGAATATGTCTTAGCAGAATTGTCAGAAGGTGTTGTGCTCTCAAGAATAGATATAAAGAAAGCTTATCGCACTATAAGATTAGCTCCAGTCTCATATAAATATACTGCATTCCTCACTCATCGAGGATTATTTGAGTTTAAGTACGTTCTTTTGGCATTGCCTCTGGACTCTTTCTACTTAGTAAATTGGTAACAGATGTTTTATATCCTCTGAAAGATCTAGGACATAGTTGGTATGCAGATAATGTGGTTATTGCTAGTCCAGATATTCGTTCACATAAGAAAACATTAGTTTTAGTCATGTGTAAACTTGCTCAGACTGGATTAACGTTGTCAGTAGATAAGTGTTGTTTCTTTCGAATTTCTTATTTAGGTGAAATAATAAAAAAACGGTAAAATGTATTTAGATCCTGCTCGATTAGAAGTAATAAGGAAACTACCAAAACCAAAAGAAGGAGCGCTGTAATTGCCTTGTGTAGTTTTGCTCAATACTATTGTAGGTATATCCCAGAGTTTCAAGAAATGTTAGAACCAGCTAGTCGTCTACGTTCTCCTAACTTCCCCTTTAGTGGAAAGAAGAACAAGATATAGCTCTTAAGAGATTGAAAGAATGTTTTGAAAGTTATGTAATACTGAAATTACCTGATCTAAATAAGCCCTTCATTATTTCAAGTGATGCATCAAGTCATTCAATAGAAGGCGCTATTTCACAATTAGACGCTGAGAATAAGTTAGGTTAGTTAGTTAGAATAGAATAGAATAGGTTAGTTGTTGTAAATGTTTCATTCTCGGAAGCTTAAAAAGTATTATGTAAACAAGCCAATCTTTGTTCTTCAACTCATTGCAGCTTCAGAAACCATTGAATGCTTTCGAACATTTTTACATCAAACCTTTGAGTTGAGAATTGATAATTTCGGTCTAGCTTATGCTCTGAGAAACCTGAAAAGAGTTAAGAGATATGGTAGTTTATTATACAGGCTTTTTCAATTTAACTTTACAGTTAAAAGTGTACCTTCGTCCTGAAATGTACCTGCAGATGGCTTATCACATTTACACAAAATAGAAGATTTCGAAGACTTTAATGAAGACATTAGATGAAGAGATCATTAATTTATTTTGGGGAATATATGGATTATCCCTCATGCACAACTTTCTATTAAGGACCCTCAGGAAATGGATCCCGAATTGAAGCCTATAATTGCTATGTTGAAAAATGGAGAGAGGGTTCAGGGATACAAACTTGTCAAGGATATCCTATGCAAGCGTACTAAAGCTTTGAAGAACTCTTACAAGTTTTGTTTACCCAGGAGTTTATCAAGAAACATCTTTGAATTCAAGCACTCTTATATTCTTCCTGGGGCACACTTGGATTTTTGCAAATGTGCTTCTAAGATCTGTGGAAGATACACGTGGCCAGAAATGACATCGGAAATACGGGATTATGTGACTTCTTGTATTGAGTACCAGAAATCCAAAAGCAAGTATACGAAACCTATGTGATAGTTTTTATCTACCTATGAGACATTTCCAAACGGAAGATGGTGTTGCGACGTCATTGGACCACTCGAACAGTCTAGTTCGGGCCGATTTTGTTTAATTCTTGTGAATTCTTTCACGAAAAGAATTTTCTTAGAACATTTTAGGACCTTATCCAGCCAGGTCATCATTAATAAGCATTACAAGTTGATGTGTCGTCATGAATTTATCGACGCCTTATGCCATGACGACCACTCTGTGTTCGTATCATCAGGATTACAGGATTTCTTGTATGCAAACGGTATCAGGGATATTAGAGTAGCACCGTACTATAGTGAAAATAACGCAAGAAAACGTTATAATCGAGTTATCAAGGACCCTTTGAAAGCACACATTCCAACTAAGCAACATCATTGGGACAAAGGAATTCATGAAATTGAATTTTCTCTGAATACATCTCTATACTCGGAACATAAACAAAGTCCGATGGGATTAGTATATACACATCCAGTTTTTGATCCAATAGATATGAAGTGAAATGTTGATTAGTCTTATATTCGACACAGTAATCCAGATATCTGGTTGAATTCAATGGGGAATATGGAACGAGCATCTCTGCGTGGAAAGAAGTTATACAAGAACAGAATAGCGTCATCATGTCGAGTGGAGGATAAATTATTAATTAAGTCCCAATTCCTGTCTTCCTTTACAGATAAGGTTACTATAAGCTTATGTCAAAGGTGGCTAGGACCACGCATGGCTATCAAGTTGTTAACGAATAATACCGTCCAGGTAGAAAATGGTTCGGACGAGCGTGATATTAGGAAATGTCACGTCTCTTTAACAAAAGAAATTTAGGGAAGCACGAACATAGGGATATTTTGTAAATTGTCAAATCTGTAAATTGTTATTGTGAGGTAAATTAATGTATAATTCGTGGTATTAGTAGATATTTCTATAGAAATACATAGTTTATTTTCACATATGTATATAGTCAAATCATTGATATCATTCTTGTATAAATGCGATTTATTTTGTATTGTTCACGAACTCAGTCATTAGGTATCCTAGTATGTTTGTTATCGCTTGTATGTTTTACCTCGTAAAATTTTAAATTATTGCGTACACATATACTAAACCACTTTTATTTACAGGAATAACAAAGATCTTAATGTAAATTGGAAGCTGTAAACTCGCTGGTTCCACTATTCCATATTTATGTATTTGGCCCCATTATATGCATGTTAAGGAACTAATGAGCCAATCAGGATCATAATTTATTATCTAGTCAATGAGAAAATTGGCAATATCTGAAGAAATCTACCATCAAGATAACTATTAATACTCACGTATATATAGATTTGAAATAATAGAAAGAATTAAGATTATCATCTGTTAATAAGATAAATGTATACGTTCATATTTAAAGATTTACATGATGATAGAATTCTATATATTTATATTTCATATCATTCAGCTTCTTATATATTGTAAAATAGGAGATCAAAATTATTATTATCATTAATAGCATATATATTATTAAAATATATAAGTATCGGGCAGATTTTGTATAGTTTTTCATAGGTAATTTAGTTATGCATTTATAATTTATAAATGTACATTGTTGTGATACACTAGATAGTATTATTTTTACGTAGTTATTATTTGGGAATTTTCTTTAGTTCTATTCTATTTCAGTTTTGGATTTAATTTTATTTAATTTTACTTAGTTTCCTTATTTCGTTCAGTTTATAGTAATTAATAGTAATTAACAATTATTCGATAATAATATAACTTCATAATAGCATTTAGCTTACAGGTTATTATACATTAAGGACATAAGCCTTAGAGGTGTAACGTGGGTTCGTGTCACCACGGCATGGCGCGTCCTCAGGTTGCGGAACGAGGAGAAGGCCTCTAGATATGGAGGTTAGCTGCGAATATACTGAATGAGCAGTCGCGGACAGACGACTAGGAGTGGTCCTCCAGCTTGGGGGTTTGGGTAAGGCTAACACCCTCATCCTGTAAAAAAAGGTACTTGTTCAGAAACATTCACAAAAGCCTCGGACAAGGACTGATAACTTGGCACGACATCAGCAAAAGAAAATGGACATGAAATTTGGAACATGGAATATTAGAAGACTTTATAGGGCAGGCGCGTTAAAATCTGTAACGAGGGAGTTAGAGAAATACAGGATGGACTTAGTAGGAGTTCAGGAAGTTAGCTGGGAAGGAAATGGATCTGAGAATTCCGGAAATTTTACGTTCTTTTACAAAATTCCCACATCGCGACGTTCATAAATACACTTGGACATCACCAGACGGAAAAACACATAATCAAATTGATCACGTTTTAGTAGATAGAAGAAGACAATCTAGCATAATTGACGTCCGGTCGTTTAGAGGGGCTGATTGTGACACTGATCACTACCTGGTAGTAGCGATAATACGGGAGAGATTATCGTTGAATAAAGGTAATATTCAATGTCCGAAAACGGAGAGATTTAATTTAAAGAAATTAGAAGAGAGCCAGGTAAGAGAGGAATACCAGATTGAAGTTTCGAATAGATTCGCGGTTTTAGAAGGCTCGGAGTGCACTAGTGTTGAGGATACTTGGATTGAAATTAGAGATAGCATTAAAAGTTCAGCAATAGAAAAACTGGGACACGCGGAAATACGTAGGAACAAACCATGGTTCGACCAAGAATGCATTAAACTAGCAGAGAAGAGAAAACAGGCAAAATTACGGTGGCTACAAAATCCGAATGAAACAACTACACAAAATTTCGCAGATATCAGGCGGGAAACTTCCAGAACTTTTAGAACAAAGAAACGGGATTTTTTGAAAGCTAAAATTAAGGAACTTGAAGATAATAGTAAAAATAAAAATATTCGGGACATGTATAAGGGGATCAGCGAATTTAAGAAAGGCTATCAACCTCGTGCTTATCTGACAGAACAGTTCTCACCGATACGGATAGCCTCTTAAATAGATGGAAAGATTTCTTTGACGATTTGCTGAACACGCAGCCAAAAACTAATGTGCGTGGAGAAAAGGAGATACACACCGCAGAACCGTATGTTCCAGAACCCAATCTAATAGAAGTGGAAGCCGCTATAAAGAAATTGAAGAAACACAAATCTCCGGGTGTAGATGAAATTCCGGCTGAGTTAATTTTAGCTGGAGGCGAAAAATTGTGGAACAAGATACAAAAACTCATTCCCCTTATCTGGAACAAGGAAGAATTGCCACAAGAGTGGAAAGAATCAATCATTGTTCCAATTCACAAGAAAGGCGACAAAACTGACTGTAATAATTATCGAGGCATTTCTCTTCTGTCAACATCCTATAAAATCCTTTCAAATATTCTGTTAGCAAGATTGACCCCATACGCAGGTGAAATTATTGGAGATTATCAGTGCGGATTTAGACGAAATCGATCAACTATCGACCAAATATTTACCATTCGCCAAATACTCGAAAAGAAGTTGGAATACAATACCCCGGTACATCAACTATTTATTGATTTTAGAAAGGCCTACGACTCGGTTAGGAGAGAAACATTATACAACGTTCTTACAGAACTTGGAATACCGAGAAAGCTAATTAGATTAATTAAGATATGTTTAAGTGAATCCCAAAGTAAAGTCCGGGTAGGAAAATTTTTGTCCATGGGCTTCTACGTCGAAAATGGCCTGAAACAAGGAGATGCGTTGTCGCCATTATTATTTAACTTTGTGCTGGAATACGCCATAAGGAAAATCAAAGATAGCAACCAGGGCCTAGAGTTGAACGGCATTCACCAGGTTATGACATATGCTGATGATTTAAATTTAATAGGGGATGATAGGAGAACAGTAGAAATAAATGCAGAGATCTTATTAAACGCTTGCAGGGACATGGGTTTAGAAGTAAATACAGAGAAAACTAAATACATGGAAGTGCGTCGGGACCGGAATACGGCAAATTGTGGAGATGTTAAAATATTAAATAATGCTTTTGATAAAGTGGATACTTTCAAATATTTAGGATCAATATTAACAGACGAAAATCATATTCACGAAGAAATTAAATGTCGACTAAAAGCAGGGAATTCGTGTTACTATTCGGTTCAAAATCTCTTGTCGTCGCGAATTCTGTCGAGGAATTTGAAGCTTAAAATATATAAAACGATAATCATGCCTGTTGTTCTATATGGTTGTGAAACATGGTCGCTTACTCTGAGGGAAGAACATAGACTGAAAGTATTTGAGAACAGGATCTTGAGAATAATATTCGGACCCAAGAGGAACTAGAATGGGGAATGGCATAAGCTTCATAACGAGGAACTACATAGTTTATACGGTTTACCCAACATTGTTAGGGTCGTCAAGTCTAGGAGGCTTAGGTGGGCAGGTCATGTAGCTAGAATGGGAGAAAGTAGAAACGCTTTCAAAGTCTTGACTGGTAGACCCATAGGAAAACGACCATTAGGAAGACCCAGGCGCAGATGGGAGGACAATATTAAGATGGATCTCGCAGAGATAGGAATACAAAGTAGAAACTGGATGCAATTAGCTAAGGATAGAAGTCAGTGGAGAGCTTTTGTGAATGCGGCACTGAACCTCCGGGTTCCATAGGCCATAGAGTTAGTTAGTTAGTTAGCCTTAGAGGCTATACTATAAAAAATACAGTTTTTCAAATGAACGAAGGGCTGTCTGTAACGGTTAGAGATCTAATCTCTATTCCGTAGTTAAAAAAATATCTTCAGATCCTTGATAATTTAGTTTAGTTTTTTAGCCTGTAGTCTTTTTACCTACTGTCGGTAGGTAGCTGAGGGTCGGGACGCCGTATGCTTAGCGGTCAGACCCAACGGTAATTTTTGGAATTAATCGTAATTCGTTTATGTAAGGTCGGAATTGGGCTGAATATAACAACTCGGAATGGGGTAGGTGCAACATCGCCTAAAAATCAAGTCAAAATTAGCGGAGAAAAGTATTTAGCCTTTTCGATATTTGAGATTTCCAAGCATAATTAGTCGTGAAGATATTTCCAGAGTTGTAAATTGGAATAATTCATTCTAAGAAAGTTAAGAGTTATATCTATATGATATTGGAGTTATATCTATCTTCATATTGTCGAGTGTGTTCGGTTAAAAAAGGACATCACGCAAGATTCATTCTTCCTGATCGTTCTGATTGTGATCAACATGTGATACTCTGTCATTTAAAGTGATTTATTTCGTGGTTGGTTTTGTAAGATCTCCAATTATTCAATTTTTCACTATATTGGTAAGTTTTATATATATATATATATATATATATATATATATATATATATATATATATATATATATCCTAATTAATGTTAATATTTTGTATCTAGTTTTGAAGTTTGCTGTAAAGAGATCAGATTTTACAATAATGTGGCATAGAATATATATTTTATTATTTATTCTATTTTATTTTCACTTGATCTCTTTTAATAAAGATTTAGATTTTGATTATTAGAATCACAGAAGACAGAAAGTATTAATAAATAATAATACAAGAAAACAAATTACATAAACGATGGACATTGCTCTCGAATATAGAAACAATCATGTAATGTTGGTATTTCGTACGTCTTGTTTAGCAAATTATTTTAATTACAGGAAATTGGAATCAGAATTTAATTAATGTATGACTGGAAAAAATGGGTAAAATTTTATGTAAGTAAATTTGTAAAATGCTTGGAAACACAAGACTCTCTTCTCGGGTATGTTAGAATTGCCAGAAATTGTGAGTCAAGGCATTCCAAGAATTGTCAGTCGTCGGCCACAATGAGGAAACCGTTTCGTTTCCTTGATGAGAAAGAGCACACGCTTATGAAGTCATGCAGAAGCGGCAAATTCCAGGTTGCACGAAATCCAACAAAACCAAAGGACCAGAGGTCACAGGGAGACTTGGAAGGAGAGTTGGAGAAACGGAACAACGACGACGAACTGGAGAACGAAACTAAATATCAAACAAGTAGAATTTCTATGAGTTGATCTTTGATTATGATAAGAAAGCGGTGCTGTCCTTTTATTTGTAGAAGTCAGTATTTCGTTAGACGAACTTAGAAGTTTATTGTGTAGTACCGAAGAAATATTATTATGCTGCTGACTGTTTGAACGACTACGGCGTCACCAAATTACATCGCAGACCATTCTCAGATATTAACTCCATTCTACCCCTTGGAGTGACCTGCCAGCAAGATACTATCCAGCCTGTGGCTTGGCAATTGGGACGAGCCTATTGGACCAGCATTTCCAGGAGAGGCAGAACCGGACAACCAGAGGTATGTGCTACTTTCTTAAACATTTGTCGAAGGCTCAATGTTTGGATATGCAGTGTTTGAGCTGGCATTTCTAAATACCCGAACTTATACACAACACCTTACACACTCTGCTTAAGAAAATACAGCATTAATTCTATTCTCGGAATTTGGAGTTGTTATTTACACACAGAAATTCCCGTATAGACATGAGTAGCCTTATTACCTCTCGCTTAGTTATAATTCGTATTCCCACTCATTTCAGATGGTGAGTGAAAGGAAACTTCTCTGAGTTCATTTGTATCATCCCCAACCTAGAAACGAACCAGGGAGGTTGTCATGGTGGAGACATGTTGTGGGTTTGATTTCCGGGTTACTGATATTACATATCATGTTAAAAATATTATCATAGCGGTTGTAAATGGTGAAAGGCTTAAGGTTTAATCCGGTTGAAATATTTTTACATAATATTATTAAATGAAGTGCTTAGTTTAATAGCAGTAAATAAATATAATTACCATCCCACCCACCATCGTTGCGAATAGAGTAATGATTAGGTACAAATTTAGCTTGCCCATTTTTCCAACACTTAGGATGTATATTAGTAGGTTATAATAAATGAGCGAAGAAGTTATTCGTACGCGAGCACAAAAAGCAGTTAGAGGAGTGCATGTAGGTTTTGATATTTTATTTAATATAGGAATACCAAGCAAAATGAAACAAGTAAAGATATCAGGACAAAAAAAGAAGTAGAAAATTCAAGTAGTAAACCTAGTTTTAAAGTTTGTCCAGTAGAGAATTTTTCGTCAAGTCCTGTAGTACAATTATTTTTTTGAGGATTTTGAGTCTATGTTTCACTCAGTCTTGTTTCTGAGTCTTGATAATAGTTCAGTAGGAAAAGGACAGGAGGAAGATTTTCAAGGTAATAACACGGCAGATAAAGACAAGATGGCATCGAATGTTACATTTTATGCAGATGTAAATAAATTACCTAAATTTGATTTAAAACAGACGATATCGTTGTTCGACGAATTTGAGGATGCACGTCAGATGGCTGGAGTTAGTGAAACTAAAAGAAAGAGTTGTTGCCTAGTGTGTTTAAAGGTACGGGACGAAAGTGGATTAAATTATTTTTGAAACGGAGAAATATTAATGAGTTAGGCTATAAAGAATTGCAAGATAATATTATAGAAGAGTTTACGAGGACGAACGTAACAATGGATATAGAAGACAAGATTAGAGAGAGATTACACCAAGAAGACGAGCCCATAATCAATTACGTATATGATATGATAGACTTATGTAGGTATGATAGACCTATGATAGACTTATGAGAGACTAGACGCGAACAGGACGGAAAAGAAAAAGATTGGGATAATAGTTGATGGTTTATAACCATACTATATGGAAAAAGTTGGAACGGTGTCATATTCTAATATAGATAAGTTTGTGGAGGATTTGAAGAAAAACGAAAAGAATAAGTGTAAAGTTGACAAAAGAGAAATAGGAGAGACAGTTAAAATCACAATTAAAGATTTGCTTAGGAAAATTAGGGAACAAGTAGAAGACGAAGATAGTGAGTCGGATGTAGACAGAATAATTTTGAAAAAAGAGATTAGGAATAAAGAGGATGTAAAGGTGAAACAGGAACCGCAGACCATGACGCAGTTAGCTCAATTAGAAAAGAAGATAGAGCAGTTGCAATTAACATTAGCAACTAAATTTCAAGGTCAGGAAAAACAAGAGGAGAAGCAAGGGAATTTATCAAGAAATCAAAGAAATAACAATGGTAGAGGAAATAGGAATATCAGGAACCGAGGTCGAAACCAGTATAGCAATAATAATAATAGGAACTGGAATAGGAGCTATGGAAATTCTAATCGTGGTAACATTAATAGTAATAGAGGAAACGGTAATTTTGGAAATAGAAGAGGAAATCGAGGTGGTAATTGGCGTGGAAATAGAGGCAGACGAAGACAGAATTTTTGGCAGGATAGTAGAAATTGATGCATTCGTAGGAATTATTGGCAGGCGTGTTGTCAAAATCAAAGTCAATGTAGTCAGCAGCCACAGTATGTGCAGGTGGTTCCGAATCAAGTTAACAGGACTACGTATTACCAAAAAGCGACCACACAAAAATTAAACTAGACAATGTTGTAAATGGTAGAGGCACATTTACAGGGGACAGAAAGAAAATTCGAGAAATTGTGGCCTCTATAACTCACGAAAATGACATGTTGTTCTAACCGATAGAAAGGGAAGGGAAACAATTACAAGCGTTATTGTATTCCGGATCACAGATATCTATTATAAATGAACGATTGATGCCCCTTACTGCTACTGTAGTCTCTCAACAAACTACAGTAAGAGTGATAACACAGAATGTGCTGGTAATATATAAGTTAGCGATTATATAGTTCAAAATTTCTGGGCAATCATTTCATTTAGCATTTAGAGTGGTTCGAGATTTTCATACCAAGTATTAATCGGGAACTATTTTCTAGAGTCAAAACTGCCAGATAAATTATGTTGAAAAGAAAATAACGGTACAGAGATACGAAAAACACGAGATTAACAGAAAAGTTTAACAAGAGTCTGTGTGTGTATCGAAAAATGCTGCAGTTGGTGTTAAGTACAATTTAAAACCTAAATGAGTATTAGTACATAAGGTACGGTTATTACCTAGAAGCAGAGCTACGTGGAAGGTAATTTAGTGAATTCATGGAACAATAGAGAATTTTTGTTAGAACCCAACACAGGCTTGGAAAAGCAGTATAATGTGTTAATACCTAGAGTATTATTATCGGAAGAGAATAACAAGATAGAGTTGGTGAATCCATCGAATAAATTTGTTATGTTGAGATCGAATGTAATGTTATGACATGCTGAGGAATGTATAGGTGAAAAGGAATTACGGGAAGAAGGGTTGTCAGATGAGGATACTGAGAATATTTTAAGGTCAAAAAAGAATTTTGATAAATCTAGGTTAAAATTTGGTGAGGAAACAAGACCAGAAATTAAAGATCAGATAGATAAATTGTGCTACAAGTATGCAGATGTATTTGCATGGCAAGAAAGTGAGTTAGGTGAAGTCAAACATTTTGAACAGCACATTGAATTGGAAGCGAAAGTCCTATTTATAAGGCAACAGTATCCTATACCTATAGCATTAAAAGAAAAAGTTAAGGAACAAATAAATGTATTGCTAAAACAAAACATCATAGAAGAGAGTTGCAGTGCATATAATTACCAGTTATTTATTAGAAAAACGTCTAGAGCGGTAAGAGCAGTTTCGGACTGTAAATTTTTAAATTCGAAAGTTAAGTTACATAGCATAACTTTACCACATATTCATCAAATTCTGACGAGCATGGGTGGTCATAAATTCTTTAGCATCCTCGATATAAATTCGGCGTACCATCAAGTGCCTATTTCTGAGGAGTCAAGAGATTACACAGCTTTTAATGTACCGTGTGTAGGGCATATTGCTACAATGTGCACCCCATGGGTTATCTTCAAGCACCAGCGATATATACAAAAATAATGGCCATGAAACTTTCTAACATAAGTCCTGATCCCGTATCATATTACATGGATGACATTTTTGTATACGAAAACAAACAAGAGAGAATGGTTTACGTTTTGAACTCAATATTTAAGAGACTAAGACATTATGGCTTAAAATTATCCGTAGAGAAATATCAGTTCATGGAACGGAAAGTTTTGGCATTAGGTCATATCGTTAGTGACGCTGGTTATGGAATTATTCCTAGGATCACTCAGGCAATCAAGGCGTGCAAACCTCCGTGGACTGTTAAGGAGTTGAAGTCAGTCTTAGGTTTAACGAACTATGTTCGAAAATTTTGTAAGGACTAGGCTAAAATTACGGCTGTGTTTCAACTGTTACTTATGAAAGGCCACTAATTTGAGTGGAATAAAAGTCATCAGAAAGGATTTGACAGAATAAATATAGCGTTAATGAATGCCCGTTGCTAGCTCAAATTCGGGAAGATCTAGAGACCAGGGTGTTTACCGATGGGTCTACAAGTTCAATTTGTGGAGTTTTAATGCAGAAACAGGCGAATGAAGAGTGTGCTCCTGTAGCATACTATAGGCGTGTGTTAAGACCACAGGAAAAGACGAAGCACATCGTAGAATTGGAAATTTTTGCCGTGATAAGTTCTCTGAGAGCAGTTAACTATTATTTATTTAATAAAGAATTTGAATTGTTTACTGATTGTAAAGCGTTAAAATATTTGCAGACGTCACCTAAGTTATCTCCGAAACTAGTTCGTTGGAGTCTTGATTTAGCTCAGTATAATTATGCGCCCGTGCATTGTCCAGGAGATAAAAATCCTAGTGACAAATTATGAAGAAACATTGATATTGAACCTTCAAAACAGGATGTAGATTTAGAGGCATTAAATATAAGCAAGGAAGATTTTCAAGTAAACTTAACATTCGATAAAGATATATATGTCGGAGAGTTGCAAAGAAAAGATTCATTTTTTGCCTCATAGTAAAAGCTATTGAAAACTCAGAGGAAGCGGTTGTAAAAGCTTTAAGATAGGCAAGGTGGTATACTATCAAAGATAAATTGTATGGAACTCAAATATTAGCTAGTGGAACCAAATTGTTATTGTGCATCCCGTTTTCTTTAAGAGAACAAATTTTTCGGAACCGAAATTGTTCTATACACAGAGGAGGCCATTACTCCTACAGCAGATGATATAAGATAGCGTTACGGATTGTTTATTTCCCAAACATGAAGATTTTTTTTCAAGAAAAAGTGAGCAAATGTGTAAGTTGCCAGATGCAGAAATGAAAAACAGGTCGAGTACCTTTCCACGCTCAGACGTAGCCGTGTTTAACACTTTTTCAGTCTGTAACATTAGATGAAGTCGGACCATTTAAAATCTCTAGGAATAATAGAAATAAGTATATTTTGTTATTCATAGATAATGCTACGCGTTATGTAATTGCCAGAGCAGTACCGGCTATCACGTCAGACAATAGCACAAGTCATTTTCGAAGACCTAATTACAAAACAAGGGGAACCATCTCAGTTACATCTGGACAGATTATCTGCCCATAAGCAAAATACTAGAGGAAATGGCTGAGAAATTCCGTACGAATTTGCATTTCGCAAACACAAGAATCAATTATTCTATTAGGAGTGCGGAAAGAGTGATCGGTTCATTACAACAAGTAATGAAACATTATATCGAAAATGATTTCCCAAACTGGGACGAGATTTTACCAAGCGTAATATTTACTATGAACACACAAGTGCATGACGGTACCGGTTACTCGCCATATGGTTTATTGCATGGAGTAGAACCTAGAACGTTTTTTTGAGCAGGATTTAGATATACTCTGCAAATATATAGAAAATGAAGTAAGAATTCAAGAAATTAAAGAGGCTAGAAAACTTGCATATAAGAATTTACAAAGAAAATTTAAAGCTCAGAAGAAACAAATCAAAAGAAAATTTGATCAGCCAAATTTTGACATTGGTCAATCGGTAGTCATAAAGGAAATGCCTAGAGCTGGAATTCCAGCTTGCTTTGGTGGAATGTATAACATCAAATGGATAATAGTGCACAAGATTAACAATAACTCATATAAAGTTAGCTACGAGACTAAGAAAGGTGAAACAAAAGTTGACACAAGAATAAAATCATTCATAGGTCAGCAGAACGAGAAGCTAGGCGATGATTATGAAGATCAAGAGTCGGATTGTGAAAATTGAAAGAAAAAAGGAATAGTTAACGTATACTGTAACTATTAGGCAAATTAGGTATATCGATTAAGTGCCAGTCAGGGGGCACTTTCTCAACCAAACCCTTTTTCCCGAGACTTAAGGAAATGTGAGTCTACATCTGAATTGTCCCGAATCGATAGACACTTTTTGGATTATAGTTACTAGAAGTATTTAAATGTTAGAAGTCAAAACTATATATATGTATTAATTTTATAGAAATTAAGGTATTAAAATGATGTGCCTAGGGTGCAAATAATCAAATATGGTAATATATAAATTAATAAAGTAATTAGTAAACAAAATAATAAATAAAGAAATAAAAGTTCTGATAAAATAGTAATTATAACATTTTCATTAATTTCAGAGTCAGTAAACGATTTCGGATAAAAAGGAACCGAAATAGGAAATGGCATCAGTATATGTACTTTACGTAATTAGTTGGGTAATAATATTCGCAAGTGGAAAAGCTCAGCATCATCAGTTAACTTTGCAAGACGTGGGAATTGCATTAACTCTAGTTGCACTAGCAGAACATGCCTCAAATATGGTATATACTACTATTAAAATGCGTATAAACTTTCATCAGGCTGTACCAATGCATAACGTATGTAGTCAGACGTATCATATTTTTCAAGACTATGCTGAAAGAGAAAGCAAATTTAGAAATAACATTATTAATACAATTCCATGTCAGTTCGTGTATGTAAATGGAAGTAAAAAGTGTGTTCAAAATTTAAGAAGTAAACGATCAATTTTTTCATTCCTTTTGGGATTTAGTTTAATTGGTTTGTCCACATATAACTTCATACATACACAACAGTTATCCTCTTCAGGAGAACAAGAAATTACCTGAACATTAAAAATTATTAGCTCCCGAAATAAAGAATTTAAAAATTCCGTACAATCAGGAAATTTCAATAGTTCATTGTATAGTGGTAAAGGTAACACGTGTTACAAAATATTGGAAGTAAACTGCAAGAACTGTATTGCTACTTCCATCAAGCTCAGAGGAAAATTCTGACCAACTTATTTGCCCATCTCGCAAGAGAACGTGTAACCAAAATAATTAATAATATTTTAAGTAATCAGCTATCTTATCAGATTCAAACTCTGATGTGAAAAAGTTCGTAAATTCTCATGATGTTCTAAAACATTCGATTTATCGTTGGAATATAGGCATGTTTTATAGGGTTTCGTCCGTATATCTTATGAAATACCATTATAATGACAACAATATTGATTTGTTGTTAAAAACATCTATTATTTATGATAATACTGTATCTATGATGTATAGTGTAACCTCAAAGGTATATTTAACGCAGAATTCTAGAATCTTTTATAAATTACCTGAAGCAGTGTATTTAGCAAAATGGTGTATATCGTACACTAGATAAATCAAAATATGAATTCAAAAGTTTCTTTTTTATATTTTTGCGAGATAATAACGCTAAACGATGAAGCGAAATGCCATAACAATATTATATTCAATGGATCGTTACATGGTTGTCAGCAAAATACGGAAAAATATTTGGGGAAAGTAATATATTGATTTACAGATGCAGGTGTACTATATTCATCATTACAAGAAGGATATATAAATTAGGCGAGCTTCAGGAAGTAACATCAACAATATTAATGCATGGTAATAATCGTTCATATTTTTTGAATTATAGCCACTTTGACAATTTGATTTTCGGCGAATTGGCCATTGCCACTAGAAAAGTTATTGCTGTAAATAATAAACATTTGAATTTGATAGGCAACTGGACTGAAAACCAATTGAACTTTACCTTACATACAGAAGAGTTAAACCCATTTACGGAAAATTTGTTAAAATTAAGAGGACACGACTGTACCACGGCATGTATTAAAGACTGATTATATAATGTATGTAATCGCTGCAATGATAATTGTATCAGTATTTCAGTAATTTCATTAATTCTATTATATTGTAAATTGTATAAATCTATAAGAAAATATAAAATACAGAACGACGAGGCATTAATAATAATAATAATAATACCAATAATAGATGCAAGTAATAGAAAATTTATTTGTATCCTAGAGCACAATATTCCAGATAGATTATATATTGGAAAACAACAACTGTAAAACGAAAACTTCGATTTCAAAAAATAAACATAACAATTAGGTAAAGTGGAAAGTTCAAATAGAAAACATGCAGGGATCACTTATCAAGCAGCCATCACCAACTATCCTCACCACAACCATCTATCAGTGCATGTAGTAATAAGTATAGGCCATAGTCTATGAGTAACCGACCGAATAAGAGCAACCGACCGAACCAGTAAATCAAAAGTTATGACGTCCTATTTACATCTCAGGAATACAAAAAATAATCATAGTAATAGATAAGGATAGATAAACTAGGCAAGTCTAGGAATGAAATCTGATAGAGGAGAATAGACGGAGTAAATATTGTTAAAGCCATCTAAAATATTATAAAGGGACAAAAATAGTAAGCCTTAAAGAGGAAAATTAATAATAGAAGTAATAGTAAATAGATTAAAAATAGATAAAAAAGGTGTTAAATACATAAGGTTATTATTAGAATACATATAGTTAATGTAGAAATAGTAAATATTGAGTGATATAAGCGATTATACAACGATTAGATTTTACAAACCAATTACATTGTTACTTAAAGGGTTAAAGAATTTTAGTAAGCTTAAATAGATTTATGAACAATAGTATCGAAGAAAATTAATTTATCAAATAGACAAGAGAAAATAAAGGGAAGAAATATATTGTTTTAAAAGAGAATAGCAATAGAACCGCAATAAAAGGATTGGAAGGTTTTTATTTCAAGATTTACATAATTAGGGCTTACATATACATGCAATATATGCTATATAACAAATCCAGTAAAATATTTGGATGCAATGAATTTCTGAAATCTATTTAATATTTATTTTGTATTTTAAGTATATAAATATATTTAAAAGTATTAGATAAACAATTTTAATATTTGAATAATAATAGTAGTTAATCATTTTACCTTAAGTATTAATTGGCATTATTTAATTAATGGTCACATGCATATTACAAATGCTAAAGTTAATTAGAGACAGCGAACAAGAATTGGTTTTAGTTGCGACCATCTATGAATTCTGACCGGCAAGAAGTGAAATATTGGAATGAGACCCGTGTAGAGGCTAGTTGCGCTCTGACATGGTAGAAGACAACGTGCGTTAACGAACTATCCGGACTATAACGAATGCCGGATGATGCGCTCGCTTCCATCCTCCGATACTAATGAAGCGTTAAGCGAGTAAAATACGTAACAAAACTTATTTAATTATAACAAAATTATTTAGTAATAATTAGGTTAATGAATAGTTATTAATAAAAAGAAGTTTAGGGAATATATATACATATTTTAAAACGCATTTAAGCAACACAAATACAGCGAAAATAGCGGATAAAAGTGCACATATTGTATTGCAATTTTTAACGAATTACAAGAAAGAAAAGGGGAAATAACGTGTAAAACTTAATGGTATAAACTGGCAGTATATTACACACATCGTTAGACGTTACAAAAGAATAGTCTTACACCAATATTACGTAAAACGTAGAAAGTTGTGTAAAGACAAAGAAAAGAATATTCAAGGCCTGCTTTATAATGAAGAAATATTATAGTCTAAAAGTATAAGCAGTCACAAGTTAGAAACTATAGATAATTTAAAGTTAATACTACTAATTAATGCTTACTAGAACATTGAAATGATTCCCGGCGGGAGCTCATATGGTTCGGATTCCACGTTAATCAGTAGATCCACGTCTCATATAGCCTCGCTGCTGAACGGGACGCTAAACTAAAATCAACTCAACTCAACTCAACATTGAAATGAGCTCGTCCCGACTTTGTCTATTTCTCATCTATTTCAGAAAACCAACGGAGAAATGGACTCCGAAACAATATTATTTTTAATACCTACTATAATTTTGGAAATTATACTTTTGATAGTATTTATTAGTACAAATTACATCTTTGGAAGACTACGAAAACTAGAAAGAAAACATGACGATAGAAATAGTCAAAGAAATGTAAGAGTTAATTTTAGTTCAGAGGTAAAAGATCAATGTAATACTGACTTACGTTCTCCCAAATCTTTCACCGTTGTATGCGACAGTAGAAAAGAATAAAGCACCCAGACTTGACACTAACACACCTGTTATACACATCACTAAGTACACTGCACTTCAAACAATAATGCCAGATTCAAGTGATGCATATTTTGACACTTGCACTCACAATGAAAAAGACGGAGCACATTCAAATATCAATAGAAATAATAACATGCATTGAGAAGACCAGGCAATGCAAACAGGACACGTCACTGATTTCCAATCACGGATCTCGAGTAAATTAGTGTACAAAACCGAAATTAACGGTAAAATTGCTGTCACAAAAGACGGCGAAAGGGAAGCATTCTTCCCGTGTGATATAGTGCTAATTTAAACTTTAAAATCAGTAAAATCCACCACAATTTCTTGGGTGTTGGGATACCTATCATAACTAGCAGGAAACCGGCGCGTAAATGGACGAGAGACGTGGAAGTATTTTGAGGCAACCTTGGTTCGAAAACTGATGATTTTGCGTTTCTCAATGTCAAGTTCAGCGTTGCTAACTACCTGAACGTGGATTTTCATGAATAAGTGGTTTTGCTGAAACTTATTTTGTATTATATATAAAATAAATTAGTGAGGTTAAAGTGTGGTGATAAGTGGCATATATATAAAAATAAAAATTTGAATTGTGTTGTGTCTATAAAAGTTAGAGGAAAAGTGTGCGAAATTTTATCATAAATTTTGCAATGAATTATGGACGTACAGATAAGTTGTCACAAATTGGCAAGACTGCACAGAACATCCGATGGTGTGACAATGGAAATTTTTATTGCAAGCTTTGTAAACAACGACAAATTGGATAAACTTAGTTGCAAAAAATTAAAAGAATTTACTTTTTCCGGAGGGGGCCTATTCCCCAAAACAGTCTTAGGCCAAGGCCTCTAGGAATTGCACTTTTGATATTTTGTAATCAACGGTTTAGAAGGTTTGTGTCCCGCATAACTCTTTTTTAAAGGAAACTTCGGTCCACTTCTTATTGACTTGGGCGTCAAATTTCAAAATTATGGGGTAGGGCGTTTGCCCTCTAAAGCCGTTGTCAAACAGAAAATAAAAAATCTCGATTCGTAATTTTCTTTTTTTGCGTATTGTCACTACAAAAAATTTCGTTCCAGTTCTTCATATCCTTTAAGCATTTCTGACATACTATTATTAGCATTTCTGATATTTCATGATCAAATTTTTGGAGGGTTCCGTGCCCCCACCCAAATGTTTTATAAGAAGAATACGAAACACGTATTTCCTACTTTTAGGTCTACAATATCTGTTCACAATTTCATCCAATTCTCTGTACTTCTTCATTTTCGGGCGTCAACTTCCAAAATTTGGGGGGGGGGAACTTTTGCCTCTAAAACCGTTTTCTGCAGAAAATAAAAAAACACGTGTTCGTTTATTTTATGTGTTGTATCTTCCTGGCAAATTTTATCAAAATCGGAGTGTTACGCTTGAGAAGTGTTACTCGTCAGACAAAACTAGTCACCTGTTTTATTTTCTCCTCTCCTGCTTCTATATTTGACACCGACCACTTTGTTCCAATCACCATGAATTTTGTCTTTGATTTATGTTCATCCTGTATTCTTCACAAACTTTTCACAAGTTTTCAACATCTTTTCGACTTTGTTTTTATATTCTGCAGCAACAGCAATATCATCTCCAAAACTGAGGGCGCGATAACTGTAAAATGTGTATACCGGGTAGAAAATGGAGACAAGTTTTTGAGATACGTTCGGTGAATCTGTTAACTTAAAGAAAACGGAAAAATGGACTTAAGCGCTTGCGCGTAGATCAGTATTAAAAATTAGTTCGTGTCCTCAAAGTAAGATTTGTCTTTTACTGTTCTCGAAGATTCCCTTTGTGTTTCTATCGGATGCGATTAAATAGAATTTGGAATAGTGACGTCGTAGAATTCATTTATTGACTAAGCCAGAAATTCTGATAAAGGTAACGACTATGATATTATTATTATTATTATTATTATTATTTTTATTATTATTATTATTATTATTATTATTATTATTATTATTATTATTTTTATTATTATTATTATTATTATTATTATTATTATTTGAAGTACGAAGTTTAAAATGAGGCGATGAAGCATTTACGTAAACTAAATGATAATTTATTTGATAATATTAACTAGTCAACCATGCACTTGCGAGAGTTTCCTTCGGAAATGGAGTGTATAAAACATTGAATAGTAAAAATATTACAATAAAGATATATTGTTAAAAGTATTGATTAAGTAATTGGAGTTAAACATGTCTTTCCAGTATGAATTATCTACAGAGATGATTTGCTTTAAAGTGCAATCCACACGAATATTCGAGTTTTAGTCCGACTAGAAATCGATAACTTTCAAGACAATATTTACTTCATGATTTCTATAATTCTTTATTGTTGTACGTATTATAATTCTCTTTAAGTTACGATTTTCCCATTTCAAAACGTGGAACGAGAAAAGAATGTATTATTCTATTTGTTAAGAAAACTTTTGAAACAGTGATGATTTCAGGGATGATTTCAGAATTTGAGACACTGTCAACATAAAAAATTTCCCCCTTCTATGCCATATCTTCAATCATGCGCAAAGTGAACTAATAGCTGTTCCCGATGGTTTCCGTCCTTCATATATTGACAAACCCCGGGAAGAATCTTCTGAAATCACCAATGCTTATAAATAGTTTTTCATTAGAAATGAAACGATAATAATGAAGTATTGAACATACTTGATATTTTGTATTCCGCTATGGATTTTAGATTTGCAATTCATATAATGCTCCATTCAGATTAAATTTGAATGAAACGTAGTTGCCCAAGTCTTACTCAAAGAAATGTTCTAAGTCCTCTGATGAAAATATGAACACACATTAAAAAACGACGAATTCTAATTGCAGGGTTTGAACACATAAACTTCTGATTGGCAGATTATTCACTCAAACCGCTCGACCATTTCACATCCCTTCACAGCGTCTCTTTTGATTTTTGTATAAAATGGTTTTCTGCTCCATACTCGCTTTTGTTTATGTCGGTACGACTATGCGTTTGATGTGGATATTTGGACGTTACTGGACTTGCAATGTATAAAAATGTTATTCTTATACATTACATTCGATTTTACGTCCTAGTAACTTATATACAACAGGTTGTGCCTGCAAAATGATTGGGGTTGGAATTATCATAAATATTTTCGTAGTTATGAGTCTGGATATGCAAAAAGCTTAACGTGGGGAATTATATGAAATTAGATACGAGTATAATAGCCCGTTTTTGATTGAAAATAAGGGCGATCTGTATTTTGTTTTTAAAAATTCTATAATGTAGATCATTTAGTGAATACCCACTAAGTCAACAATGGACATTTCAACTGATTTGTTTTATTGCTCTAAATAGCCTACATCAGAACAGCTGACTATGGAGAGCACTTTCTTTCGCTCATGCGACGATTCTAGCTAGTCTAAATTTGCGATTGAATTCTGCTATTCGTGCGCATAAAACGAAGACAATCGTGTGTGTACGTCACTTTTGGCCAAATCCAAGCGTTTCAGCTTTCTTCCCAATTTGATGCCCAGAACGGAATCTAACAAACTCCTGCGAGGCCTTTAATCCGTTCCTACTACTACTACTAATACTACTACTATTACTACTACTACAACAACAACTAATAATAATAATAATAATAATAATAATAATAATAATAATAAAACTAATACTAATACTGTTACTACTACTTTTACTACTAGTATTACTAGTACTATTACTACTACTACTACTACTACTATTACTGTTTTTGTTATGTTTCTGTATAATAAAAGCTAAACTTATTTTACTGAAAGAATTTTATTGAAAATTTAGAAAAATAAATCGTTAAATTACAGTTTGAACCTTATGTTTAATATTATGTTAACGAAAGAAGTGTTATAAAGAGTTTTAGAAATAACAAAGAAAACTTTCCTTAGAAAGGGTTTGAACCCAGGCCTAGGACGATTTTTGTTACTAGCATGTTCCGCTAGATCACTCGGCTACAAAGGCCGAGAGCATCTGGCCTTTACTTAGTGCTATATGTAAGTCATGACTCGTGATATCGTATCTGTATCGGTCAATCGGATCAGAGGATATCTGAAACGTTTGGGATCCGAAAATATGCCACCGGTTTGTATTATTTGTCAGGAAAGTAAATGTACACCTATTTTTCGAGTCTGGCATTCCTGCGCTCCATCCGTGGAGAGTATGAGAATTAAATCAATCAAATGTTTACTGAGGGGCAAATTGAAAAGATTAATCTGAATAAGACATTGCAGAGGGACATAAGCTGTGAATACGAATAGTGCATAATGTAAATAAAAGAAGACACCGAAAGAGAAAGCCAGAAACAGTGTTAAACTTAGAAAAAAAGAGTAAAAATTGTCGAAGTGGGAACATAAAACACAAATACAACAAATACGTCGACAACTAAACATTAACCATGCCGTGATCTTGGTGTATTGGTTAAAGTGCTGGCTTACAAATACGAAGGTCGTCAGTTCGAATCCCCGGCAAGGACTTTTTTAAAAAAAATTGTTAATATTACATACAGCTCATGAGAGATGGTAAAAGAGGTCGTATTTAGTTTTTCGTAGCAATTATTATTCGTAATGTTTAGTACTGATAATACTTTTTGTCTTTGCGTATTGCTTTTATTCTTTTCTTCATTTCAAAAGAGAAGAATATCCGAATAAATGCCACTAAAATTCCTCATATTTTGAATGTAAACGCCAATTGCAATTAGTAAAGAATAAAAATTGAACGTTCCGTGTAGCTGCAAAAAGTAAAAAGAAAAACATGGAAGTGGAATGTTCGAATCCATACTCATGGTTATTAAAAATACAATTTCTACATGCCGTACACCTCCCGAACACGTTTCTACGTTAGCAAGTAAGAGATTTGTGTTTACGTTAGGCTGGTCAATACATTTTGCAAAGGGGTCCGGTTTAGCTCTGACGCACCACAGGTGTGAGAAGGGAGCAAAACACTTTTTCTCTCTCCCTCTGTGCGTCTATTATTCTATCTATCTGTATATATATAACGCTTTTTGCGAATGCCATAACCACCCTAATTTTCAGCGGATTGAGACGAAACTTGGCACAAACATTAATAGTTGAAATATCTTGAGGTCGTTAACCAGAATAATCAGACGAAAATGTTCAAAATGGCAGCCCTTCAAACTCTTAAAAACTTCCAAGGGAACCAAATTTCGCCCATAAATAGGTAGTTTGAAAGTTTGAAAACTTTTCCTCTTTTACTGAAATTTTTGTGTGCAGAGACTTATTGAAATATTGGACCCGATTAATCGCTTAAAGAAGGTTCACGCCCTTTCGCTACGGTCAGTCTTTTTTTTTTTTTTTTTTTTTTTGCAGGAGGGGGGTTATTTTCCTATCGGAACAAGATGATTGTTAGTGATGATATGAAATTACACATTGAAAAAGAAGTAACTTGTGAAACGTGTTATTTCAAAGAATAATATAATAAATGTGATTTCCTCTAACACAGAGAACTGTAAATCATCTGTTTCGAGTTCGGGAGCGTGTATGGTGAGGATTGTTATTTGATTTGCTTTTTAGTAACACATTGCATTGCAAATAAAGGTAGGCAACATTAGTGGTAAGTAAAACAACAACAACAACAATAATAATAATAATAATAATAATAATATAATAATAATAATAATAATAATAATAATAATAATAATAATATGAAATATTACAAGCTAACTCGTGTGTGTATTTCGACAATATAATTTTATATTATTATGTGGAAATAAGTAAGACTGGCTAGCGCCCGCCCCCCTAATTTTTTCGATCCGCTTTATGGGTCCACGGTGTCCAACGTTGGTCCAATCTCACCAACACCTCTTGTTCTCTCGATATAAGTTATCGACATTTTGCCTAAAGAGGGCTCTGCCGTGGTTCCATGACTACCCATGACAATGACTCTTCGTTCATTTTGCATTGAAATCGCTTATTTTTCTGAGTACTATGAGTGCATACTTTTTCTCAAATGGATAAGAAATCAAGCCGAGATAGATTCGAACTCGCATGGACGGCGCGAACAGCCAGTTCATTGTCCACTGTTAATTTTAACTGACTCACCGAACGTGTTTTAGTAATTTACTTATTGCTAATTTTACTTGCTTCACCTGTTTAACTTGGTTTTTCTAATAACTTATAACAACAGGGACACGAACGCAGAAACATCGAGGACAGTTAAAAATCATAGATGCTCTCCCGTCGGGAATCGAACTTGGGACACCATACACCAAATGCGCACGGGCTAGCCACTAGACCAGCGGGGAAGGCACCGCTTACTCTCTGTGTCGTTAGGGATTACGACCACTGTATTGCCAGCTATCACTTCTGTGGGTTGTATACTATGATCACATGTTTCTTCTTTGCTGGAAGAGTTAAACCTACATTCTATGTAATACATGAGGTATTTAGACCTACATGCTCTTCATATAATGTAATAAAAGGGTCATGTTGGGAATAAGAAAAAGAACTTTCCTTGGACAAAACGGAAACTATTGGCATCAGAAATATTTATCTAGGAGGCATGCGCAGTAGTATATTTCAGAATAGTTACTGTTTAGTTCAGTAAACGAAGAAAGGGGTATAAAAAAGCAAATATGTCGCGTCAACGAGATCGACCACAGTTGATAGAGGCGGAAACAGATGTGTAGTAATACAACAACTTGGTTAAATTGATAATTGGTTCTTTATTCTGTAGTAGATCGTATCACAACATTACAGGAGAGCAGAGAAAGACTTACTAACGCTGTCATATAGTAAGCTTTAGTAACACGATCATATAGACAGAAATGGATGTAACTGTGAGTACTACAACTTGGATTTAACGAAAGCCGTTTAGATATTCAGTGGTTTGCGGGGTTCTATAAGACACAAAAAGTTAAGACACAATACAATTCTTCATACCTCAGCTTCCAGTAACTAGATACATACAATTTCTGGATAGATACTGAACTGCTGTCGGATTTTAATACATGACGTATTGCAGGATACAAAATGCTTTGCATTACTTGTTTGTTTGTAGACAGCTACTAGCTTAGTGTTCTGAAAGGTTGTGTATAAACTAGAGATAGTCAATTCCGAAATTATTACTTTTCGGACTCCCGAAGATAAAACCGGACAAATTCCGGAATTCGGAAAAATTCGGAATTTAGAAATTTCTGATTTCGTTAACATTCCGGAATTCAGAACAATCCGATTTTTTCGAAATCCAGAGCTTTTCTCAATTCCGGAATTTTCTGAATTCCGGATACTTCCCGAGTTCCGGAGTTCTTCTAAATTAGGGAGTTTAACTGAATTCCATAATTTTCCGAAATCCGGAAAGTGAAAGTTCCGCTTCCAAAAAATGAATTTATTTTGGTTAATATGAATCGTGGCGGAAATAAGTCTTTGACCAGGTAATGGCGACTACTTTGAAAGAAATGGGGTGTATGAGAATTCAATGTCATATTTGTAGTTTCGTGTGGAGAAAAAACAAACTTGTGTACCATGTTTTAAGAAAAACTCAAGTTATTAATGTAAACTTTGCCGACATCATAAAAGAAATACGAAAGACATTTTGAATCGAAGAAATATAACATACAAGTTTGCAAGCGGAGACAAAGAAACCTAACGTAACCAGACTAAAGACGAATCGTTTACCGCGTAGCGATCAATGTCAAGCTGTTTTCGAGGGCGAGTTTCGAGTTGAGTCGAGTTTCATAACAGCTCGCTCGCTCGTTCAGCTCGTTTTAACTCGTTTTGACATAATGGCTTGATTAGACTGGAAAGCGAAAGCCAGGAGAAATGTAAGCAGTAATGTGGAATGCTTTTAGTGTTGCTCACGACAGCGGTGCGTCTCGTCTCGTAATTTTAGTGCATCTCGTGGGGCAATTTTAGTGTATCTCGTCTCGTCTAGATAACGAGAAGACAAGATTTTTTTATTATTACGAGACAGCCTCAAATGTCGTAATCACCAATAGAAGTATATACTGTGGTTCTTAAAATCAAGGCTGAGACCTGCACTGTCGAATTCTTGAGCCCAAGCAGAAGACCAACTCGGGTAGTGATATCAACCGGCTCGGCTCGTATCAACTGAGCGAACAGCTCGAGTCGGCTCGGTTGGGATGAGCCGACGACCCGAGCCGGCTCAGTTGGAACGAGCCATCGACTCAGCTCAATTGAGCCGATGATTCGAGCTTTCTCGGTTGGGATGGGTCCCCTACTCGGCTCATGTGAATCGGTTCAAGCCAGCTAAGTTGAAACTAGTCCATTGGCACGTTTCGATTCAGCTCAACTAAGCCGATGGCTCAAATCGGCTCGGTTGGGTGAGCTGTTGGCTCGGCTCAGTTATCGGTTCGGTTCGATAGTGAATGAGCTGTAAGCCGAGCCGCTCGAGCCGTTGAGAAGCCTAAACCCGGTCCCAGCTGTTTTGAACGTGTTTGGCTGAAGCCTATATGGCTCAAGCCCAAATACTTGTCCCTTCGGAACTCAAACCAAGAACGTGAAAGATGTCTTTCCCTCCTGAAGACTTCTCGACGACCGAGATCGACAGTCAATTAGCTTTTACTATTCAGATACAAACCGTATATATTTTAAAGATTATACACGGTGTTGATATAATAATAATAATAATAATAATAATAATAATAATAATAATAATAATAATAATAATAGTAATAATAATAATAATAATAATAATATAATAATAATAATAAAAATTTTAACCTTGCCGTAGAAATTTGGCAAAACTTACTTAAAAGTAGAGATTTCGGGGAAAGGGTTCCGTACCTTCAAGACACATCTCTGCAACTACCAAAATTTTAAATTTAGCGTTCCAATGAAGTTTCATGAAGAAAGTATTCTACTGTATGTTTTAACGAAAATAACTGTTATAAAAATAACTGAATATCACGCAACAGTAAGGCATATAATAAACTAATTTTTAGGATATGCAGAGGTAAATATAAAAGCTTTGCTATGAAATATCCACACAGAGGATAATTCAATGAGCTATGAAATATAATGTAAGGAAATAGCCTATGAGATTCAGTCTACAGAGCAATTGTTACTTAAAGAATGGACATACACTATTTCGAGAATCGAGACAAGACGGGAAATGTTTCTCCAAAGAGAGACGAAAATTTTGAGTTAACCTTGAACCGTCTCGAAAGTAAAATGTTAATTCTCATGCTATTTTATTTGTTTTAGAAACGAGATGAGAAACTCCTCTTCACGTGAGCAACATTAAACCAAACCGAAATATTCTTTCCAAATGTCACGTTTCTGCTTGTAATAGTATGACCTGAGCGATAATTAGCTTCTAGCTTTTAATCTTCTACGAGATAATTATTATTATTATTAGTTTATTATTATTACTATTATTATTCTTGAAGATTTGATAGTTTAAGTATTGAAACATCCGAGTACTCAAATATCTGAATATAATAAAACGTATGTTATCGCCGATCAATCGCCATCAAAAATCCTAAAGTAAAAAAAAAATTACAATATGCATTCACACAAGCACCTTGACCACTGAACCGCGATCGCTACGCGGTAAAAGATTCGTTTTTAGTCTGGTTACGTTAGGTTTCTTTGTGTCCGTTTGCAAACTTGTATATTTCTTCGATTCAAAATGTCTTTCGTATTTCTTTTATGAAGTCGGAAAAGTTTACATTGATAACTTGAGTTTTTCTTAAAACATGGTTCACAAGTTTGTTTTTTCTCCACACGAAACTACAAATATGACATTGAATTATCATACACCCCATTTCTTTCAAAGTAGTCGCCATTACCTGATCAAAGACTTATTTCCGCCACGATTCATATTAACCAAAATAAATTCATTTTTCGGAAGCGGAACTTTCACTTTCCGGATTTCGGAAAATTATGGAATTCAGTTAAAATCCGGAATTCAGAAGAATTTCGGAACTCGGAAACAAACCGGAATTTAGAAAATTCCGGAATTGAGAAAAACTCCGGATTTCGAAAAAAATCGGATTTTTCGAATTCCGGAATGTTAACGAAATCGGAAATTTTCAAATTCCGGATTTTTCCGAATTCCGGAATTCTTCCAAAATCGGAATTTTCCGAATTCCGGAATTTGTCCACTTTTACTTTCGGGAGTCCGAAAAGTAATAATTTCGGAATTGACTATCCCTAGTTTATACACAACCTTTCAGAACACTAAGCTAGTAGCTGTCTACAAACAAACAAGTAATGCAAAGCATTTTTATCCTGCAATACGTCATGTATTAAAATCCGACAGCAGTTTCAGTGTCTATCCAGAAATTGTATGTATCTAGTTACTGGAAGCTGAGGTATGAAGAATTGTATTGTGTCTTATCTTTTTGTGTCTTATACAACCCTGCAAACCACTGAATATCTAAACGGCTTTTGTTAAATCCAAGTTGTAGTACTCACAGTTACATCCATTTCTGTCTATATGATCGTGTTACTAAACCTTACAATATGACAGCGTTAATAAGTCTTTCTCTGTTCTCCCGTAAAGTTGTGATACGATCTACTACAGAATAAAGAACCAATTATCAATTTAACCAAGTTGTTGTATTACTACACATCTGTTTCCGCCTCTATCAACTGTGGTCGATCTCGTTGACGCGACATATTTGCTTTTTTATACCCCTTTCTTCGTTTACTGAACTAAACAGTAACTATTCTGAAATATACTACTGCGCATGCCTCCTAGATAAATATTTCTGATGCCAATAGGTTCCGTTTTGTCCAAGGAATGTTCTTTTTCTTATTCCCAGCATGACACTTTTATTACATTATATGAAGAGCATGTAGGTCTAAATACCTCATGTATTACAAAGAATGTAAGTTTAACTCTTCCAGCAAAGAAGAAACATGTGATCATAGTATACAACCCACAGAAATGATAACTGGCAATACAGTGGTCGTAATCCCTAACGACACAGAGAGCGAGCGGTGCCCTCCCCGCTGGTCTAGTGGCTAGCCCGTGCGCCTTTGGTGTCGGGTGTCCCGGGTTCGATTCCCGGCGGGAGAGCATCTATGATTTTTAACTGTCCTCGATGTTTCTGCGTTCGTGTCCCTGTTGTTATAAGTTATTAGAAAACCCAAGTTAAGCGAGTGAAGCAAGTAAAATTAGCAATAAGTAAGTTACTAAAACACGTTCGGTGAGTCAGTTTAAAAAAAAGTGGACAAAGCACTGACTTTTCGCGCCGTTCATGCGAGTTCGAATCTATCTAGTCTTTAAAGTAACTGACAATTCTTATTCTTTCTACGAATGATAGATCTTCTCTTTGGCTTCATGTAAAACATGCACACGTAATGAAAAGACGCTGTCGCTAATAATAAAAATTAAAATAATAATAATAATAATAATAATAATAATAATAATAATAATAATAATAATAATAATAATAATAATAATAATAATAATAATAATATGAAATATTACTAGCTAACTCCTGTGTGTATTTCGACAATATAATTTTATTTTATTATGAGGAAATAAGTAAGGCTGGCTGGCGCCCGCCCCCCTAATTTTTTCCATGCGCCTTATGGGTCAACGGTGGCCAACGTTGGTCCCATCTCACTAACACCTCCTGTTCTCTCGATATAAGTTATCGACATTTTGCCTAAAGAGGGCTCTGCCGTGGTTCCATGACTACACATGACAATGACTCTTCGTTCATTTTGCATTGAAATCGCTTATTTTTCTGAGTACTATGAGTGCATACTGTGCAACGTTGCTCCCATCACTCAACAGTTTCCCGTTCTTTCGATATAAATTGCTAATATTTTGTTTGTAAGGGAGATATGGCGTTACAATTATTACGTTTGAAGAAGAATTGAGGAAGATATTGCCTTGCCACAAACAACACCTATTATTATTATTATTATTATTATTATTATTATTATTATTATTATTATTATTATTATTATTATTATTATTATTATTATTATTATTTTATTATTAAACTTATTATTAACCACTAATGTTGCCTTCCTTTGTTTGCAATGCAATGTGTTACTAAAAGCAAATCAAAAACCACTCCTCGCAATTCACGCTGCCGAACATGAAATACATGATTTACAGTTCTCTGTGTTAGGGGTAAGCACATTTATTATATTATTCTTTCAAATAACACGTTTCACAAGTTACTTCACTTTCAATGTGTAATTTCATATCATCACTAACAATCATCTTGTTCCGATAGGAAAATAACCCCCCTCCTGCAAAAAAAAAAAAAAAAAAAAAACCTGACCGTAGCGAAAGGGCGTGAACCTTCTTTAGGCGATTAATCGAGTCCAATATTTCAATAAGTCCCTGCACACAAATATTTCAGTAAAAGAGGAAAGTTATTCAAACTTTTTTAATACCTATTTATGGGCGAAATTTGGTTCCCTTGGAAGTTTTTAAGAGTTTGAAGGGCTGCCATTTTGAACATTTTCGTCTGATTATTCTGGTTAACGACCTTTTCAAGATATTTCAACTATTAATGTTTGTGCCAAGTTTCGTCTCAATTCGCTGAAAATTAGGGTGGTTATGGCATTCACAAATAGCGTTATATATATACAGATAGATAGATAGATAAATAGACACACAGAGGGAGAGAGAAAAAGTGTTTTGCTCCCTTCTCGCATCTGTGGTGCGTCAGAGCTAAACCGGACCCCTTTGCAAAACGTATTGACCAGCCTAACCTAAACACAAACCTTTTACTTGCTAACGTAGAAACGTGGTCGGGAGGTGTAAGGCATGTAGAAATTGTATTTTTAATAACCATGAGTATGGATTCGAACACTCCAATTCCATGTTTTTCTTTTTACTTTTTGCAGCTACACGGAACGTTCAATTTTTATTCTTTACTAATTGCAATTGGCGTTTACATTCAAAATATGAGGAATTTTAGTGGCATTTATTCGGATATTCTTCTCTTTTGAAATGAAGAAAAGAATAAAAGCAATACGCAAAGACAAAAAGTATTATCAGTACTAAACATTACGAATAATAATTGCTACGAAAAACTAAATACGACCTCTTTTACCATCTCTCATGAGCTGTATGTATTATTAACAAATTTTTTTAAAAAAAAGTCCTTGCCGGGGATTCGAACTGACGACCTTCGTATTTGTAAGCCAGCACTTTAACCACTACACCAAGATCACGGCGTGGTTAATGTTTAGTTGTCGACGTATTTGTTGTAAGTTTTTTTATTTGTGTTTTATGTTCCCACTTCGACAATTTTTACTCTTTTTTTGTAAGTTTAACACTGTTTCTGGCTTTCTCTTTCGGTGTCTTCTTTTATTTACATAATGCACTATTCGTATTCACAGCTTGTGTCCCTCTGCAATGTCTTATTCAGATTAATCTTTCCAATTTGCCCCTCAGTAAACATTTGATTGATTTAATTCTCATACTCTCCACGGATGGAGCGCAGGAATGCCAGACTCGAAAAATAGGTGTACATTTACTTTCCTGACAAATAATACAGTGGAAAAGTTCTGCGCCACTCACTAGCGAAGGGCTTAGCCAAAGATACGATACATGTTTCTCAAATGTGTACGGCGTTGCTAATAACACAAAGAAAAAGAAAAGTAACAGAATTTAAGGTTTATTTAAAAGGTAAACCATATATATATATATATATATATATATATATATATTACCAATTACACTGGTCAACAGTGAAAATGTTCGGAGATAAAACTAACCAATTCCTCCTAATTTCAAAGAAATACGTTATCACCCGATGTGCTCTGCTGGGCGAATTATGGGTTCACAGCAACAGGAGCTGTCTACATATTTCAACCATATTCCATTGTTTGACGTTTAGTTTCATTGCAGTCGTCAGGGACATACGAAGGAGTGGGTACTGCGAGTCTTGACACTCCGACTTGTTTGTAAATTTACTCTAATTCCAGATGCATTTTTACAAATTTTAATACAATTTAGTTTCAAATTGTATTTGGATAACGAAAAGATTAGGGCTTCTCCCGAATTAAATTCCTGCGCAGTCTCTGGCTATCCATATTGCTCGTGCTTCATCAACAAGAAAGAAATATCAACCACTTCACGGCTAGTTTGTATTGAAGAGTTGTGTAACGTTCTTTTGTAGTTGCAATTTGCCATATCGGACGTAGTCGTGTTGAGATATTGGGTATTTGCTGTTGATATTATTATTATTATTATTATTATTATTATTTACCGTTGGTTGACTATACTAAACAGAAACATGTTACGTAAATGTGTTTTTCAGTACAGAGCAAATTGTTGTTTTTTGCGAAGTTAAGCCTTTATTGGTGGCTTTATTTGTTGAAGCAAAAAAAAAAACATAAGGTGACACCTGCGGCAACCGAACGCGTAATCTTTGGAAAGTGAGTCACAAATGCTTCTGACTCTGCCACGCCGAGACCCAGCCAACCCTTTTTGCAGGAAAATACGAAGCCTCTATTCCCTCAATTTACACCTACAATATCTGTGCAATATTTCATTCACTTCGCTTCTTCTTACCTTTCTCGTGCCAACTTTTTAAAATTGTTTGGTAGGTTCTTTTACCCATAAAACTGTCTTTCCGCAAAAGGAAAAATGATGTTTCTTTAATTTTTTGCGTATTGTTCATACAAATAGTTTCGTTGCTATCCTTCATGTCCTTGACACCCATCTGACATTTATTACTGTACTTTTGATATTTTGTGATCAAATGTTTGGAGGGGCCGTACCCCACCCAACGGTTTTTTTTATGGAAAATTAAAGCCTGTATTCCCTCATTTTATGTCTGCAATATATGTGCACAATTTTATTCACTTCCATTTAGTTGTTCTTCCTTTCGGGTGTCAACTTTCAAAATTTTCGGTGGAGCTTTTAAATTAAAACTTTACTTTATGTAACTTTTTTTCTTTTTTATGAAATTGTTTTTCTTGGGAGTGCGGGTAGGAGAAAATGCTTTTTTTTCTGATATCCGTCTCTTTTCATTCATCTTTTTTGAGCTGCATAACCCTTATCCGGGCAAGCTTTTTTTGTTACGTAGACTGCAACTGGGGCCTTACCAACTCGAAATGTTCATAACTTTAACTTCGACTAAAGATAGAAGAATTCAGAATTTTATGGGATCGAAATATTTATGGTTATTAAGAAATTCGAAGAAAAATATGAAGCTACTGGGCCTGGGAGGACCCGGTTGCCCGGATAAGGGTTAAGTAAGATCATTTTGTAACTATTGATGTCATCCAACCCCGTCATGATAATAAAATTGTCATTCTTAACAATTTGTTTTATTTCCTTATTTGCAGTTTGCCACACTGACATATTTGTTACAAAATTAAGGTGTGGTCCGACTCCTTTCGAATTCGCAACCAACCTAACCAACGAACTTTTTGGGTTGCCTGCTATTGTAGGAAAGGAGAATTGCAGGTTGCAATGCACTTGTGGGGTCGTGTATATCTTCCATATTGTATATTCTGTATTGTCTTCTATGTTCTTCTATTATATGAAATCTCTTGTTTCCATGATTACGTCTGTTATATCCAAATCGCAATTGTACATTTGTGTTTCGTTCTGCATGAATTTCAGTTAGCAATTCACCTATTGCTTTTCCTATTTGGTCTAAATTACCTTCTCTATGTTTTAGTATTAGTCTCTACTACTATTTCCATAAAGGATGGATATATTTCTTGTTCTTCGTTTTCTTTACCAGGATTGGGAAATAAATCGTTAAGCCAACTTTAAAGTTCATTTACGTAAAACTCTTCTTCTTTTGTATTATTCTCTTTTTCATTGTAAGCCCCTAATATTATCTGCTGAAACGTGAGATTTAGCAACTCTTCTTTATTTGTCTCTTATTCGACGTCTTCTTCTTCCTCTTCTTTTCCAGGATTGGGAAATAAAGTGTTAAGCCAATTTTGTTGCTCATTTTTGTAAAACTCTTCTTCTTCTTCCTTCTTCTCTTCCTCATTGTAAGACTTTACTATTATCTGCGAAAACGTAAGACTTAACAGCTCTTCTACATTTGTCCATTCTTCGATGTCTGCTTCTTCTTCTTGTGACTATTTTTTAATTTTTTTCTATACAGACATATACGTCCTTTTCCCCTTCCTGTATAATTATTATATTACATCAATTTTCTAATCTTTCTAATAGATGTTTATGTTTCTATTCTTTTTGTTCCTCTTCATCTTCTTCTGCAATTTGTATTTCATTAAATAGGACTGGCTCAGGCGAGTAATGCGCTCGGAAGTAGGAACGAAAAACCAGTTCTGATTGGTTGGCGTTATCAAATTCTTGCCACGTTGCATTCAAGTAGCAGAAATCAAACGCTTAATGTTGTCAGTTTTCGTGGCCGAGTGGGCTAGCACTACATACTATTTACAAAGGTATATTTTGGCGTGAGTTCAAACCCGGCCCCAGGAAAGTTGTTTTAAAGACCTTTTTACATTTTTATAACACTTATTAAATTAAAATAATATGAAAATAATACTAAAAAATGATTTACTTACTTTTGTGCAGATAAGTAGTAGTAGTAGTTGGTACGTGTTAGAAGCCCCGCATGGCTCGTTTTTTTCCCTTATACACAATGATATAGGGCTCGTTTTGTTCCCCTTTACACCATGATATAGGGCTCGTTATGTTTCCCTTGTACTCCGTGATATAAATTTTGTGACCAACTTAAAACAACTGACTAGGATAGCGCGTAAAACAAGTGGCTAGAGTAGCGCGCGGAAAAACGTACTTCCGGAAGCATTACTCTCCCGAACGGGTCGTCATTAACTGCATCTCTTTCTTCCTTTTTTCTTTGGACTGGAGAACATCTCTTCTTCTTCTTCTTCTTCTTCTTCTTCTTCTTCAATAGCATTAACTAAGACTCCTTCTTCTTCTTGAGCAATTGAATCTGTTGGTATTCTTATTCCTTCCTTGTGACTTTCTTTCTTCTTCTTCCTTTCATCTTCTTCTTCTTCTTCATGGACTCCTTCCTTCCTCTCATGATGATCATATTCTTCTTCTTCTATTCCGATTACGTCATCTATTTCTCTTAGATGAACCTGTGTCTCCTTATATGGTACGTCCACTTCATCTTCTTCTATATCGTTAATAAAGACGGTAATCTCTTTTAATAATTATTGTGTACTCTTGTTTTCATTTTATTAGCCTAGATGTATATAAGTAATTGAAAAAGATATTTTCCTATATATATGTATATGTAACTATTTATACAGAATATATGTAAGTACTATGTAGAATGGAATATATATATAAGTATTATGTAGAATGATATATATATATATATATACATCCTCACGGCATTGTCAAGCCTCTATATTTGTATTTTACATTTAAAATTGCAACTGGGTATTTCTGGCTACCGCATGCAGTATCCGATAATCACCCTTGTTCTTCGCGCGCACAGTCATTCGAAGAGTTCAAAACGTACTCTATGTACAAACAGTTTACGGTTGTGAACTCGGAAAGCCGGGTACGTCTACTTGTCAATGTTAAAAGTGGGAGAAAAAGGGGTGTGTAGGATGTAAAAAGGGTGCAACAGTGACCGATACTTGTAAGAAACATATCCATTTGTAGTTCGTGCACATTCCGCCTGTAGCGCTAATGTGGCACAACGTATATTGTACCTGTATAACTCTTGTATTATTTGTCAGGAAAGTAAATGTACACCTACTTTTCGAGTCTGGCATTCCTACGCTCCATCCGTGGAGAGCATGAGAATTAAATCAATCAAATGTTTACTGAGGGGCAAAAGGAAAAGTTTAATCTGAATGAGATATTGCAGAGGGGCACAAGCTGTGAATACGAATAGTGCATAGTGTAAATAAAGGACGACACCGAAAGAGAAAGCCAGAAACAGCTGTTAAACTTAGAAAAAAGAGTAAAACTTATCGAATGGGAACACAAAACACAAATACAACGAATACGCCGACAACTGAACATTAACCATGCCATGATCTTGGTGTAGTAGTTAAGGTGCTCGCTTATGAATGCAAAGGTCGCCAGTTCGAATCCTCGGCAAGGACATTTTTAAAAATTTTTGTTAATAATACATACAGCTCATGAGAGATGGTAAAAGAGGTCGTATTTAGTTTTTCGTAGCAATTATTATTGGCAATGTTTAGTACTGATAATACTTTTTGTCTTTGCGTATTGCCTTTATTCTTGTCTTCATTTCGAAAGAGAAGAATATCCGAACAAATGCCACCAAAATTCCTCATAGTTTGAACGTAAACGCCATTTGCAATTAGTGAAGAATAAAAATTGAACGTTCCGATGTAGCTGCAAAAAGTAAAACGAAAAGCATGGAAGTGGACCATACTCATGGTTATTAAAAATACAATTTCTACATGCCTTACAACTCCCGACCACGCTTCTACGTTAGCAAGTAAGAGGTTGTCTACGTTAGGCTGCTCAATACGTTTTGCAAAGGGGCTTGGTATAGATCTGACGCACCACAGGTGCGAGAAGGGAGCAAAACACTTTTTCTCTCTCTGTCTGTGTGTCAATTTATCTATTTATCTGTATATATATAACGCTATTTGTGAATGTCATAACCACCCTAATTTTCAGCGGATTGAGACGAAACTTGCCACAAACATTAATTGTTGTAATATCTTGATCAGTTCGTTAACCAGAATAATTAGATAAAAATGTTCAAAATGGCGGCCCTTCAAACTTTTAAAAACTTCCAAGGGAACCAAATTTCGCCGATAAATAGGTATTCAGAAAGTTTGAATAACCTTTCTTCTTTTACTGAAATATTTGTGTGCAGGGACTTATTGAAATATTGGACCCGATTAATCGCCTAAAGAAGGTTCACGCCCTTTCGCTACGGTCAGGCGTTTTTTTCTTTTTTGCAGGAAAGGGGTTATTTTCGTATCGGAACAAGATGATTGTTAGTGATGATATGAATTTACAGATTGAAAGTGAAGTAACTTGTGAAACGTGTTATTTGAAAGAATAATATAATAAATGTGCTTTCCCCTAACACAGAGAAATGTAAATCATGTATTTCGAGTTCGGGAGCGTGAATGGCGAGGAGTGTTATTTGATTTGCTTTTTAGTAACACACTGCATTGCAAATAAAGGTAGGCAAAATTAGTGCTAAGTAAAACAATAATGATAGTGGCAAGGCAATATCTTCCTCAATTCTTCTTCAAACGTAATTATTGTAACGCCGTATCTCCCTTACAAACAAAATATTAGCAATTTTTATTGAGAGAACGGGAAACTATTGAGTGATGGGAGCATCGTTGGACAGTATGCACTCATAGTACTCAGAAAAATAAGCGATTCCAATGCAAAATGAACGAAGAACCATTGTCATGAGTAGTCATGGAGCCATGGCAGAGCCCTCTTTATCCAAAATGTCGATAACTTATATCAAGAGAACAGGAGGTGATAGTAGGAGGGGACCAACATAGGACACCGTGGACCCATAAGGCGGTTCGAAAATGTAGGGGGGACGCCAGCAAGCCTTACTTATTTCCACATAATAATATAAAATTATATTGTCGAAATACACACACGAGTTAGCTACTAATATTTCTTCTTCTTCTTCTTCTTCTTCTTCTTCATATTATTATTATTATTATTATTATTATTATCGACAGCGTTTTTTCATTACGTGAGCATGTTTGACAGGAAACCAAAAAGAAGATCCATCATTCTTAGAAAGAATAAGAATAGCCACTTACTTTGATTGTGAACAACGGCGAAAAATAGAAAAGAGTGATTACCTGTAGCGAAAAGAAAGAATACTTTCTCTCAAATGGATAAAAAATCAAGCCGAGATAGATTCGAACTCGCATGGACGGCGCGAAAAGGCAGTTCATTATCCACTTTTTTTAACTGACTCACCGAAGTGTTTTACTAACTTACTTATTGCTAATTTTACTTGCTTCACTCGTTTAACTTGCTTTTTCGAATAACTTATAACGACAGGGACACGAACACAGAAACATCGTGAACAGTTAAAAATCATAGATGCTCTCCAGCAGGGAATCGAACCCGGGACACCATACACCAAAGGCGCACGGGCTAGCCACTAGACCAGCAGGAAGGGCACCGCTTACTACCTGTGTCGATAGAGATTACGACCATTGTATTGCCAGGTATCACTTCTGTGGGTTGTATACTACGATCACATGTTTCTTCTTTGGTGGAAGAGTTAAACCTTCATTATTATTATTATTATTATACTATTGAACTTGCACGGTGAAATTACTGTATAATACAATATCATTTCTGTAATTTTACTCCATTGTATGTTATTTAGTTTATTAATGGGCACTAAATTGTCTCCAGATCAACGAATAAAGTAACTACGGCATGCACTTTGTCGGAAATATCATTACATGAACATGTTTGGAACGAACGAATAATGTCCCTGTAATAATGTTCGCCGTGCAAGTTCAATAGTATAATATTAATAATAATAATAATAATAATAATAATAATAATAATAATAATACAATTTTTATCGGTCCTGTGCGGAAAGTGAGAATTAAATTAATCACATGAGTAGTCAACTTAAGGAGAAAAGCCTAAACTGAATAAGACATTGAAGCGGGTCGGAAGCTGGGAATAAGAATAGTGCATGGTATAAATAAAAGACGACAACGAAAGATAAATCCAGAAACAGCAGGTAAAGGGAGAAAAAAGAATAGAAATTGTTGAAGTGGAAACATAAAATACAAATACGAATAGGGATAAGCACGAGTCGAGCTAAATTTCGACTCGACTCGAGTTCAATTTGAGTCTAGTCAAATTTAATTTTCTTGAGTTGAGTTCCTAGCCAAGTCTTTGTTTTCTAGGTCGAGTTTCGAGTTGAGTCGAGTTTGATAATGGCTCACTCGCTCGTTCAGCTCGTTTTAACTAATTTTGAATAATGGCCTGATTAGACTGGAAAGCGAAATCCATGAGAAATGTAAGCAGTAATGTGGAATACTTTTAGTGTTGCTCACGATAGGGGTGCGTCTCGTCTCGTAATTTTAGTGCATCTCGTGGGGCAATTTTAGTGTATCTCGTCTCGTCTAGTTAACGATGAGACAAGAGTTTTTTTTATTATTACGAGACAGCCTCAAATGTCGTAATCACCAATATAAGTATATAATGTAGCTCTTAAAATCAAGGCTGAGACCTGCACGGTCGAATTCTTGAGCCCAATCAGGACTACTCGGGTAGTGGTATCAACCGGCTCGGCTCGTATCAACTGAGCGAACAGCTCGAGTCAGCTCGGTTGGGATGAGCCGATGACCTGAGAAGGCCCAGTTGGAACGAGCCATCGACTCAGCTCAATTGAGCCGATGGCTCGAGCTTTCTTGGGATGGGTTACCTACTCGGCTCATGTGAATCTGTTCGAGGCAGATAAGTTGAAACTAGTAAATTGGCACGTTTCGACTCAGCTCGACTAAGCCGATGGCTCAAATCGGCTCGGTTGGGTGATCTGTGTGCTCGGCTCACTTGTCGGTTCGGTACGATAGTGAATGAGCTGTAAGCCGACCCGCTCGAGCCGTTGAGAAGCCTAAACCCGGTCCCAGTTGTTTTGAACATGTTTGGCTGAAGCCTATAACTTTTAACAATTTTTGGCTCGAGCCCGAATACTTATCCCTTCGGAACTCAAACCCAGAACGTGATCGATGTCCTTCCCTCCTGAAGACATCTCGATGACCGAGATCGACAGTCAGTTAGCTTTTACTATTCAGATACAAACCGTATATCTTTTAAAGATTATACACGGTGTTGATATAATAATAATAATAATAATAATAATAATAATAATAATAATAATAATATAATTTTATATTATTATGTGGAAATAAGTAAGGCTTGCTGGCGCCCCCCCCTACATTTTCGAACCGCCTTACGGGTCCACGGTGTCCAACTTTTGTCCCATCCTACTATCAACTCCTGTTCTCTTGATATAAGTTATCGACATTTTGCCTAAAGAGGGTTCTGCCATGGCTCCATTGCTACTTATGACAATGACTCTTCGTTCATTTTGCATTGAAATCGCTTATTTTTCTGAGTACTATGAGTGCATACTGTCCAACGATGCTCCCATCACTCAATAGTTTCCAGTTCTCTCGATATAAATTGCTAATATTTTGTTTGTAAGGGAGATATTGCGTTACATTCATTACGTTTGAAGAAGAATTGAGGAAGAGATTGCCTTGCCACAAGCAACACCTATTATTATTATTATTATTATTATTATTATTATTATTATTATTATTATTGTTGTTGTTGTTGTTGTTTTACTTAACACTAATATTGCCTACCTTTATTTGCAATTCAATGTGTTACTAAAAAGCAAATCAAATAACACTCATTGCCATACACGCTCCCGAACTCGAAATACATGATTTACAGTTCTCTGTGTTAGGGGAAAACACATTTATTATATTATTCTTTCAAATAACACGTTTCACAAGTTACTTCACTTTCAATGTGTAATTTCATATCATCACTAACAATCATCTTGTTCCGATACGAAAATAACCTCCTTCCTGCAAAAAAAGCCTGACCGCAGCGAAAGGGCGTGAACCTTCTTTAGGCAATTAATCGGGTCCAATATTTCAATAAGTGCCTGCACACAAATATATCAGTAAAAGAGGAAAAGTTATTCAAACTTTCTGAATACCTATTTATGGGCGAAATTTGGTTCCCTTGGAAGTTTTTAAGAGTTTGAAGGACCGCCATTTTGAACATTTTTATCTGATTATTCTGGTTAACAAACTCATCAAGACATTTCAACAATTAATGTTTGTGCCGAGTTTCGTCTCAATCCGCTGAAAATTAGGGTGGTTATGGCATTCACAAATAGCGTTATATATATACAGATAGATAGATAAATAGACACACAGACAGAGAGAGAAAAAGTGTTTTGCATGTAGAAATTGTATTTTTAAAAGCCATGAGTATGGTCCACTTCCATGCTTTTCTTTTTACTTTCTGCAGCTACATCGGAACGTTCAATTTTTATTCTTCACTAATTGCAAATGGCGTTTACATTCGAAATATGAGGAATTTTGGTAGCATTAGTTCGGATATTCTTCTCTTTCGAAATGAAGACAATAATTAAAGCAATACCCAAAGACAAAAGTATTATCAGTACTAAACATTACCAATAATAATTGCTACGAAAAACTAAATACGACCTCTTTTACCATCTCTCAGGAGCTGTATGTATTATTAACAAAAATTTTTAAAAATGTCCTTGCTGAGGATTCGAACTGGCAACCTTTGCATTCATAAGCGAGCACCTTAACTACTACACGAAGATCATGGCATGGTTAATGTTTAGTTGTCGGCGTATTTGTTGTATTAGTGTTTTGTTCCCAATTCGATAATTTTTACTCTTTTTTCTAAGTTTAACAGCTGTTTCTGGCTTTCTCTTTCGGTGTCGTCCTTTATTTACACTATGCACTATTCGTATTCACAGCTTGTGCCCCTCTGCAATGTGTTATTCCTATTAAACTTTTCGTTTTGCCCCTCAGTAAACATTTGATTGATTTAATTCTCATACTCTCCACGGATGGAGCGCAGGAATGCCAGACTCGAAAAGTAGGTGTACATTTACTTTCCTGACAGATAATACACCGCTTGTAGAGCTATTGGCGTAAGTGACGGCCGAAACTATGCTGTCAGCACTTACTGCGATAAGGCAATGCTGTGCTGCTTTTGCTTTTCCTTCTTCATCTTTGTCATTTGTGAGACGCCAAACATGTTGTTTTTGCTTGTTGCAAGCGCTGAACGAGTTCCTGCGGAGCGATGCTTTTAAGAAGTTGACCACATATTCTTGTCTACGATAGAAATATGATAAGTACTTTGAATTATATTAGTATTACATTGGTTAACTGCTTTAAAAAATACGAAAATAAAGCTGTACTTGTAAATGTATTTTGGCGAGAACGTAGCTGTCAATACTGTTGATTACAGATTTTCTCATGGAGGAATTTCATTAGTAGATGTGAAAATCAGTACTGCAAAACTACTTGTAATTCATATTGAGCACGATAGGATGCAATGCTCATTTCATATTTTTCAGGGCGGGGGGATTGAATACACGATGGCTGAAGTTTGTACTGTGAAAATTCTGGTAAATCAGAGTGAGCACGCTCGGAAATTCTTTAGAGGGAATTTCGAAGCTCTAGGCCCAAGAGCCACCTCTATAGTCATTACTGCCTACCATTTCTGTAATGTGTTTTATGGTCTCATAACCGTGTTCCCATTCCGTGTTCCCTCCAACTGGATACTTGATACTTTTTCTATTCCAAAGTTTTGTGTTAGTTTTCTGCCAAAATCTCGTTTTTTTACTCTCATCCGTTTCGATGTAGTTTTTTTTATTTAAGTTTAGGTTTCCCTTTCTACATCGAGATTATATCAGACGTAGACTCAAAGATTATGATGAAATTCAAACACAGTAATCGTCCAAATTTTTTAAGGGACTCCCACTAGAAAGGCGGCGCGTGCTAGCAACTAGAGCAACGGAAAGGGCGTCACCATTTTCGAGTCTCTTCAGAAATAAGTTATATTTAGATCTTACAAGTTCTGTGTACTTGCAATATGAGAAACAAACATAAATTAAAATTATAAGAAAATCTTAACAAAATCTTTATAAAGGTTTACGAGTATGTTGAGAAGGCCAGGAATATCTCATACTCTCTCCCTACCATATGGTACTATTTAAAAAGTTTAGTTTAGTAATAATAATAATAATAATAATAATAATAATAATAATAATAATAATAATAATAATAATAATAATAATAATAATAATAATAAACTCTATAGTCGCACCTACAACTTTGGATAGAGAATAGTCTAGTTTTTTTTTTCTTAATGCATAAGTTTACATTAGTTAAATTCAAAAGTTGCATTCTATCTTCCTTTTAAATTATACCGAAAGTACCACTATTTGTCTCAACACTAATGAGAACTATGCATTCGCCTTTAATATCTGTCATTTTCTATTACTTTTAAACTGTCACTCTTTCCAATTCATCATTGATGAACTTTAACGGCATTGGAACAGTCATTATCCATATCATCGACTGACCCGAAAACTATGGATTCCACACGAATATCGACCATTACAATTATTTTTAAATGTCAGCTCTCCCATTCCCACTCCTTTGGATGCTAGGGGTTCCTTACCGATGTTAGGGGCTCCCTAGTATTTCTTTCCAGATTTTAAGACATATATGTATCAAGTATACTTGGAATTAAACCAAGGGCTACATAATTATGCAGGAAAAAAATTAATGGAGGTGACCCTTGAACTGGAAGTGGCAGAAATCAACGACTTGTGGTTTAAGATTCATCACTGTAGAGAAAGGTATGTTAGTGGAAAGCTAGAAATTGTTTCTCAAAATCGATTAAGCGTCTTAAGAATGCATATTACCTTTGTTCTTAACTTACAACTAAAACAAGAACTGGCAGTGATTAACTATTTCCTGTTCTTAACGCTCATTGCTATGGACGGAAAACTGTTATAAATAACAAAACGCTGTTTTCCATAATATATTAACTGTCCGTTTTCATCTCCATCCTTAACCCTATACTAAAACCGAGAGTAGTAGATATGAACCCTTCCCCGTTTTAACGTTAATCACTGCAAAGCAGAAACCGTAACCCATTTTTTTTACAATGGCACACATACACTAAGAATGCACTTCACCTTCATCCTTTACCTTTACTAAAACTGCAACTGGTAGATATGAACATCTATACGAAAGTAGATAGCAAGACGCAGTTTTCTGCAATGAATTAAGCACCCCAAGAATATAATTGTGTCACCAATCCAATCCCTCTACTAACACAGGAAGTGGTATAAATCTACTATCACTTCCTATTGCATTATTAATTAAGAAAATATTGTGTGAGCCTCCCTAGTGTCTTCATCAGAGTTTATTCAATACAAGCCTTCGTCTCGCTGGAGGCTATGAACCCAGATCCGCAAATCTGTTCGGTCTAATGCTTTGCATCTCAAACCTACCATCATTAGTTTTTGATCCACTTACGGTGTCGCACCTCACATTTCAATTTTACTGAATTTCAGTTGAAATACCGGAAGGCTTTGCTCGCAGTTCACCGAGTTTGTTCGGCCTATGGCCTTGCACATTATATACCTGGAAGCATACAAATTTCAGTTCAAATACCATGTTTTATGTCTTCAACTTTACGGGATCCCGAGATATAAACATTTTAGTATAATAATAATTGTAATATCCACCTATTTCTCTTTCAAACTCTTTTCTTCCCTTCTAGATCACAATCAGAAACGCTGAAATATGTATCTAATTATTGGGATTAAAAGTAAGATTTATAATAATATTATACGGTTAGTACGTTGGTCCATCCCTCCGTTATTCCGCACGAAACTCTTGAACGAAACTGAATTTTACATTTGTTTTTTTTTGTGCAATTGATAGCTAAAGTAATTATCTCGAAAGAGTTCGTTAGTAGAGGATCATAAACCAGGAGGGTGTGGATCAGAAACCAGGAGTGGTAGAAATCAACCATTTTTGCTTTCAACGTTGATCCCGCAAACCAAAAAGGGTAATAGATAGGAAGAAACGGTTTCCGGCAGTCAATTTATCATTCCAAGAATACTATTCAACTCCATCCTTAATACTGTATTGAAATAAAAAGTGGCAGAAACAAACATTGAACGGGCAAAAACTGTAATATATAGCGAGACACAGTTTTGATAAATCGACTAAAAGTTTCCCAGAACACCTTTCATTTCTATACTTAACAGTTTGGTAAAACTAGAAGCGGTAGAAATCGACAACTTTCGGTTTATTTTAATTACTGTGGAGCAAAAGCTGTAATAGATAACGAGAAGATGTTTGCGACAATCGACTCAGCATCTCAAGAATACATTTTGTCTATCAATAACACTCTAATAAAATGAGAAATTGCAGGGTGTCTCTTAAAATTCCAAAATTAAATTTCATGACCTTTTCTTTAACCAACCATTAAATTTAGTAACATTCTCAAGAGCGAATTTGAGAGCGCCTTGGGCCAAATTTTCATGCACGTGATAGAAGCGTGATTTACATGTGATTTGGTAGCGTCTAAAACCATAGACGCTTTTAGCGGTGAATTTTGACGTTTTATGGATCAAAATGTTCCAGTCTGTACTTATATTTGTAGAGACAAAATGAATCGTGACCCTAAAACAAAATTTAGTGATTTTTTCTTGACTTACATGATCGTTATCTGATTTCGTGACTTTTTAAAAATCCCATTCGTGACCGATAGACACCATGGTAATCCAGTATAACTTCCAGTTTCAATTTAATATATATAGAACATGACCTAAAAGAGACAGCAAGAAGAGTATTCAAAAAAATGAGTTATCGTTCTTAAAATAGATAACATCTCTTCTTTTACCCTGTAATCAAACGTAATTATTAGAAATCAACCACTTCCGGTTTTAACGTTCATCGTTGTATAGTCTTGTTCAAGAAATCTTGACCACTCACAATGTTATGAAAGTTGATATTCTTGCAACCGCAAAAGGAATTTATAATGCTGTGGCTCTAAATAAACTTCTAAATCGACCAAACAAAACTCACATTTATTTGATTTAATTCTAACTGTATGTAACACTACAGGCCTTTTCAAAGAGAGGTGAGAGCCAAACTACATATTATTTAATCACCATCATGAACAAGACTGGTATATGACAAAAGGCAAGAGATAAGCACGGTTTCTGTATTCGATTAAGCGTCCCTAGAATATATTCCATCTCCACTCTAATCACGAGTCTATAACAGTAAGTTGTAGATATCTGCTACAACTTCTGGTTTCAATTTTAATTGAACAATATTGGATGGTCCTGTTTACTGTCTTTAAGAGATTTTGTTTTAAATGAGAAGTCCTTAACCCAAAATTCATGTGTGCAACTTTAAGAGATCCTGAGATACCGACATGCTATTATATGAGTAATAATTCCTATTCTCACCTTTCTCCTTCCCCTTTATTACTAAGATATAAAAGAAATGCAGAACCACGTGCTAAATTATTTTAAATTGGAGATCCAAATACCTAATTTCAAGTTCCCAGTCCTATACGTTTTTGAGATAAGGGTATTTTATTAAAATAATTCTCACCCCAATTCCTCCTCTTTTCGTGAATTTTCTAAAAAAATTTTCTTAGTGGTACTCCACGTCACAAATCTTATGTAGGTGTAAATTCAAAGTTTCTATATAGTCCCTAGTGTAGAGGCTCCTATTCTAGGAGCGAGAGTCTCTAACAGAACTAAAATTAAAATTATAAATATTACAAATGTTGTAACAAACATTAAATTAAATATCATTTAAACATGAAATATTAATAACTATTGCGTATCATTAAGAACTGTGGTATCATTAAGGACAAAACTGGTAAAATATAATATTCCACTGCACTACAATGCTATGCAGGAGTCTTGCTGCAAATAAATATAAATTTGTGAGAATATGGCTATTATTATTTACTATTATTATATGCAAGCCCGTTCTTCGTGCGGGTAGAATAGGTTTATGGGAAATATTTGAAAGTTATATTTGATCACCCTTACCCCGTTACGTAACTTATTTGAACAAAAGTGAAATAATACCCCTAGCTCAACCATGTTCAAAAATGTGTTTCATACGGTGCAGTATTTATTCATTGCAAGAAATCTAAATTCTCTTCTACTTTTACGATTCTTTTTTTCAAAGTGGGTTGATAAAATAGAAATGCCCACATATTAAATATTTTTAAAAAATTCATTTTAGGCGATTCAAACACTTTCCAATGTCAGTCATTTTATGAATGCAAAAAGGCAAATTAAAAGTTTTAGAAATGACCATGTAACCTCTTTTGGAAGCAGCATTTTCGAAAACGCTGCTGCATGCCCACATGGCGACTTCGTTAAGTAATAAGTTTATATATCTAGTTTCATCTCCTTGGCTTGGAAGATATTTAATTTTCGACGTAAATATTAACTCCTTCACCCTCTTAGGATACGAATTTTAATGAAACTGACATGGTTAAAAAATGGCTTCATCCAAATGATTACTATGTTCTAAAATTCTCAATCATTTTTCATGAGATGAGGCGGAAGTGGAATTTCCTAGAACGCTGGGTTGCGTGTCTACTTGATGTTTATATTAAATTTCATCTTCATATGAAAGATTTGTAAGATATAGTATTTTTAGCAAATATTTTAAACGTTGATCCCTACTTTTAAGATTCGCATTTCAGTGAAATTGATATGATGAAACCATGTTTTAGAGTAGTTCTAAATATATTCAGTAATTCTCCTCGAACATTCTATGATGATGAGACAGCGAACGCCGATTTGAATGTCGAGAAATAAATATTTTAATTCCTCCCTCCTTCTGCTTAAAGAGAGAATTTCAAAAACTCTGAAATACGTATTCCATTCCTCTTAGTTCAGAGTTTGTATACCAGATTTCACATTTCGAATTTAAGCGAATTTCACATTTCATGACATTTTCTGAATAAGTAGAGGTAAATTTTAATAATATAGAAATCGTCTGTTTTGTCCATCCTTAAGAGGGGAATTTCCGGAAACATACATTCAATTATTTTTTGTTAAGAAGTCAAAGCCAAATTTCACACCTCAAACGTAAGCAAATGTAGAAATTTAATAGGTAGACTCTATCCTCCTCCCTCCTCTTAGGACAGAATTTTCGGAAAAGCTGAACATGTATTGGTTTGTTTCTAAGTGAGTTTAATTTTGAAATTTCACGTCTCCAATATAAAGAATTCTTATATTTATCGTTTTCTAAAAATAAATGAAATAAAATACAGTTGAAAAATTAAGGTTATACGAATTACTCCTTTCTTGTTTAGGTGCAAAATTTTCAGAAACTGTGCGAAACATGTTCAGTCATATTTAATGGTTAGATTATATGCCTAGTTTCATCTTCCTTACTTCAGGGATTAGCAAGATACACAATCCTATTTACGCCCCCTAAGGATACATAGTTCCAAAAATCCTTCCTTATCCCTTGCTTTCATCATTCTTGCTAAAGTATTCTTGCTAATTATAGTATTATGGCTTGGTCGATAATGAGTAACTCACTTCCACTGTCTTATATACAGCATAGATTATTAATATTGTTGTTATTATTTTTGTTGCTATTACTGATAATTTGAGAATACAATGCTGCAACTAAAATTGCAGAAACGGTCAGACATGAGCGAATGATGTGGGCGTGAATGTGTCACGTCAGAAGGGCCCGGACAAAAGGGCGAGGACAAAAAGGCCCGAGTCAAAACGGCCCCGCGTCAAAAGGGCCCCGGTCATAAGGGCCCGAGTCAAAAGGGCCCCACGTCAAAAGGGCATCGCGTCAAAATTACCCGGGTCAAAAGGACCCCGGTCATAAGGGCCCCGCGTCAAAAGGGCCCGGGTCAAAAGGGCCCCGCGACAAAAGTTCCTCGCGTCAAAAGGCCCGGTCATAAGGGCCCGAGTCAAAAGGGCCCCGCGTCAAAAGGGCCCGAGTCAAAAGGGCCCCGCGTCAAAAGGGCCCCGCGTAAAAAGGGCCCCGGTTATAAGGGCCCGAGTCAAAAGAGCCCTGCGTCCAAATATGCCGGGTCAAAAGGGTCCCCGGCAAAAGGGCGCGAGTCAAAAAGGCCCTGAGCCAAAAGGGGCCCCGAGTCAAAAGGACCCCGCTATCAAAGGGCCTCACATCAAAAAAGCCTGAGATATAGCGTTTTATTAGAATAAAAGTATTCAGTGGACACCACCTGCTTTGTGTTCAAAGAACGTACATGTATATCTGTATACAGTGTTAGTCAAAGTTATTACAACAGCCCAGTTACGATTCATGTGAACAGAGAAAAGTGTTGCAGGTAGGTATTGATCAGTGTCGTGTCATGGTGCGGGTGAGCGGGGCAACGACCCTGGCTGCCGAAGTAAGGTGGCGCAACAAAATTCGGGAGTAAGAAATAAAAGGAAAGAAGGAAAGAAAGAGAAAGAGGAAAAAATACTTGGAATATTTTAGATCAATAGCAGATTGTGTTACTCGTGTTAGGAAAATCTATGTACACCCAACAACAAAAGTCTCTCCACCCTAAGTGCTCTAATTCCATAACTTGGGGTCCAGGTAATTTGCAGTTGATAGAACGCCTGGACAGATGAAACCCAATTTACACGTAACTTTTCTCGGCACTGACAACAGTTGGTAGCACTGAATCCAGTCTTTATGCAAATAAATTGTGAAGATGACGCACGAAACATTTCTCCATTCTGAGATAAACCTCTCTGGTTTAGAGCGTGTTGTCCAATGAACATCATATGTTAATATCAATATTGTTGTGTATGTAATGTATTATTTCACTATATACTGTATATTCAAAGAAATAAAAACACTGATCACACATAAATCAGAAAATGCTTGAAAGTAGACGAAAATATCAAATCTAGAACAACTGCTGGAAATAAGTTAGTAAATGATTGCCTTCATTGAGAGACCTTCTCCAATTCTCCTCATTCCAATATTTTTTTTCTGGAGGAGAGAAAATCTTGGTTGTCACACTGAGTATGTATTGAAATTGAAATTGAAACATTTGAAAAAGTTAGAAAATGACCGGGATTTGAACGCGGGTCCGCCGAATATAAGTTCAATGCGTTAAAAACTTACCCACCTCGTCACTTCATCTTCCGCCTAAACTATTAGCTAGTTAAAAGCATTGCATGTAAGACTATACACAAAATACCCGTACTAATACTCGTATAAGGAGGTGTTCCTTATGAATGTCACAATGACTTACTCGAGGTTTCCTTCTTTAACTCAAAAACAAGTGATATAGACCTTCGTCAATGAAGAAAATATCGCGAAGCGTTCTTCAAGATGAGGCTACCTCATTGTTTTTAACTGGTCCCGATTTATATTACTGCAATTCTTCCTCACCGTGACTTCTAATTTCTAAAGAAGAAAAGCCAGCAGACATTATTTTCGCATTCTTTGAATTGCATCAACACGTGTAGAAATAGTGTGTTCTATGTTTATGTAACATAGCTACTAGTTTATTTTCTTATCTTTGTATCAAGTGTGAAAGCAGAGAACTGCCATTTTAGTGACTCGGGTTCGAATCCCAGCGTGACAGTTATTTTTTTCTTTATTCGAAGGTATTTTTTATGTAATTGGTATTGTAATTCTGTTATTATTATTATTATTATTTATTATTATTATTATTATTATTATTATTATTATATTATTATTATTATTATTATTATTATTATTATTATTATTATTATTATTTTGCGTATAACTGTATGAATTTCGATGGCAACTGTCGCCGAATATTAAAAAGTGAATATGATAGAACTATGAAATAAAGTAAAGAGATGCGCGTAATTTTATCATAAAATTATATGGCGCAACGAATTTTATCTTATCGTAAACGGTTATCGTCGAATATACACGGTTAAAGGAGCACTCTGTTGATCAAATTAATAGAAGTTGCTAGACAAGTATTGACCACCGGCAGAAAAAAATACAGAGTAACTGCAAGTCGAGTACGTACTATTGTACAGGAGTATACTCAAAGACCTTTAGAGAAATATCTTCGTGGCTTGGTTCACAATTTTAATTTGCAATCCACGCAAGCAGTTTGAGACAAATGTCAATCGTATTTGGCATTTGGAAAGTTAAGCAAAAATGATAATAAACTTATGTCCAATATAAGTTGGAAGAACTTCAAAACATTAAAGTAGCCAGAATTTTTCAATATAAGTTCACATACTTTATATATCTACGACTTGCGACTAAAAGGACTAATGTCAACACGAAGTAGTTTGGAGTATATATACTATTCATATTAACATTTGTTTTTCTTGCAAAAGAAAATATCCATTTATAGGCGTTAAAATTTGACGAACATCTCATTTTTTTGCCAACAAGTGACACTGGCCCTTTTAGACCCAATTTAATCGACAAGATATGAAGATTTTTTTCTAAGGATTCATGTTAAGTAAGTACTTTTCAAATATAATAAATGTAATATGTTTATCTCAAAAATACTTTTTGTTAGTAATGTCTTTTTTCACTCTTTTTACCTTACTGTAAGGCTTTATGCGAGATTGGTACTTCTAAAATATAATGATCATAGTGTAATGTTAATCAAAGTCAAGTTGTTCAAAAAATATACTGTAATGTAAAATAATTATATACGTATAAAATCTGATCAGATGCAACAGAAAATACAAACAAATGCTATTTGTTTGTAATGTTTGTCATTTGTCTTTCAGCTGTTTTTAAATCCTTATTATAATGCTTCGTGTTAGGTTAGCACCGTTAATATATAATAAGAATAATGTAATGTTCACCGAAGTCAAGTTGTTAATATTATATATATCTATATATATAATTTGATGAGATTTAGTGGAGAAAATATATATAATAGTTTTTTGTTTATAATATACTTCTTGTTTCATTATTTTTTATTTGATTCCATGTCAGTAAGGCCTAGACAAAGAACGACGTGTACAGAAGGGGTCGTCCTCAATGCAATATCGTATATCAGTGGCTCCCAATCATGTTTACCTGGCACCCTCAATGCAAGCCCTTAATACTTCACACATTTCTTACCGCTTGTTGGCTACACGTACTTTTTCTGATCTTTTACCTGATTTTAGATACACCATTGAATTTTCAATTCGATAATAATAATAATAATAATAATAATAATAATAATAATAATAATAATCTCAATATATTTATATTTCCTCTAGCAAGACTTCTGAATACCTTTGTAGTCCAATATTATTATTTACCAGCTGTATTCCTAATTAAACCACAGTTCGTATTCAAAAAATATTTTGCATTCCTACTTTTAATTTAACATATCTCTTATATCATTCGTAATATTTCTAATTAAGAATGTAGTTTATTTCTGTCAGTAGCTTCTGCACTTCTGTTCTTCGAAATAACATCCCATCAATGTGGGTTTTCATCGCTCCAATAGTGATATTTTTTTCGGTTCAGCAGACCATATAAGGTAAATACCACTTCATCAAAGAATACCGGAGGGAGGGGCACGGTGGTTCAGTGGTAGAACGCTTAGCTCTGGTGTGTAGGACTACTGGTTCGATTCCCGACCAAGTAAGGTTGTGGTGGACAATATTGTATAGGTGAGTTTTCCCGGGGTACCCTCGTTTCCTTTTGATTTCACCCGTTCTTTCATCATCATTCACTTGCTTTAATCATCGTCATCCTAAAGGGCATAATGTGGGACGTTAAACTGACAGTCTGAAAGTTACCAGAGAATACCATGTCATTTACGACAATATTGCTGTCATCGATATTTCATATCATTACTTCGCAAAACTCAATGCGGTGATCAAAGTCGTCAAAGATCAAAGAGCATAGTGTACAAAAATTCATTGCGCTGAACTCTGGGAAACACCTAGCTTGTTAGCAACTCTGGTTATCAATGAATGCGGAATTTCCACAAAAGATTGTAAATTAAAAGAAACTGCCAAATTGCTACATTGTTTCGGCCTTCCTGATCGCATGCGGTACCTTTCTGCAAAACATTTAATGGTCTCTGAGGCAGTTGACTTCGAAATTGGGTTATGGTCGGAAAATGTAGCATTAAATAACTGTTGTACCTCTGTATATGATCTCTTCCTATCCTATAACCGGTGTCACGTCAGAAGGGCCCGAACAAAAGGGCGAGGACAGAAAGGCCTTAGTCAAAAGGGCTCCAGTCATAAGGGCCTGAGTCAAAAGGACCCTGGTCAAAAGGGCCCCCTAACAAAAAAGCCCCATGTCAAGAAATCTGAGATATAGCCTGCAAAACTTCAGAAGTATAAAAATACTTATTAGATGAAAAATATTACGTGGACATACCTGTTTATTTGTGTTGAAAGAACATACATGTGGAAAAAATATAGGGTTAGTAAAAATGTTACGACAGACCAGTAATAACGATACGCGTGGACGGAGGTAAAGTAAATATTGCAGATGGTGGATTCTGCGATATTTGATATCACTCAATATCTTTTGAATGGAAAGAGGTGGGTTTGACACATCAATTTAGGCTAGAATGTTCCCACGGATAAGAAGAAGAACTCATTTTTTAAAATCTATCTTCATTCGTTTGCGAGATAGGGTGCTACGTTTGACATTTGTATCTAGTAGACCAAAGTATCTGGACAGGCAAAGAGACACGTAGACGTAGTGTTCGAGCCTGTGCATGGGCAATTTGTTCATTTTTTCTTTTCGTTTTTGTGTATGTGTAGTGTGAGAAAGTTTTCTTTTTTGGCAATAGATGGCCTAGGCCTACCGCTCGCCCACTCCCTTTCTTGGGGGTTGTTTTTAGCGTCCTCCAGCCATAGTGAGAGAGAGACGCGACAAGAGTTTTGTGTGTGTGTGGGTTCTTACCTCCTTCAAGTGAAAAATTATCCATCTAAAAACGCTAAGAAACTTGAGAACATTTCAAAATTGAGGATAGTAGACAACTGAGTATATCATTTTACATGTTTATCTGAATTTTCTGTAGTCGTATAGTTTTTCATATATTTTAAAATACAAGCTTTAAAATGACAAACCGTCGTTTGGTAAGAAGCTCAAACATGGTCCTCCTTTAGTGCCGGATGAAGCAAAAAGTGCAGCTTTGGTGAACTTTTTTGAGTGTGTTTTCTGTAGTGTGTGTGACATTCTAAAACAATGGAGAACTTAAATATTAAAAAACGTACTTTGAAAGCCAAAATTACTCGACAGGAAATGGCAGTGAGCCTGCTGTCTCAGAACGACGCGAACGCCATATTGGTTCATAGCGGGAAGGTCAACGAGTTACAACAAGACTGTTCTCAACTTTTGGACGAAATAGCTGCAGTTTCCAACGATGAAGAATTTATTAAAGAAGAAGAAGAGCTCGCAGAAATGGAAAGTAGACTTGTAAAACTAAGTGTGTCCCTAATGGATCTGCAAGCTACAACACAATCCCCTCCCAATAGTGAAACTCAACCGTGTAGTGAAATGAAACTGCCGAAATTACAGTTGCCAACATTTAGTGGGAACTTATTCGAGTGGTTATAATTTAAGGACTTGTTTTCTGCATCGGTGCATAACAACGAGAAGCTCTCGGGAGCTCAGAAGCTGCAGTACTTGAAAACAAGTCTAAAAGGTGAACCCGCGCAACTAATCCAGGCTATGCAAATTACTGATACTAATTCTCAGGAAGCGTGGAACATTCTGAACTCTCGCTATCAAAACAAGCGTGAAATCGTGAATTCGATTTTAAAGCGGTTAATCACGCAACCGGTCATTCAGCAGGAATCGGCTACTGCATTGCGTAAATTAATCGATACAACGGTCGAGTGTACGCGTTCGTTAAAAGTGATGGAGCAACCCGTAGAGCATTGGAACGCTATTCTCGTGTACCACACTACCGAAAAACTCGATAGCGAATCGCGTCGGCCGTGGGAACTAGCGCAAAAATCAAATGAGCAACCCTCATTTAAAGAATTAACGGACTTCTTGGATCATCGCGCGCGCGCGCGCTCGCAGTCTCTAGCAGCAGCAGAGGGAAGACCACGACGTCGAGAGATACAATGAGGCAACGAGAAAAGAGGCAAGCAGTGACACATCATACAGTGACCCAGAGTGAACTAAACCCCTGTGAGTATTGCAATGCGAAACACTCTCTCCATAAGTGCCCTGATTTTCAAAAACGCTCTGTAGCAGATCGTGTGTCGTTTGTGAAGAGTAAAGAGCTATGCTTCAATTGTTTACGCGGTTCTCACAAAAGTACCCAGTGTTCCTCATCTAGTTGTCGTGTGTGCCATAAGCGACACCACACATTACTTCATTATGAGTGTAGTGAGCCCCGAAGTACGTCGGTGTCACCTGACGGAGAACAAGCTGTTTCTTCACATGTTGCAGCCGAGAGAAACACCCCGCATGTGTTGTTATCAACAGCAATTATAAAGGTGAAAGACAGAAACGATGTTTGGCGCCCATTCCGTGCAATGCTCGATTCCGCCTCTGAGACGTCATTTGTCACAGAAAATTGTGTTCAAAAGCTGGGACTAACAAAACATAAGACGAAAATAGTGATTTCCGGAATAACGGGTGCAGGTGTGGGCACTTCTCGTGCAGTGACGGATTTAGAATTTCAAGCGGTAGGTGATGACAGCGAAACTTTCAGCACCAGAGCAGTAGTTGTGCCCAAGGTTACATCTAATCTCCCAAAGGCACCAGTTCCGGACCCAAGCTTGTGGAATCACTTAAGCGGGATCAAGCTCGCGGACCCAACGTTCAATGTGGTGGGCCCTGTGGATATATTGCTAGGTGGAGACGTGTTTCCTTTATTATTGTGTAGTGGAAAACGAGTGGGACCCATTGGATCGCCCGTAGCGATAGAAACTGCTCTCGGTTGGATCGTCGCAGGGAGCATCGCTCCTACTGGACGTAGTGTTACAGTTACATCTCACCATGTCGCTTGTGAGGCTGAAATCAGTTTGCAGAGGTTTTGGGAAATAGAAGAGCTTCCGCCCCAGAAACACCTCACACTAGAGGAAAAAAAGTGCGAGCAACATTTCAAAGACACATACTACCGGGACGAACACGGAAGATTCACGGTAAGCCTACCCTTCAAGGATAGTGTAAAGACTCTCGGTGCATCTAGAGACATTGCTGTTAGAAGACTTTTGCACAGTGAACGCAAGCTTGCAAAGTCACCTGCCCTACAAGAGCAATATCGGGATTTTATGCGGGAATATCTTGATCTAGGTCACATGGAGATCGTGCCAATAGGAGAGAGAAACGTTTCCCCAGAGAAGAGTTGCTACTTGCCCCACCATGCAGTGATGAAGCCAAGTAGTTCAACTACAAAATTAAGAGTTGTGTTTGACGCTAGTGCCAAAACGTCATCTGGTGTGTCATTAAATGATAAGCTTATGATCGGGCCCAAACTCTAAGATGACATATTGCCACTATTACTGCGATTTCGAGGCCACAAGATTCCCCTGTGTGCTGATATAGCGAAAATGTATCGTGCTGTGCTAGTAAACAAGCTGGACAGAGATTACACGAGAATTGTGTGGGGTGAGTCGCCGGATTTGCCCATTCAGGACTTTCGTTTACGAACGGTAACATATGGTACTGCGAGTGCGTCTTTGCTGGCGACACGCTGTCTACAACAGCTGGCAGAAGATGAGAGTGAGCACTTTTCCCTGGCGGCTCCAGTGGTCAAGCGGGACTTTTTTATGGATGACCTCCTTTCAGGGGCGGCTTCGGTGCCAGAAGCCATCGAGCTTCAACGACAACTGATCGAGCTACTGAGAAGAGGAGGTTTTGAATTGCGGAAGTGGTCCTCAAATGAGATTGAAGTGTTAGAGGCTATCCCAGCTCATATGCGTGAAACGAATGTGCCCTTTCGTTTTGACACTGACGACACACTTAAAACGCTTGGTGTCGAGTGGTCTCCCTCCGCGGACGAATTCGGTTTTAGAGTGTGCCCTTCAAAACCCCACTCAGTGCTGACGAAGCGAATTATACTGTCAGAAGTAGCAAAATTATTTGATCCACTTGGTTTGTTGTCTCCTGTAACCAATAAAGCCAAAATATTGTTGCAGACCTTGTGGAAAACAAGTTGGACTGGGATGACGCACTTCCAGTAGAGCTTTGTGAAGTATGGTGCAAATACTGTTGCGAGTTAACGCTATTACGCGAACTTACCGTGGAGCGCTGTATCGTACCAGTAAATACAGTCAAGTGTCAATTAATTGGTTTCTGTGATGCTTCTGAAAAGGCCTACGCTAGTGTCGCCTATTTGCGGGCAGAATGCGCAGATGGTCATGTGGAAAGCAGATTAATTGCAGCAAAAACGAAGGTTGCCCCAATAAAAACAATGACCCTACCGAGACTCGAGCTGTGTGCGGCTGTGCTTTTGGCAAGGCTACTTAGCGCTGTATTAAAGGCTATCCTACTCAAGATAGAAGATATAATTGCCTTCAGTGACTCCACCATAGTGCTTTCGTGGTTAGCAGCTGAGCCTAACAAGTGGAAAACTTTTGTGGCAAATCGAGTCTCCGAGATACAGAGCTTAATTCCCTCGGCTCGCTGGCGTCACGTAAATAGTGCAGAAAACCCCGCGGACAGTGCTTCGAGGGGAATCAATCCGAGTGAATTATTGTGTCATGACTTATGGTGGAATGGTCCTTCGTGGCTATCACAGCCAGTGCTATCCGACGATCCGGGTCCGGACTTCGACCCCCACGCTACGATGGAAGAAAGGCAAAAGTGTGTAACAGCTATGTGTACTACTATAACGGATGACATCACAAACCGTTATTCGTCATTCACGAGGTCAAGGCGTGTTTTAGCATAGTGTCTAAGATTCATCAACAATCTCAAAGCTAATTCCCCAAGACAAAGTGGGCCATTAACGGCTAATGAGCTAAAAGCTTCATTGTTATGCTTAGTGAAACAAACGCAAAGTGAAGCATTTACTAGAGAACTAGAACATTTAAAGAGCGGTAAACCCTTACCCCCCAAGAGCCCTATTTTGTGCTTAAGTCCATTTATTGACAATGATGGGATAATGAGAGTGGGAGGTCGATTACAACACGCTGAGATCGCCACAGATCACAAACATCCCATTTTAATGCCAAAGAATCATAAGTTAAGTGAACTGTTCACGCTGATTCAACACGAGCATGAGGCTACATTGCATGGCGGCCCTCAATTGGTAACAGCTAGCCTGAGGCAAAAGTATTGGATACTTGGAGCTAGGAATCTAGTGAGAGCGATTACGCGAAGATGTGTAAAGTGTCATCGTTTTGCTTCCAAAGGAGAAAAACAAATGATGGGCTCCTTACCAGCAGCCAGAGTGAATTTTAGTCGATGTTTTCTTCAAGTAGGTGTCGATTACGCGGGCCCCATTCTTCTTAAGAACGCTTTTGGAAGAAGGAGAGTGCCGTATAAGGCGTATATAGTTATATTTGTATGCCTCTCTACAAAGGCCATTCACTTGGAGCTTGTGTCGGATGCAACTTCTAATTGTTTCCTAGCTGCTTTTAGGCGCTTTGTCTCCCGTCGAGGGATCCCCACTGATGTCTATAGTGATTGCGGGACAAATTTCGTCGGTGCTAGCAAAGAGTTAAAACAGCTTTTAGGTTCCAGTGCGCACAGAGAGGGAAACGAAACAACTTCAGCGTATTTAAGTGAACAGGGGATATCTTGGCATTTCAGTCCCCCCCTTTCCCCGCACTTCGGTGGCTTGTGGGAAGCAGGTGTGAAGAGGATCAAACATCATTTGAAACGAGTTGTGGGCAATGTTACGTTGAGTTACGAAGAGATGTATACTGTTCTATCTCAAATCGAAGCAGTACTAAACTCTCGCACCCCTTCAACCAGTATCTAGCGATCCCAATGATCTTTCCGTGTTAACACCTGCTCATTTTCTCATTGGAGATAGTTTGGTTGCCATTCCTGAAAGGACTCCTTTTGAAGGCAAAATGTCCAACCCTCGAAGATGGCAATTAGTTCAACAGCTGACTCGCCATTTCTGGAAACGGTGGGTGCAAGAATACTTGTCACGCCTTCAACAAAGACCTAAGTGGTTGGCTCCGCGAAAAAACGTCCAGAAGGGTGACATGGTATTGTTAAAGGAATCCTCCCTTCCCCCTCAGCAGTGGAAAATGGGAAGAATCACGGAAGTCCATGCTGGGACCGATGGACTAGTGCGAGCAGTAACAGTAAAAACAGCCTCCGGCGAACTTAAACGTCCGATTGTAAAGTTGTGTGTGCTTCCCTTTGAAGTGAATAGAGAAGCTGAGTGAAAAAAAAACTTGTTCGCAATAGCGACGAATGTTTGTTTACGTTGTATAAATAGTGAAAATATAAAATTCTTTGTTTGTGTTTTTTTTTTGAAATGTAGCATTTCAAGGCGGGCGGTATGTTCGAGCCTGTGCATGGGCAATTTGTTCATTTTTTCTTTTCGTTTTTGTGTATGTGTAGTGTGAGAAAGTTTTCTTTTTTGGCAATAGATGGCCTAGGCCTACCGCTCGCCCACTCCCTTTCTTGGGGGTTGTTTTTAGCGTCCTCCAGCCATAGTGAGAGAGAGACGCGACAAGAGTTTTGTGTGTGTGAGAGTTCTTACCTCCTTCAAGTGAAAAATTATCCATCTAAAAACGCTAAGAAACTTGAGAACATTTCAAAATTGAGGATAGTAGACAACTGAGTATATCATTTTACATGTTTATCTGAATTTTCTGTAGTCGTATAGTTTTTCATATATTTTAAAATACAAGCTTTAAAATGACAAACCGTCGTTTGGTAAGAAGCTCAAACACGTAGAAAAGTAAAAGGTTGCAGGTTGATGCGAAAACTACACTGAGTGAGGGCGTGGACATAATGACAGCCATCCTAGATTCGCCATATTGGATATCACATAATATTTTTAAATGGAAAGGAGTATGTTTAGCACATCAATTTAGGATTGAATTTTCCTACAAACGAGAATATGATTCATTCTTTACCAATCCTCATTCTTTTACGAGGAAAGTGTGCAATGTTTGACATTAGTGTGTAGGAGACAAAAGTATCAGGACAATAAAATAATAATGTGGCGGAGGAAAAGCAAATGTTGCAAGTGTGTGTTGTTGCAAAAACTACATTGAATGGGGATGTGGACACTGTTGATCACATAAATATTCAGATATTATTAAAAAACTACTATAAAATGTCCTCTAAAATTATTTTATTCCTCCAAGTTAATACAGTTAGTATTTAATAGCAAACACACAATGATTTATAACTTTCCTTAAGCATTTCTGCATCGTTGTTACAATTTTCTTGGTGTAGTGTGGGGAAATATTGTTCCAATCTGTATGTAATGCTTTTCTCAAACCTTCTTTCACCGTAACTCGTATATATTGACCTTACGTTGCAATTCGCTCCAAAGATTCTCAATGGGATTAAAGCCGGTACTGCGTGTTGGGGTTTAGTGAACTTTTGGGCAGTTTTAAAGCAATCTTTTCTTTACAACATATACTTTGTTTGGGATCAATATCTTGATAAAATTAGAAGTCCTTCTAAGAACGTTAAGATATATATTTCTTCTGTATTTTAAAGCCGGCTGGAAGTTCTTGACATTTATTTCAGTATTTACTTGTCGAAACACTATTATTCTACCATCATATTCATGCAGGTTTAACTTAAATTCGCCGAAAAAAACATTCCCACCAGTTTTTGAGTTTATTTTCAAAAGCTCTAGAAAATTTAAGTATCTTATATTTCTTAATTTGGGTATACATGGTTTCTTTCTAGCAATTCTACCATCATATCCTTCCCGTATTAACTCTGCATGGTACAACACACTGACCAAAAGAAACATCGTTATCACCCACTACTATTTGAACGACGTTGTTGAGCTCTACCAAATATTCGAAACTGCACATTAAAGCATTCTATTGCTTTATAGTCGTAAAGTAACAATTAATAACAAATATACTTACTATTAAAATATGTTATACATACGTGGTAACTTCTCAATATTTTACAAACGTAAGCAAACGAACAGAAACGTTAAGAACACAATGAAGTACTATTTATTAGTTACCTGCCTAAATACTTTTTTCTACTAGAAACAAATGTCAAACTTAGCACACACTATCGCGTAAATGAATAGAGATCGGTCAAAAGTCGACTCAGTAAGGAATGCGCAAGAGACGAGTCGAGACAGAATTTTCCTGAGAATATCCGAGTCGAGACAGCTCTTCCAATAGAAAAATGCACATTTTTCGAGTCGAGACATCACATTTACAGTACATTTTTGAGACGAGACAGCCTCAAATCTTGTCTCGTGCGCATCCCTAATTCAGATTATCGTTTGTAGCCAGATTCTAGCCTAAATTTATGTGACACAAGTACCTTTGTCTATTTGAAAATATTTTATGGTATATAATATGCGGAATTCAAGTTGGGTGCCGTGATCATTTAACGCAGTTTTAACACCAATACCAACCTGTAACATTTACTTTTCCTTTGTCCATTTGTCTCTTTGTTACTGCCCTGTCATGATACTTTTTTTCTATTAGATACATATGTCACCCTGTCTTATAAACAAATGATAATGTGTCAAAAATGAGTTCACCTTCACATTTGTGGAAATATAAAGCCTAAACTGAAGTGTAAGATCATAGCCTTTTCCATTAAAAAATTCAAGATCCGCAATATAGTGTAATTCAAAATGGCTTCCACGGTGACCACACTCCAAGCCAATGCAGTTTTTGCAATAACACCAATTGCAACATTTGATTTTCCCCCGTCCACGCGTGTCGTTATTATTGTTCTGTCCAAATACTTTTGACTAACCCTGTATGGAGATCCACATGTATGTTCTTACACCAAAATTAAAGAAACGTTTTCAAGATAATATTATTAATATAATACGTATTTTTCTACTTTGATTCAGGGGCAGAAATTGAACTTTAGAACTAAGGGAACAGTCATTAATAGATAGTCTGATTGGGCTAGGTCTCGAGAATACAAACTTAGAGATATGATATCATATGATTTTCACTTTAGCATTCCTTTCAGCAGCGAGGCTGTATGAGATGTGGACCTACTGATTAATATGGAATTCGAACCAAATGAGATTCCGCCGGGAATCGAACCCGGGTCTTCCACGTCTACAAACTCAGAGAGACGCGGTTAAAAGCAAACTTTCATCGAGAAACGACTTAAGCGATAGGGATTGTTGCAGAACAAACAGCAACCAAACAAAATTAAGATCACCATTCAAATTTCCTTTTTGTCTCTAATAACCACTGATATTCTCCCTTTTATTAGACAATCACTTCTACTTACTAAGGTGGCACTATCCACTCGTGCATCTTTGATTTCCACTTCTGTTTTGATTTCAGGCTTTCTGGCCGTGGAACTACTTCTACCCGGGCTCTTTCCACTCAAGCCCTTTTTCGCGGGACCCTTTTGACATGAGGCTCTTTTGACTCGGGCCCTTTTCTCGCGGGGACGTTTTGAGGGAGAGGCCCTTTAGACTTAGGTCCTTTTGTTGCGGTGCCCTTTTGACCCGGGCCCTTTTGTCGCAGGGAAATTTTGACCCGGGCAGTTTTGACGCAAGGCCCTTTTGACGCGGGGCCCTTTTGACCCGTGCCCTTTTGACCGGGGCCCTTTTGACACGGGCTCTTTCGACCCGGGCCCTTTTGACGCGGGACCCTTTTGACCCGGGCCCTTTTGACGCGGGGCCGGTTTGACGCGGGGCCCTTTTGACCGGGGCCCTTTTGACCCGGGCCCTTTTGACCGGGGCCCTTTTGACGCAGGGCCCTTTTGACCGGGGCCCTTTTGACGCGGGGCCCTTTTGACCCGGGCCCTTTTGACGCGTGGCCGTTTTGACTCGGGCCTTTCTGTCCTCGCCCTTTTGTCCGGGCCCTTCTGACATGGAATCGGGCGTGAAGTATGTTGGCTTTCAGAATGTGGGCGCTTGTTAAAAAGATAGGAACCATAGCACCAGAGGATCCCAAAACTTTAATTTAGAAAACACAGCGTCCTCTATTATTTCCTACTTAAGCACAATATCGAAGTACCATTATAGAAAAAGTGAGACTGTAGAAAAAACCTTTCCTCTAACAGTTAAAAGAATAATAGAACCTGGACATAATAATAATAATAATAATAATAATAATAATAATAATAATAATAATAATAATAATAATAATAATAATAATAATAGACCACGATTGCTGCTGCGACTAAGTTACTGCGCACGATCACGATAGCTCTTGAAGGAAAGCAAATTTTTATTTATTATTATTATTATTATTATTATTATTATTATTATTATTATTATTATTATTATTATTTGCAAACTATGGGTAGAGTAATTATGTAGTAGGAGCTAATACATAATCCGGAAGTGTTGGAAATCAACTATTTCCAAGTTTTAACGTTGGTCATTATAAAACAAAAACGGTTTTCGGCAATCGATTAAGCATTCCAAGAATAACTTTCATCACCTTTCGTTACCAACCGAAAGTTTTAGAAATAAACCATTCCAATTTTACGTTGAACACTATAGAGCAAAATCGATGAATTGGGACGAGCGGCTTTCTGTAATGACAAATCCTTTAAATTTGATCTGGGATGAGATTACCGAGAAATAAATGGCCACACGTAAATGAAGCCCAAAACTTTTCCAAGCTCGGCCAGCAAATGTAGAGAACTTAATTAGGTTAAGGGCTGCCCACCACCGAATTTTGTTCCGATTCGGCCAATAGTTATAAAGAAAATGCTGCTGGCTAATTAAGTAGTTATCGAGAACTAAGGTATGAAATACAACCCGTGTCCACTCTGTTCTTGGCCGAGTTTGACCACAGGAAATACCAGTACTTATTCTTTAGGGAATGGGCTAGATTCTCACAAAATTTAGTAAACATCTGCCTAGTATTTAATTTAAAAATAAACTCTAGTAAAAACCGTAAAGAGGATGACGAAATATGTTCTCAATTAAGACGAATACCGGAATTTGTATCATACTTCTTTCATTTCTGGTATTATTAGATAGTGTACTGTCGAGATGGAATACGCTCTTAGGGTACTTAATGAATTACATGAAATCCCTTCTTGCTCTCCAATCTATAACACTCAATTTATAACCGGTAGTGCCACTTCTGTATATCTGCCACGTATGTCTGTATATCTGTATATCTGTAGTATATCTGCCACGTATATCTGTATATCTGTAGTATATCTGCCACTTCTGCTTTAAGGATGAAGCTTAGAGTCGAGCTAGAACTTATTCTTGGGACACAAAATTATTATAGAAAACCGCTTCTCCTCACCTGTTATCTATTCTAATCTGTTGCGATCAACACTAAAACCGGAAGTAGTTGGGTTTTGTTACTTCCGGTTTGGAGTTTAAGATAGATAATAACTTACCTCTTCCCACTATGTTAAATTGATTCCATAAAACAGCTCCTCCCTATATTTTATGCTCTATGTAAAATAAATTGAAACCGGAAGTTATAGGTGATTTCTACACTTTCTTTTTACTAGGGTGTTAAGCACGAAGATGAAAGTTACTCATGAAAAGCTTTATCGATTGCCATACACTGCTTCTTACTATCTATTATCGTTTTCGCTCTATAGTGATCAACGTTAAAACAGGAAGTGGTTAATTTTTAGCACTTTCAGTTTTACTAGATTGTTAGGATGATAATGAAGGTTGTCCTTGAAACGCAATATAGCTACCTGGAAACTGCTCCCTACTATCTAATACCGCTTTTGGTGTATAGTGATCAACGTTGAAACCGGAAATGGCTCAATTCTGTTACTTTCAGAATTTACTAGCTTGTTAAATGTGAAGAAGGTTATCCCTGCAAAGTTTAATTGATTGCCGAAAACATCTAATTTTCTATTATCGTTTTTGCTCTATAGTAATAAATGCTAAAACCAGAAATGACTCATTTCTATCATTTCCATTTCTACTAGAATGTTAAGAATAAGATGAGAGATTCCATTCAAACGTATAACAAATTTTGATCGAAAGTATGTAAATTCTTTGAAATTGTGATTTTTACATTCATTTAAGCATAATATGAAAGGAAATGATAATAGAAGAATTTTCTTAGCTCAGGTTGTGAAAAAAACGCCCTTGTACAACAGTAGCTGTATATAAGCAAATGTATTAATACTTATAGAACATTTAAGCAAAATCCTTGTAAAAACCTACATTTCACTTTTTGTTTATCTATTTCACTGTGCCCTAACCTATAGCTTTCTATACCATCGTACTTCATTTTTCAAAATTGCGCAAATACCAGTTTCACAGCGATACAGAAAATAAAGTAGCCGTGGTCAAGTTAAACATTAACAATTCCGTAATGAAAATCAGTATTAACATCAAAACAAGAAAAATATGTACGAATACCTTCTTGTGCAAGAATTACACAGCAATGTAGAAAAAAGTTTCAAGTGATCAAGTGATCACTTGTACAGGATTATGTTTATTTTATTTTGAGCGTCTTCGCTTGGCTTGCCTTTAGTAGGTTACATCTGAAGCATCCCTTGCAATAGTCCAACAGTAGTCGGCTAATATGTTAGAACTCCACTTTCCCTCATATCTCTTCTCCATGGCTGCAATATCTTGATGGAAACGCTCACCGTGTTCATCACTTACTGCTCCACAATCTTTGGGAAAGAATTCTAGATGTGAATGAAGAAAGTGGAGTTTTAGTGACATATTGCAACCAAGATTTTCGTAGCACAATAACAACTCTGCTACCAGTTGTTTGTAATTTGTTGCTCGGTGTCTTCCCAAGAACTGTGAACAAACACTCTTCAAGCTTTCCCACGCAGCTTTCTCCTCACCTTGGAGAATTTCGTCGAACTTGTGATCTTTGAATAGTTGCCTAATCTGTGACCCTATGAATACACCCTGTTTAACTTTGGCATCACTTAATTGAGGGAATTGTCCTCTTAGGTACTTATAGGTCTCATCCTCTTGGTTCATGCTCTTAACTAAAATTTTCATAAGACCTATATTAATATATAGAGGGGAAGCAAAATTCGGTTACGATCTGCCAGTGGTTCATGCTGCACATTTTTCACTCCTGGCTGAAGAGTTTCCCTGGTACTCCAATCACTTTTGCGGTAATGAGATCCACGATCTCTACATATAAAGCAACAATACTTTGTATACCCTAACTGCATACCTAGCAACAGTGCTATTACTTTAAGGTCACCACAAATGAGCCACTGAAAATCGTACTATTTAATACCTTGAAGTAAACGTTTCAAGTTTTCATAAGATTCCTTCATATGAACTGCGTAACCTACAGGAATTGAAGGAATTTCATTTCCAATATGTAAAAACACTGCCTTTAAACTCACCTTGGACGAATCTATAAAGAGCCTCCACTCCGTAAGTTCGTAATTAATTTTAAGTGCCCTCATGAGACCATTTACATCTGTGCATGCCACAAGTGTGTCTTCCATAGTAAAAAATGAAGTGAACATCTTCTCCCTATTCCGATACACAGAAATGTTTACTTTTCCTGCTATAAATTGCATTGCTTTAAGCGTGACGCTAAAATTTCGGCTTTGGTTTTTGGAGAGGTCCAAGTCTCTGATTAGATCACTTAGTTCCTCTTGAGTAAATCTATGTGGTTCACATGGAGGTTCTTCTACAACAAACGTAGGGTCCTTCGAAGTACTTGATTCAGGAGCTTCAACTTCTTGATCATCATCAGAAAAAAGATCTTCTTTAGGTGGGTCAGGAACAGGCAGTCCCTCTCCATGTGGAACAGGGCGCATTGCAGAATATCAAGAATATATCAAAGCCCGCTTCTTCGTCGTGGAAATTCCCTTCTTGACGGAAGAAACCATACAAAAATAACAATCTCTGATGTGATCGCTTAGCTCCCTCCAAATCATGGGCACTGCAAAAGGCATTGAGCGCCCCTTACCATTAATCCAATTTCTTAGATTGCTGGTACAAGTGTTGCACACAATGTGGGGTGCCCAAAATTTATCTTGGTCTCCAATTTTACAACCAAAGTAATATTGATAGGATTTTCGTATTAGTGGTGTTATAGTCAGCTTTTGTGAGGAAAATGTCACTTCCCCACACACGTAGCAGAAGCTATCCGCACTGTTTACATAATTTCGCGGCATTTTTGTTTATTGAAATCCTCAAAATGTCACTTGAAATAGTTCCGACAACTATTTTAAAATATACATTCGAAATACCAGTATTTTTGCGTACTTGTAGTTGTATTTTTATGTCCTGCACTACAAAAACGTCACACCCAAAACGCTGATAACTACATTAAACCTGTCTTTTCTAGCAATAGCAGAACACTACTGACATAAGGAACACAATGAAACCGAGCGTTCATATAGTTTCTCCAGTGTTGCCGGATCAGAGTAACATTAAACCCCAAACGAAGCGAATATATTTATTTTTAAAGCAATATTATTAGACATGCCTGTGAAACGAAAAGTAGAGCTAATATTTGAAAATAACTTTCAAATTCGTGATCAGAACCAAAAAATCAATAAGAATTAGCTTAATTTATTCAATTTATATTTTTGTTGTTGAGCAATGTAATCTATTGCCGATAACCGCTTTTCGCCATCAATTACCGTTTTTGTTTTATATTGATCAACGTTAAAACGTGAAATAACTCATTTCTATCATTTTGTTTGTCGAATCATTTCTATTAATAAACTCTCTCTAGAGAAAATCACACTACCTACTTATTGCAGAAAATTAGAAAATTCGCATCTTTTCAAATGTTATCGTTCGAAGTAACGGACGTATGTTACGTACTAACATTACGATACTACAAGTTCCACTCCGTGATCCTAATAGTAATAAAATCTTAAATACGATCATGTTATATTTTCTGTAGTGCTTTGGGAACCAGAAGTTCTAGTATATTTATTTCACTTCCGATTTGAGTAGAGGGATTACGGCTGAGATGGAATATACTCTTGGAGCACTTAATGAATTACCTAAAAAGCCTTCTAGCTATCCATTCTATAACGCTCAATGTTATAACCGGAAGCGATTGATTTCTTCCACTTCAAGTTTTAGTAGAAACAATAGAAACGATATAGAACATATTCTTGGGACACTTAATTGATTTTAGAAAACCTCTTCGCGCTATTTAATATCGTTTTAATCTGTTGCAATCAACACTAAAATGGGAAGTAGTTGAGTTTTGCTTATTCCGACTTGAATAGCAGTTTCGTAGAGAAGACGATAATTATTCCTACAACGCTATATTCATTCCTAAAACAGCTTCATCCTATCTCAGTATGTAGATTAATTTGGAGCCAGAAGTCAT